>NC_140991.1:142452338-143057963 GCF_052327205.1 Somniosus microcephalus
CCTAGGGCAAAGACATCAGCTTGTTTTTTGTAAGATAACTTCCTTCAATAAAGGTGGTGTTTTGAAAACTGCCTTGTGAGCAGTAGGCCATTTTTAAAATTTTCTTTGTAATGGCTCCACAATGGGATTTGGCCAGAAAAAACTATAAGGACAGATGTACCCAAAGCTGGCTCTTGTAGTTGCTGTGAGTGGAGAAATAGGGTATGAAAGTTCTACACCCAAAACGTTAACCTGTCTCTTGTCTTTACCGATGCTGACGCAAGCTGAGTCTTTACACCATGTTTTGTTTTTATTCCAAAGACATTACCTTCACTACATAAAACAGTAAAAATGTAAAATGCATAACTCACCAGCTGAAGCCATGATGTTGACAACCAAAGTATGCCTTGCAGTTTCATATGTTCGTCTATTATAAGCAGTGATCTGACAAAAGAAAAGTATAAACAGTAAATCAACAAATGATAAATGTATACCAATTAAAAGTTAACATGCCTATAACAATATGTAAAATCCTACACTATTACTGTGCGAATTGTATATGTGCCTGCTGTGCTGCATATCATAAATGGAAACTAAATCAATGTGTTTGGAGCAGTGAAATAGAGTAATGAAAAATTTATTTACAATGAAAATGTAATGGACACCTATATCATGTATTTTGTTCTGTAATCAAAGGAGAGATAAGAATTGTGGGAAGTCACGTTCAAATATTATGCAGTACTTTCACTATCAGTAAACAGATTATTTTACTAGGTGTAGCTTCCCCTTGTGGTGGGGAAGTGTAATGCCAGTCATGGGCAAGGAAACACAAGCAAGTTGTGAAGAACACAAGCAAGTTCCAACTGAAAGCTTGGTACAGGAAACTTTCGTTTAAATGGAGGTTAAATCTCCGGAATGCTCTATCCACCGGCAAAATTCAGGAGTCGGTTCAGATAACTTTTTTTACTTTTCGTTGCTTTTTTTCTCCATTCCTGGCTCTGCAAGCGTCTAGCTGAAGCTGTTGCTTAGCTACAGAGACGCTTGCAAGCTGCGCCGACTGTTTTGAAGCTGTTGCTAAGCAACAGGGTTTGTTGCTAGATACGGAGCTCAGAAGCTCCGTATGTTTTAACATTAGCGCTGGTTTCTCCGGCAGTGTTGATCGACCGGCACCAGCTCGGTCCCGTCAATGCCGGATACCAGAAAGTTTCCTGTACTTTGTTTCCTTTTCTGTGGATTGGATAGGCTCATAAATACGGTTTAGTCTTTGAAATGTAAGGTATAAATGTATGCTTTCCAACAAGATGGAGATGATTTCTGTGGGTGGAATTATATTACTTTAAACAAGTGAATATTTAAACAAGAACCACAGCAGCACTTGGTACATGTAGTTTATAACATAGAAACATAGAAGACAGGAGTAGGAGTAGGCCAGTCGGCCCCTCGAGCCTGCTCTGCCATTCAATGAGATCATGGTTGATCATCCAAGTTCAGTACCCTGTCCCTGCCTTCTCCCCATAGCCCTTGATCCTTTTAGCCTTAAGAAATATATCTAACTCCTCCTTGAATATATTTAATGAATTGGCCTCCACTGCCTTCTGTGGTAGAGAATTCCACAGGTTCACCACTCTCTGGGTGAAGAAATTCCTCCTCATCTCTGTCCTAAATGGCTTACCCCTTATCCTTAGGCTGTGACCCCTGGTTCTGGACACCCCGGCCATCAGGAACATCCTTCCTGCATCTAGCCTGTCTGGTCCTGTTAGAATTTTATAAGTTTCAATGAGATCCCCTCTCATTCTTCTAAACTACAGCGAGCATAAGCCCAATCGACCCAATCTCTCCTCATATGTCATTCCTGCCATCCCAGGTATCAGTCTGGTGAATCTTCGCTGCACTCCCCCCATAGCAAGAACACCCTTCCTCAGATAAGGCGACAAAAACTGCACACAATACTCAGTGTGGTCTCACCAAGGCCCTGTACAACTGCAGCAAGACATCCTTGTTCTTGTACTCGAACCCTCTCGCTACGAAGGCCAACATACCATTTGCCTTCTTAATCGCCTGCTGCACCTACATGCGACTGATGCACAAGGACACGCAGGTCTCGTTGCACTTCCCCTTCTCCCAATCTATTGCCGTTCAGATAATAATCTGCCTTCCTGTTTTGCCATCAAAGTGGATAACCTCGCATTTATCCACATTATACTGCATCTGCCATGCTTCTGCCCAATCACCCAACCTGTCCAAATCATACTGGAGTTTCTCGGCATCCTCCTCACAGCACACACTCCCACCCAGCTTTGTGTCATCTGCAAACTTGGAGATATTACATCTAGTTCCCTCGTCTAGATCATTTATATATATTGTGAATAGCTGGGGTCCAAGGACTGATCCCTGCGGTACCCCACTAGTCACTGCCTGCCACTCGGAAAAAGACCAGTTTATTCCAACTCTTTGCTTCCTGTCTGCCAACCAGTTCTCTATCCAAGTCAGTACCTTGCACCCAATCCCATGTGCCTTAACTTTACACGCTAATCTCTTATGAGGAACTTTATCGATAGCCTTCTGAAAGCCCAAATACACCACATCCACTGGTTCTCCCTTATCTATTCTACCAGTTACATCCTCAAAAAATTCCAGTAGATTAGTCAAGCACGATTTACCTTTTGTAAATCCATGTTGACTTTGTCCGATCCTATCACTGTTTTCCAAGTGCTCTGCTATTACATCTTTTATAATGGACTCTAGCATTTTCCCCACTACCGATGTCAGGCTTACCGGTCCATAATTCCCCGTTTTCTCTCCACCACCTTTTTTGAAAAGTGGGGTAACATTAGCTACCCTCCAATCCATGGTAACTGTTCCAGAGTCTATCGAATTTTGGAAGATGACCAGCAATGCATCTACTATTTCTAGGGCCACTTCCTTAAGTACCCAAGGATGTAGATTATCAGGCCCTGGGGATTTATCGGCCTTCAATCCCGTCAATTTCCCTAACACCATTTCCCTACAAATACTGATTTCTTTCAGTTCTTCCCTCTCATTAGACCCTACGTTCCCCGATATCTCTGGGAGGTTATTTGTGTCCTCCTTTATGAAGACAGAACCAAAGTATGTATTTAACTGGTCTGCTATTTCTTTGTTCCCCATTATAAATTCCCCTGATTCTGACTGCAAGGGACCTACGCTTGACTTCACCAATCTTTTTCTCTTCACATATCTATAAAAGCTTTCACAGTCAGTTTTTATGTTCCCTGCAAGCTTACTCTCACTCTATTTTCCCCCTCTTAATTAATCCCTTTGTCCTCCTTTGTTGAATCCTAAACTGCTCCCAATCCTCAGGTTTACTGCTTTTTCTGGCCAATTTTTATGTCCTCTCCTTGGATCTTATGCTATCCCGAATTTTCCTTGTTAGCCACGGTTGAGTCACCTTTTTTGTTTTATTTTCATGCCAAACAGGGATGAACAAATTCTGTAGTTCATCCATGCGATCTTTGAATGTTTGCCATTGCCTATCCACCGTCAACCCTTTGAGTGACATTCCCCAATCAATCCTACCCAACTTGCGCCTCATACCATCGTAGTTTCCTTTATTTAAATTCAGGACCCTAGTCTCTGAGTCAACTACTTCACTCTCCATCTTAATGAAGAATTCTATCATATTATGATCGCTCCGACCCAAGGGGCCTCGCACAAGATTGCTAATTAATCCTTTCTCATTACATAATACCCAGTCTAAGATGGCCTGATCTCGAGTTGGTTCCTCGACATATTGGTCCAGGAAACCATCCCGTATACACTCCAGGAATTCCTCCTCCACAGTATTATTACTAATTTGGTTAGCCCCATCTATATGTAGATTAAAGTCACCCATGATAACTGCTGTGCCCTTATTGCACGTGTCTCTAATTTCCCGTTTAATGCCATCCCCAACCTCCGCATTACTGTTTGGGGGTCTGTATACCACTCCTACTAACGTTTTCTGCCCCTTGGTATTTCTCAGTTCTACCCATACAGATTCCACATCATCAGAGCTAATATCCTTTCTTTCAATTGTGTTAATCCCCTCTTTAACCAGCAATGCTACCCCACCCTTACAGTAGAGGACACTAAGAATATCCCAACACTGGACAAAGAGGGGGCTAAAGGGGGGGAGGAGCTAAACACGATCAAAGTCACTAAGGAAGTGGTACTCGGTAAAATAATGGGACTCAAGGCGGATAAATCACCTGGACCGGATGGCTTACATCCTAGGGTCTTGAGGGAAGTGGCGGTAGGGATTGTGGATGCATTGGTAATAATTTTCCAAAATTCCCTGGACTCGGCAAAGGTCCCGGCAGACTGGAAAACTGCTAATGTAACACCCTTATTTAAAAAGGGCAGTAGACAGAAGGCTGGAAACTATAGACCGGTTAGCCTAACATCTGTGGTAGGTAAAATTTTGGAGTCCATTATTAAGGAGACAGTAACAGGACATTTGGATAATCATAATTTAATAGGACAAAGTCAGCATGGTTTTATGAAGGGGAAGTCATGTTTGACAAATTTGCTGGAGTTTTTTGAGGAAGTAACATATAGGGTGGATAAAGGGGAACCAGTGGACGTAGTGTATTTAGACTTCCAAAAGGCATTTGACAAGGTGCCAACAAAAGATTATTGCTTAAGATAAAAAAAATTACGGGTTTGGGGGTAATATTCTGGCATGGATAGAGGATTGGCTATCTAACAGAAGGCAGAGAGTTGGGATAAATGGTTCATTCTCAGACTGGCAATCAGTAACTAGTGGTGTTCCGCAGGGGTCGGTGCTGGGTCCCCAACTCTTTACAATCTATATTAACGATTTGGAGGAGGGGACCGAGTGTAACATATCAAAGTTTGCAGATGATACTAAGATGGGAGGGAAAGTAGTGAGTGAGGAGGACATAAAAAACCTGCAAGGGGACATAGACAGGCTAAGTAAGTGGGCAGAGATTTGGCAGATGGAATACAATACTGGAAAGTGTGAGGTTATGCACTTTGGCAGGAAAAATCGTAGAGCAAGTTATTATCTTAATGGCAAGAAACTGGAAAGTACTGAAGTACAAAGGGATCTGGGGGTCCTGGTGCACAAAACTCAAAAGGTTAGTATGCAGGTGCAGCAAGTGATTAAGAAGGCCAATGGAATGTTGGCTTTCATTGCTAGGGGGATAGAATATAAAAATAGGGAGGTATTGCTTCAGTTGTACAAGGTATTGGTGAGACCGCACCTGGAATACTGCATACAGTTTTGGTGTCCATACTTAAGAAAGGACATACTTGCTCTCGAGTCAGTACAAAGAAGGTTCACTCGGTTAATCCCGGGGATGAGGGGATGGACATATGAGGAGAGGTTGAGTAGATTGGGACTCTACTCATTGGAGTTCAGAAGAATGAGAGGCGATCTTATTGAAACATATAAGATTGTGAAGGGGTTGGATCGGGTGGGTGCGGGGAGGATGTTCCCGATGATGGGTGAAACTAGAACTAGGGGGCATAGTCTTAGAATAAGGGGCTGCTCTTTCAAAACTGAGATGAGGAGGAACTACTTCACTCAGAGGGTGGTAGGTCCATGGAATATGCTGCCCCAAAAAGCTGTAGAAGCTACATCATTACATAAATTTAAAACAGAAATAGACAGTTTCCTAGAAGTAAAGGGAATTAAGGGTTACGGGGAGCGGGCAGGAATTTGGACATGAGTCTAGGTTCGGATCGGACATGGCCCTGTGGGTAGCGGAGCGGGCCCAGGGGCCGTGTAGCCTGATCCTGCTCCTATTTCGTGTGTCTAATTCTGTTAGATTCAGGAGATGGTTCTGTGATAGTAGATTGGCGGTTAGGATCAGATCAGCCATGATCTTATTGAATGGCAGAGCAGGCTCGAGCGGCCGATTGGCCTACTCCTCCTATTTCTTATGTTCTTATGTACCTCCTTTTCCTTTTTGCCTATCTTTCCTGAATATTGAATACCCCTGGATGTTGAGTTCCCAGCCTTGACCACCCTGGATCCATGTTTCCGTAATCCCAATCATATCACATCTGTTTACCTCTATTTGCGCAGCTAATTCATCCACCTTATTACGAATGCTACTCGCATTAAGACACAAGGCCTTCAGGCTTGTTTTTTTAACATTCTTACACCTTATAGAATTATTTACTGTGGCCATGTTTGATTTAAACCCTTGATTTATCTGACTGCCACCTTTGTTTTTCTCCTTCCTGTCTTTTGCTTCTATCCTTGTTTCCCTTTCCTCTGTCTCCCTGCTCAGGTTCCCAACCCCCTGCCATTTTAGTTTAAACCCACCCCAGAGCACTAACAAACACTCCCCCCTAGGACATCGGTCCCGGTCCTGCCCAGGTGCAAACCGTCCGGTTTGTACTGGTCCCACCTCCCCCAGAACCAGTTCCAATGTCCCAGGAATTTGAATCCCTCCCCCTGGCACCATTCCTCTAGCCACGTATTCATCTGAAATATCCTTCTATTTCTACTCTGACTAGCACGTGGCACTGGTAGAAATCCTGAGATTACTACCTTTGAGGTCCTATTTTTTAAATTTACCTCCTAACTCCCTATATTCAGCTTTTAGGACCTCATCCCATTTTTTACCTATGTCGTTGGTACCTATATGCACCACGACAACTGGCTGTTCACCCTCCCCTTCCAAAATGTTCTGCAGCCGCTCTGAGACATTCTTGACCCTTGCACCAGGGAGGCAACACACCATCCTGAAGTCACGTTTGCGGCTGCAGAAACGCCCATCTATTCCCCTTTCAATTGAATCCCCTATTACTATAGCTCTCCCGCTCGTTTTTCTCCCATCCTGTGCAGCAGAACCACCCATGGTGCCAGGAAGTTGGCTGCTGCTGCTTTCCCCTGGTAAGCCATCCTCCCCAACAATATCCAAAGCGGTATATCTGTCTGAGAGGGGGATGGCCACAGGGGATCCCTGCACTACCTGCCTGCGCCTACTGATGCAACTATGCTGTTATGATGACCTTTAAGCAATATTTGGTAATCCCCTTCCCAAAGGACTGAGAAAAAGATTTGATGCATTATTGGTGTACGAATGTTACATTATATTTATATTTTCTGCATAGCTACTGCAAATAAATCCAATTAATTAAATTTCAGAATTCTAGGAAGGGAAGAGTCAGAGATGGACGATGTAAAGGTAAGAAAGGGGCGATAAATTGATGCAAAATTAATGAAATTCTCTAGCTCAGGGCAAGAGCAGGAAGCAGCACAAACAGTCATCAATGTCATGGGCTAAGAGTTCACGGAGAGGGCCCGAGTAGGATCAGACCAATTGTTTCAGCCTGACTTACTGAATTTATTTCCTCTTATTTCGACTCTAGCCCTTCTTCCCGCCCAGTCCCTACCCACCTACACCTAAACTCTTCTGATGCTGTCTGTCAGTTTAACAGATTCCTTTTTTTTTAAGCTGCAACTCCTGTTCATTATGGGTGTACACCTCCATCCCTCACCAGGATGATCTGCAATTCTACACTTCTTCAGCTTAGTGGCCTGACGAGTCCCCATCCACCTCCAACCTTCTCTGCCTGGATCAACGTGTTCTCACATTGAACAACTTTTCCTTTAACTCCACTCATTTCTTCTAAATAAAAGGTGTCACTATGGGAACCTGCATAGTTTTTAGCAATGCCTCTATTTTTGTAGGATATGTTGAACACTCTTTGATCCAGTGCTAGTCAGGCCCCCTCTTTGACCTCTTTTTCCATTAAATTAATGACTGTCAGTGCTACATCTTGATTGCGCCTGATCTATAGAATTTCATCAATTTTGCATCAAATTTCCATCCCCTCCCTTACCTTTATGTGGGCCACCTCTGATTCTTCCTTTGCCCTCCTAAACTTCTCTATCTCTGGGAATCTGCTTTCCACTGCCATCTATTAGAAGCCCACCAACTCCCATAACTGGATTATACTTCTTTCCACTCTGCTTCCTGTAGGGACTCTTTTCCTTTTCCCTAGTTTCTGCATCTCTGTCGCAACTGCTCTGATGATACCACCTTCCATAGCAGAGCTTCTGAAATGTTCTCCTTTTTCCCTCAGCTGAGTATTGCTCTCTACCGAAGTAAGTAGCACCCTTGACCGAGTCAATCCATCCGATTTCCCATACATCTGCCCTCTCTTCCCGCCCCACCCCAAGAGAATCATGAAAGGGTCACCCTTGTTCTCACCTTCTAACCCACCAGCTTCTGTATTTGACAGATCATCTTCCATCATTTCTGACACCTCCAGCATGATCTCACTACCAATAACATCTTTCCCTCCTCTCTCATTTTCTAAAGGGACCATTCCCTCTGTGATACCCTGGTTAACTCTTCCATCACCCCTACCATCTCCTCCCCCTGGCATCTTCCTATTCAAGCGCTGGAGATGCAACACCTGCCCGCTTATCTCCTCCCACACCGCAGTTCAGGGTATTAAATACTCCTTCCAGGTGAGACAGCAATTTACATGCATTTCCTCCAACCTTGGATACTGTATCTGCTGTACACGGTGTGGTCTCTGCTACACTAGGGAGATTAAACACAGGTCAGGTAGCTGCTTTGCTAGACACATCTACTCTGTCCGCAAGCGCGACCCCAAGCTCCCTGTCGTATGCCCTTCAATTCCCCATCCCACTCCTGTCTTTGGCCTTCTAAGCTATTCCAATAAAGCTCTACGCAAGCTCATGGAACAGCATTCTTTTTCTATTAGGCACAATGCAGCCCTCTGGTCTTGATACTGACTTTAATAATTTCAGATCTTAACTACAACTCCCATCTACTCTCTGGCATGAAGTGCTGCCAATGTAGAATGGGTGTGCCACCATTTCTGGGAATAGGAGAAGAGGAGGGTTGCTGCTTTGATTGGGAACACTGTGGGTTGGCCTACACCCTTGATATCTTCCTGCTTTTTTCTTCTACCAAGTTCCTGGGCCACTGTGCTTTTCCATTTTTTCATGCTTCCCTTTCGCCTGCCTATCTCTCATTCTTCTAGCTATTCACACACTCTTTTATGCTTCGTATCTGTCTTTTATTATCTATCCAGAGAATCACCTACAACGGCTTCTCTTCCCGATCCCGCACCGATACCTCTGGTGTCCCCCAAGGATCTATCCTTGACCCCCTCCTAATTCTCATCTGCATGATACCCTCGGTGACATCATCCGAAAATACACCGTCAGTTTCCACATGTGCGCTGACGACACCCAGCTCTACCTCACCACCACCTCTCTCAATCCCTCCACTGTCGCTAAATTGTCAGACTGCTTGTCTGACATCCAGTACTGGATGAGCAGAAATTTCCTCCAATTAAATATTGGGAAGACCGAAGCCATTGTCTTCAGTTCCCGCTACAAACTCTGTTCCCAAGCCACCGACTCCATCCCTCCCCCTGGCAACTGTTTGAAACTGAAACAGACTGTTCGCAACCTTGGTGTCATATCTGACCCCGAGATAAGCTTCCAACCACATATATATGCTTGAACTGTATAAAACACTAGTTAGGCCACAGCTCGAGTACTGTGTACAGTTCTGGTCACCACATTACAGGAAAGGTGTGATTGCACTAGAGAGGGCACAGAGGTGATTTACAAGGATGTTGCCAGGACTGGAGAATTTTAGCTATGAGGAAAGATTGGATAGGCTGGGATTATTTTCTTTGGAACAGAGCAGACTGAGGGGAGACTTGATTGAGGTGTATAAAATTATGAGGGGCCTAGATAAAGTGGATAGGAAGGACCGATTCCCCTTCGCAGAGAGGTCAATAACCACGGGCATAGATTTAAAGTAATTGGTAGTAGGATTAGAGGGGAGTTGAGAACTTTTTGCACCCAGAGGGTGGTGGGGGCCTGGAACACTCTGCCTGAAAGAGTGGTAGAGGCAGAAACGCTCATCACATTTAAAAAGTACCTGGATATGCACTTGAAGGGCCGTAACCTACAAGGCTACGGACCAAGTGCTGGAAAGTGGGATTAGGTTGGGCAGCTCTTTTTTGGCTGGCACAGACATGATGGGTCAAATGGCCTCCTTCTGTGCAGTAAATTTCTATGATTCTATATCTGCACCATCACTAAGACCACCTATTTCCACCTCCGGAACATCGCCCGACTCAACCCCGCCTCAGCTCACCTGCTGCTGAAACCCTTTGTTACCTCTAGACTTGACTATTCCAACGCACTCCTGGCCAGCCTCCCACGTTCTAGTCTAAATAAACTTGAGGTCATCCAAAACTCTACTTCCCATGTCCTAACTCGCACCAAGTCCCGTTCACCAGTCTGCACAGAGCGGGATTAACCGGAGTGGACTTGAACAGTGTTTTATTTGGGAATGCGGAAAGAGTGGGAATTTGGAGAAGAGGGGGAAGGAGTTGTTGCTTTTTGCCTAAACTACTTATGTGTATTACAGGTAGATATTTAATTTCAGTACCCATAACTTAATCTAGACCAAGTAAGTAGTCAAGAAACTACACTGTAAACTAAGTTACCTAATTACAAATTTAATTACATTTAATTAAATAAAACAAGGTCATATCAGGATGGCAGTGCAGGTGGTGTGCCGCAACTGCAGCATGTGGGAGTTTGTGGAGAGCATTGTGATCCCGGACAACCACGTTTGCAGTAGGTGCCTGCATCTTGAGGAACTTCAGCTCAGAGTTTTTGAGCTGGAGTCTGAGGTGCAGACATTGCGGGGCATCAGGGATGGGGAGAGTTACCTGGACACAGTGATCCAGGAGGCAGTCACACCCCTTAGGTTAGGTAGTGGTACAGGTCTGGTTAGTGGTCAGGGACAGGAGGGTGTGACTGCAATTCAGGCAGGTAAGGAGACCCCAGGTGCAGTGCTGGAGGAGCCTCAGCCTTTGCCCTTGTCCAACAGGTGTGAGGTTTTTGCTGCCTGTGTGGATGAGGGAAAAGCCTGCAGGATGGATGAGCAAGCTGACCATAGCACCATGGTGCAGGAGGCCATTCAAGTGGGGGGAGTGAAAGGGAATGTAGTTGTGATAGGGGGCATATTGTCAGGGGGATAGATACTGTTCTCTGCAGCCGCGACCGAGAGTTCCAAAGGTTGTGTTGCCTGCCCGGTGCCAGGGTTAAAGACATCTCCTCACATCTGGAGGAGAACTTGGAGTGGGAGGGGGAGGATCCAGTTGTCACGGTCGACGTAGGAACCAACGACATCGGTAGAACTAGGAATGAGGTTCTGTTGAGGGAGTTTGAGGAGCTAAGATCCGAATTAAAAAGCAGAACCTGAAAGGTAATAATCTCTGGATTGTTACCTGAGCCATGCACAAATTGGCATAGGGGCAAACAGATTTGAGGTTTAAATGCGTGGCTCAAAGAGTGGTGTGGGAGGAAGGGGTTTCAGTTCATGGGGCACTGGCACCAGTACTGGGCAAAGAGGGAGCTGTTCTGTTGGGACGGGTTCCACTTAAACCAGGCTGGGACCAGTGTCCTGGCAAACCAAATAAATGGTTTAAAGCCCTGTCTACTGCCCAAATGAAGGAGGGGTGGGAGGATTCAGGAAAGAGTAAATTTAAAAGCAGCAAGAGAAATGTCAAGGCTCTAGAGCAGAGTAGAGTTTTGGGTAAAAATAAGTAGAGTGGGTCAGGAAGGGACAGAGAGAGTAACAAAGGTATAAGGCATCAGTGACTAAGGTGACATCAGGGAAAAATAGAAATAAGTCAAAGCTAAAGGCACTGTATCGGAATGCGCAAAGCATTCGCAACAAAATAGATGAATTAATAGCGCAGATAGAAATTAATAGGTTTGATCCAATAGCCATAACGGAGACGTGGTTGCAAAGTGGCCACGGTTCGGAACTAAATATTCCAGGATACTTAACTTTTAGAAGAGATAGGCAAAATGGAAAAGGAGGAGGGGTGGCCCTGATAATAAAGGATGGGATAAAGACAGTAGAGAGAAAGGATCTTAGCTCCGAAAATCAAGAAGTAGAATCAGTTTGGGTGGAGCTAAACAACAGCAGGGGGCAGAACACATTGGTGGGAGTTGTTTATCGGCCCCCAAGCAGTAGTTGTAATGTAGGGCAGAGCTTAAATCAGGAAATTAGAAGCGCATGTAACAAGGGTAATACAGTAATCATGGGGGACTTTAATCTACATATAGACTGGGCAAACCAAATTTGGAGTAATAGTGTGGAGGATGAATTCATGGCATGTATGCAAGATAGTTTTCTACATCAGTATGTTGAGGAGCCAACTAGGCAACAGGCTATTTTAGATCTAGTATTGTGCAATGAGAAAGGTTTAATTAATAACCTTGTAGTGAAGGGGACTTTAGGGAAGAGTGACTGTTATAAATCTCATCATTCATCAAGAAACTACTCGTGAAATAACGCTGGACGGCCAGCTGGTGGCGCCGTCCAAGGAGTATAAATACTCAGGCGTCGGCCCCAGCTTGCCAGGGACATTTTGTAAGACAAGGAACTAGTGAAGTACAACTAGACCTCCATGTTCTGAAACAAGTTGATTAAAGTCTTGCTTTACGCTCAAACCAAGTGCATAGTGAGTTTTATTACGTCAATTTAATCAACTTGATATCGACTCCATGCTTTGGGTGATTCGGGAACAGCCAGCTACGACTCGAACCGTAGAAGGGAACTCAGACAAGTAATCGATCCATCATGGAGAAACTACTCAGACCCGCCCGTCTCGACCTGGACCCGAATTCACTTACAGCCGCTAAGGTATGGAAACACTGGTATCGTACCTTTAGCAACTTCCTTGAGGAGTGTGGTGAGAATGTTCCTAACAAGTTATGAATGCTTGCTAATTATGTATCTCATGTGTTTGATTATATCGAAGACTGTGTAGACTAGGACGCCGCTATCCAAATACTACAGCAGCTATATGTCAAGTCCCCAAATGAAATATTTGCTCGGCACCTACTGGCCACAACTCGACAACAACCCGGGGAATCACTTGACGAATTCCTTCAGAAACTTCGCAGACTCAGCAAGGATTGTAATCTTAAAGCTGTTGCAGCTGAGCAGTACCAGGAGTTGTTAATTTGTGATTCCTTTATTAATGGGATTGCGTCTCCCTTCATACGTCAGCGTCTGTTGGAGAATAAAACCTTCAAGTTACAGGCTGCCTATGACCAGGCATGTTCTCTGGACTTAGAAAAGAGGAATGCAGACACCTATCTTTCACCACGTGCACGGGCTGCTGCTATCACTTTTAGTTACTCTTTCGATAGGCCTCGGGCAGAAGCCCTCATGGATGACGACTCCAACTCGGCTGATGACAACCCTACCTTAGAAGCCTTCAATGATGACGACCCCGCCCTAGCGGCATCTTGGTAATCTGGAAGGAAGTGTTTCTTCTGTGGAGGTGCGTTCCATTATAGGAAATTTTGTCCTGCTCGTAACGCGACCTGCATTCATTGCAGCAAGGTCACTTTTCTAAGGTATGCCAGTCAAGAGCCGCTGTTAGTAAGAAAGGCCACTTTTCTAAGGTATACCGGTCGAGAGCTCCTGTTAGTTTTGCAGCTACTATCTATAAAACTGCTCCTCCCCCAAGAGCCACTACTAAGGTTACAGCTGCAATCTATAAAACTGCTGCTCCTCAAGAACCACTACTATGGTTACAGCTGTCACGGGTAAAACTGCCCCTCCTCCCATCACAGCTGTTTTTCCCCAAAGTCTGTCCCATGCAGCCATGAAGGTTTCGGTAAATGGACACGTTTTGAGTGCACTAATCGACTCATGCAGCTCTGACAGCTTCATTAGTGAGCGGGCTGTCAGTAAGTTAAAACTGCGTATTTACCCCTCGGACGGGGAAATTGCAATGGCTCTGACGACACTGACCACCAATTCTTCCGGCTTTTGTCTTGTCGACCTGATTCGCACTTATTTCTCCAACCGGCTCAGGGTGCTCAAAAACCTATGAAGTGTGCTCCTGGGACAGGATTTCCAGAAACAACACAAAAGACTCACTTTCAAGTTTGGAGGGTCAAAGCCGGAGCCTACTATTTCCAAAGTACCGTTTTGTGCGCTTTTGGCAGCTTCGTTCGACGAGCCCTCATTTGCCAATCTTTCCCCCCGATGTAAGCCCATAGTCACTAAATCACGACGTTTCAACCAAGGTGATCGATCCTTTATCGAGACAGAAATCTCTTGCCTTCTAGCTGACGGTATCATTGAGCCATGTTCATCTTCCTGGCGGGCTGAAGTCGTCGTTGTTAAAAATCCTCTGAAGCAACAGAAGAAACATCTTTGCATCGATTACTCGCAAACTATTAACCAGTATACCGACCTGGATGCCTACCCACTACCACGCATAGGTGACATGGTCAATAACCTTGCCAACTACAAGGTATTTTCAACTTTTGATTTAAAGAGCGCATATCATCAAGTGGCATTAAAAGACTCTGACAAGAAGTATACGGCCTTTGAGGCCAATGGTTGGCTTTACCAGTTTTGTCGCCTTCCATTTGGGGTCACCAATGGGGTGGCGGTCTTTCAATGGTCAATGGTTAGCCTAGTCAAACAGGAGAACTTAACGGCCACTTTTCCATATCTGGCTAATATCACCATTGCTGGTCATGACCAGAAGGAGCATGGTGCCAACCTCCAGAAATTTTTTGACGTTCTCAGTCGTCGCAACTTAACCTTAAATGAGTCGAAATCTGTGAAATCAATACCATCAGTCAACATCCTTGGCTACTGGGTGGGCAACGGTGTCATCAAACCGGATCCGGAGCGACTTCGTCCGCTTCAAGAGCTCCCTCCCCCTACGAATCTCGGCTCTCTTCGTCGAGCACTCGGCATGTTCGCCTATTATGCAAAATGGATACCCCACTTCTCCGACAAGATCCAGCCCCTGCTTCACGCAAAGTCTTTTCCATTAGAGGCAATGGCTATTTCAGCTTTCAACCTCCTCAAGCGACAACTGGAAAAAGCCACGCTTCCTTCCACTGATGAAAATCTTCCTTTCGTGGTTGAGTGCGATGCATCGGCTGTGGCGATCTCTGCTACCTTGAATCAAGGTGGTCGACCCG
Source organism: Somniosus microcephalus (assembly GCF_052327205.1). NCBI lineage: Eukaryota > Metazoa > Chordata > Chondrichthyes > Squaliformes > Somniosidae > Somniosus > Somniosus microcephalus. Next base: position 142,467,352 of record NC_140991.1, read on the forward strand.
TTGTATTTCTGTCCAGAACTTTGCAGGGTAGCGAGCTCCATTATCCTCCTGTCGAGAAGGAGGTTACTGCTATCATCGAAGCAGTACGTAAATGGAATCATTTTCTCACTCGTCGCCATTTCACACTTAAAACCGATCAGCGCTCCGTGGCCTTTATGCTGGATAACCGGAAACGCACTAAGACCAAGAATAACAAAATACAACTCGGGAGGACGGAATTGGCCGCCTTTGGATACACCATACATTATCGACCCGGCAAAGAGAATGTGGCCCCAGATACCCTCACATAGAAACATAGAAGATAGGAGCAGGAGTAGGCCATTCGGCCCCTCGAGCCATCCAAATTCAGTACCCTGTCCCTGCCTTCTCCCCATATCCCTTGATCCCTTTAGCCTTAAGAAATATATCCAACTCTTTCTTGAATATATTTAATAAACTGGCCTCCACCGCCCTCTGTGGCAGAGAATTCCACAGGTTCACCACTCTCTGAGGCAGCACTGTTGCCTCACAGCGCCAGGAACCCGGGTTCAAATCCGGCCTCGGGTGACTGTCTGTGTGGAGTTTGCACAGTCTCCCCGTGTTTGCGTGGGTTTCCTCCGGGTGCTCCGGTTTCCTCCCACAGTCCAAAGATGTGCGGGTTAGGTTGATTGGCCATGATAAAAATTGGCCCTTAGTGTTAGGGGGGGATTAAATACGTGGGGTTACGGGGTTATGGGGATAGGGCTTGGGTGGGATGGCTGTCGGTGTAGGGACCGGGTGCTAGGGTTTGAATGTTTGGATGATCAGCCATGACCTCGTTGAATGGCGGAGCAGGCTTGAAGGGCCGAATGGCCTACTCCTGCTCCTATCTTCTATGTTTCTATGAAGAAATTCCTCCTCATCTCAGTCCTAAATGGCTTACCCCTTATCCTTAGACTATGACCCCTGGTTCTGGACTCACGCGGGCATTCTGCTCTTCTATATCAACTTCGACTCTGGCGGACCTTCATACTGACTTATGCCATCCTGGCGTTACCCGTATGTTGCACTTTGTGCGATCTAAAAATGTCCCATTGTCTACAGAAGATGTGAAAAGAACGTGCTCCTCCTGTAGAATTTGTGCGGAATTAAAATCGCAATTCTTCCGTCCATCGGATGGCTCGCTCATACACGCTATGCAGCGACTCAGCATTGACTTTAAAGGGCCATTGCCTTCCTCAACGCGAAACACCTACTTACTGACTATGGTGGACGAATATTCACGCTTTCCCCTGTCCCAATATGCTTACTTCCACAGTGATCAAATGCCTTGATCAAGTCTTTTCCCTTTGCGGTACGGCCAATTTCATCCACTCTGATCGGCGTCCCTCCTTTATGTCAAGCGAACTCAAAAGTTCTCTCTCCCAATGGGAAATCGCCACAAGTAAAACGACACCATACCATCCCATCGGGAATGGACAGGTTGAGAGATACAACGCTATCATTTGGAACGTTGTTCGTCTTGCGCTGAGGTCACGCAACCTACCAGACCAGCAGTAGGAAACTATGCTCCCTGACATGTTGCATTCCATCAGGTCTCTCCTTTCTACATCTACCAATGTCACACCACACAAGCGATTCTTCAGCTTCCAGCGTCGCTCCACCCAGGGGACGTCTCTACCGTCATGGTTGGCAGCTCCCAGCCCCGTGCTGCTCCGAAGATTCGTCCGATCATCTAAAACCGATCCTCTCGTCAACGAGGTAGAACTCACGGACGTCAACCCCACGTACGCGCACGTGTGGTACCCCGATGGCCGGGAGTCCACCGTTTCGCTCCGGGACCTGGCTCCCTTTCCGGCCGGTTCCACGGACCCAACCGATAGAGGGACTCACGGGGATGATGCCGACACTCTGCGCTCCCCCGAAGATGACGCCCTACCTGGGGCATCGAGAGATCTGCCAGCTGCCCCACCAGATCCACTCGGGGAGCCAAGCACTCCCCATGGGATGGCCACCCGAGGCCAGGACGCCGGTCAATCCCTGGCTATCCAACAGGATGAAGCCAGTTCTGCGCCTGTGGGGACCCGCACCCGGGGTCACGATCTCCCCAGCCTCCCACAGGTCGAACAGAGCAACACGGGCCCTGTCCACCCACCGGTACAGATCAAGCGGCCCAGGGACCAAGACATGGTCCAGGGAGACGTGCCTTCTAGCCATAAACAAAAATCTAAAAGACTGCGGCTATTCGTGGTCCGTCTGATCTGCTAAGAGGAAGTCATCGGACTTCCAAATCTTTTAGGCAGGAAGAATGTTATAAATCTCATCATTCATCAAGGAACTACTCATGAAATAACGCTGGACGGCCAGCTGTTGGCACCGTCCAAGGAGTATAAATACTCGGGCGTCAGCCCCAGCTTGCCAGGGACATTTTGTAAGACAAGGAACTAGTGAAGTACAACTAGACCTCCATGTTCTGAAACAAGTTGATTAAAGCCTTGCTTTATGCTCAAACCAAGTGCGTAATGAGTTTTATTATGTCAGTGACCATAATATGATAGAATTTTATAGAGTTTGAAAGTGATTTAGTTAAATCTGAAACTAGGGTCTTAAATCTAAACAAAGCAAACTATGTGGATATAAGGGGCGAGTTGGCTAAGGTAGATTGGGAAATTACATTAAAAGGTATGACGGTAGGGAAGCAATGGCTAGCATTTAAAGAATTAATACATACATTCCTTTAAGGCACAAAAACCCCACAGGAAAAGTAGTACAACCAGTGGCTAACAAGAGAAGTTAAAGATAGTATTAGATCAAAGGAAGAGGCTTATAATGCTGCCAAAAAGAGTAGCAAGCCTGAGGATTGGGAGGATTTTAGAATTCAGCAAAGGAGGACCAAGAAATTGATAAAGAAAGGGAAAATAGAATACGAGAGTAAACTAGCGAGAGACATAAAAACAGACTGTAAAAGCTTCTATAGGTAAAAAGGAAAAGATTAGCGAAAATAAATGTTGGTCCCTTACAGGCTGAGACAGGAGAAATTATAATGGGGAATAAGGAAATGGCAGAGAAATTAAACAAATACTTTATGTCTGTCTTCATGGAAGAACATGCAAAAAACTTCCCGGAAATAGTGGAGAACCAAGGATCTAGCGAGAATGAGTAACTGAAAGAAATTAGTATTTGTAATAAAAGTAGTACTGGAGAAATTAATGGGACTGAAAGCCAATAAATCCCCTGGACCTGATGACCTACATCCTAGGGTTTTGAAAGAGGTGGCTATAGAGATAGTGGATGCATTATTTGTGATTTTCCAAAATTCCATAGATTCTAGAATGGTTCCCGTGGAGTGGAAGGTGACAAATATAACCTCACTATTTAAGAAAGGAGGGAGGGAGAAAACAGGGAACTACAGACCAATGAGTCTGACATCAGTAGTAGGGAAAATGTTAGAATCTACATTTATTAAGGACATGGTAACAGGGCACCTAGAAAATAATAATAGGATTGGGCAGAGTCAACACGGATTTATGAAAGGGAAATTGTGTTTAACAAATCTATTAGAATTTTTTGAGGTTGTAACTAGCAGGATAAGGGGGAACCAGTGGATGTGGTATGACGTAATAAAACTCACTACGCACTTGGTTTGAGCATAAAGCACATGGATGTCTAGTTGTACTTCACTAGTTCCTTGTCTTACAAAATGTCCCTGGCAAGCTGGGGACGGCGCCACCAGCTGGCCGTCCAGCATTATTTCACGAGTAGTTTCTTGATGATGAGATTTATAACATTCTTCTTGCCTAAAAGATTTGGAAGTCCGACGACTTCCTCTTAGCGGATCAGGCGGACCACGAATAGCCGCAGTCTTTTAGATTTTTGTTTATGGCTAGAAGACACGTCTCCCCGGACCGTGTCTTGATCCCTGGGCCGCTTGATCCGTACCGGTGGATCGACAGGGCCCGTGTTGCTCTGATCGACCCGAGGGAGGCTGGGGAGATCGTGACTCCGGGTGCGGGTACCCACAGGCACAGAACTGGCTTCATCCTGTTCGATAGCTGGGATTGATCGGCGTCCTGGCCTCAGGTGGCAGCTGGCAGATCTCTCAATGCCCCAGGTAGGGCGTCATCTTCGGGGGAGCGCAGAGTGTCGGCATCATCCCCGTGGGTCCCTCTATCGATTGGGTCCGTGGAACCAGCCAGACAGGGAGCCAGGTCCCGGAGCGAAACGGTGGACTCCCAGCCATCAGGGTACCGCACGTGCGCGTACGTGGGGTTGACGTCCATGAGTTCTACCTCGTCGACGAGAGGATCGGTTTTAGATGATCGGACGAATCTTCGGAGCAGCACGGGGCCGGGAGCTGCCAACCATGATGGTAGAGACGTCCCATGGGTGGAGCGACGCTGGAAGCTGAAGAATCGTTAGTGTGGTGTGACATTGGTAGACGTAGAAAGGAGAGACCTGATGGAATGCAACACGTCAGGGAGCATAGTTTCCCACTGCTGGTCTGGTAGGTTGCGTGACCTCAGCGCAAGACGAACAGAGTTCCAAATTATAGCGTTGTATCTCAACCTGTCTGTTACCGATGGGATGGTATGGTGTCGTTTTAATTGTGGCGATTCCCCGTTGGGAGAGATAACTTTTGAGTTTGCTTGACATGAAGGAGGGACCCCGATCAGAGTGGATGAAATTGGCCGTACCGCAAAGGGAAAAGACTTGATCAAGGCATTTGATCACTGTGGAAGTAAGCATATTGGGACAGGGGAAAGCAAAGGGAAAGCGTGAATATTCGTCCACCAGTCAGTAAGTAGGTGTTTCGCGTTGAGGAAGGCAATGGCCCTTTAAAGTCAATGCTGAGTCACTGCATAGCATGTATGAGCGAGCCATCCGATGGACGGAAGAATTGCGGTTTTAATTCCACACAAATTCTACAGGAGGAGCATGTTCTTTTCACATCTTCTGTAGAAAATGGGACATTTTTAGATCGCACAAAGTGCAACATACGGGTAACGCCAGGATGGCATAAGTCAGTATGAAGGTCCGCCAGAGTCGAAGTTGACACAGAAGAGCAGAATGCCAGCGTGAGGGTATCCGGGGCCACATTCGCTTCGCTGGGTCGATAATGTATGGTGTATCCAAAGGCAGCCAATTCCATCCTCCAGAGTTGTATTTTGTTATTCTTGATCTTAGTGCGTTTCCGGTTATCCAACATAAAGGCCACGGAGCGCTGATCGGTTATAAGTGTAAAATGGCGACGAGCAAGAAAATGACTCCATTTACTTACAGCTTCGATGATGGCCGTAGCCTCCTTCTCGACAGGAGGATAATGGAGCTCACTACCCTGCAAAGTTCTGGACAGAAATGCAACGGGTCGACCACCTTGATTCAAGGTAGCCGAGATCGCCACATCCGATGCATCGCACTCAACCACGAAAGGAAGATTTTCATTAATGGAACGAAGCGTGGCTTTTTCCAGTTGTCGCTTGAGGAGGTTGAAATCTGAAATAGCCATTGCCTCTAATGGAAATGACTTTGCGTGAAGCAGGGGCTGGATCTTGTCGGGGAGGTGGGGTATCCATTTTGCATAATAGGCGAACATGCTGAGTGCCCAACGAAGAGAGCCGAGATTTGTAGGAAGAGGGAGCTCCTGAAGCGGACGAAGTCGCTCCGGATCCGGTTTGATGACACCGTTGCCCACCCAGTAGCCAAGGATGTTGACTGATGGTACTGATTTCACAGATTTGGACTCATTTAAGGTTAAGTTGTGACGACGGAGAATGTCAAAAAATTTCTGGAGGTTGGCATCATGCTCCTTCTGGTCATGACCAGCAATGGTGATATTATCCAGATATGGAAAAGTGTCCGTTAAGTTCTCCTGTTTGACTAGGCTATCCATTCCCCGTTGAAAGACGGCCACCCCATTGGTGACCCCAAATGGAAGGCGACAAAACTGGTAAAGCCAACCATTGGCCTCAGAGGCCGTATGCTTTAGTCAGAGTCCTTTAACGGCACTTGATGATATGCGCTCTTTAAATCAAAAGTTGAAAATACCTTGTAGTTGGCAAGGTTATTGACCATGTCATCGATGCGTGGTAGTGGGTAGGCATCCAGGTCAGTATACTGGTTAATAGTTTGCGAGTAATCGATGCAAAGACATTTCTTGTGTTGCTTCAGAGGATTTTTAACAATGCTGACTTGAGCCCGCCAGGAAGATGAACATGGCTCAATGATACTGTCAGCTAGAAGGCGAGAGATTTCTGTCTCGATAAAAGATCGATCACCTTGGCTGAAACGTCGTGATTTAGTGACTATGGGCTTACATCGGGGGGAAAGATTGGCAAACAAAGAGGGCTCGTCGAGCAAAGCCGCCGAAAGCGCACAAAACGGTACTTTGGAAATAGTAAGCGCCGGCTATGACCCTCCAAACTTGAAAGTGAGTCTTTTGTGTTGTTTCTGGAAATCCTGTCCCAGGAGCACATCACTGCATAGGTTCTTGAGCACCCCGAGCCGGGTGGAGAAATAAGTGAGGCCATTGAGAATAAGGTCAAGACAAAAGCCGGAAGAATTGGTGGTCAGTGTCGTCAGAGCCATTGCAATTTCCCCGTCCGAGGGGTAAATACGCAGTTTTAACTTACTGACAGCCCGCTCACTAATGAAGCTGTCAGAGCTGCATGAGTCGATTAGTGCACTCAAAACGTGTCCATTTACCGAAACCTTCATGGCTGCATGGGACAGACTTTGGGGAAAAACAGCTGTGATGGGAGGAGGGGCAGTTTTACCCTTGACAGCTGTAACCTTAGTAGTGGTTCTTGAGGAGGAGCAGCAGTTTTATAGATTGCAGCTGTAACCTTAGTAGTGGCTCTTGGGGGAGGAGCAGTTTTATAGATAGTAGCTGCAAAACTAACAGGAGCTCTCGACCGGTATACCTTAGAAAAGTGGCCTTTCTTACTAACAGCGGCTCTTGACTGGCATACCTTAGAAAAGTGACCTTTCTTGCTGCAATGATTGCAGGTTGTGTTACGAGCAGGACAAAATTTCCTATAATGGAATACACCTCCACAGAAGAAACACTTCCTTCCAGATTGCCAAGATGCCGCTAGGGCAGGGTTGTCATCAGTGTAGGTTTCTAGGGTAGGGTTGTCATCAGCCGGGTTGGAGTCATCCATGAGGGTTTCTGCCCCAGGCATTTCGAAAGAGTCACTAAAAGTGATAGCAGCAGCCCGTGCACATGGTGAAAGATAGGTGTCTGCATTCCTCTTTGCTAAGTCCAGAGAACATGCCTGGTCATAGGCAGCCTGTAACTTGAAGGTTTTATTCTCCAACAGACGCTGACGTATGAAGGGAGACGCAATCCCATTAATAAAGGAATCACGAATTAACTCCTCCTGGTACTGCTCAGCTGCAACAGCTTTAAGATTACAATCCTTGCTGAGCCTGCGAAGTTTCTGAAGGAATTCGTCAAGTGATTCCCCGGGTTGTTGTCGAGTTGTGGCCAGTAGATGCCGAGCAAATATTTCATTTGGGGACTTGGCATATAGCTGCTGTAGTATTTGGATAGCAGCGTCATAGTCTACACAGTCTTTGATATAATCAAACACATGGGGGGATACATAATTAGCAAGCATTCATAACTTGTTAGGAACATTCTCACCACACTCCTCAAGGAAGTTGCTAAAGGTACGATACCAGTGTTTCCATACCTTAGCGGCTGTAAGTGAATTCGGGTCCAGGTCAAGACGGGTGGGTCTGAGTAGTTACTCCATGATGGATCGATTACTTGTCTGAGTTCCCTTCTACGGTTCGAGTCGTAGCTGGCTGTTCCCGAAATCACCCAAAGTGTGGAGTCGATATCAAGTTGATTAAACTGACGTAATAAAACTCACTACACACTTGGTTTGAGCATAAAGCAAGGCTTTAATCAACTTGTTTCAGAACATGGAGGTCTAGTTGCACTTCATTAGTTCCTTGTCTTACAAAATGTCCCCGGCAAGCTGGGGCCGACACCTGAGTATTTATACTCCTTGGACGGCGCCTCCAGCTGGCCGTCCAGCGTTATTTCACAAGTAGTTTCTTGATGAATGATGAGATTTATAACATGGTATATTTGGATTTTCAGAAGGCATTCGATAAGGTGCCACCCAAGAGGTTATTAAACAAAATTAGGGCTCATGGGATTGATGGTAATATACTATCATGGATTGAGGATTGGTTAATGGACAGAAAACAGAGAGTAGGAATAAACGGGTCATTTTTGGGTTGGCAGGCTACAACTAGTGGGGTACCATAAGGATCACTGCTTGGGCCTCAGCTATTCACAATATACATCAATGACATGGATCAGGGGACCAAATGTAATATATCCAAGTTTGCTGCTGATACAAACATGAGTGGGAATGTAAGTTGTGAGGAGGATGCAATGGGGCTTCAACGGGATATAGACAGGCTAAGTGAGTGGGCAAGAACATGGCAAATGGAATATAATGTGGAGAAATGTCAGGTTATCCACTTTGGTAGGAAAAATAGAAAAGCAGAGTATTTTTTAAATGGTGAGAGATTGGGAAATGTTGGTATTCAGAGGGACGTGGGTTTCCTTGTACACGAATTACTGAAAGTTAACATGCAGGTACAGCAAGCAAATAGGAAAACAAATGGTATGTTGGCCTTTATTACAAGAGGATTTGAGTATAAGAGTAAAGACGTCTTACTGCAATTATATAGGGCTCTGATGAGACCATACCTGGAGTATTGGATACAGTTTTGGTCTCCTTACCCAAGGAAGGATATACTTGCCATAAATGAAGTGTAACAAATGTTCACCAAACTGATTCCTGGGATGGGGGGATTGTCCTATGAGGAGAGATTGAATAGACTAGGCCTATATTCTCTAGAGTTTAGAAGAATAAGAGGTGGTCTCATTAAAACATACAAAATTCTTACAGGGCTTGACAAGGTAGATGCAGGGAGGATGTTTCCCTTGGCTAGGGAGACTTGAACCACAGTCTCAGAATAAGGGGTCGGCCATTTAGGACTGAAGTGAGGAGAAATTTCTTCACTCAGGTGGTGGTGAATCTTTGGAATTCTCTACCCCAGAGGGCTGTGGAGGCTCAGCCGTTGAATATATTCAAGACAGAGATCGATAGATTTTTGAATATTAAGGGAATCAAGGGATATGGGGATAGTGCAGGAAAGTGGAGATGAGGTAGAAGATCAGCCATGATCTTACTGAATGGCAGAGCAGGCTCGAAGGACCAAATGGCCTACTCCTGCTCCTATTTCTTATGTTCACCCATCACCCCTGTGTTCACTGACCTACATTGGCTCCCGGTGAAGCAACGCATCGATTTTAAAATTCTCATCCTTGTTTTCAAATCCCTCCATGGCCTTGCCCCTCCCTATCTCTGTAATCTCCTCCAGCCCCACAACCCTCCGAGATCTCTGCGCTCAATGTTTCCTGTAAGTTGCGCAGTCGCGCTGTGCTCCAGGGAACCCGTGCAGCCGGCTTTTCAATATAAAAACCGCGCATGCGATGTATTTTGAATGGCCCGCGCAGCCAAATAAAGAAGCCACGCAGGGCCAAAAAAAATTAGAGGGAACATTGTCTGTGCTCCTCTAATTCAGGCCTCTTGAGCAACCCCGATTTTAATCGCGCAACTATTTGTAGCCGTGCCTTCACCTGCCAACACCCTAACCTCTGGAATTCCCTCCCTAAACTTCTCCGCCTCACTACCTCTCTTTCCTGCTTTAAGACGCTCCTTAAAACCTACCTCATCTGCTCAAATATCTCCTTTTGTGGCTCGGTGTCAAATTTTGCTTTATAACGCTCCTGTGAAGCCCCTTGGGACTTTCTACTACATTAAAGGCGCTATACAAATACAAGTTGTTATTTCTTTGATTTCTCTTATTATACCTTCTCCTAATGTCTCATGCTTTTATCACTTCTGCCATTTAACCACCTCCTGTTTTCCATTTAGGAACTTTACATGTCATTCTATTTCTTTTCCTGTGTGTAGATTCACAGTGTAATCCCTCCACCAAAACCCTTCAAAGTAAATGGTGCTGTTAATAACAACAGAAAATGCTGGAAAAACTCAGCAGGTCAGGCAACATCCGTGGAGAGAAATTTGAGTTGAGGTTTCAGGTCGAACCCTTCTTTGTTGCTCCACAACAGTGTAACTTCCCGCTCCACTAAGAAGGCAGCAAAGAAAAGAGCAACAGCAGGGCCAAACAGAGCTCGACTGAGGAAAATGCTAAAGAAATACAAAGGAATAAGCAAAAGGACAAGAGAAAAACAGAGCAGAGGAAGGTGGGGTCTGGAGCTCACTTAGTGTATAATTCAGGTTTGGTGTAAATAGCAAGAGAGCAAATGAAGAGCAAAAACAAGAGAATAAGAAATTAGCTCAAGTGGCTCTGTATGTGGGAAGAGACAGTATGCAATACATTACTGATGATGATCAGGTGAGAGTTTAGGAGAAATAAGCACAGCTTCCAGTGATTATTCTTAGCTGTGACCAGAATCTAAGAAGATGGGATAACAATTTTATTCAAATGTCATTATTTGTGTGGCAGCACCCTCGCCTCAATCATAAGATTGAAGTTCAAGCGCACTCTCGGATTATTAGCAAGATATAATCTAGGCTGTCACTGCAGTGTAGCACTGAGGGTGTGCTGCATTGTTGCAAATATCACCCTTTGGATGAGCTATGATGTAAAAGATCCCATGGCACTATTCAAAGAGGAGCAGGAGGTTCTCTGTGTGATCTCGCTAACATTTATCCTTTAACCAATACCAACAAAATGAACTGGACATTGCTATGTACAAAATGGTTGCCACATTTGTCTCCACAGCTTTCAGGAGAACAGCGACCACGACACCACACAACCCTGCCACAGCAACCTCTGCAAGACATGCCAGATCATCAACACAGATACCATCATTACACGTGAGGACACCACCCACCAGGTACATGGTACATACTCATGTGACTCGGCCAACGTTGCCTACCTCATACGTTGCAGGAAAGGATGCCCCGGAGCATGGTACATCGGTGAGACCATGCAGACACTGCGACAACGGATGAACGGGCACCGCGCAACAATCACCAGGCAGGAGTGTTCCCTCCCAGTCGGGGAACACTTCAGCAGTCAAGGACATTCAGCCTCCGATCTTCGGGTAAGCATTCTCCAAGGCGGCCTTCGAGACACACGACAACGCAAAATCGTCGAGCAGAAACTGATAGCCAAGTTCCGCACCCATGAGGACGGCCTCAACAGAGATCTTGGGTTCATGTCACGCTACATGTAACCCCACCTGATGCAGGGTCATCCAGACTCGAGTCGACATTGGCTTGTTCTCTCTACACAGATGCGGCCGGACCTGCTGTGATTTCCAGCCAAAAAAAATGTTTTTTGTCTGTTTTTTTGTTTTTCATACAGACCCCAGCATCTGCAATATTTGACCCCTTGTGACCCCACCTCATTGTTCTTTGATGTAATGTTTCCCTGACTGACCTGTTTGGACACCATTCACACCTTTGACTGCTGTGATTATCTCTCTGCCGAGGTGTGATAAATGGCAGTTGGAAAGGTTACCTGTAAACATCTGACATGATTCTCTGACTATATAAGCTGTGTCTTTATGCATTTCTCCACTTCACCTGAAGAAGGAGCAGCGCTCCGAAAGCTTGTGATTTCAAATAAAGCTGTTGGACTATAACCTGGTGTTGTGTGACTTCTTACATCTGTCCACAAAAAGAGTCACATCACTTCAAAGTATGTAAAGCGTCGAGAGATGCAATAAAGTGGAACATTTATATTTATTGTATAGCCCGGGAATTTCCTTGGAGCTGCTTCTGCTGCAATAACTTCGCTGGAGAGAGGTGAAAACCCCGTTTATGCAGGAAGTTACAGCAGTGGAGTGGAAGCAGCTCCGAAGAAATTCCCAGCCACAGGAAAGATTCCTGTACAGTTTTATATTTTCTTTAAACTTGAACACAAGGTTACTGTAACTGCTAATTTTCAAAAAAAGGTTCAACAGTATTTATAGATTACTAGATTGCATCTAAGTATAAGGTCGAATACATGCATTTTCTAAATTAAAGTAGCAGTGCCTGAAAGGAGAATAAACTGTTTATACTTTGTCAGAAATTATTCCGTATTTTGTCCACAATCTATAAAAATCTAGTACAATAATACATTACTCATCAGGTTACTATGGTACCTCAATTATTGTTGTTTTGTCAGCATTCTCAATGGTTGGCGACCCATAAAGCACTCCGTCACTGTATGGAGTTCTTTGTATATACCGCAGCCAGCCAGGTCTGTCTGGGTATCCTTTTAGATTCGTCTTAAATGTAATAGGATCATTCCTGACATCAGCTAAACCAAAAATGTTAGAAAAATATTTAAAAGACAAATGCAGATTTGTTTTTAGTTATTTGAATTTCTGTGTTTTTTTAAACCCCATACTGTTTTGTGAATTAAGTGAGTGTTCCATTTAGGGTTCACCAAAAATGATGATTATTGGTGTAATGAGTAATTATAATCAGTCATCTATTGTAGATAATCACACTGTAAGTGAGCTCCCCTGATGGTTCAGTGCGTAGCTGAGTTACATAGACCAGGAAGGCCCCAGGATTGGTCTGTCCCAAGTTCACTGATCTTAGTCAAGATGGTGGTAAGGAAACTACAAATGGCCTCAGTGCCAGGAGGAAGACTTCACCAGAGTCCGTGCTGCTGATTGCTTTCCAGTAACTTCCGTTGGAAATCTGCTTATGGATATTGGGTAAAAACAGGGACTCGGTACAGTATGATGTCCGCACAGTCAAATAGAGTGGCAACATTCACCGTCAAGGTTCACACAAGAATGGACACTTTGGTGAGGTACTGGAGGGTGTCCGGCACCCGTGGGACCACACACCAACAAGGAGTCAATGACTCGGAGAGGAGGGTAGAAATTAGCAATTTAAAAAAGCGTCCATTTAACTTTAAAAATAACCATTAAAAAAAAATGATTTTGCTTTGTTGTTTTCATTTTCTGTTGATTTATTTTCTCCCTTTCTCTTGAAAGTGCTGATTCATGCTCACTGAACTGGCTATTTTTCTGCGAGTTTTAGCAGACTATTCAACAGTGGAGGCATTATAACCAAACCCATCCTGTCCTCGCTCAACGTCCGTATATATGTGCATCTTCGAGCGGGCACTATTGGCAACGTTCTTACTTCCCTTGCCCAAGGATACTGAGGCAACTGCAGCACCCCAACTGCTGTCCCAGCAGAGATTCGCAAACTTAGCACACACTGCGGACCGAACGTGGGATCTTCTTGGCCTGTATGGTTTAGTACTACACTAAGCAGCTCAGTAGGTTTTTATTGAATATAATTCTAACATCAGTTATTAGTTAGCCTGACAATATAAGGGATATGAATTATCAACAGAAATAGAACATGCTCCCATGCTGCTAATGTCGCCTGGATCAGCTGCTCGAAAGCACCAGGAGATGCTCGGACGTGAGTCTGTTCTCTAATCTTCCCTCTCTCCTGTTGGAAGATGCCACAATCTTTGTTCATTTCTTTCCTCAATGAGGCACAAATCCAGAACTGGCCGTACCAGAACTTCAACCTACTTCTAGCCCAGCTCCGCAGCAATGGGCAACCTTAAACAAAATGGTTATTTGAAATAAATAAAAAGGAGTACAACATAACATCCCACTGCTTATAGATGAACTCAAAATTGACGTGGTTACAGTTCATTGACCAGAAAAAAAAACTAGTGGAATTTTATATACAAATGATTTTTAATTGTGGAGTAGAAGCCAGCAGTTGCAATAGTGGCATGGACATTCATTTTTTAAAAACATCATAGCAGTGGGGAAAATAAATTTAGATAGATGCAGCATTAACCCAGAATACAAAATATTAACATCCAATTAATTATAAATCAAAGCGTGAATGGAAAAATACCTTGAACTTGGGACTCACAGTAAGGAAACATGCTGAGACCGGCTTAAATGTTTGAACTGAAAATAGCAGCAGCGCCACCTAATGGTGTTTGGAGGAAGTATGGCTAAGCAGGCATTATCTGTTTTGGCGTTACCTGTCACAGCATCACCATTAAAAGTAAATTAATAATAAATAAGTGGTACATAGGTGTTTAATTAGGCATTACTATGTATCATGTAGGCTTGGCAAAATCATGACATGGGAACAGTGTGAAAACAGTGCCAAGAATTTTAATTTATCATATAGATTTTGCTAAATTTAATATGTGACAACACTGGTCAAGAAATTTCAAAATATTTTATAACCTATTTTTAAAATATATTTTCATCTCCTTGTTAGATGTTCTTGGCCCTGCACATTTTCCTGACTTTTACATTACCTATTTTTACAATTCCTGTTTAGAGAGAACAACTTGTGTATGTCACCCTCCTTCTTTCCTTTTGCCATTGGGTGCCAAACCCACTGGGCCCCACTGTGAATTCTGAAATATTCTACCAGTGGAAATGCTGAGAACAGGCTCCCGCTGGTGCGGCCAGTTCTGGATTTATATTTTAGGTTAATGCTGCATCGATCTAAAAATGTATTTTTACTTTGCTGAAAATGACACCCTTAATCGAACATTCGTAGAACATTTGATCATTTTGAAAGCATAAGGCTAAAGCCCTTGTGATTTAATCCCACACATTATTCAGAACATTTGTTATGGGCTTTTACAACCCAACTCAGTGCATAATTTTAATCGTTCTCAACTCAGTGCATTTCATTGAGCTGTGAATTTTACCACATTATAAAAAGCAAAAAAAGGCAAGTCTAAAAATAATTTGTATAGCAACATACATTACAAACAAAATTTAACAGTCACAAATATTCTGCAGCAAAGTACTTGCAAAACTAATTTGCAACAGTAGCAGAAAAGTATGTTTGGAATCAACACTGTATCAAGCAAACAAAAACCAATGTTAAAACAGTGTTTAAACAAGTCTACTGTAAGCACAGGCTAACGGAGTTGGATTAGCAGAGCATCACTTACCAAGTTTCATTGAGTAGGGAGGAAATTCCCCTTTAAAGTACTCTCTCTCCAAAACGTGGACAAAAAGGACTCCAGAAGATGGATAAACATTCCGATCTGAATGCACTCGTGAAAAAATGGAATACACTAAAGGGAAAATGGGGAAAAAATAAATTATAACCAAAAGCTAAGATTCAAGTTATATAATCGTAAAGGGTTTTATACTCATTTAGAATAGATTGTGCTGATCAAAGTATCAAGCTGCACCGTATAATGAACATAGAGAGACTCTGTATACTTGTCTGTATCCTGTGTTAAGTATTTGATCACTAAAGGAGGTCAACTGAAATAGAAGTGCCGTTTAAAAAAAGCTACAGTATTTTAATTATGCAGATTTCAATTATGATTTGTTATTTATAATAAAGAAATTAGATACCTAATAGTTTTAACTAAACATTATTCCAGCAATAAATATTTCAAGGACACTGGTTTACATCAATATTTTTGCTAATGGAGCCTTAAGTGAATTGCTCTGAAGCAAATCTTTTGTAATTTTATGGGTCATTTTATCTATTCTTAGGAATGTGTTTCTTTTGGTTTACAGAATGAGCAGTAATTAGCAAAAGCATACTCAGTTTTTTCTGCACTGCCTTGATGACATATTGGATGAAGACATTATTCTTTTCCTCTCTGGGACTTGATAAAGGGATTGCCTAGAAAGATGGGAATAATGGCCATCGGGTCCTAAATTAACTAAATTTATATAGCGTTAGGGGGAGAAATTCGGTATCGCCTCGTTTGGGGTGCAATTATCAGCCGAACGCAAATTTTAGCGCCTGCCGCTAATTATCGCCTCCCACTGCAAACTTGGCTTTTTGGAGGTGATTGGAGCGCTAAAGGAGGCGCTGCACACCTGTCTTAAGGCGCAAAGGCCGAGGAGCGAGGCGCTACCTCAGAGGGCGGGCGCAGCGCAGGTGCTGTCAGTTAGCGATTGAATACAGACACACTGGCACCAGCCAGTTCTTAAAGGGGAGGGTCGATCTTGCTCTGCAGCCACACCCTGCTCATTGGAGCCTTGAATTTCGGCCTGGAGCGACCGGTGACTACATTTTCCAGCCAAGGACTATGGAGAGGGTGAGAGATCAAGCTCAACGAGTGGGCCTTGGAGGCTCTGGTTGGCGCGGTGGAGCGCAGATCTATACACTACCCTGGCAGGATGCCTTTGCCGCACGACTACAGAAGAGTGTGGAGGGAGGTGGCTCAGCACATCTCCTCCAGGAGCACGGTGCCCAGGACCCATACTCAATGTCACAAAAAGTTCAACGACCTCACTCGGGTCGTCAGGGTGAGTGGCTTTTTTTCAATACCTCTCCATCCCTCCATTTCAACCTCACTCTATGGCCAGAGGGACTTAAAACCCCAATGCCCAACACTCATCCAACACCTATGGCCCTCTCATGAAACACACACGCACATTCCACACTTTGCTTACAGTAAGGGCTATTCAACTATGGGAGACACACCAGGCAAGACCATGGCTGCATATAGTAAGGGCTATTCAATTATGGGAGGCACATCAGGCAAGATCATGGCTGTATATTTACTCAGACACCATCCTTTTTCTTCCAAGCTATCTCATAACAGGAGACAGCAGCAACGGACGGGTGGAGGGCGGCCTCGGCTGCAACCCCTCAGCAATCTTGAGGAACGCGTCCACAGGATTGTGGCAAGCCGGGTGATCGGTCCCGTCGCCCCTGGAGAGGTCGACCCCGTTCAGGACAGCAATGGTAAGGTCATCAGCTTTCTCTCCTCTCTCATCCCACTTGTCCCTCACAACACCAGCTTTTGACACTTTCAATCCAACTTACTAAATTGCTGCACTCATTCCTCCCTTGCTGCCACCCTGTCCTCACGCTAAAGCCACTCTTGTACCTCCCTGCTTTCAGATGGTGATTCACCAGCTGAGGAGACAGGCCCTCAAGCTGCCAGTGGGAGCAAAGCCACAGGCGAGGAGGAAGAGGAAGCCGGAGCATCAGCGCCACCCTCTCCCAAGGAAGCCCATGCCCACACGCCTTCCCTGGAGGGGAGCAGGGGGGAATGGTCTGATGAGGGTGAAGCTCCGGGACCCAGCGGGCTGCAGCAACGCAATGGGGGTAGGGAAGCTCGGGGGCCTTCTCCCCGGAGGGAGTGTAGGCCAGCGGGTCCTGCTGCACTGGACATAGAGGAGCGGCTCATCGCTGAAATGAACACCCAGGCGGTGGACATGCACACTGAGCTCAAGGGTGCAGTGGGAAGTGTGCCCGAATGCATTGATGCACTGGCAAGGAGTGTGGAGCACTCCACTGCAGCACAAGCAGACGCCACGCAAATGCTAGGTGCTGCAATTCAGTCACTGGCTGCCGTGATCCAATCTCAGACTGGTCTCATGCAGACTCAGACTGAGGCCACGCAAGCACTGACTGCGGCCATTGTCGCTGGTTTGGACACATTTCCCCAGGGCTCTCACGGCACCGCAGCAGGCCAGCAATCTGTGCTCCAGCAAATTGCTCCGGATGCAGAGGTGCTGCCCCGTGGGAGTGCCAGTGTGTCGGTCGAGCAGGAATGCTGTTCTCTCTCAAGATGACAGCATTCCTGCTGCCACCACTGTCACTTCCCCATTGCATTTACCACCACCTGTAGCCCAGACTGCTGCCGCCCATGCAGAGATGGTGCAGCCGGGCCCTCCAGGCCCAGAGCTGGTCGAGGCCGTCCTTCAAGGACATCTGTAGTCTCAGGTTCTGACAATCAACAGCCTTCCACCAGCCTTGTTGCAGCCACTGGGGCCCCATTACGGAGGAGCAGTAGGGTGGGAAGGGGGGGAAGTGCGCAAGGGAAGGAGATCACCCTCGAAGGGAAAAAAGTAGGTGGTGTGATGAAATGTTGGGAATTTTTTTTTTATTAAAGGCCGAGGTTCGTGTTCAAATTTTTGTTTAGTGTTTTGGACATTATCTCCAGGTTGTGAGAACCAGTTATATTCATTAATGATTTTTTTGTGTTTGTTTCTATTAGTTTGTCCTGAAGAAATGACACAGAGTTTGTAAAAAAACGTTTTTGTATTCAAAATGTACAGGTTTGGCCTTTGGAATCATTGCTGCCTTGGCAAGCTTTGGGGTTGCGGGTTGCTTTCATTCATGTTGTGCTCCATGTCAGAAGCCATTTCCTCAGTAGGGGCCTAGAAGCGGCTTGTTATCAGTCGTTGAAGGACGGCCCTTGCAGTTTCAACATTGTGGGCCTTCCTCCCGCCTTGGTGCTGCTGCTGATCATCCTCCTCCTCTTCCTCCTCCGGTGGTGCTCCAAGGCTTGGTGGCATTGGCTGGGTCCTGAGGATTGCCAGGTTATGAAGAATGCAGCACACAACTATGAAGAGGGAGACTCACTCAGGCGAGTACTGCAGGGCTCCTCCTGAGTGGTCCAGACAGCGGAACCGTTGCTTGAACACGCCGATCGTCTGCTCAATGATGTTCCTGGTGGCGAGATGGCTCTCATTGTACCGCAGCTCAGCAGGAGTGTTGGGGTTATGGAGCGGTGTCATCAGCCAGGTGCAGAGTGGATAACCCTTGTCCCCGAGGAGCCAACCACTTGGCTGATGCAGTGCCTGCAAAAGTTCTGGCACACCAGCCTGGCGCAGGATGAAAGTATTGTGGCTGCTGCCTGGATAGCAGGCATTGACAGCGAGTATCGGCTGTCTGTGGTCACAGACCAACTGGATGTTTAAGGAGTGGAACCCCTTGCGGTTTCGGAAAACCTCTGCATTCTCATGCGGTGCCGTCAATGGCGCCCTGCACCATGGGGAAGCCTGCTATCCTCACAAAGCCCAATGCGCGTTCATCCTAGTTTGGCCCGGGTCATTGGGAAAGAGATGTACTGCCGTCTCCTTTTATAGAGGGCATTTGTGACCAGACGGATACAGCAATGGACCACGAACTGGGAGATATTGGCAATGTCCCCAGTAGCTGCTTGAAAGGAGCCGGTGGCATAAAGATTCAGAGCCACTGTGACCTTCACTGCCACCGACAGAGACGTCCTGGTCCTCAGTTGAGGCTGCAGATCTGGCTGCAGCAGGTGGCAGAGCTCAGTGACCACCTCCTTGCTGAAGCGCAGCCTGCGCAAACACTGCTCCTCAGACAAATTA
This sequence comes from Somniosus microcephalus, assembly GCF_052327205.1. Lineage (NCBI taxonomy): Eukaryota > Metazoa > Chordata > Chondrichthyes > Squaliformes > Somniosidae > Somniosus > Somniosus microcephalus. Next base: position 142,486,481 of record NC_140991.1, read on the forward strand.
ATGTAGGAGAATTGTTCCCGGAATACCCTGGGAGGGTAAGGTCTCCTATGCAGAGGCCTGTTGGCCCTCCTCCGTCTGGCCATGATTGCCACTCTCGCTCTGCATCTCTGTTGCCTCCGATCCTGCAGGCGCAGGACGACGCCCTGAATCAGTGCAGCCCCCATAGTCTCTTGACAATCGAAGTAATGAAGGTCAAATCCAAAAGTACCTGCAAAGTGATGCTCAGTAGCCAAAACTACTTCACACAGCATTGACTCTATGCAGAAGTCTCTCTATCTCTCTCTCAGAATCTCTCTCTCTGTCAGAATGAGTGGTGCAAAAATGTCTACCACAGAAAAAGCCAGGAAGAGGGTGCCTTTAACTAGCACCCCCCCAGCCCCTCACCGACTGGGAAACGTTCCAGTCTTCCTGTCGTTGCTTGCGCCAGGCTGAAAGGAGGGGGGCGCCACTCAATATCCAGTCCAGGGTGCCACCAGGGCGTTGCACGCTCGACTGACGCGACAATCTGCGGGTGCAGGAGATCGGGACGGTAAACTTTTGCGCCGCTGCAAAAACTCTAGTCAATTTCAGGAGCGGCACAAACATCGCTGTGCCCGGGGCCCTCTTAGGGCGCTAACGGGAGGTGCAAACCAACCGAATTTTTCCCCCTTAAAGTCCCAGCTGAAACAGGTTTAAAATTTGGCACAACTTGTACTAAGTTCAATAGGGTGACTTCTAACATTAGAGTACAGACACAGCATTAGGGAGCAGTAGGAGCTCTATTCTGAGGTTGGATGTTTCGAGATAATGCAGAGGTTGGAGATTAGGCACATTATAGGGTAATGTAGAGGGAGTTCTGAGGTTGGAGATTAGGCACATTATAGGGTAATGTAGTGGGAATTCAAAGGTTGGGGATTAGGTACCTCATCAGGGTAATGTAAAGGGAGTTCTTGCTTGAGGTTGATGTTTAGGTACTTTGTCAAGCAATCTGGAGGAACTTCTATGAAGCTGGGATTTAAGCACTGTATACCAGACAACAAGAATGCTGTATGTAAAATTGAAAATTGTTCCATTACTATGCATGATCATTTCATGCAGAAAATGCTCAAATAGAAATGAGCAAAACAAAATGCGTTGGGTTTTCAATGGGTGCTGGTGAATATAATTTACAGCTAATCTGCTATGGTTCAAATGAATATAATGGAGCAAATTATTATGAAGGAATAGAAAACACTCAAGTACTGTACTGGGAAAAATAATTTATCTATTTACAATTCATTTCTAGACATAGCATAGCAGCATGGAGTAAATACGTATTTAAATTACTGTAAACCACCATTCACACTGTGACAGTCATTCCATTTAACAACCCAACTTTTTAAAAATTAGCATTACGGGACTGTGTTAGTTTAGAAAGCAAACAGGTAGATATTACAACATGGCTCAGAGAAATGAACTCTCACCTTTCACTTGTTGCAATAGCCTAGAGATAGAAGTGAACAACTAGTGGTATTTTCAGTTTAAGTGAGGACGGCAATAGACAAGTCCCACCAGTTTTAATTTGAGAGCCTAGTTTGACAACAGTACAGTATTGTGCATCACTCACTGATTCTGAGGCTGTATTTTAAAAAAGATCTTTTCAGGCAGAATAATGCCATGCTCATTCTGTAGGAATGCTCTTTAAAATGAAGGTTCTGCTCTCTCTATTTGTTATACATTTATAATTTTTATTCTGCAGAACTACCAAGTTTATGAATTATCTTAATGTTTCATACAGTAGATATACATTTTTAATAAAGAAGGAGGCCACTTGGCCCATCATGTAGGTGAACAAATTGTAAATATAACATTCTTTTTAAAGAAAGACTTGCATTTATATGACATATCTTTTTAATATTTATAATTACAAGGACTGAAATACATTTTAAATAACAGTAAATCACAGTGAGCTAATAACAAAATCTAACTGAATTTAGTAGATTATGTAGATTATCTAGTGTTAGATCAGAATAAAAAAACATAAAATTAAAAACACTACACAAAGGACACTACTTTGTTGATTAATTGTTGGTTAATTTTCACAAATGCTCAGGTAAAGTTGATGCTCACGAGCTGCTGGAACTGCAAAATATTACAACAGTTAAAAAGATGCATTTGTGCAGTTCGTTAGACTCTAGGAGTTGGGTGTGAATCCATTTCTGACTAATGTGTTAGAAGCTTCCTTTGGTTTTTCATGCTAAGGGCCGTATGCAAATTGTTCTTGGCCAGCATCAACCTACTTCTTATTGGGCCCAGAGCACAAAACTGCCTCTAATTTGGCAATTTCACTCAGATTGCTGTTTTGGGAATGGAAAATGTCACTGGTAAAGGAATGCTTTTTTAAAGTTAGAACACTGGTAGGACAGAGCAAATGGAGTTTTACTCTGCCTCTAACACATGCTATGCCTGACCTGGAAATATTTGAGGCTGACACTGGGTATGCATGCCCATTTTCCAGCACAAAGATCTCACCTTGATGAGCACAAAAATTCAACAAAAATATTTTTTAAAGTAATTTTGCATTTGATGAAACCTATCTAGCGTTTTCACATTCATTCTGTGGCAAATATAAACAGAAATAGTACAGAAGAAAAAGCTTCAGAGATTAATGGTCTTAAATCTTTCAAAGCTGGCCACTGTAGCCAACAGTTATTTACTGCTGGTAGAGCACAAGAACATAGGAATTATTAGACCAAAAAAGACCAAGGTCTATCTAGTTCGCCTTCTACCATTCTGGTAGTTGCATGATACAATAATAATGGTGTTGTTGACTAATCATAGCAATCAATCCCTATCAATTCATCTACAACAGACCCAGACATAAGGTGAGAAAATCCCCAGTGGTGGAGAGCTTTGGGAACCATGGGTCCAAAGTCACCTGTTCTTCCCAAGCGTCCTACTCTTGCATGTCATGTCTCAAATTACTCATATACTATATCCAAAAATATTATTTCCTGAAAGAAATCTATCAAATTTGCATTTGAATAAATCAATACTAATGGCTTCCACCGTCTCCCTAGGGAATCTGTTCAATAGATTTACCACTTGCTCACTGAGATAACATTTCCACGAATTCGTTTTGAAGTTGCCCTCTGTCAAGCGCGGGCCGTGTCATCTGGTTGTACTATTCTGGACAAGGTGAAACAGCTTATCGTGGTCTACATTATCTAGTCCCTTTTGATTCTTAAAAATAGCAATCATATCATATCCCAACCTTCTTTTTTTCCCCAAGTGAGAACATGCCCAATTTACATTTTGGCTGAGAAATTGCGGTCGGAGGTGTACCTCCGGAGTACGCCTCTGACCTGCGCAACAATTACAAAAGTACCTCCTGGACCCAGGCTGGGAAGAGTTGCGGTCTCAGGCCTCAAGGTGGAGGGCAGCATAGAGTCCCAGGGACGCAGGCGGTGCAGAAGCGTACCTGAGATCACGTGGGCCCGATCCACCAATAACAAAGGAGGTTTCCATTGCAATCATTTATGAAGGGAATCCCCTAATGATATGCAATGGAATCCCAAAATGTAAAAATGATACAATTAACAGAATTTTAATTTTAATCATAATTATCTTCATTCCACCAAACTCAATAAAAATTTAATTTTTTTGATCATTTTAAACATCATTAAGACTGTAATACGGGCCAATATTTGCATAAACTCATTTAATAAAGTGTATGTGCGTAATTTAGGATACACAAATGTTTAATTTAAGGCTTTGACATCCCCTTACTCAGATGCAAGCAGGCCAGCTTGCATCAACCGCAAGACTTATGGGGGCAATTGCTGGCCAGTCGCTGGGCAAATAGCCTAACTCAGCGCCTGCAATACTCAGTTTTCAGACGGTTCCGATGATCTGTCAAGGCAGTTCCGGATTTCGCGCATGGAACTTGCGGGGCATTTCAAAGGGAATACAACATACTCCGAGAGTACGCTGTTGCGGTCACAACATGGATTTATGAAAGGGAAATCCTGTTTAACAAACCTATTGGAGTTCTTTGAGGATGTAACTAGTGGAGTAGACAAAGTGGAACCGGTAGATGTGGTGTATCTGGATTTTCAGAAGGCCTTCGATAAGGTCCCACACAAGAGGTTGGTGAACAAAATTAGGGCACATGGAATTGGGGGTAGTATACTAGCATGGATTGAGAATTGGTTAACAGACAGAAAACAAAGAGTAGGGATAAACCGGTCTTTTTCAGGATGGCAGGCTGTGACTAGTGGGGTACCGCAAGGATCGGTGCTTGGGCCCCAGCTATTCACAATCTATATCAATGATTTGGATGAGGGGAATAAATGTAACATTTCCAAATTTGCTGATGATACAAAGCTAGGTGACAGTGTCAGTTGTGAAGAGGATGTGAAGAGGCTTCAAGGGGATCTCGACAGGCTCAATGAATGGGCGAGAACATGGCAGATGGAATATAATGTGGATAAATGTGAAGTTACCCACTTTGGTAGAAAAAACAGAAAGGCAGAGTATTTCCTAAATGGTGAAAGATTGGGGAATGCAGATGCTCAAAGGGACCTGGGTGTCCTTGTACATGAGTCACTGAAAGTGAATGTGCAGGTGCAGCAAGCCATTAGGAAGGCAAATGCTATGCTGGCCTTCATTACAAGAGGATTTGAGTACAGGATTAAAGAAGTCTTACTCCAGTTATATAGGGCCTTGGTGAGACCACACCTGGAGTACGGTGCACAATTTTGGTCTCCTTACCTAAGGAACTAAGGAAGGATATACTTGCCATAGAGGGAGTGCAACGAAGGTTCACGAGATTGATTCCTGGGATGGCGGGACTGTCGTATGAGAAGAGATTGAGTAAACTAGGCCTGTATTCTCCTGAATTCAGAAGAATGAGAATGAGAAGCATACAAAATTATTACAGGGCTTGATAGGATGGATGCTGGGAGAATGTTTCCCTTGGCTGGGGAGTCTAGAACCAGGGGCCACAGCCTCAGGATAAAGGGTAGGCCATTCAGGACTGAGATGAGAAGAAATTTCTTCACACAGAGGGTGGTGAATCTTTGGAATTCTCTACCCCAGAGGGCTGTGGAGGCTTAGTCATTGGTTATATTCAAAACAGAAGTCGATAGATTTCCGACTAGTAAGGGCATCAAGGGATATGGCGATAGGGCCGGTGAATGGAGTTGAGGCAGAAGATCAACCATGATCTCCTTGAATGGCCTACTCCTGCTCCTATTTCTTAAGTTCTTATGACACCTCAATTTCCTCATAATAGCTCCTCATAATCCAATCCCTGCATCCCCTGAATCATTCTGGTTGCTCTCTTCTGTATCTTTCCAATAGCTGCAATATCCTTTCTGTACTGTGGTGACCGGAGCTGTACACAGTATTCTAAATGCAGTCGCACCAATAAGTTATGAAGTGGCAGAATTACCTCTCTATTTTGGCTCAATATTGACCTTTGAATATAACCCAACATCTGATTTGCTTTACTCATTGCCACCAAGCATTGTTATGACAGTTTCAATTTATTGTCACTCAGGAGACCCAGATCTTTCATTTTCCATGTACATTATTTTCTTTCCATTTAAGTAATAGTCCCTTCCTGGATTTTTGTCCACATGAAGCACTTTGCATTTCTCTACATTGAATTTCATCTGCCTCTACTTGTCTGCCCAATTCACATATACATTCAAGTCCTCCTGTAACCTGTCCTGTTCAGCTTTGGAGTCTACCACCTTCATTAGTTTTGTATCATCTGCAAATTTAGCTATTATGCTTGTGACAATTACGTATCCACAGTAAAATATTTTCACTGATTCCCGCTTTCTTTATTTTCAGTGCCAGCCTTTCCAGAGGACCTGTATCAAAGGCCTTACTGAAATCCAAGTACATCACATCCACTGCATTACTCCTAACAAGCTCCTTTGTCACACCCTCAAAGAAACCAGTAAGCTAGATTGACAAGACCTCCCCTTCATGAACCCATATTGGCTTTCTTTAATGATTTTATTTCTATCCATATGCTCCCTGATCTCATCTTTAATAAGGATTTCCATACCTTTACCCACAATGGATGTCAATCTGTAATTTCCTAGGTCACTTTTGCTACCTTTTTAAAAATAGAAGTAACATCTCCAGTATTCAGTGAATTCTGGAAGATTTGTGCCAGAGTTCCTGCAATATCCTCCCTTATTTCCTTCAGGATCCTCGGTGCATTTTATCTGCCCCCTAAGACTTATTTACTTAAGGGTGCACAGTTGTTCGGTAACTGTGTTGGGTAATAATGCAAAAAGTCTTACAACTTACCTCTGCAACACCCTCTAGTTCCCTTTCCAAATGAAATAAGTTACCTGTCTCCTCCTTCATAAAAATTTATTGAGCACTTTCGCAACCTGTGTAGCAAAGCAATTTGTCTATGTAATTGAGTTTGAATCTCAAAACATCATCAAACACACTACTGTGCACTTCAACAAGCAATAACTCTTGTTTCAACTACTTACTAGAAGGAAGGCATACATTTTACTTTGGAAAAGTTCTCCACATTACTATCCAAAGAAAGTCTTGCACAATACAATTAAAGTCTAGCTATTGTCAACTTACTGCTCCAGAATATGTATTTTTCTTGACAGCAATTCAAATATTTCTATATTTTTATGGGCAACCAGAAAGAGTTCTGGCAGCGTTCGTAGAATCAGCATCAACATATCCGGTATAGGTATAGGGCAAGATTTAACAAAACAAATAGTGCGCTGAACTATACTGTTTAATCAGTACAGTGCTCTGGTCAAGCCACACCTTGAGTAATACTTCCTATTTTGGTCAATGAGACACAAGGGAATCATTCAAGCCCTGGTGGTGGTGCAGGGAGACCCCCATCCCGCCCAAAACTATGTTTGAACCGCTTCGCTTTCGCTTCCGCCCCCCGCCCTCATCAAAATTTTGAATGACTTTGATCATGCTGCTTTATCCCTCCTTGTTCTCCTACACCTATCAGTAGTTTTTGATATGGCTGATAACACCATCCTCCTCCAGCACCTCTGCTCCATTGTCCAGCTCTGTGGTGCTTTCTTGCATGGTTCCATTTCTAATCTATCTCCAGCAATCGTTTCTCTTCCATTCCTACACTGTCACCTGTGGAGTACCCCAAGGAGCCACCTTCAGCCCCCTCCTCTTCTTGGTTTATATGCTGACTTTTGGTGGTATCATCTGCAGGTATGGGTTACCTTCCACATGTATGCTGATGACACATAGCTTTACTGATCCGCCACTTCGCTTGACTGCTTTCATACTATCAGCTTATTTGTCTGACATCAAATCCTGGATGAGTCACAACTTCCTACAGGGCAACATCAGGACGACCAAAACCATCACTGGTCCATGCCACAAAATGTGCTCACTTGTCACTGGTTCCATCCCTCTCCCCAGCCAACCTATCAAGCTGAACTGGACCATTCACAATCTCGTCGTACTGTTAAATCTTGAGAGGTGCTTCGAACCACACAAACATCAATAAGACAACAGCATTGCCCACCTCCGCCCCTCCACCGCAGTCAGCTGCATTCACCACAAAATGCAGCCGACTGTGAATCAGGCTCGCTAACCTACGCAACCAATTTTGCAACCCATACTCCCAGCCAGCGAGGCTCCACACCACCAATGGTACGTCAAAAAGTCAGCCCATATATACTTTTACAACATTTCTCTTTTGAGTTTCACAGATTTTAATTTAGAATCATAGAATGATACAGCACAGAAGGAGGCCCTTCAGCCCATCATGCCTGCCCCAGCTCTTTGAAAGAGCTGTCCAATTACTCACACTCCCCTGCTCTTTCCCCATAGCCCTGCATGCAAAAGTTTAAGACACCCCTAGAGCTTTACAATGCCAGCTGCTATAAATTTGTTTTGTATTCTTCAAACCCAGTGAATCATAGTTTTGTTTTCCATTTTTGATCCTTTGTAAAATCTAAACAGTAAAACCCATTTGAGGCAAAAAGTATCATGAAAAAATAGCTCATACACTGCTGAAAACCACCTGCAAAATCTGATATAAGCCACAGTTTGTAAGAGATGCCTCAATTTTTTTTTTTTTTAAGTTGCCTTCCACATCCTCGGGATGTTCCAAAGTGCTTTACAGCCAATGTGCAATCGCTGTTGCAATATAAGGAAATACAACAGCCAGTTTGTACATAGCCCACAAACGGCAATGAGAAAATTGCGCAGTTAATCTGGTTTTGGTGGTGTTGGTTGAAGAAGAACTCCCCTGCTCTTTTCCGAATAGAGCCATGAAATCTTTTACACCACCTGAGCAAGCAGACAGGGCCTCAATTTAACATCTCATCCTAAGAGGGCATTTCTGATCTTATTAAATGTGTTTTTAAATATATTACACAATAAAAAACAAATGCTTGTATGGTGCAAGCTGTAATTGGAATTCAATTGGGTTAAGCCAGTAAGCATGTTTAGAGGAATCCATGTTATCAAAATGTCAGCACTTTTTAACACACTGCTTCTGAAAATAGTTATTCAGAATCAAGGAAGACAAATTAAACACAAATATTACAACAAAACTGAAGTATAAAAATGTTAAAAGACAAAATACATTAGATCGATTCTGACAAACCGTCCACCAAATAGATTTTGGTCTTGTAACCGGACTCACCCTCCATCACCTCAGCAGTCCTACTCCTGCTAACGAGATAACTGCTGATTCCATTATTCTCCCATTTTTTGGTTTCTATGCCATCTGCACAGCTTACTAAATAGGCTTTTCAAAACAAAACAAAATTAAAATATCGTATAAAGAGTACTTTTTACTAAAGTGTCAATGAACAGCTATACTTATAAAAAGAAAAACTCAGTGGAATGCAGGTGATGCATCTGTTAGATATTTTCCCCCTCCAATTGCCATCGAACCTAGTACATATGGTCCCGGAAACCGAAGCTCCCATTCTGCTGCTGTAACTATGACGGAGTAGGAGTCACATCCCAGCAGTGAAACAAATGCCTGACCAGACTCGAGCGTCTAGGGTTAAGCAATTTGTATAATGCCAGCAGGAATCTGCATCAGTATCAGCCTGTCCTGGGCACCCAATAGGTTGGGGTGGGGGAGTGTTTAGGGAAATATGGCATTGGATAACTGCCTACCTGCAAAGCCTGGCAGAAGAGAATAAAAGTTCTACATTAGTAGCCCCTCTTCTAGAAAGCCACTGACATCACGGCTGATTGTTCAAGACCTGGAATATTCAGCTTTTTCTCTGCTTTCCTGTTGTATCGGATTGTTGTGCCTCTTGCGGGTGTATCCCGCTGCCCTGCTGACTAGCTCCTCCCCAAGCTAAAAGTATATATAATTCATTTGTATTAAATTGTTCTACTGGAAATTTCATTTTGATTTCAACAAAGTTCCTGCTCACCAAGTGCTGAATGACTTTGAACGTGTTTTCCTAGTGCTGATAACAGGCAAATATTTACTGAACCAGCTACGTGCCCCTTTTTACATGCCAGACATTCTTTGCCATACCTCTGTTGAACACAGCACTCTACAGTCAAGTATTCAAGTTTACTGTAGTTAGCACTGTCCTTTACTCCAGAAATTACAGAAACTATCTAACTCTGTTTACAAATGAAGATTATGAGTGCCACTGTACAGTAATCTTTTGCTATTCCTTAAAGTAAAAAATATGTACAAATTACTTCTGAACAACTGAGAGGATTGACTATTTTTAAAAAACTTATTAGCTTTTGAGTGATGAAGAAGTTGCAACATAACCCAACTCCTTGTCCTTTTACTAAACACAATTATCATAATCACATCCCGACAGGAAAAAGGCATCTGATCTGCTTAAGAATTTGCAACAAATTCCATTTTAAAACTATGTTAAATTATAATACATCCAGTTGTTCTGCCTTTAAGTAAAAGATGTGATAAAAAAGACTATTCCTTAAGTACTGTAAATACAGTTAACTTATTACATCCAGCATTCACATTGCTATGTACTAAACCTTGAGTCTGTGATACAAATACTGTATTCAGCAAATAACAAACCACATTTTTGTTTATACTGTTTATATTTATTTTAAAAGGAGTTGACGAAGGGGGTGCTCGGATTGTGCTGACGGGAGAAACACTTACATTGAACCAGTTACTTTTTACAGTATCTGTCAGAAAGAATGCGCAATCTTAGAGGGCAAATACCGTTTACATTTTTAAAAGTCAAGCAGGTGAAAAAAGGAGCAGCGAGAGCGGTTTCCGTGCGGTTGCCGCGGGACTGGTGGTCCCAGAGTGTGTGCGATGCGGGGGTATCAGGGGGAGTGAGGAAGCCGGCCCTGCACCACAGCCGCAATCCGAGCTGAGCTCGGCCCCAATAGATGGAAACAAGTCGCTGTCAGTGCGCCTCCCTCTTCATTATAGACAATGGTTTCGGGGTTTTGTGAGGACGTTGCTGCACTCAGGAAGCCTGCGGCAGACACCCGACATTGCACTAACCGGAGAGCAGGGCGATGCAGGCGACAGTGGTCCCCATGGTCTCCAGATGCAGCCTGGATCCCGATCCCGATCACGGTCCCGAACCTCAACAGCGGAACAATCCCTGGAAATGGAATGTGGCCCGGAGCATCGAGCGCTCGGCATTATGGGAACAGCATAACGATTGGTCCCAGCGAGGGAGAGAAAAGGGGGGCTGCAGAGCAAAAAAGGGGACTGTGGGGATTGACGGGCGCTACAGAGCGAGACTACAGAGAATAAAGGGCAGAGATGGAGAGAGGTTGCAAAAAAGAGAACGAAGAGAGGGAGCGAGATGGTGCACCAAAGAGAAAGGGGTGGTGCAGAGACAGGAGAGAGAGAGAGAGACGGGAGGGTCTGCAGACAGCGAGAAGGCTGAAGAGAATGAGAGTGTGGGGAGAGTGGCTGCAGAGAATGCTGATGTAAATGGTATCTGGCCATCGATGTAAATCGAGCAGATTCCACAACACCCAACATTGTCCAAATAGCCATTCTTTATTTGTGAATCCGAACAGTTCAGTGAATGTCAGTAGACTATTCAAGCACGGGGCCATCACAGCCAAGCTTGACTTTGTCCTCAGTGGCAGTTTTTACCTTCCCAGCATGGGAGATTTGAGTTAATTTTAGTGCCTCACTACTGCTCTACTTGGGATCATAAATTTTTGATTAACATTAACATCCTGATTTCATTGCTATTATGAATAGCTTAATAAGGCTTTAAATTCTTTTAATAAAAATCGTAGAATGTCTTTGTGAATACTTTTGTCTCGTTTGGTTTGGTGCCTGTTCATTTAAATCCAGTCATAGTACATAATCAGTTTAAATAAAAGACGGCATTTCAGGTTTCTGCACCAGCTTATCCCCACAAGTTTTGTTGGTTACAGGCTGGAGAGAGGAGTAACCTAATGTTAAACAATGATGTGAGACTTGGTCTGTTTGTATATCACTGATGATTGCTTTTTAAATTCGTATGATCAGATAATTAAGATACAGGAAGTTCAAGTAACTCTTCTGGGCTATAAAAAGGGTGCTGATTAAATTGAAGAGTATAAATAAGATGTGAAAAGAGTAATAAACCTTAGCAAAGAGAAATAAGTAACTTGCATTTATATAGCACCTTTCACAACCTCAGGATGTCCCAAAGCACTTTACAGCCAATTATGTATTTTTGAAGTGTAGTCACTGTTTTAATGTAGGAAGCGCAGCAGCCAATTCTCACACAGCAAGGGCCCACTAACAGCAATATGATAATGACCAGATCACCTGTTTTAGTGATGTTGTTTGAGGGATAAATATTGGTCAGGACACCAGGGAGAACTCCCATGCAAAATAGCACCATGGGATCTTTTGTGTCCACCTAAGAGGGCAGACAGGGCCTTGGTTTAACATCTCATCTGAAAGACAGCACCTCTGACAGTGCAGTACTCCCTCAATGCTGCACTAGGAGTGTCAGCCTAGATTGTATGCTTACATTTCTGGAGTGGAACTTGAACCCACAACCTTCTGATTCAGAGGCAAGAAGTGCTACCACTGCCAATATTCCTAACAAATAAATTAAGAATCAATTTGGAGAATCTTTGAAAGGAGGAGCTAGTCAGTTTGAAACTCCTGAGTGAAATGTTTTTATTATTTTGTCCACTTGTGGAGTTAATTGAAAGTATATCTGCTGTAAATCTATAATTCGATTATATGACTGTTACTAATTTGCTTGTTCATCTTTTGTTAAAGAAATTTACTTCATGGTTCTAAGCATAAATAACGTAATGAAGGTGTGATGCTTGTTACGCTTATCAAAGGTATGAGCAATCCTATTCAGACATGGGATAAGATCAGTAGGTAAAATTCATTAAGAAAGACAGTTTTCTGTTTTGTCATTCCAGGCCATGTTACCAAAGCTTCCCTGAATTTCAATGGTAAGGGGAGTTTGGACCCATCTATGAAAGTGATCTAATGTAGGCGAGCTGAAATAATCTAGAGTAGGAAAGGTGGAAAAGACCCAAAAACTTAACCGGTGTTTTTTCTCCATAATTAAATACCTGATGAAATCATATTCTCAGAAATTGAACATTAAGAGCTCATTAATTACAGAAAAAAACAGGCATTTTCCTCCCATTTTTCATTAAAAGGGGTATATTTGCCCCAAATGTTGAATGCATTATTGAGAAGAACTAAATTGGAGGAATTACTGATCATGATTTAACAGCCAGGACAAGTGGCCCCAACAGGCATCCCACCCTATCCAGTGTTACCTGCTGGAAAGTGAGCATGTTGACTGAAGGCAAGATCCAGCCCAGCAACTGTGATACCCCCCACAGTCGAACAGCCTGCTGACACTCACTGCCCTATTACTTTTAATACACCTGTAACTGTGGTGATGCAGCTTGTGTTTTGAAATGTTACTGGCTAAAAACTGATATTTTATTCAGCAGTGCACAGTGTTCTTTCTAACCGGTGAATAAATGTTAATTTGGCAATTTGATTGAGTGTTTGGCAACCTTTGCAACAGAGGACCAGAATGTGATAAGGCAGGGTGGGGGGGGTGTCACATGAAGAGTAAAAGTATGGAGGAGCAAAACAAAATGAGAGAGAAACTATTGTCGCTGACTGCACCAGGAGGATATTGTTCAGATTCTTGATGGGAACAAGGGCATGATTTTTTGCCCTGCATTAAAAAAAATGGCATTAAGGCTTTTTTGTGTACTACACAGAGAGCTTTTAAAAAAATAATGGCCCAGAAATTCGGGTCACGGGGCTTCCTGCGGGTGTAAGCCCCCGACCTGCACTTACCTTGCGCGCCGGCAGTTGAGCTGTAGGGCCCCGTAGAATTCCGCTCCGGGGCCTGGCCCAGCTGCCGGAGCGCAGTGCTTGCGTGTCCCAGGGACGCAATTAGTGCAATGCGTCCCCTGGGATCACGTGAGCAATGGGCAGCCAATCGGAGGAGGGAAAAGCCCATTCATAAGATTGACAGGAAGACCTGTCAAGACTTATAAATACTATGGGCCCCAAAATAGCAGTAAACCTTCAAATAAATTTTTAAAAAACATCACACTTTTTAAATAAACTATAAATTACATTAAATAACTATTTTAAACAATAATTTAAATTTTTGAAAAAAATAATTTTATATTCTAATGGGGCTAAAAACAAACTTACCTTGCTTTAAAGTATTTAAAAATAATAAACCTGTGGAAAAAATGTTTTAATTTTAATTAATTGACCACTTACCTTGTAAAAAGCAGGCCTTACGCCTGCTTTTTACATTTCTAAATACTGCAGGCTTACGATCCCGGGAAAACCTGCAAAAAAAACCTAAGTTCAAAGCGCACGCGCAGCCTCTCCTGCGCACGAGTTCGACCTCTGAACCCCTTTGTTCAGAGGATCGGAAGTGCCAGTTTCCCGCACATGCAGAAAACCGGCACTTCCATTGGGCTTACGGGTGAGTGCCCCGTGCGTACTCACCCGTGGAGACCTGAATTTCTGGGCCAATAATGTTGTTGCCATGGATCATCTGCAGCCCACTTGGAGGAGACCTACAGTGTATCACAGGAGCTAAAGCAGAGACAGCAGCTAAACTTGCAGTGATAATCTCTGCTCCCTCCTTAATGTCATGTTGCACAATTCATGGGCCATGCTAAAGGGGGCACGGGTGAGATGGGAGAAATATGATGCTATCATAGCATTCTGTAAAATGTGGCAATATGAAGAAAAGAAAATTCTACCCACACAGTCGCAGGCTATAAACAAATTGTATGGTGTCCCAGAGAATCAGACATGCCTCATTCCGGCCACATTCCTAGCCCAGCTTGTTGCATGCTTGTACATTGTACAACCAGCCCACAATTTTGTCTCTGGAACTGCAAGCTTTGACTTGGCCAGCAGGGGGCACAGATAAGCTATGAGATAGATTTGACTACACTGATTCCAACATTGTTCTGAAGTGTTAGAAGCTTAAGGGGTGAATTTCCTTGAAGTGTTTTACGCCATTGTTTCACCTTTAAAAACATTTTTGCCCACGTCAGTGGGGGGGCCAGTTGAGGGAGTTACACGCGTGTTTGATTATTCGCACAGCCATTCGTGTAATCATTGGCATAAATTTGTGTAAAATGGGTGTAAGCAGCTGAACTCTAAAAACTTCTGTGCAGCCTTTAAACAGGCTGTTGGGCCTGCACTCTTCAGCAGCAGACTGTAGGACGAACAGATAAAAGAGGGACCATGCTTGGCTCTTTCACATCACTCTCAAGTAACTTCACTGCTTGCCTTGTCAATAATATTATTATTTGTACAGAATTCTTAACACTCAAGGACCATCTGGACCGAAAGTGCATGGCTCTATACCCAGAGAAGGACACAGAATGATACAGGTGCAGCCCTCCAAGTCTTCCTTGAGGAGAGTACAAGAAGGATATACAGTCTGTTGTGTGTGGTTACCACCAAACCTGCCAGGAAAATAACTTGTACTGCTGTGGCCCAGTGGGTCTCTGAGACAATAGGTCATGGGTTCAAGTCCCATGCCAGAAATTTGAGCACAATAAATCTAGGCTGACACTCCAGTGCAGTACTGAGGGAGCGCTGCACTGTCAGAGGTGCTATCTTTTGGATGTAATGTTAAACCAAGGCCCTGTCTACCCTCTCAGTTGGATGTAAAAGATCCCATTGTAGGAGTCTACGTACGCCTAGCAAAAAATACTGAACTCGGAGAGGTTCAACAGAAAAGGTTTAATTGTTGAGGCTGCATGCTGAACACAAAATGGAGTCAGAGACTACACAAAGTACAACTGTCTTTCATCAGTGCACAGCTTCGACTCGTCCTCCCCCGCTCTGGGCTTAACTATGTTGCAGATCGAGTTTCTTAAAGGTGTGATCCTTCTTAAAGGCATGACGCCTGATTTATAGTCTACGGACCGGAAAGCGGATTGTGTCCGTTCTGTGATCGGTACGCCACACAGCTCCCCCCAGAATCCGCTAGTAGGGAGTGTACGAACCGGGGTGGCGGCTTGATGGCATGGCTGGAACGGCTCTTGGCGGTTGGTGTCGGGAGCGGGGCGGTCGGACGCGTTGGGCTCTTAGGCGGTCTGCCCCACGGTGGGGGTTGGCCCACTTGAACGGGTTCATCGGGCTCTAGGTGCGCCAGCTTGAGCTGGTCGACCGACACCTTGTCAGTTCTGCTGCCCACTTCGAGGGGGAAGAACTTGTTCCCCATCTGGAGTACCTTGTAGGGTCCGTCGTATGGGGGCCGTAGAGGTCCTCGGTGGGCGTCATGGTGCACGAAAACAAATTTGGCCATGTGCAGGCTAGGTGGTACGCGGGTTGCTGGTTCGCCGTGCCGGCAGGTGGGTACCGGAGCGAACTGTTGTGCTCGGTTGGCGAAAGCGCGGCGTTGCTGGTCAGCCGACCAGGGGGTCGTGGCAGTGGGCAGGAACTCCCCGGGTACGCGCAGTGGCTGGCCGTACACGAGTTCCGCCGCCGAGGCTTGCAGGTCTTCCTTGACCGCGGAGCGTAGGCCAAGTAGCACCCACGGGAGGCGGTCGATCCAAGCCTCGTCCTCGAGGCTGGCGCGGAGGGACGCCTTCATGGACCTGTGGAAATGCTCGCACAGTCCGTTGGCTTGGGGGTGGTAAGCCATGGTGCGGTGAATGGCCACCCCGAGGTTTCGGGCGATGGCGGCCCACAGATCAGAGGTGAACTGCGGGCCTCTATCCGACATCATGTCGGAGGGGGCGCCGAACCGAGCGACCCAGGTACCGATGAATGCCCTCGCGCTGTCGGCGGTGGTGGTGGACGTCAGTGGAATGGCCTCGGGCCAGCGGGTGGTACGGTCCACGATTGTCAGCAGGTGCGTGTGACCTTGTGATGGCAGCAGGGGGCCGACGAGGTCGATGTGGACGTGGTCGAACCTTCTTCCTGGCACGGTGAACTCCTCGAGTGGGGCTTTGACGTGCTGGTGGATTTTGGCACGCTGGCAAGCTATGCATGATCTGGCCCAGACGTGCACATCTTTGCGCAGGCCGCGCCAGACAAATCGGTTGGCCACCAGTCTAATGGACGCGCGGGTGCCGGGGTGTGAGAGGCCGTGGACGATGTCGAACACCCGTTTTCGCCAGGACGCCGGGACTACGGGGCACGGTTGCGCCAAGGAGGTGTCGCATTTGACTGTGACGGCGGATGGGCCGCAGGCGACGTCGGTCAGTCGCAGCCCTGGGAGGGTAGTGGGCGCGGAGAGCAGATCGGGGTTGGTGCATTGCTCCGCTGCCAGTTGAGCATAGTCCGCTGCCAGTTGAGCATAGTCCACTGCCAGGTGGGCGCCGTGGACGGCGGGGCGGGATAGGCAGTCGGCCACCACGTTGTCTCGACCGGAGACGTGCCGGATGTCCGTGGTGAATTCGGACACCGCGGCGAGCTGGCGTTGTTGCCTGGCTGACCATGGGTCCGCAGATTTCGCCATCACGAATGTCAGGGGTTTGTGGTCGACAAATGCGGTGAAGGGGCGGCCCTCCAGAAGAAATCTAAAATGGCGGACTGCCAGGTACAGTGCGAGGAGCTCGCGGTCAAAGGCGCTGTATTTGGCCTCCGGGGGGCGCAGTTGGTGGCTGAAAAAGCCAGCGGTTGCCAGGCCCCGTCGACCCACTGTTCGTACACGGCGCCGGCCGCGTGGTCGGAGGCGTCCGTGGTGAGGGCCACCCTGGCGTTGGGCTGTGGGTGAGCGAGCATGGTGGCGTCGGCGAGCACCTTTTTCGTCGAGTCGAAAGCGGTCAACCTGTCCGCCGACCACTCGATCGCTCGATGTGTTCCTGCTTGGAGGAACTAGCTACCAGGATGTCATCCAGGTAGACAAAGAGGAACTTCAGGTCCCGGAGGACCGAGTCCATGAGCCGCTGGAAGGCCTGGGCCGCGTTTTTGAGGCCGAAGAGCATTCGGAGGAACTTGAATATCCCAAAAGGGGTGATTATGGCCGTCTTGGGAACGTCCGTGGGGTGGACTGGCACCTGATGGAAACCGCGCACCAGGTCAACTTTGGAGAAGACTGAGCGGCCGGCCAGTCTAGCCGAGAAGTCTTGAATGTGCGGTATGGGGTACCGATCTGGCGTGGTGGCGTCGTTTAGGTGCCGGTAGTCCCCGCAGGGGCACCAGCCCCCGTCGGGTTTGGTGACGATGTGGAGTGGGGAGGCCCAGGGGCTGTTGGAGCGGCGGATGATGCCGAGCTGTTCCATTGTGGCGAACTCGGCCCGCGCGATCTCCAGCTTGGCCGGGTCCAGCCTGCGGGCGTGGGCATACACCGGTGGGCCTGTGGTGGGGATGAAGTGTTCTACCCCGTGCTTAGCAACCTTCGCGGAGAAGGTCGGGTTGGTGAGGGCTGGGAACTCAGCCAGGAATGCTGAGTAGTCATCCGTTGAGCGGGCACGGCACTGCCACGCCATTTCGGCGGGTTGGGGGGGGCCATGGCGCCTGGGACAGGTGACATGGTGTTCATTACCACGAGGCGGCGCCGAGGCATGTCGACCAACAGGCCGTGGGTGCACAGGAAATCCGCACCGAGTAGCGGGGAGAGCACCTTGGCGGTGATAAACTCCCAGTGGTAGCGGCGGCCTGCGAGGTCGATGGTGACGGTGCGGGTGCCGTACGTCCAGATGTCGGTGCCGTTGGCAGTAGCCAGCGCAGGGCCGCGGCCGCCTCGCTGGATCTTGAGGGCGGACGCGGGGATGATGCTGCGCTGCGCGCGTCGCATAGGAAACGGCGTCCGGAGGCGCTGTCCGTAACATACAGCAGCGCGCCTGCTTGCCCCACGGCCATCGTGTAGGCCGGTGTGGGGGCGGTTGGAAATGTGCAGGGATGGCTGCAGCGGCGTGCCCGTGTGCCGAACCGGGTATGGAAGTAGCAGTAGCCCTGGGTCGGAGGGCTTGGGGGACGTGGGGGCCTGGGGGCCTCGTGGCCGAGCTGTGTGGCCGCGCGATAGAGGGTGGAGCGCGCGCCGACGCTGCGGAGGCCAGGTCGGGGGTGACGGCATGGTTGGAGCTGGCGGACAGGACCTTATCGGCTTCGTCGGCCAGGGCCTCGAGGTCCGTGAGGCTGGACGCCACGATCGCCGGGCGGATGCCGGGAGGTAGTTGGCGGATAAAGAGCGTGCGGAAGAGGGAGCCGGGCGGTTTGTCGTCGGTCAGAGCAAACATGTGTGAGAGCAAGTCTGACGGCGTGGAGTCACCGAGGCCCGGGAGGTCGAGGAGGTGGCAGTTGCGCACGAATTGGGAGGCTGTGAATTTTTTAATGAGCGCGGCCTTGAGATGTGCGTACTTGCCTTCCTCCGGAGGGTTTTGTAGTGTTGTCCAGACTTTCGTGATTGTGGAGCTGCCCAGGGAGGCGAGGAGGTAGTCGTACATCATTGCGTCGGCGGTGATGCCGCGGAGTTGGAATTGCGATTCGGCTTGAAGGAACCAGGCAGTGGCCAGGTTCAGAAATCACAGAACTCCGGCAGCTTCACAGAAACTGCATTTGTGTCAGCCATCGTTACGCTTAGGAGTCGTCCTGAGCATCGGGGTCACCAATGTAGGAGTCTACATACTCCTAGCAAAAAATACTGAACTCGGAGAGGTTCAACAGAAAAGGTTTAATTGTTGAGGCTGCATGCTGAACACAAAATGGAGTCAGAGACTACACAAAGTACAACTGTCTTTCATCAGTGCACAGCTTCGACTCGTCCTCCCCCACTCTGGGCTGAACTATGTTGCAGATCGAGTTTCTTAAAGGTGTGATCCTTCTTAAAGGCATGACGCCTGATTTATAGTCTATGGACCGGAAAGCGGATTGTGTCCGTTCTGTGATCGGTACGCCACACCATGACACTATTTTGAAGAAGAGCAGGGGAGTTATATCTGGCGTTCTGGCCAATATTTATCCCTCTATCACCATCACTAAAATAGATTATCTGGTCATTACCGCATTGCAGTCTGTGCGACCTTGCTGTGTGCAAATTGGCTGCCGCATTTCCTACATTACAACAGTGACTACACTTCTACAGTACTTCATTGGCTACAAAGTGCTTCGGGATGTCCTGAGGTTGTGAAAAGTGCTATATAAATTCAATTTTTTTCTTTCTTTGCCTGGAGGTAGATGGCAATTCCCTCACCCCCAGGATTGCAGAGCACAGCTGCAAAAAATTCAAAATCATCATCAGAACTAGCAAGATAACACTGGGCTCTCCTTTTCTTCCTTGCCCACCATGGGCACCAACACACTCTTCACCCTCAAGGCAGCATTTTCACAACCAACCCTTCACAGTGCACTCTTGTTAAGTGGGGGCTGGTGCTTTAACATGGTATCCTGCACTATGGCTACACAGCTCTCCTAACACCAATTTCTTGCATTATATGTGACTCCAGACACACAGCAATGTGGTTGACTCTTAACTGCCTTCTGAAATGATCTAGCGAGCCACTCAGCTATATCAAACGCTATGAAAAACAATAATAAGAATAAAACTGGATGGACCACCCAGCATCAACAAAAACACTGAACATAACATAAGAACATAAGAAGTAGGAGCAGGAGTAGGCCATGCGGCCCCTCGGGCCTGCTCAGCCATTCAATAGGATCATGGCTGATCCGAATCTAGACTCACGTCCACTTCCCTGCCCTCTCCCCATAACCCCTAATTCCCTTATCTGCTAGAAAACTGTCTATCTCCATTTTAAATTTATTTAATGTTGCAGCTTCCGCAGCTCTCTGAGGTAGCAAATTCCATAGATTTACTACCCTCTGAGTGAAGAAGTTTCTCCTCATCTCAGTTTTGAAAGGGCAGCCCCTTATTCTGAGATTATGCCCCCTAGTTCTAGTCTCACCCATCAGTGGAAACATCCTCACCGCATCCACCTGATCAAGCCCCCTCACAATCTTATATGTTTCGATAAGATCGCCTCTCATTCTTCTGAACTCCAATGAGTAGTCCCAACCTACTCAACCTTTCCTCATACGTCAACCCCCTCATCTCCGGAATCAACCGAGTGAACCTTCTCTGAACCGCCTCGAGAGCAAGTATATCTTTTCTTAAATATAGAAACCAAAACTGCATGCAGTATTCCAGGTGTGGCCTCACCAATACCCTGTATAACTGCAGCAAGACTTCCCTGTTTTTATACTCCATCCCCCTTGCAATAAAAGCCAAGATTCCATTGGCCTTCCTGATCACCTGCTGCACCTGCATACTAACTTTTTTGTTTCATGCACCAGGACCCCCAGATCCCTTTGTACTGTAGCATTTTGCAGTTTCTCTCCATTTAGATAATAACTTGCTCTTTGATTTTTTCTGCCAAAGTGCATAACCTCACACTTTCCAACATTATATTGCATCTGCCAAATCTCTGCCCACTCACTTAGCCTGTCTATGTCCTTTTGCAGGTTTTTTATGTCCTCCTCACTCACTGCTTTCCCTCCCATCTTTGTATCGTCGGCAAACTTGGATATGTTGCACTCGGTCCCTTCCTCCAAATTGTTAATATAGATTGTAAAGAGTTGGGGTCCCAGCACTGACCCCTGCGGAACACCACTAGTTACTGATTGCCAGCCCGAGAATGAACCATTTATCCCAACTCTTTGTTTTCTGTTAGATAGCCAATCTTCCACCCATGCCAGTATATGACCCCCAATCCCGTGATTTCTTATCTTGATCAGTAATCTTTTGTGTGGAACCTTGTCAAATGCCTTTTGGAAGTCCAAATACACTACATCCACTGGTTCCCCTTTATCCACCCTGTATGTTACATCCTCAAAGAATTCGAGCAAATTTGTCAAACATGACTTCCCCTTCATAAAACCATGCTGACTCTGTCCTATTAAATTATGTTTATCCAAATGCTCTGTTACTGTTTCCTTAATAATGGACTCCAACATTTTGCCAACCACAGATGTTAGGCTAACTGGCCTATAGTTTCCAGCTTTTTGTCTACTTCCCTTCTTAAATAAGGGTGTTACATTAGCAGTTTTCCAATCTGCCGGGACCTTTCCTGACTCCAGGGAGTTCTGGAAAATAATCACCAATGCATCCACAATCCCTACCGCCACTTCTCTCAAGACCCTAGGATGTAGGCCATCAGGTCCGGGGGATTTATCCGCCTTAAGTCCTATTATTTTACTGAGTACCATCTCCTTAGTGATTTTAATCATGTTTAGCTCCTCCCCCCCCCATTGCCCCCTGTTTGTCCAGTGTTGGGATATTTTTAGTGTCCTCTACTGTAAAGACTGATACAAAATATTTGTTCAGCGTCTTTGCCATCTCTATGTTCCCCACCACTAGTTTCCCGGTCCCCTCCTCTAAGGGACCAACGTTCACTTTAGCCACCCTTTTTCTTTTTATATAGCTGTAGAAACTCTTGCTATCTGTTTTTATATTTTTTTCGAGCTTACTTTCATAATCTATCTTCCCTTTCTTAATTAATCTTTTCGTTATTGTTTGCTGGCTTTTAAATGCTTCCCAATCTTCTATCCTCCCACTAGATTTGGCTACTTTATATGCCCTTGTTTTCAGTCAGATACTATCCTTTATTACTTTACTAAGCCACGGATGGCTGTCTTTTCTTTTATTCCCCTTTTTCCTCAGTGGAATATATTTACCTTGAAAGATGTGAAATATCTCCTTGAATGTAGACCACTGCTCTTGTACCGTCTTACACTTTAATCTGGTTTTCCCAGTCCACTTTAGTCAATTCTACTCTCATACCTTCATAGTCTCCTTTATTTAAGCTCAGTATGCTGGTTTGTGATCCAACTCTCTCATCCTCAAACTGAATTTGGAATTCAACCATATTATGGTCACTCATTCCAAGGGGATCCTTTACTAGGACATTTTTTATTAATCCTGTCTCATTACACAGGACCAGATCTAAGATTGCCTGCCCCCTGGTTGGTTCAGTTACATACTGCTCAAGGAACCCGTCCCTAATACACTCTATGAACTCTTCCTCAAGGCTGCCATGCCCAATTTGATTAGTCCAGTCAATATGAAAGTTAAAATCCCCCATGATTATAGCTGTTCCCTCATTACAAGCCCCAACTATTTCCTGATTTATACTCCGACCAACAGAGTTGCAACTGTTAGGAGGCCTATAGACTATGCCCACTAGTGACTTTTTCCCCTTATTATTCCTTATCTCCACCCAAACTTTTTCACTATCCTGATCCTTTGACCCAATATCATTTCTGACTATTGCAGTGATTCCATCCTTGATTAACATAGCACTCCCTTTCCTTCCTGTCTGTCCTTCCTAATTGTCAAATACCCTTGTATGTTTAGTTCCCAGTCATGATTATCTTGCAGCCATGTTTCCGTAATGGCCACCAGATCATACCCATGTGTAGTTATTTGTACCGTCAACTCGTCAATTTTGTTACGAATGCTGCGTGCATTCAGATAAAGAACTTTCAAATATGTTTTCTGACAATTTATTCCTGCTTTTACCCCTTTTACTACTTTACCTTTATCATTATACATTCTGTCCCTTCCTGACATGCTCTGGTTTTTAATTCCCCCACTGCTACCTTGCTCTATTGCCTTCTCCGCTGTCATTTTTATTTTTCGCTCTCTTAAAACCTCCCCCCACTAATTAGTTTAAAGCCCTCTCTACAGCCCTAGTTATTCGATTCGCCAGGACTCTAGTCCCAACACTGGCCAAGTGAAGTCTGTCCCAACGGAACAGCTCTCTCCTGTCCCAGTACTGATGCCAGTGTCCCAGGAAGCAAAACCCATTTCTCCCACACCAGTCTTTGAGCCATGCATTTAACTCTCTAATTTTAATTTACCCTAGCCAAATTTGCACGTGGCTCAGGTAGTAATCCAGAGATTATTACCCTTGTGGTTCTGCTTTTTAATTTGGCCCCTAGCTGCTCAAACTCCCTCAGCAGAACCTCCTTCCTTGTCCTATCTATGTCGTTGGTACCAACATGGACCACGACAACTGGATCCTCCCCCTCCCACTCCAAGTTTCTCTCCAGCCCAGAGGAGATGTCCTTAACCCTGGCACCGGGCAGGCAACACAGCCTTCGGGACTCTCGCTCTCGGCTGCAAAGAACTCTATCTATCCCCCTAACTATACTATCCCCTACCACTACAACATTTCTTTTATCTCCCCCCACTTGAATGGCCCCCCACTCCACGGTGCTGTGGTCAGGTTGCTCATCCTCCCCGCAGTCCCCGTTCCCATCCTCACAGGGAGTAAGAGCCTCAAACCTGTTGGACAAGAGCAAGGGCTGCGGCTCCTCCAGCACTACCTCCTGGATCCCCGTACCTGCCTCACTTCTAGTCACACCATCCTGACCCTGTCCACGGATTACATCTGAATTAATTAATCTAATTGGTGTGACTACCTCCTGATACACAGAGTCCAGGTAACTCTCCCCCTCCCTTATGTGTCTCAGTGTTTGAAGCTCGGACTCCAGCTCTTCAACACGGAGCCGGAATTCCTCGAGCAGTCAACACTTACTGCAAATGTGATCACCGTGAGCATCAATGGTGTCCACCAGCTCCCACATATTGCAGCAGCAACACATCACCTGATCTCCCATTCTATGTAATTAATTAAATTTATTAATATTATTCTTAAATACCCTCTGCCCCGATTCTAGATGATGAATATCGCACCTTAGAAACTATAAACCACAGAGTTTAAGCTTAAAAACGCGAGAAATACTCACCAACCAATCACTTACCCGCTTTCTGGTGACGTCACACTTGGATTACTTTTTACCTCTCTCCTTCTCTCGGAGTTCCAAGATTGGAGATTGGTAAACCTTACCTGGGTCTCGGGAGCCTTTCTACAGCCGCTCAGCCCGTGATTCCCGCTGATTCTCGCACTGAGGCCTTACCTGGGTCTCGGGAGCCTTTATACAGCCGCTCAGCCCGTGATTCCCGCTGATTCTCGCACTGAGGCCTTACCTGGGTCTCGGGAGCCTTTATACAGCCGCTCAACCCGCGATTCCTGCCGATTCTCGCACTGAGGCCTTATCTGGGTCTCAGGAGCATTTATACAGCCGCTCAGCCCGCGATTCCTGCCGATTCTGACATGATACAGGCACACCCAGCCCAGTTGACCCTGCAAAGTCCTCCTCACTAACATCTGGGGACTTGTGCCAACATTAGGAGAACTGTCCCCCAGACTAGTCAAGCAACAGCCTGACATAGTCATACTCACAGAATCATACCTTACAGCCAATGTCCCAGACTCCTCCATCAACACCCTTGAGTATATCCTGTCCCATTGGCAGGACAGACCCACCAGAGATGGCAGCACAGTGGTATACAGTCGGGAGGGAGTGACGCTCGGTGTCCTCAACATTGAATTTGGGCCCCATGAAGTCTCAGGTCAAGCATGGGCAAGGAAACTGATTGTAACCTCCCTCAGGTGATGAATCAGTACTCCTTCAAGTTGAACACCACTTGGAAGAAGCACTGAAGGTAGCAAGGGCACAGAATGTACTCTGGGTGGGGGACTTCAATGTCCATCACCAAGAGTGGCTCAGTAACACCACTACTGGCAGAGCCCTGAAGGACATAGCTGCCAGACTGGGCCTGCGGCAGGTGGTGAGAGAACCAACATGAGGGAAAAACCTACTTGACCTCATCCAAACCAATCTACCTGTCGCAGATGCATCTGTCCATGACAGCATTGGTAACAGTGACCAGCGCACAGTCATTGTGGAGACGAAGTCCCGTCTTCACATTGAGGACACCCTCCATCGTGTTGTGTGGCACTACCACCATGCTAAATGGGATAGATTCAGAACAGATCTAGCAGCTCAAAACTAGGCATCCAGGAAGCACTGTGGGCCATCAGCAGCAGCAGGATTGTATTCCACTATAATCTGTAACATTATGGTCCAGCATATCCCTCACTCTACCATTAACATCAAGCCAGGGGACCAACCCTGGTTCAATAAGCAGTGTGGAAGAGCATGCCAGGAGCAGCACCAGGTGTACCTAAAAATGCGGTGCCAACCTGGGGAAGCTGCAACACAGGACTACATGCATGCTAAACAGCGGAAGCAGCATGCTATAGACAGGGCTAAGCGATCCCACAACCAATGGATCAGAACAAAGCTCTGCAGTCCTGCCACATCCAGTCGTGAATGGTGGTGGACCATTAAACAACTAACGGGAGGAGGAGGCTCCATGAATATCCCCATCCTCAATGATGGTGGAGCCCAGCGCACGAGTGCAAAAGACAAGGCTGAAGCATTTGCAACTGTCTTCAGCCAGAAGTGCAGAGTGTATGATTCATCTCGGTCTTCTCCTGAGGTCCTTACCATCACAGAAGCCAGCCTTCAGCCAATTCAATTCACTCCACGTGATATCAAGAAACGGCTGAGCGCACTGGATACAGTAAAGGCTATGGACCCCAACAACATCCTGGCTATCGTGCTGAAGACTTGTGCTCCAGAACTAGCTGCGCCTCTAGCCAAGCTGCTCCAGTACAGCTACAACACTGGCATCTATCCGACAATGTGGAAAACTGCCCAGGTATGTCCTGTCCACAAAAAGCAGGACAAATCCAACCCGGCCAATTACTGCCCCATCAGTCTACTCTCAATCATTAGCAAAGTGATGGAAGGTGTCGTTGACTGTGCTATCAAGAGGCACTTACTCACCAATAACCTGCTCACCGATGCTCAGTTTGGGTTCTGCCAGGACCACTCGGCTCCAGACTTCATTACAGCCTTGGTCCAAACTTGGACAAAACAGTTGAGTTCCAGAGGTGGGAGTGACTGCCCTTGACATCAAGGCAACATTTGACCGAGTGTGGCATCAAAGGAGCCCTAGTAAAATTGAAGTCAATGGGAATCAGAAGGAAAACATTCCACTGGCTAAAGTCATACCTAGCACAATGGAAGATGGTTGTGGTTGTTGGAGGCCAATCATCTCAGCCCCAGGACATCACTGCAGGAGTTCCTCAGGGCAGTGACCTAGGCCCAACCATATTCAGCTGCTTCATCAATGACCTTCCCTCCCTCATAAGGTCAGAAGTGGGATGTTCGCTGATGATTGCACAGTGTTCAGTTCCATTTGCAACTCCTCAGATAATGAAGCAGTCCATGCCCGCATGCAGCAAAATCTGGCCGACATTCAGGCTTGGGCTGATAAGTGGCAGGTAAAATTCGCTACAAACAAGTGCCAGGCAATGACTATCTCCAACAAGAAAGGGTCTAACCACTGCCCCTTGACATTCAATGGCATTACCATTGCAGAACCCCCCACCATCAACATCCTGGGGGTCACCATTGACCAGAAACTTAACTGGACCAGCCACATAAATACTATGGCAACAAGAGCAGGACAGAGGCTGGGTATTCTTTGGCAAGTGTCTCACCTTCTGACTCCCCAAAGCCTTTCCACCATTTACAAGGCACAAGTCAGGAGTGTGATAGAATACTCTCCACTTGCCTGGATGAGTGCAGCTCCAACAACACTCAAGAAGCTCGACCATCCAGGACAAAGCAGTCCGCTTAATTGGCACCCCATCCACCACCTTAAACATTCACTCCCTCCACCACTGGCGTACCGTGGCTGCAGTGTGTACCATCTACAAGATGCACTGCAGCAACTCACCAAACCTTCATCGACAGCACCTCCCAAACCCGCGACCTCTACCACCTAAAAGGACAAGGGCAGCAGGTGCATGGGAACACCACCACCTCCAAGTTCCTCTCCAAGTCACACACCATCCTGAATTGGAAATATATTGCCGGTCCTTCATCGTCACTGGGTCAAAATCCTGGAACTCCCTCCCTAACAGCACTGTGGGAGTATCTTCACCACACAGACTGCAGCGTTTCAAGAATACGGCTCACCACCACCTTCTCAAGGGCAATTAGGGATGGGCAATAAATGCTGGCCTTGCCGGCGATGCCCACATGCCATGGATGAATTACAAAAATTAACAACCCTGAAATCCCTCCATTTTAAAAGCCTCAAACACCTGACATATCTTACTTCAGCTCTCTCATGCCATTTGGCACACACTCAACTGCTAGACTCAATCTTCTTGCAGGGCAAAATGCCATTCAACCGGAGGCAGGCTGTGGGAGAGGGTGACCCCATCTTTAAAACCCTCACTTTCTTCAAGGAGAACGCCATGGAGCTAGTGGGGATTCACTCATCGCTTGCCATGAGAGATGACGATATCGGCAGGAATTTGCCGGTGCAGGTTAATGACTGAGTATCAACACTGCCGCCCTGGAATCCATGTCAAGCAGCAAACAGATATAACCTTCCACCTTCTTCATAATGCCCTCTCATTCTTAGCTTCTACCTCCCTTTCCTGCAGATCCACTACAGCAATGGTAGGCAGAGAAGGAGGAGCTGGGGAATTATTTCGCCCTTGTCACATCTGATGCAGAAGAGGAGTAACAGAATCGGAACACCTTCCCCATACAGATCCAAGATCCTGCTTCATCTTCCTCTGCCTGAACCCTTGCCAACTCACCCCCTGTGTCACTTGCTTCTTCACTCTCAGGCGTCAGCTCAGATACTTTCACCTGGAGACAATTAGATAGCGTTAGTGAGGATGTGGCACCAGTTCTTTCACAGGGCACAAGAGACCCCGAGGAGTGAGAAGTGAGTGAGGAAGTGCAACCTTCCCAGTCTATGCTGATGATAAGGCTGCCAAGAGTTTCAGAGCATTGAGACTCAGAATTTATGGGTACTCGCCTGAAAACAAGGATATTTGTGGAACATCGTAGGAGGCTCTGAGGTCAATCTTCGAAGGTGTGCGGCAATTGACAGATGTAACTCTCGAATCTACAGCTGTCCTTTGCAGCAATATCAGAGAAGCTTTCTCTTCCTTGCAGGCATCAATGGAGCGAGATGCAGCTTTATTGAAATTGGCACATTCAAAGTTAAGAAGGAGCCAGGACCAGTCGGTACCTCTACATCCATGGAAACAAGGACTGCACCTCTGGAGGCAATAGAGGATAGAATGTGTTATATCCGAGTGGTAAGGTCTAATAACTGAGAGGAGTGAGACTTCAGGAGCCAAAACTTATCTTTTTAATTACACAGGTTAGGAGAGAACATAGCTCTTACAGCTACAGGCATGCACTTCTAATTCTTACTGCACGATGCATCCAAGATGGAGGACCTTCGAGTCATACCCACAATGCAACATTACCTTAAAACACTGGTAACTGAACCCTTAATATTTGTCTCCCTCTGGTGGATAACTTAAGCATTACATCCGAGATTACTATATCATGGAGCACAGCTTTTGGACTGTGGTGAATGCTGCATCTCGGGGCTTTCACGATCTGTCGTAGCTGCCTTTAGACCAGCTATCCCACTGAATTTTAGTGCCTTTAGACCAGCTATCCCAGTGTTAGCTGTGGCTCAGTTGGTAGCACACTCGCCTCTGTGTCAGAAGGTTGTGGGTTTAAGTCCCACTCCAGGAACTTGTGCACATAAAGCTAGGCTGACACTCCAGTGCAGTGCTGAGGGAGTGCTGCACTGTTGGAGGTGCTGTCTTTCGGATGAGACGTTAAACCGAGGCCCCATCTGCTCTCTCAGGTGGACGTAAAAGATCCCATGGCACTATTTCAAAGAAGAACAGGGGAGTTATCCCTGGTTTTCTGGTCATTATCACATTGCTGTTTGTGGGAGCTTGCTGTGCGCAAATTGGCTGCCGCGTTTCCTACATTACAACAGTGACTCCACTTCAAATAATTGGCTGTAAAGTGCTTTAAGGCATCCGGAGGTCGTGAAAGGCGCTATATAAATGCAAGTCTTTCATTTATTATTAGGGCCACAGATCTAGGGCCTGGTGGAATGGCAACAGCTGGCATCTATCTGTCTGATATTGCTGTTTCTCAGGACAACAGCACATACCCAGCCTCTGGCCTTCCCCCTCAGAGAACCATGTCAGTGTAACCTATTCAAAAAAGGTGGTCGAGAAAAAGTGGGGAATTATAGCCTGACATCGGTAATGGGGAAAATGCTAGAATCTATTATAAAAGATGTAATAGCAGAGCACTTGGTAAGCAGTGACAGGATCGGACAAAGTCAACATGGATTTACAAAAGGTAAATCATGCTTGACTAATCTACTGGAATTTTTTGAGGATGTAACTGGTAAAATAGATAAGGGAGAACCAGTGGATGTGGTGTATTTGGACTTTCAGAAGGCTTTCGATAAGGTCCCACATAAGAGATTAGCGTGCAAGATTAAGGCACATGGGATTGGGGGCAAGGTATTGACTTGGATAGAGAACTGGTTGGCGGACAGAAAGCAAAGAGTTGGAATAAATGGGTCGTTTTCCGAGTGGCAGGTAGTGACTAGTGGGGTACCGCAAGGATCGGTCCTAGGACCCCAGCTGTTCACAATATATATTAATGATCTGGACGAGGGAATTGGATGTAACATCTCCAAATTTGCAGACGACACAAAGCTGGGTGGGAGGGTAAGCTGTGAGGAGGATGTCGTGAAACTCCAGTACGATTTGGACAGATTGGGTGATTGGGCAGAAACATGGCAAATGCACTATAATGTGAATAAATGTGAGGTTATCCACTTTGGTGGCAAAAACAGGAAGGCAGATTATTATTTGAATGGCAATAGATTGGGAGAAGGGGAAGTGCAAAGAGACCTGGGTGTTCTTGTGCACCAGTCGCTGAAGGTAAGTATGCAGGTGCAGCAGGCGGTTAAGAAGGCAAATGGTATGTTGGCCTTCGTAGCAAGAGGGTTTGAGTACAGGAACAAGGATGTCTTGCTACAGTTGTACAGGGCCTTGGTGAGACCGCACCTTGAGTATTGTGTGCAGTTTTGGTCGCCTTACCTGAGGAAGGATGTTCTTGCCATGGAAGGAGTGCAGCGAAGATTCACCAGGCTGATACCTGGGATGGCAGGAATGACGTATGAGGAGAGATTGTGTCGATTGGGCTTATACTCGCTGGAGTTTAGAAGATTGAGAGGGGATCTCATTGAAACTTATAAAATTCTGTCAGGCCTGGACAGACTAGATGCAGAAAGGATGTTTCTGATGGCTGGGGAGTCCAGAACCAGGGGTCATAGTCTAAGGATAAGGGGTAAGCCATTTAGGACTGAAATGAGGAGGAATTTCTTCACCCAGAGAGTGGTGAACCTGTGGAATTCTCTGCCACAGAGGGCGGTGGAGGCCAGTTCATTAAATATATTCAAAAAAGAGTTGGATATATTTCTTAAGGCTAAAGGGATCAAGGGATATGGGGAGAAGGCAGGGACAGGGTACTGAATTTGGATGATCAGCCATGATCTCATTGAATAGCGGAGCAGGCTCGAAGGGCCGAATGGCCAACTCCTGCTCCTATCTTCTATGTTTCTATGTTTCTATGTAACATGGGAAATGAGACCAGGCTGCCCAGGAATGAGCTCCAGAGATGCAACCAACAACTGCCATGAGACCAAATAGAAGAATAAACTTCTTTGAACGGAGACCTAACCAGTCCCCATCCACCACCATCTTCCTCTGCCTGGCTGAACAACTTCTCCTTTGACTCCATTCACTCTCTCCAAATAAAAGGTTTCGCTATGGGAACTTGTATAGGTCCTAGCTATGCCTGCCATTTCATGGGATACGTGGAACATTCTTTGTTCCAGTCCTACTCAGGTCCCCTCCCTCACCTCTTTTTCCAGTACATTGATAACTGTATTGGTGCTGCTTCCTGCTCTCGCCCCAAACTGGAAAATTTCATCAACTTTGCTTTCAATTTCCACCGCTCCCTCGCATTCACATGGTCCATCCCCGACTCTTCCCTTCCCTTCCTCGACTTCTGTATCTCCATTTCTGGGATTAGGCTGTCAACCAATATCTACTATAAGCCCACTGACTTTCCCAGCTACCTTGATTACACTTCCTCCCACCCCGCTTCCTGTAAGGACTCTATTCCATTCTCCCAGTTTCTCCATCGCATCTATTCTGACGACACCACCTTCCATAACAGTGCTTCTGATTTGTCTTCCTTCTTCCTCAACTGAGGATTCCCCTCCACCGTGGTTGACGGGGCCCTTGACCATGTCCATCCCATTTCCCGCACTTCTGCTCTCACCCCTTCCCCTCCCTCCCAGAACCATGATAGGGTTCCCCTTGTCCTCATCTTCCATCCCACCAGCGTCCATTGGCAGAGGATGGTTCATCCTCTGCCATTTTCACCACCTCCAGCGTGATGCCACCACCAAACACTTCTTCCCCTCTGCTCTCCTTTCAGCATTCCAAAGGGACAGTGCCCTCCGCTTCACCCTGGTCCACTCTTCAATCACCCCCAACACCCCCTCCCCTTGCCACAGCACCTTCCCATAAAAGCGAAGGAGATGCAACACCTGTCCTTTCACCTCCTCTCTTCCCACTGTCCAGGGCCCCAAACACTCCTTCCAGGTGAAACAGCGATTTACTTGTACTTTGTTCAATGTAGTATACTGTATTCTCTGCTCACGATGTGGTCTCCTCTACACTGGGGAGACCAAACGCAGATTGGGTGATCACTTTGCGGAACACCTCCATTCAGTCCACAAGCGTGACCCTGAGCTTCCGGTCGCCTGTCAGTTTAATTCTCTGCCCCACTCCCATTCTGAACTCTCTGTTCTTGGCCTCCTATACTGTTCCAATAAAGCTCAACAGAAGCTCGAGGAACAGCACCTCATTTTTTGATTCGGCAGTTTACACCTTTCCAAACTCAACATTGAGTCCAACAATTTCAGATCATAACCATTGCTCCCAATTTTTCAGACAGCAGCTGCTGTTAATGAATCTGCTTTTGTCATTTTCAGCTCCTCCAGACCCATCCTTTGTTTCTTTCCTTTTCCAATTACCACTCCCTTTTGCCTTTTACCCCCATCCTTTTTGTCATTTAATCTGTCCTGCCTTTCACCCTATTGTTGTGTGTGTACCTTTAAGAGAAGAACTGATTTTATACTGCAGTACCGGCAGTGACCACCCCTGTGTAAAAGGCCCTAGCAGGCTTCTGTACTTCAGTCTGACGTTACCCTCTGTTCAGTAAAATACCTGTTTAATTGTTCTCCTGAAGTCCGTGTATTATTGAGGCGCGGACTTTACAGTGGCAACGAGCAAGTTCGAACTCACCTACAGTACTGCATCACCTCACGGGGTCCTTTCCCTGAGAAGAAGTTTCTTGGAGGTCGAAGTCAGAGCAACGGGCGTCGACCGCGGGCAACCGCCCAAGGATCCATCGGTGTTCGGAGAATTGCAGGAGAGGCTGTGGAGAGCTGAGCTTGGCTCCCCAGTCAAGGTGTTCCAGCAAATCGTGCTGGTAGCAGGTAGTGCGCTGACCCTTCCGGACTGCGGCGGGATCGAGCTCGATCGAGCGGCTCTGCAAAAGGGGCCGCGCAGCGTCGCCGGGAGGAAAGAGAGAGAGAGAGGGTGGAGCGCACAGGGTGCTCAAGAACTGGGCAGCGGAGAGAAAATAAACGAGGGGAAGGAAAAGTGAGATGCGCCGAAGCCGCGGGTCGCCGCCATTACCCTGTAGAACGCTAGGAGCAGCGTGGCAGCAAGGGGAAGAAGGAAAAGCGCGGGAGGCGCCATTTTATTCCATTGGGGAAGAAGGAAAAGCGCGGGAGGCGCCATTTTATTCCATTGGGGAAGAAGGAAAAGCGCGGGAGGCGCCATTTTATTCCATTGGGGAAGAAGAAAAAGCGCGGGAGGCGCCATTTTAAATCACCCAAGATGCCGAAAAGTGGCAGTATCACTGCTTTTGACAACGAGGTAGAAGACTGGACCACGTATGTGGAAAGAATTGAAGTGTACTGCAAGGCAAATGAGGTGGCCGATGGAAAGAAGGCATTGGTATTATTAAATTTGATGGGCGCGAGAACGTACGACCTATTGCGGAATTTAATTACCCCAGCTAAACCAATGGAGAAAAGTTTTGAGGAGATTTTTAATATCTTACAGGAACACCTAAACCCTACACCGCTGCTGATAGCAGAAAGATTCAAGTTCCATAAAAGAAACCAGCACAAAGATGAGAGCAATGCTGACTATCTTATGGAGCTATGCAAGTTATCGAAGCACTGCCAGTTCGGAGCAGGACTGGCAGACACTTTACGGGATAAGTTTGTCTGCGGGCTCCAGAGTGAAGGAACCCAGAAACGACTACTTTCGGAAAAGGGCCTGACGCTAGAACAGGCTTTCAGCGTGGCAGTATCCTACGAAGCAGCAGCACGGGGAGCTGTGGAAATACAACAGAAACCACAAGAATACAGCGCTAACGAAATGGCGTATGGAGCAGAAAAGTGCTATCGCTGCGGCAGAACAACCCATGATCAGAAGGACTGCTGGTTTAAGGACAAAGTATGCAGGCAATGCGGGAAAATGGGACATATAGCAAGAGTCTGCAGGTCGGAAAAGAAAACCAACACTACAAGAACTACTAAGGAAAAGTACAAGAAAGTAAAAAAAATGACAGACAGTAGTTTGGAAGATCAGGAGAGTGATAACGACTCCGGGAGCAGGAGATTAAGTTGTCTAAAGTTACACAACATGATCGCAAAGGAGGATCACCGAACCATTTGGGTCACCCTCATGATAGCAGGGTCCCAAGTAAAGATGGAATTGGATACAGGATCAGCCCTAACTGTCATGAATCGACGAGACTATGAGCGGCTATTCTCACACATACCCTTAAAGGACACGTCCATTGTATTGAAGACATACACGGGGCAAAAAGTCTACCCCAGAGGAAAAATAAGGGTGCCAGTTAAATATAACGGCAAGGAAACACAGAAACTGTATCTATATATACTACAAGATGGAGGACCACCATTATTGGGACGTGAATGGATCCGAAAAATACAATTGGATTGGCATTCCATTCAGGCGCTAACTGTGACTGACAAAAAGGATGATGACGTCGCACCTGGACGTCTGTCACAAATTCTAACTGACGCGAAAGAGGTGTTCCAACAAAGACTTGGGACTCTAAAAGGAGTAAAGGCAACGATAAAAATCGAAGATAACGCAAACCCAAATTTTTTTACGGCCAGACCGGTGCAGTACACAATCCGCCCAGCCGTCGAAGCAGAACTGGAAAGTCTGGAGCATTCAGGTGTGCTGTCCAAGGTGGATTGGAGCGAGTGGGCCACACCCATCATTCCTGTAATGAAGAAATCATTGAGCAGCATGCCTGGGGAGCCGAAGAAGGTTCGCACTGTGGGGACTTCAAGGTAACTGTGAACCCAGTCCTGCACACAGTACAATATCCACTTCCACGGATAGAAGATATTTTCGCCTCACTATCTGGAGGGAAACGCTTTACGAAGATTGATCTGGCCCAAGCGTATCTACAAATGGAGGTGGAAGAAGCATCTAGGAAATACCTCACGATAAACACTCACAAAGGCCTTTATCAGTACAATCGACTGGTATTCGGGGTAGCATCAGCCCCGGCTATTTGGCAGAGGGCAATGGAACAAGTCCTGCAAGGGATCCCAGGGACCCAGTGTTATTTGGATGACATCCTGGTGACGGGCGAAAATGACAGTGAACACCTTGCCAACCCGGAGCAGGTGCTCACTAGATTGCAGAAATATGGGCTACGAGCCAACCGCCCCAAATGCGAGTTCTTCAGGAGACAAATCTCGCATTGTGGCCACATGATTGATGAGGAAGGGTTGCATAAGTCGCCAGACAAGATTGAGGCTGTAGTCAAGGCTCCAGCACTGGAAAATGTGTCGCAACTGAGGTCGTTTCTTGGGCTGGTGAACTACTACCATAAGTTCTTGCCGAATTTATCTACAATTCTGCACCCACTGAACGCCCTGCTGCAAACTGGAGTAACATGGAAATGGAGTGATGAGTGTAAGCGTGCCTTTCAGAAATGTAAATGCCTAATCACTTCAAAAGAAGTATTGGCCCACTACAACCCAACACTACCGATTCAGCTGGCATGTGATGCGTCTCCCTACGGCATTGGAGCGGTGCTGTCACACAAATTCCTTGACGGTTCAGAGAGGCCAATAACCTTTGCGTCGTGCTCGTTAACCTCAGCTGAGCGTAATTACGCCCAGATTGACAGGGAGGCCCTCAGCCTGGTGTGGGGGGTGAAGAAGTTCAATCACTATCTGCACGGGCAGAAATTCACCCTACTGACTGATCATCAGCCCCTGGTCTCCATTTTTAACCCAAAGAAGGGCGGTCCGGTGATGACGGCGCAACGGCTGCAAAGATGGTCACTTTTTCTAGGGGCACATCAGTATGACATAGAATACAAGGGTATGAAGCTGCATGGAAATGCTGATGGGCTGTCGCGCCTACCATTGCCTACAGTAGAGGAAGCATCTGCAGTGGACCCTGTTGAGATATTCCATGCGACCATAGTCGAATGTCTGCCTGTTACAAACTCAAGTGTAGAGAAGGAAACCCGAAATGACCCGACACTCTCTCGGGTCTATGATTTGACGGTGAAGGGATGGCCAGCACATGGCGACTCACTGTTGCCAGCATTCTCGCCAAGGAGAGAACAGCTGTCAGTGTGCCGGGGGACCTTGATGTGTGGATCCCGAGTGGTAATTCCACCCAAGTTGAGAGACAGAGTGCTCAATGAGCTTCATGAAGGTCATCTGGGAGGGGTAAAAATGAAAAGCCTAGCCAGGGCTTATGTGTGGTGGCCGGGAATTGATAAACAAATCGAGGACCTGACCAAGAGCTGCTCAGGATGCCAGAAAGTCCAAAATGCACCACCACAGGCCCCTCTACACCCATGGGAGTGGCCCTCATCTCCATGGCAATGGGTACACATTGATTTTGCTGGTCCATTTATGGACTCAATGTTTCTAATCACCGTGGACGCCCATTCGAAATGGCCAGAGGTCATCAAAATGTCCTCCACCACCACGGAGAAAACTATTGCAGTCCTACAGACCATCTTCGCCAGGAATGGCTTGCCAGAACAGATTTGCTCCGACAATGGGCCACAGTTTGTGTCCGCGGATTTCCGGAGGTTTCTGAGGAATAATGGGGTGAAACATTACACATCTGCCCCATATCATCCAGCCACAAATGGATTGGCTGAAAGGTTTGTTCAGACCTTTAAAAAGGCAATAAAGGTGATGTATAACGACGACATACCAGTACAACACAAGGTAGATAATTTCCTGTTTCCTGCATGCGACACATGCAGTCACCAACCAAGCTCCAGCCATAATGTTCTTCAACCGAAGGCTAAGATGTCGCCTGGATTTGCTCAAACCAAACATAAGACGAGATGTTGAGGATAAGTAATTCCAGCACATCAACGAGAAGCCGACCAGGAGCTTCAAGATAGGACAACCAGTCTTGGCCCGCGGCTACCGAACAGAAAAATGGCAGCCAGGAACGATATGCACACAGCAGGGACCACTAATGTACACTAATGTAGTGGACGTTGGAGAGAGCATCGTAAGACGCCATGCTGACCAGATTCTAGAGTCACAGGAACAAGCCAAACCTATACCACGAGCATGTGCACCTGGTAATGAGCCCGAAGTACAGATTGCGTCTACCCCAGAAGCAGTGGTATTGGAAGCTGACGAACCAACCAATGACAATGAGCCAGAATCGACTCCACCACAAGAACAGGATACTCGAGAAAGGCGCTATCCAGTCAGGATTAGGAAGCCTCCTCAAAGACTGAACTTATAAATGATTATTTCAGTTGATGTATATAGTACTGAGAAAATTGTAATTGTAATTAGTTATTATTTAGTTGTTAAATGAATGTTATGTACTGTTTATCTAAAAGGGGAGGAATTGTTGTGTATGTACCTTTAAGAGAAGAACTGATTTTATACTGCAGTACCGGCAGTGACCACCCCTGTATAAAAGGCCCTAGCAAGCTTCTGTACTTCAGTCTGACGTTACCCTCTGTTCAGTAAAACACCTGTTTAATTGTTCTCCCGAAGTCCGTGTATTATTGAGGCGCAGACTTTACACCTATCACAGACCTTCCCTTTTGTTCTTTCCTCCCCTCCCCCTTTCCTTGCCTTTGTACTTGCTTAAAACCTGTTACATCTCTAACTTTTTCCAGTTCTGTTGAAAGGTCATCGACCTGAAATGTTAACTCTGTTGCTCTCTCCGCAGATGCTGCCTGACCTGCTGAGTATTTCCAGCATTTTCTGTTTTCATTTCGGATTTCCAGCATCCGCATTATTTTGCTTTTGTAGAAGAATAAACTGATCGACTCATGCAGAGAAGAAAGCAACGCCAAAGGACAGAATTGACTTCAGCGCACTGGGGTGAGTCTCCTTCTTCCGCATCTGTTCCCAGGTCCTGTGGTTAGTGTATACCATGTCGTCACCACCTGCCAGGCATTCAGCACTGCTTTCCTCTGGGGAAACTGCCCTGTAGTGCCAAGGAATGGCAACACAGGAGGATATGAAAGTTGGAACAGGCTTCTAAACAGCTTCTCCAATACTGATCCATAATCTCAGGCCGCCAGTGATGCAACTGAGCTGGTGTATGGTATTTATGATGAAAAATATTCAGTTGACTCTCCAGAAACTGCAGACCAGATAACCTCAAAATATGCTTTTAACGCATTTCAAGAGTAATAGGAACTCACTCACACTGTTTGGCAGGAGTTCAAAATAGTAAATGTATGAATATCGTGCAAATTCAAAACAGCTAACTGTGGCTATTACCATGGGAGTGCACTGTCTAAAAGCCGGATAGCCAGGTTGTGAAGGATAGAGTACCAGAGCCTCGTCTTTAGTTGCTTACAAGCCTTTATTTGCAGAGACACACATTACATACTGTGTGCATCCACCCACGCACACACACGCATGCACACAAACACCCTTTTGTGGTATTTGGTTTTTTTAAACAAGCCACAGCCTCACTTAACACTCAACAGAAATTTTACCTGAATAAAATTTTGAAATTTGTCCTGTAGCTTTTCTTTAAATAATTTTGCAAAGCTTTTCTGCAGAAACTGCTAGAAGTTAAAGAAAAATATTGCATCAGTACAGCTGACTGAACTGTTCTGATGCATCCTGGGAAATTAAGTAACTGAACATTCAGCTCCAAGTTCAGATTAGTGAGGGAACTTTGCATGGTCGACTGGGCTGGGTATGCTTATGTCATGTCTTGATTCGATGCCTAGGTTGCTGACGAGTGGTCCGTCCAGTTTGATTCTTGTTTTTCTTTCTAGCAGTTTGATACAACTGAGTGGCTTTCTAGGCCACTTCAGAGAGCAATTATGAGTCAACCAAGCTGGTGTAGGACCGGAGTCACTTATAGGTCAGACCATGTAAGGAGAGCAGGTTTCCTTCCTCATAGGACATTACTGAACCAGTTGGGTTTATACAAGAATCGACAGCTTCATGGCTCTGTTTAATGGTGGCAGATTTTTAGTTCCAGTTTTTTTGTAAACTCAAATCAAATTCTCAAACTACCATGATGGGATTTCAACTGAAGTTCTCTGGATTACTAGTCCAGTAACATAACCACTATATTACCATATCCTCTTTTCAGCCTTTAAAGGAAGTGAGTTTGAAGTGATGACATGGAGGCACATAATAATAACAATATAGAAAAGGAGAATCTGAATTTCTACTACCAACTAAATCCTGACACTGGGACAAGGGGTCACAGGTTCAAACTAATAAAAGGCAAATCTACGACTAATGTCAGCATGTTTTTCATGAAACGAGTGACCAAAATATGGATAGGGCTTCCACGTAAGGTAGTAGAGGTGAAAACTCTGATATTATTTAAGAAGCAGTTGGATGCTGTGATGGGGGGACTTTGGGGTCCTTCTGGATCGATGAGCTCAGACGGGTCGAATGACCTTCCTAATTTTTATGATCTTGTGTGATGTTCTGATTAACGGTATTACATGAGTGTAAACTGTTGCTGTAGAAAGAGAAGAGTCAGAAGGCCATGCATTATTTTTGTAGCATTGACATCATCATGATTTGCATTTATTACCAAATGAAAAAAGATTTGCCAAAACTTTTTTCACAATGACAAGTGACCCTTTAAAATAACATTAAAATAAAGTTTATACTTCAACCATGGAGAGATGATTTACAAAAATAACTGAGCTTAACCACTGCAGGAAATGGTGTATGTCAGTTTGACTGCAGTGGAGATAAATTAGATTACTGCTGCTCAATACCTACGGGAAACGAATAGATTTTAAAGACTGTTATTTTTCCATGGCTACCAGGTCTATTTTCAGTGATAGTGTTTGAAGTGGGTGCTGTTGATAAGGTTTCCTTGCCATATTATCCGAATCTGGTTAAATGTTTAGTTATAATTGTATCATCTGATAACTGACAGAAGATGATTTTAGCAAGTGATAATATCTCAGGGGTACTGTGGTATTAACTTAAACACTAAACATCCTGTCACATCCACTTTACATCGCTCAGTGAAACAGGAAGTACTTAGCAGAAACTGTAATTTAAACATCAAATGTATTTACCCAGTGTCTGGTATTGTGCCACAATAAAGGATTTGAAGAGAGCTCATGTCAATAACCTGCTCCCTCTCAGTCTTGTTTCAGTAGCGATCCCTATTATTTTTGATGAGTTGATAAGGAAGATAAACTGTAAACATTAAAAGGTGTCTCACAGATTTCTTTGGTATTATTAGGAATTTGTTTTACATTTTTTACAGTGTGCATTCAAATATATTCAAGATAAATAGATCAGGAATGTGTATCATACTATAATGTACCTCTGTTGGATCTTATTGCAGTGTTCTGTATCTACATAAATGTTTCTCTAATGTATGACTGCTGATTAATAGATTCTTAACCGTTTGCATAGTGGGGCTGTGTAATATGATGCCCTGGTTATCTCATATTCATCTTTGTTTAAAGCAAAGATGATGAGGTCTTTCCATGTAATCTGCAAAGTTGTTCTATTACGTCACCTAGCCACCTAACCCCCACCCCCCCCCCCATCTCTGCACCTGCTTAATATCTGTTACATCTCCAGCTTTTTCCAGTTCTGATGAAGGGTCCCAGACCTGAAACGTTAACTCTGTTTCTCTCTCCACGGATGCTGCCTGGCCTGCTGAGTATTTCCAGCATTTTCTGTTGTTATTTCAGATTTCCAGCATCTGCAGTATTTTGCTATTACATGATTAGAAAAATATTGGCCTAGAAATTCACTGGCCTTAGCGCCGCTTTTGAGGCGCTAGAGGGCCTAGCGCCGAAGTTATGGCCAGTTTAGAAATTGACAGGGGCCCTAAATCGGCGTTAGGCCGGTAGCGCTGCGCCGGCACCGATGACGTCATCGGTGTGCGCAGCGTCCCGGTTGCCATAGTAACCCGCCCGAACTCAGAAATTGAGTTGCGGCCGCCTCGCCCGTGGCAGCCGCAAGCAACGTTCTGGCAGAGGTGCCTTACAGAACTTTGCGCCGGCGCATTAAAGGCCCCACAGCGGCCGGCCGCTTTCCCGCCGGCCGCCTGGCCGCAGCTCCCTCCCCGGACTTCCCCCCCCCCCCCCCGGAACAGAAGCAAGCCCGGCACTTGTCCGAGGTGCCGGGCTCATTTTTAAAAAGATTATCGCGGGCCGCGGCCGGGTGCAGGCAGCTCCTCCTTAACGGAAGGAGGAGGCCTGCACTTCCCGAGCCTGCCGCAATGCGGCGCGTGGCGCCAGTTTTGAGGCGCTGAGACCTCTCAGTAGCGCCGGCAGCCGTTTGGGCGCGGCGCTACTGAATTTTTGGCGCGCAGGGGGACTTAGCGCCGGCACTAACTTCCGGCGCTAAAGCCCTCGCTGCGCCAAAACCGAATTTCTAGGCCATTGTTTTAAAGGAACACTGCTAGACTCGATTAAAGATGATTGAAGAAGGCTTAATTTCTGGATCATCGGGAATGGCCTCTTATAAAATCTCAGTTTGATGTTGCAGCAGATGCTGTTTGCTCTACAATGAGTTTTTTGTCTTTTTATAGAAATTTTTATTTTAAGATTTGGGAGGAGGCGTGATTTTCCATCTGTCGTCCTATCTTAAATTCCAGGTAGGATATCTCAGTTGAGCTGTGATAACACTGATTCTCATTTTCTGATATAAGTGTAAAATTATGATAAAACTTTATCACTAATAGGTCAAAAACAGCAATTGAACTAATTGTTTTTCATCCTTTCCATTTGACTCCTTTTCACATCTCATGAAACTTAAACTGTTGAGGAGTAGAGAAGAGGAAGCCAGGAATTAAACTGGGGAAGGAGAGAGCAGAGGGTACTAGTACTTAAACTGGGAAACAAGAAAACAGAGGGATCTGACATTGAACTTGAGGTGTATGGAAGAGCATTGGCAGATTAGGCTGAATTTGAGGTGGTGGAGGGTTGGTGGGGGTGGGGGGGGGTGACAGTGGTAGTTAACACTAATCTCATGCCAAACATAGGCAGAAGGCTGTTTATGTGCATATTGGGATTAAAGCTTCTAGCATTTTCTTGATTTTTTTTCATGGTACACATTTTAAGCTATTGTGCAATGATAATTTTTATTGTATCTTTTGAACACAAATGATCCATTTTTTTTAAGGTACTGTAGATTTTGTGCATAAGTTAAAGTTCAAACTTTCCTCAATTTTCTTTTCCAATCCAATTTCCTGCCATCCTTTCCTGGAGGAGCTGACTCATGCCAGGTTGCAAAGGGCAGCAAGTGCCTTCTACACCTTTCACAAGGAGTTCTTTGTGTGTGAGCCTACACAATGCATGTCAGCAGGCTGTTCAACTATGGGGGCTTACTGCAGCCAAGTCCAATCCTGTTCTCACCCAATAGCCACATATGCACACTTTCCAACAAGGGTCAGCAGATAGAAATCCGGCACAGGAACCCTGGCTAATTTACTCCTCTCTCGCACAGAAATGTGGAGACCAACTGTCATATCTCAACTGCCACTCCTGCTGAAATTAACTAGCTCAACATAGACTCGGAACCAAGTCTGGGTCCCTCTGGTTTGTATAGCTCAGTTACGTACTGAGCTTTCTACTAAGTTCAGACTTTCCTGATAACTGAACATGCACAAATCTGCACACCAACTGCAGGGAGCCCAGATGAAATGTATCCCAGGCTGTTAAGAGAAGCAAGGGAGGAAATAGCGAGGCTCTGACCATCATTTTCAAATCCTCTCTGGCTACAGATGTGGTGCTGGAGGACTGGAGAACTGCTAACATTGTACCATTGTTTAAAAAGGGAGAAAGGGATAGACCGAGTAATTACAGGCCAGTCAGCCTAACCTCAGTGGTGGGCAAATAATTGGAAAAAATTCTGAGGCACTGTATTAATTGCCATTTAGAAAGACACGGATTAATCACAGACAGTTAGCATGGATTTGTTAAGGGAAGGTCGTGTCTGATTAACTTGATTGAATTTTTGAGGAGGTAACAAGGAGGGTCGATGATGGTAGTGCATTTGATGTAGTCTACATGGATTTTAGGAAGGGTTTTGACAAGGTCCCACATGGCAGACTGGTCAGAAAAGTAAAAGC
Source organism: Somniosus microcephalus (assembly GCF_052327205.1). Lineage (NCBI taxonomy): Eukaryota > Metazoa > Chordata > Chondrichthyes > Squaliformes > Somniosidae > Somniosus > Somniosus microcephalus. The sequence continues at coordinate 142,529,396 of NC_140991.1, forward strand.
CCATGGGATCCAAGGGAAAGTGGCAAGTTGGATCCAAAATTGGCTCAGTGGCAGGAAACAAAGGGTAATGGTCAATGGGTGTTTTTGTGACTGGACGGCTGTTTCCAGTGGGGTTCCGCAGGACTCAGTACTAGATCTTTTGCTTTTTGTGTTATATATCAATAATTTAGACTTCAATGTAGGGGGCATGATTAAGAAGTTTACAGATGATACAAAAATTGGCCGTGTGGTTGATAGTGAGGAAGAAAGCTGTAGACTGAAGGAAAATATCAATGGACTGGTCAGGTGGGCAGAAAAGTGACAAATGGAATTCAATCCGGAGAAGTGTGAGGTAATGCATTTGGGGAGGGCTAACAAGGCAAGGGAATACACAATAAATGGTACGATACTAAGAAGTGTAGCTGAATAGAGGGACCTTGGAGTGCATGTCCACAGATCCCTGAAGGAGCAGGACAGGTAGATAAGGTGGTTAAGAAGGCATATGGGATAATTACCTTTATTAACCGAGGCATAGAAAATAAGAGCAGGGAGGTTATGCTTCAACTCTATAAAACATTAGCAGTTAGAGTACTGCGTACAGTTCTGGTCACCATATTACAGGGAAGATGTGATTGCACTAGAGAGGGTGCAGAGGAGATTTACGAGGATGTTGCCAGGACTGGAGAATTTTAGCTATGAGGAAAGACTGGCTAGGCTGGGGTTGTTTTCTTTGGAACAGAGGAGGCTGAAGGGAGACTTGATTGAGGTGTATAAAATTAAGAGGGACCTAGATAGAGTGGATAGGAAGGACCTATTTCCCTTAGCAGAGAAGTCAATAATCAGAGGACATAAATTGAAGTAATTGGTAGAAGGATTAGAGGGGAGTTAAGGAAAACTTAGCTCTCCCAGAGAGTGGTGGGGGTCTGGAACTCACTGCCTGAAAGAGTGGTAGAGGCAGAAACCCTCATCACATTTAAAAAGTACTTGGATATACACTTGAAGTGCCGTAACCTACAAGACTACGGACCAAGAGCTGGAAAGTGGGATTAGGCTGGATAGCTCTTTTTCGACCGGCACAGACATGGTGGCCCGAATGGCCTCCTTCTTGTGAAGGAATAAGCAATATTCAGAAAAATACACCATTCTATGAAATATTCTGACTTTATTAAAACATCACAAACTGGGTTTGAAAATCTGGAAGCCTCAACAATCTAAAGCTGTGAATAGCATACAGGATATTGAGATAAGATAAGTTGTTGACACTGAATCAATAGCCTTATTGAAGCAGAAGGTTAGAGGTTCCAGAAAGTCTGAAGCCTTGGAAAGAACACAATACCATACCCTGTTAAAGTGTCTTAAACCAACAGTTCTGAAAGAATCACATAAATTAAAAAAACATATGCCTTCATAAAAGTAACATCAAATGAAACACGGAGACACAATTATGTGTTGCAACCAACTGAGGTAACTAAGAAAACAATGGTGCAATCAGCTGAGGTGTTCTAAATGCAAAAGATACAAACAGAAGACCTTCATAAGAATGACATCAACTAGATGCACCAGCTCCACACCATTTTTTATGATAAGCTTTGAACACCTAAAGGTAGAGGCACGATTCTTAATGCTACCAGCTGAACTGACTGTAAGAATAGCAGGAGTCAACAGAAAAATGACTAGAGATAATTAGCTTACATCAGCAGAAAACTTCAAAGGATATACCACTGAGAAAGGGTATAAAAATTGGACTTTCAAATGGGAAGACAGATTCGCTTGAAGGGGCAAAGCGATTCTTAGGCTTCAGAGGAAAGCTCTGTAAATCTTCAACTCTTTGGGGGAAAAATTCAGTTGGTAGCACCACCCGTTAGCACCTTAAGAGGGCGCTAAGTGGGGCGCAAACCAACTAGCGCCCGGGCGCGGCGATATCTGCGCCTCTCACAAAATTGACCGGCCATTTTGCGGCGGCGCTAAACAATACCGCCCGATCTCCTGCGCATGCAGATCTTGACATCATTCGAGAGTGCAACGCACTTGGGGTGTCCCGGACTGGAAATTCAGTGGCGCCCGCCCTCCTTTCCGCTTGACGCTACCAACGACAGGTTGACTGGAATGCTTCCCAGTCGCTGTGAGGCTGGGGGGGGGCGCTATTTAAAGGGGGCCTCTTCCTGGCTTTTGTGTGGTAGCCATTTTTGCACCACTCATTCTGAGAGAGAGAGAGAGATTTGCAGAGAGACAAAGAGAAAAAGAGAAACTTCTGCATTGAATCAACGCTGTCTGAGGTAGTTTTGGCTTCTGACCATAAATTTGCAGGTACTTTGCTTTTTGACCTTCATAACTTTGATTGGCCAGATACTATGGGGCTGCAATGAATGGGAACGTTGTCCTTCTCCATCACATTCGGAGGGCACAGAGACGCAGAGAGAGAGTGGGAATCATGGCCAGATGGAGGAGGGCCAACAGGTCTCGGTACAGGAGACCTTACCCTTTAAGTTTTTTCGGCAACAGTTCTCCTGCATTAATATGTCTGAGGAGTAGTGTTTGCGAAGGCTGCGATTCAGCAAGGAGGTGGTCACTGAGCTCTGCCACCTGCTTCAGCCAGATCTGCAGCCTCAACTGAGGAGCAGGACGTCTCTGTCAGTGGCAGTGAAGATAACAGTGGCTCTCAACTTTTATGCCACCGGCTCATTTCAATCAGCTACTGGGGACATCGCCAATATCTCCCAGTTCGCGGTGCATTGCTGCATCCATCAGGTAACAAATGCCCTCTTTAAAAGGAGATGAGAGTACATCTCATGACCCCGGACAAGCAGCAAGAACGCGCAACGGGCTTTGCGATGATAGCGGGCTTTCCCATGGTGCAGGGCGCCATTGACTGCAAGCATGTGGCTTTGCGGGCGCCGCAAAAGAATGCCGAGGATTTCTGCAACCGAAAGGGCTTCCATTCCTTAAATGTCCAGTTGGTCTGTGACCACAGACAGCTGATACTCGCTGTCAATGCCCACTTTCCAGGCAGCAGCCACGATGCCTTCATCCTGTACCAGACTTCTGTGGCAGACCTTTTCCAGGCACCGCATCACCCAGGAGGTTGGCTTCTCAGGGACAAGGGATATCCTCTGTGCACCTGGCTGATGACACCACTCCATTCGCCCAGCACCCCTGCTGAGCTACGATACAATGAGAGCCATCAAGCTACCAGGAACATCATTGAGCACACAATCAGCGTGCTCAAGCAACGGTTCGGCTGTCTGGACCATTCTGGAGGAGCCCTGCAGTACTCGCCTGAGCGAGTCTCCCACTTCGTTGTTGTGTGCTGCATGCTGCATAACCTTGCAATCCTCAGGACGCAGCCAATGCCACCAGAATTGGAGTACCAGCAGAGGAGGAGGAGGAGGAGGAGGAGGAGGAAGATGAGGAGGATGATCATCAGCAGCACCAAGCCGGGAGGGAGGCACAAAGTGGAAGGGCCGTCCATCAAAGGCTCATCGCAAGTCGCTTCTAGGCCCCCTCTGAGGGAATGGCTTCTGCCATTCAAACAACCTGAATGAAACCATCCCGCAACCCCTAAGCCGGTCAAGGCAACAATGAGTGCAAAGACCAAACATGTACATATTGAATACAGACATTTCTTTATTTCACAAACTGTGTCTCATTTCCGCATGACAAAGTAATAGAAAGAAACACAAAAAAAGCAGTCATTCACATAACTGGCTCTCACAACCTGGAGACAATGTCCAAAACAGTAACAAAAATTTGACCACGAACCTTAGCCTTCAATAAAACAATGAAATACATTTTGCCACACCTCCTACTTTTTGCCCTTCGAGGGTGATCTGCTTCCCTTGCAAAATTGCCCCCTTCCCACCCTGCAGCTCCTCTGTAATGGGACCCCAGTGGCTGGAGCAAGGCTGGGGGAAGGCAGCTGAGTGTCAGAAACTGAGACTGCAGATGCCCTTGAGGGACGTCCTGGACCAGCTCTGGGCCTGGAGGGCCCGGCTGCTGACTGCTTCAACTCTGCATGGGCGGCAGCAGTCTGTCCTACAGGTGGTGGCAACTGCAGTGGAGAAGTGCCAGTGGTGGGAGCAGGAATGCTATCATCTTGAGAGAGGACAGCAACTCCCTGCTCAACCGGCACACTGGCACTCCCACGGGGCAGCACTTCAGCATCCGGAGCAATCTGATGGAGCACAGATTGCTGGCCTGCTGCGGCGCGGTGAGAGCCCCGGGGAAATATGCCTGATCCAGCGAGGGTGGCAGCAGTCAGTGCTCGCATGGCCTCAATCTGCATCTGCATGAGACCAGCCACTGACTGCATTGCAGCACTTAGCATTTGCGTGGCAGCCGCCTGTGCTACAGCAAAGTGCTCCACACTCCTTGCCAGTGATTCAATGGATTCGGGCAACCTTGCTGTAGTGTATGTGCTTTAAGTTAGAACTACTTTTTACAGCTCCTGTATACTGTAGTACCGGCAGTAACCACACCGGTATATAAGCTGTGCGCATGCCTCTGTACCCCAGTCTAGAGATGACCCTCCTCCAGTAAAGACCTGTTATTTGTTTATGTACAGCATCCGTGTAATTATTTATCCACTGAACCACGGATCTAACAGTGGCGACGAGTGTTGATGCGAATCTACCTGCAACATAAAAAAAAAAATAGTCGAGTCCAAAAACACGGGCGTCGACCGCGAGCAACCGCCCAGCAGTCAGGCAGAGATCCAACTTCACTGGGGAGGCTGTGGAGAGCCGGGCTTGGTTCCCCAGCCACAACGAGCAGTAAGAGACCGACGACAGGTCCAGAGCAGACCCTTCCCGAGCAGCGGCGGCTGGAGCCGACCGACGGCAGAGAGAGAGAGCCGGGCAGCGTCAACGGGGTAAGAAACAGGGTGAAGAGAGCAGGGCGCAGCCGGGGGTTGATCACCGAGCGGCGTCGAGGAAAAATACTGCAAACCGGAGAGAGAGAGGATAAGAAACAGCCAGGTTCTAGACTGAGCGGCGTCGACAAATATCAAGAGAAGAACGCGCAGAGCACAGCCAGGGATCACGGGCTGATCAGGGTCCACGGGGCGAAGCAAGGGGAGACGCCATTGAGCCACGGAGAAGCAGGGAGAGCGCGGGAGGTGCCATTGAGCCGCGGAGAAGAAGGAAGAGCGCGGGAGACGCCATTTTGCGAAGCCGCAGCGGAGAAGACGGGCGAGCGCGGGAAGGAATGAAAGCGTGGGAGATGCCATTTTGTGCCAGCGGAGAAGAAGGGGAAGCGTGGGAGGCGCCATTGGGGATAGTTAACGCACAACCAAGGATGCCGAAGAGTGGCAGTATCTCTACGTTCGACAATGAAGTCGAAGATTGGGCGACATATGTGGAACATATTGAGGTGTACTGCAGGGCGAATGAAGTGCCAGATGCTAATAAAGCACTGGTTCTGTTAAATTCCATGGGTGCAAAAACTTATGGGTTACTGCGAAATCTAATAACCCCAGAGAAGCCGGTAAACAAGAATTTTGAAAGCATAGTAGAAATCCTACAGGACCACTTAAAACCCACACCGCTGCTGATAGCAGAACGATTTAAGTTCCATAAAAGGAACCAACACAAAGACAAAAGCAATGCTGAGTACCTAATGGAACTGCATAAGCTATCGAAATACTGCCAGTTTGGAGCGGGACTAGCAGACACGTTAAGGGACAAGTTTGTGTGCGGGCTACAAAGTGAAGGAACCCAGAAACGGCTTCTATCAGAAAAGGACCTTATGCTGGACAAAGCTTTCAATATGGCAGTATCACACAAAGCAGCCGCAAGGGGCGCTGCAGAGATACAACGGAGACCACAAGAATACGGCACCAACGAAATGACCTATGGAACAGGGAAGTGCTATCGCTGCGGCAGAACAACACATGACCAGAAAGATTGTTGGTTCAAGGACCAAGTGTGCAGACAGTGTGGGAAAGCAGGACACATAGCAAGAGTCTGCAGGTCTGGGAAGAAAACCAACAGTAAGAAATCTCCACAGGAGAAGTACAAAAAGGTACACCAGGTGATGGACAGTGGTTCAGACGAACAGAAAAGTGACACAGACTCCGGAAGCAAGGAGCTGGGTTGTCTGAAACTACATAATGTAACCGAAATGGAGGATCACCAGACTATCTGGGTTACACTCAAGATAGACGGAGTCCAAGTGGAAATGGAATTGGACACAGGGTCAGCTCTAACAGTCATAAATCAAAGAGACTACAAGTGGCTATTTTCACACATACCCTTGAAAGCTACAGAGATTGTCTTGAAGACGTATACGGGGCAAAAAGTCTACCCCAAAGGAAAAATAAGGGTGAAAGTGACATATAAAGGTCAGGAAATACCTAAAATGGATATATATGTATTGCCAAATGGAGGACCACCACTGCTAGGACGTGAATGGATCCGGAAGATACATTTAGATTGGCATTCCATACAGGCACTGAAGGTGGAGGCCAAAAAGGATGACGACGTCACACCTGGTCGACTGTCAAAAATGCTAACTGATGCAAAAGAAGTGTTCCAGGAGGGACTAGGAACACTAAAAGGAATAACAGCAACAATTAAAATAGAGGATAATGCAAGCCCAAAGTTCCTGAAGGCCAGACCAGTGCCTTATGCGATCAGACCAGCGCTTGAAGCAGAGCTGGAAGGGTTGGAACGTTCAGGAGTACTGTCCAAAGTGGACTGGAGAGAGTGGGCTACACCCATCGTTCCTGTAATGAAGAGGTCGTTGAGTAATACGCCTGGGGAAGCAAAGAAGGTCCGCATCTGCGGGGATTTTAAGGTGACAGTGAACCCAGTCCTTCACACGGTGCAATATCCGCTTCCACCAATTGAGGATATTTTCGCCTCGCCATCTGGTGGTAAACGCTTCACCAAAATTGATCTAGCCCAGGCGTACTTGCAAATGGAGGTAGAAGAAGCTTCAAAACATTACCTTACGATCAACACCCATAAAGGTCTCTATCAATACAACCGGCTGGTGTTTGGAGTAGCCTCGGCTCCGGCTATGTGGCAAAGGGTGATGGATCAGGTCCTGCAAGGAATTCCAGGGACCCAGTGTTATTTGGACGACATCTTGGTCACGGGCGAAAATTACGGTGATCACCTCGCTAACTTGGAGAAGGTGCTCGCCAGATTAAAGGAATATGGGCTACGAGCTAATCGCCACAAGTGCGAGTTTTTCCAGAAACAGATCTCGTATTGCGGCCACGTTATCGATGAAGAGGGGTTACATAAGTCCCCTGACAAGATTGAGGCAGTAGTCAAGGCTCCAGCACCGGAAAATGTGTCACAACTGAGGTTGTTCCTCGGGCTGGTAAACTATTACCACAAGTTCTTACCAAATTTGTCTACGGTATTACACCCGCTGAACACCCTACTGCAAACAGGGGTACCATGGAAGTGGGATGACGAATGTCGACGAGCTTTCCAGAAGTGTAAAGAATTGATCACATCAAAAGAGGTGTTGGCCCATTTCAACCCAGCACTATCAATTCGGTTGGCATGTGATGCATCACCCGGCATTGGAGCGGTGCTGTCGCACAAATTCCCAGACGGGTTGGAGAGGCCAGTAGCCTTTGCGTCTCGGTCACTAACCTCAGCCGAGCGCAACTACGCCCAGATTGACAGGGAGGCCCTCAGCCTAGTATGGGGAGTAAAAAAATTCAACCATTATCTGCATGGGCAGAAGTTCACCTTGCTGACTGACCACCAACCACTTGTCTCCATCTTTAATCCTAAGAATGGCGTGCCAGTAATGACTGCACAGCGGTTACAAAGATGGTCCCTGTTTCTAGGGGCGAATCAATATGAAATAGAATATAAAGGCACGAAACAGCATGGAAACGCTGATGGGCTATCGCGCCTGCCGCTGCCTATGGTGGAGGAAGCACCAGCAGTGGACCCTATCGAGATATTTTATTCGTCGATAATTGAACGATTACCAGTAACAAACGCGGATATAGAGAAGGAGACCCGCAATGATCCGACGCTGTCACGAGTATATGAATTGACGGTGAGGGGATGGCCAACACATGGCGACTCACTGTTGCCAGCATTCTCATCCAGAAGAGAACAGCTGTCAGTATGCCAGGGGACAGTGATGTGTGGATACAGAGTGGTGATTCCACCCAAGTTAAGGGAGAGAGTGCTAAAGGAGCTACATGAAGGTCATCTGGGGGGAGTGAAAATGAAAAGCCTTGCTAGGGCTTATGTGTGGTGGCCGGGAATCGATCAACAAATCGAAGACCTAACTAAGAGCTGCTTAGGATGCCAGAAGGTCCAAAATGCACCACCACATGCCCCTCTACACCCATGGGAGTGGCCCTCCTCTCCATGGCAACGGGTGCACATTGATTTTGCTGGTCCATTCATGGACTCAATGTTCTTAATAGCAGTGGATGCTCATTCAAAGTGGCCTGAGGTGATAAAGATGTCTTCACCCACTACAGAGAAAACGATTGCAGTCCTACAGACCATATTTGCCAGAAACGGTTTGCCAGAGCAGATCTGCTCTGATAATCGACCACAGTTTGTGTCCGACGAGTTCCAAAAATTCATGAAAAGGAATGGGGTAAGGCATTACACATCCGCCCCGTATCATCCAGCCACCAATGGATTGGCTGAGAGGTTCGTACAAACCTTTAAGAAGGCGATAAAGGCCATGTGCGACGAGGAAATTCCACTACAGCATAAGATGGACAATTTCTTATTAGCCTACCGAAACGCGACACATGCAGTTACCAACCAGACCCCGGCCATGATGTTCTTTAACCGAAGGTTGAGATCTCGTCTGGACTTGCTCAGACCAAATGTGCGAAGAAATGTTGAGGACAAACAATTCCAGCACATCAACGAGAAGCCAACAAGGAGCTTCAATGTAGGGCAACCAGTCTTGGCCCGTGACTATCGAACAGAGAAGTGGCAACCCGGAACGATATGTACAAGGCAGGGGCCATTAATGTACACAGTGGATGTCGGGGAGAACATTGTGAGACGCCACGTCGATCAGATCTTAGCGTCACAGGAAGGCGTCAACCCCATGTCTCGAGTACCTGGGGATGAACCCGACATACCGGTAGCATCTACTTCAGACCCAGTAGCAGTGGAACCCGATGAACTACCCGATGAAAAGGGGTCAGAATCGCCTCTGCACCAAGAACAAGAACCTCCGGAAAGGCACTATCCCGAAAGGGTCAGGAAGCCGCCCCAAAGACTGAATCTATAAATGGACTTTTGTTATTGAATGTACATGTAAAAATGTAATTGTTATTTGAATATTAAGGGGGTATTATTAATCTAAAAAGGGAGGAATTGTAGTGTATGTGCTTTAAGTCAGAACTACTTTTTACAGCTCCTCTATACTGTAGTACCGGCAGTAACCATACCGGTATATAAGCTGTGCGCATGCCTCTGTACCCCAGTCTAGAGATGACCCTCCTCCAGTAAAGACCTGTTATTTGTTTATGTACAGCATCCGTGTAATTATTTATCCACTGAACCACGGATCTAACACTTGCCACTGCAGCCATGAGCTCAGTGTGCCATTGCTCCGCCTGGGCGCTCATTTCAGCGAGGACCCGCTCCTCGTCTGCATTCAGTGCAGCAGGACTCGAGGCCATACTCTCCCTCCGGGGAGAAGGCCCCCGAGCTTCCCTACCCCCCTCGTGTTGCTGCAGCCCGCTGGGTCCTGGAGCTTCACCCCCATCAGACCATTCCCCCCTGCTCCCCTCCAGGGAAGGCGTGTCCCCAGTATGGGCATGGGTTGCCTCGGTAGAGGGTGGCGCTGATGGTCTGGCTTCCTCTTCCTCCTCACCTTCAGCTTCACTCTCACTGGCAGCTTGAGGGCCCGACTCCTCACCTGGTGAACCACCATCTGAAAGCATGGAGGTACAAGAGTGGCTTTAGCGTGAGGACAGGGTGGTAGCAAGGGAGGAATGAGTGCAGCGATTTAGTGATTTGGATTGAAAGTGTCAAAGGCTGCTGTTGTGAGAAACAAGTGGAAGGAGAGAGGACAAAAAGGTGATGACCTTACCATTGCTGTCCAGAATGGGGTCGGCGTCTCCAGTGGCGACGGGACCAGTCACCCGGCTTGCCACAATCCTGTGGACATGCTGCTCAAGATCGCTGAGGGCTTGAAGGTGAGGCCGCCCTCCACCGGTCCATTGCTGCTGTCTCCTATTGGCCTGCAAGAAAAAGGACAGCGTCTGAATAAATATGCAGCCATGATCTTGCCTGAAATGCCTCCCATGGTTGACTAGCCCTTACTATATGCAGCCATGATCTTGCCTGAAATGCCTCCAATGGTTGAATAGCCCTTACTGTGTGCAGCCATGATCTTGCCTGAAATGCCTCCCATGGTTGAACAGCCCTTACTGTATGCAAAGTGTGGAATGCGCGTGTGTGTTTCATGAAAGGGCCATAGGTGTTGGATGAGTGTTGGGCATTGGGGCTTTCAAGACCCTCTGGCCATAAAGTGCAGTGGAGATGGAGGGATGAAGAGGTTTTGAAAAAAAGGCACTCACCCTGACGACCCGAGTGAGGTCGTTGAACTTTTTCCTACATTGCACATGGCTCCTAGGCACCATGCTGCTTGAGGACACTCTGAGCCACCTCCCGCCACACTTTTCTGTACTCGCTTGGCAAAGTCCTCCTGCCACTCTCTGGGTACAGAATGGATCTTCTGCGCTCCACCCCGCGAACCAGAGCCTCCAAAGCCCACTCGTAGAAGTGCTGTGCTCGCTCCCTGGCCCTTTCCATAGTGTCTGGCTGCTAGATTTAGCCACAGGTCGGCCCAGGCCGAGATTCAAGGCTCCACTGAGCAGGGTGTGGCTGCAGAGCAAGATCGACCCTCCCCTTTAAGAACTGACCGGCGCCAATGTGTCTGTGTTCAATCGCTAACTGACAGCACCTGCGCTGTGCCCGCCCTCTGAGGTAGCACCTCGCTCCTCGGCCTTAGCGCCTTAAGAGAGTTGTGTAGCGCCTGATTTAGCGCTCCAATCACCTCCGGGGCGATAAAAGCCAAGTTTGCTGTCGGAGGCGATAATTAGCGCCAGGCGCTAATCTTTGCGCCTGGCCGATAATTGCGCCCCAAATGGGGCGATACTGAATTTCTCCCCCTATGTATCTTGGGGATCAAGGTACTTGTATTTGATTTTGGTGGATATCCTGGAATAAGACTAAGAAATGTAAAAATGTAACGAAGTTAAGATTTGAGAATAAGTATCTCTGATAATAAGAATTGTAAAAGCTTTTTGTATTTGGAACTGTTAATGTCGCGATTGAATCACCAACTGTAAACTACATGTCGGTTCTTTAATAAATATATATTTTTTTAGAATTGTCTCACATAGTACTTCTGTATCAAACTCATGAACTCAATCTCTGTACACTCTTTGGTGAGGAGTTGCAGAATTCTGGGGGAGTTTTCCGGACCCTCATAATATCCGGAAGGTTACAGTCTAGCTAAACTTATTAAAAGTGCTATCTGGAGGACGGTAACATCTTCAGGTCGTTCCTTTCCTTTAGGGAGAGATAGTCTGGACCTTTCGACCCAATTAAACATCTTTAGGATTCGGCTACCTCTAACTTTAGTTGAAAGTGAACATCTGGGGAATACGCCTGATCCGGGGTAGCCCGAAAGGGGCTGGGACTGTAATAATCCTTTCATCTGTGCCGTATATTTCTATGATTCTATGATATGATTTCTTTACAAGCACAAAATCTGTCAGTGACAAAATGATCAAGAGCAAGTAATCCTGGGATATAGAAATGAGACGTGCATCACTGTATTACAGAAAATGTGCTGAGAGGCCAACTGACACAGGTATGTGTATCTGGCTTGTTTTATTTAAGGGCTTCATATTTACCCTCTGGCTTATGTCAAGGTGTTTATCACAACCTAAGATGCTTTTGTGAGTTCTTTTGTGGCATAACAGCAAGGCACAGTCAGAAACAACTATATCTAGAACAAATGAGGGATGATTTTTTTCTACAAGTAGCTACTGCTGTGAGTTAGGTATTTGGGGAGAAGTGTTGACGTTTTCATCTGCTTCTGCTTATGGGGGGACTGGTTATTGTTCCAACAAACATAAATGAAACTGCCCCAATGACTCATTGGGTAAAGGCACCTGGTGCAGTACTGAGAGGGTTCCATATTCGTTTCCTGGTCTGTATGATCTGAGCTGAGGCAACAGTTGGGTGCTACAATTGACCCCAGTGCCCCAGGACTGTTGAAGAGATAAAAGTCAGAAAGAGAAAAGTTCATTCAAGAAACCTGCTCCTAATTCCATCAAAGAACAATCTGGCTCAATCGTGTTGCCTTCCAAGATTGAACAGCCTCTGAGCACTCACTGTCTGGGCTCAGACATAAAAGCCTCGATTGTAACTCAGCTGCGGGCTATTGGTGTGTTCCCTGAATTTCATGTTTCCCACACGAATCTAAATGGATGTGGGAGATTGATGCAATTTTAACTCAATTGGCCAATTGATTTCCAACGTGTGGGAAGCCTTTGCAAATGGGTTTTTCATGACTGAAAGTCCCCTCTGATGACGTCATCATTGCTGCTGCATTTAAGGTCCACAGCAAGCCTTGCTTCTTCTGCAGACTGCCAAGCTTTCTCCATTTGATGGCACAGGAACCTGCAGGAACAATGGCCAGCGGGAGGGCAAGAGCAGCTCCTAAGTTTGACGAGGCAGCACTACAGGCATTGGTGGATGGGGCTAGGGCCCACAGGGAGGTCCTGTTCCCTTCATCAGGGAGGAAGAGGCCTCCCAGTCAGACCAAGGGTGTGTGGATACAGGTGGCTGGGGAGGTCAACTCCTTGGGGGTCACACGGCGCACCTGGATGCAGTGCAGGAAAAGATTCCATGACCTTCATCACACTGGAAAAGTAAGTATGAAGTTCCCATCACCCTCAATCTGAGCTCCATTGCCTTTCCTCACCAGCATTCAGCTTTAGCAATCTCTTCCTCCACATCCCACTTGACACTCACATCCATGCACCCTTACCCATTCCCTCTCTCTCTATGTTCACAATCACATAACTATTCCACCATGCAGCCCTCACACTCCCTCTCACTCTGATGCTTTGAACACAACTGACAACACACAGGGAGGGCCCTTGGTCTTGCAACCTCGCTCCATCTTTGTCTCCTTCTAAGTATCTATGCTATGGAATCTATACACTCACTCCTTCATTCTCACTCAACCTCCACTTGTCTCTCTCATTGCAGGAAAAGAGAGCTCACAATAAAAGGGAAAGAGCCAGGACAGGAGGAGGGCCACCATCATTAGCCCAGCTCACCCCCTGGGAGGTGGCCGTCCTGGAAATCGTCGGGGTTGAAAAAGATGTGCATGTTGGGGATGGACAGACAGGTGCATCACAGCAAGCTGGTGACAGAATAGTTTTCCATCTCTCTCATTGACATTGCATGAGTCGCTGATAATGATTCTGAAGCTATAACAGATGGACTTATGATCATCTGCAATATGCAATGTGCATGTAACCTTGACCTCACAGCTCTAACTCTTTCCTTTACTCCCCGACAGGACCAAGGAGAGCCCCCGTCTCCACTGTCCAGGAGGAAGCGCCTGAGCTTCCAGACTCCTCAGAGGAATCTGCAACCTCTGAGGGCGCAGCGTCAGCAGAAATAAGCGCACCCAGCACCAGCACAGACACTCACACCTCGGGGGGACCGTCGGGACATAGAGTAGTGTTGTCACCTGGTGTATCACAGCTCACAAGTGAGCATCAGCAGCTTGTGGAGACAGGAACAGCAGTGGAGAGTCCTCGTCGGAGGGCGCAGGACTCTGCCTCTGGGTCCATCTATAAGATCAGAGGTGATGGAACTCCATGCACAGATGCAGGAGTCTCTGGCAGGCTTTGTCACTAGGGTCGCTGCGAGTGTGGAGCGAATGGAGGAGTCCATAGTCAGAGCCCCACCAGAGTCCACACCCAAGTGAGATAGACGTCTCAACCCCTGCACAGCCGCAGGAGCAGCAGACTGTTGACAAGCCCGCACAGGCTCGCCACCCCAGAGGACGCCCGCCAAAGGTGTCGAGACAGGAGCAGCAGGAAAGTGAGCAAGGGGCCTCCACATCTGCTGAAGACACAGGGCAACCATGACGTAGGAGCACGCGTAATAGGAAAATAAAGCACAAGTAGTCACAAGGGTAGTCACTTGGGTGAAATTTTGTGTATTGTTAAAAAAAGCCATCAGATGAATTCTGTCAATAAAAAGTCTGATGGCTACTGATGTATTTGTGGCGTGTGTCATTTCGCGAATGGGACTTTCACATTGAGGGCTTAGGATTACTTGCAATTGTCAGTATGCTGGACAAATAGCTAGGAATCGGCAGGGTCTTGGCCATTGTCGATGCTCAGGTAAGAAGCTGCGAGGCAAAAGTGCCTGATTGGCTAGGCTAAGCAAATCTGGCCAGGATGAGTGCGTTCCTTGCATCCCGGGCAGCAATGTTCTGGCGTAATGCTGCCGTTGGTTGTTGGTCCTCTGCAAGATGGTCGTTTTCACCCTCCTCCTCCTCCTGCTCCTCCTCCTCCTCATCATCATCATCTGAGGAGGGTATGTGAGGAGCCACTTGGTCCTCAGGAATCTGCAAGACACGACGCTGTGTCATGTTGTGAAGTGCACAGCAAACCACGACAATTCTGGAGACCCTGGCTGCTGAGTACTGTAGGGCTCCACCTGATCTATCCAGGCATCTGAAGCGCATCTTCAGCAAACCGATGGTTTGCTCGATAATGGATCTGGTGGAAATGTGGCTGGAGTTGTAGCACTCCTCAGCTTCGTTGGCTGGACTCCTCAACGGCGGTCATTAGACATGTCCTCAGGGGATAGCCCTTGTCTCCAAGTAGCCATCCGTGAAGTTGGTCTGGCGGCCTGAATATTGGAGGCACACTAGACTGGTGCAGTATGAAGGAGTCATGGCAACTGCCAGGGTACTTGACACAAACATGCAAAATCTCCTTCTTGTGGTCACACACCAGCTGAACGTTAAGGGAGTGGAAGCCCTTGCGGCTGACAAAAATACCTGGATTGCGATGGGGTGCCCTAAGGGCCACATGTGTGCAGTCAACGACGCCCTGCACCCTTGGAAAGTCTGCCAGATGAGCTAATCCAATCGCTCGCGCCGTCACACTTGCACAATCCTTGGTGAAATGGATGTGATTGTGCATGAGGGCAAAGAGGGCATCAGTTACCTGTGTGATGCAAGTGTGTGCGGCCGCTGGGGAAATGCTGCTGATGTCTGCTGATGATCCCTGGAATGAGCCTGAGGCAAAAAAGTTGAGTGCGGTGGTGACTTTGATGGCCACTGGTAAGGAGCGTCCACCTGGTCCTCTGGGCAGCAGGTCTTGCTGTAGCATTGCGCAGATGTCAGTCATTACCTCTCGCGAAAGTCGGAGCTGCCTTTGGCACTGCTGCTCAGTCATGTTGAGGTAGCTGACCCTGTGTCTGTAGACCCTGTTTGGGGGGTATCTCCTGCGCCAACGGGCTTCCAGGCGCTGGCCCCTTCTGGCCTGTGCTGCCTCAGGTGGGTGAGCAGCAGCCTGTCACTCCTGCTGCTGGTGCTGGTGCTGCTGTTGTTCCTAGTTCTGCTGCTGCCGCGCCTGGTGCTCGAGCTCCTCTAATGCCAAGAAGGGAAGGAAAAAATGGCTCCCATGCTTCTGGTATATACCTCAGTTGAGGAAGCGCTGAGTGAAGGTGGTGAGAGGGGTTTCCCAGGAGCTCACACTGGAGATGTGTGTGAGGCTCCAACCTTCCACAGGTGTGGTTAAGCCTCGTAAAAGTTGCCCCAGGCCTGAGACAAAAAATCCTGCCACCTGCAAATGATGACTGATCAAATCTCCTTTTTAATGGTTGACCTGCAGCTGATAGTCAGCAAGCCAATAGTGCTCACACCAGGTTTCACAGTCGTGATTCCCACCAGGTATGTTTTACGTGGGAAAAGGGTTAAAAGTGCAAGGGACTGTTAAAATGGCATTATAGAGGCCATTTAGTGGTGATTAAGGGCCTTAAAGACCAGTCCCGCCTGTTGGATGCGGGACGGATTTGGGACCATCAGACACGCCTGAGTAAAAATGGCTCGGAGTCGGGAACCAGGCGGGGGGCGGGGGGGGTCCCACCCGGGGGGGTCCCACCCACCAGTTTTTGCCCCCCCCCCCCCCACCAGTTTTTGCAATTTTAACCCCCCGCACGCCTCCAAGCCCGCCTCCACGGCTCAGTTAAAATCGAGGCCAAAGAATCACCACTTGAACAAATTACGGGATGTCTGCAAGCATCTTTACAAGCATGTGCCAGCAAGGTCAGTGTCTTTGGGAGAGAAGGGAAATGGAAATTTAATAGAAGGAAAGAGGCTGCAGAAAGTGACAAGGCTGGATCAGTACCAAAAGTCTACTGATAGAATAGCAAACATGATACAATATTAGTATGAGGAAAGACTATCCCCATACTAAAATGGCATCATGCCTGCCACTGTCTCATTGGGTCCTTGGTTCCATCTCAGACCCAACCTACCTCCAGAAACACAAACTTTTTATTGGGTAGATACAAACAGCTCATAGCACATAAAAATGTTTTAAAACTGTATTAATTCAAATTATCAGATGTACTACAGGTCTATTATACATCATATCAAATTATCACAGCAATTACCCACCAAAATGATTGAATCACAGGTGACAATGACATAAACTATCCTGAACAGTTAGTTGGAGATCAGAGACAGCATATGATGTTTATAACTGATTTTAAATGCAATGTTTCATATTATTACCAATGTCAGCTTCCAATAAACATTTGAACTTCAACTTTTCAAAGAGCTTGAACTTTTATATATGATTTTGATTTTGCATGAATGCAAAATGGGAGGTATAGCTTGGGTGTGAAGTCACACAAATCAAATTTATGCAGTGCTGTACAAAAATGTACATAAGAGACTTTGAAATGGGACAGAACCAAAACTCTCCAAGTTTGCAGGTGATACCAGACTGAAAGGAACTGTGAAAAACAGAACAGACTGATCAAATACAAAAGGATCTGGATAGACTGGGGAGCCTGGCTGACGAGTGGCAGGTGCCATTTAATGTGGGCAAATGCAAAATTATTGCGAAAAGGATAATAAACAATGGTAATGTAATTAAATATTCTACAGAAAATGACACAGGTGAAGAATTTAATTAAATTGATGAATGGATCACTGGAACATCAGCAAAGTATCTGGCAGCTATAAAGAGACCAAATGGGATCTTGGGCAGTATAGCCAAAAGAATAGAGCACGCATCTCAGTGATTGAGTTTGTACAGGGTGCTGGTCTGTATACGCTTCTGGTCACTGTCATGAGAAGGACATCCAGACCTTGGTGAGGTGCAGCAAAGGGCAGCTTCATTGATAGTTGGAATTAGGCACCTGAGTAACGAGGAGAGGCTGCAGAAGCTGGGAATGTTGCACTGGAGGAGAGGATGCTCAGGGTTGATCTTATAGCAGTATTCAAGATTCTAAAGGACATAGACAAGATAAATGTCTATGCTTATCATGGTCATAGATTCTACAACAAGAGTACCTAGCCTGAAACCTGGAAGCGGGAGAGGTAAAATACAGTTTGGATTTAATTACTTTACACAGAGAGTGGTGAATGTATGGAATGGACTGCCAAAGGAGGCAGTGGGGACTGATTGTTTCAACAAATTTGAAAGAGAGTTGAACAAGTTCCTGGAGAAAAATGTAATAGTTATGAGAGATATTGTAGGATATATTTCCTAGACACTGGGACCGCAATGGTCTTTTCTGGTCCCATACTGTCCTAACTTCCTCTGATCAGTGTGAGACTACATTGAAGAGATGCCTTACCGTACTTCAGTTCTGCACCAGCTGCACAGAGCCTTGCCTTCCCTCACTAGAGAGAGTGACGTGCAGCTAGAAAGATACATATCTCATATCTCAGACCCAACCTACTTCCAGAAACACAAAACAGAAAAAATAGGAGCAGGAGTAGGCCATTCGGCCCTTCGAGCCTGCTCTGCCGTTCAATATGATCATGGCTGATCCTTTATCTCAATACCATATTCTCGCTCTCTCCCCATACCCCTTGATGTCTTTTGTGTCTAGAAATCTATCTATCTCCTTCTTAAATATATTCAGTGACTTGGCCTCCACAGCCTTATGTGGTAGAGAATTCCATAGGTTCACCACCTTCTGAGTGAAGAAATTTCTCCTCATCTCAGTTCTTAATGTCCTACCCCGTATGCTGAGATTGTGACCCCTTGTTCTAGACGCCCCAGCCAGGGGAAACATCCTCCCTGTATCCAGTCTGTCTAGCCCTGTCAGAATTTTATACGTTTCGATGAGGCCCCCTCTCATTCTTCTAAACTCTAGTGAATACAGGCCTAGCTAAACCAATCTCTCCTCATACGACAGTCCTGCCATCCCAGGAATCAGTCTTGTGAACCTTCGCTGCACTCCCTCTATGGCAAGTATATCTTTTCTTAGGTAAGGAGACCAAAACTGCACACAGTACTCCAGGTGTGGTCTCACTAAGGCCATGTATAACTGTAGTAAGACATCCTTGCTCCTGTACTCAAATCCTCTTGCGATGAAGGCCAACATACCATTTGCCTTCCTAACTGCTTGCTACAATTGCATGTTTGCTTTCAGTGACTGGTGTACAAGGACACCCAGGTCCCTTTGTACACCAACATTTCCCAATCTATCATCATTTAAATAATACTCTGCCTTTCTGTTTTTCCTACCAAAGTGGATAACTTCACATTTATCCACGTTATACTGCATCTGCCATGTATTTGCCCACTCACTCAACTTATCTAAATCGCCTTGAAGCCTCTTTGGATCCTCCTCACAACTCACAATCCCACCTAGTTTCGTGTCATCAGCAAACTTGGAAATATTACATTTGGTTCCCTCATCTAAATCATTGATATATATTGTGAATAGCTGGGGCCGAAGCACTGATCCCTGCGGTACCCCATTAGTCACCGCTTGCCACCCCGAAAAAGTCCCATTCATTCCTACTCTCTGTTTCCTGTCTGTTAACCAATTTTCAATCCATGCCAGTATATTACCCCCAATCCCATGTGCTTTAATTTTGCACACTAACCTCTTATGTGGGACTTTATCAAAGGCCTTCTGAAAATCCAAATACACCACATCCACTGATTCTCCCTTATCTATTCTACCAGTTACACCCTCAAAAAATTCCAGTAGGTTTGTCAAACATGATTTCCCTTTCATAAATCCATGTTGACTTTGTCTAATCCTGTTGATATTTTCTATGTGTCCTGTTATCACATTCTTTATAATAGAATCTAGCATTTTCCCCACTACTGATGTAAGGCTAACCGATCTGTAGTTCCCCGTTTTCTCTCTCCCTCCCTTTTTAAATAGTGGGGTTATATTTGCCACCCTCCAATCTGCAGGAACTGTTTCATAATCTATAGAATCTTGGAAGACGACAACCAATGCATCCATTATTTCCATGGCTACCTCTTTTAGTACTCTGGGATGCGGATTACCAGGCCCTGGGGATTTATTGGCTTTCAGTCCCATTAATTTCTCCAGCACTATTTTTTTACTAATACTAATTTCCTTTAATTCCTCCTTCTCGCTAGACCCTTGGTTCCCTAGCATTTCTGGGAAGTTTTTTATGTCCTCTTCCGTGAAGACAGAACCAAAGTGTTTGTTTAATTCCTCTGCCATTTCTTTGTTCCCCATTATAAATTCTCCCATTTCTGACTGTAAGGGACCTACATTTGTTTTCACTAATCTTTTTCTTTTACAATCCGCATTTATGTTCCTTGAAAGTTTACTCTCATAATCTATTTTTACCCTCTTAATCAATCTCTTGGTCCTTTTTTGCTGAACTCTAAACTGCTCCCAATCCTCTGGCTTGCTACTTTTTCTGACAACTTTATATGACTCCTCTTTGGATCTAATACTATCCTTAACTTCTTTTGTTAGCCATGGTTGGGCTGCTTTTCCTTTTGTGTTTTTGCACTAGAAAGGAATGTATAACTATTGCAATTCATGCATTCATTCCTTAAATGTTAGCCATTGCCTATCCACCGTCATGCCTTTTAATGAAGCTCCCCAATCTATCATAGCCAACTCACTCCTCATACCTGCATAGTTTTCTTTGTTTAGATTTAGGACCTTAGTTTCGGATTGGACTTCTTCACTTTCCATCTGAATGAAGAATTCTATCTGTAATGTATATACCTTTAAGGGGGGAACTATCTTTTACAGCTCATGTATACTGCAGTACCGGCAGTAACCACATCTGTATATAGCACTGAGTATTAATCTGTACAGATCAGTTCCAGTGTGAGCCACGTTGAGTAAACACCTGTTGTACCGTTCTCCTGCAGTCTGTGTCTTATTATATGTTGTGTATGTACCTTTAAGAGAAGAACTGTTTCTATACTGCAGTACCGGCAGTGACCACCCCTGTATATAAAGCCATAGCAGGCTTCTGTACGTCAGTCTTAAGTTACCCTCTGTTTAGCACTCACAGCATTGCTGGCTGTGCAGCTGCAAGCACAAGCAGAGGGAGCAGCCAGACTAGGAGAGTGGACTAAAGTGGTGGTCCCCTGACCAGGCAGAGGAGGAGAACGCTGGACCACCACCACCACCTCCACCTCCACCATCATCATAGCAACTGAGGTGCCTGGAGGGAGAGGACAGAGGAGGAGAAGGAGAAGGGAGGCCAGCAACAACACCAACCAGGGGAGAGGCCTTTCCCATTACTGCCTCCCCAAATTGGCCTCCACTTCAGGAGAAGGAGAGAGGGGAGAGAAACCACTATCAACCAACACCAACTGTTCGGAAGGAGGGAGGAATATCATCTTCAAAATATCTGCAGGTGGGTGTTATTTGGGGCACTCTCCAAAAGACTTTGTATTTTAGGTGGGGGGAGAAAAGAAGAAACAAGGCCGGAACATCAAGGGGTGGCTGTGTGTGTGTGTGGCTCTTGCCAAAACTAGGCCAGACGCACCACAAATAAGCATCCCTTCTATTGCCTGACCTGGGCCAGCTGGAGCTGCCTAGGTGAAGTGGTTAATTCCATTAATTACATCGTTAAGACCTGGTGCAGGACTGAGCCTGGGCATCTCCAGCTTTCCCAGGTGAAGACATCTTCTCCCCCTGCCAGAAGAACACCACTATCAGAGACTTTAAATTTCCATCAGGAGAGTGCACCCCTGCCAACACCCACCCACCCGCCATCCTGAGTGGCGACCCTGCCTTTGCGGCCTCCCTCCTTCCCACCCCCCCTCTCTCTCTCTCTTTGTCTCTCTCTGCCTCTTTCTCTAAGGCACCTCAATTTACTTTATTAATTAATTGCCTATTGAGCAGAGGGGAGAAGGCCCCTCTCCCAATCTCAGTCAATAAGGGGAGAGGTGTGCCTTCATTTTAAACAGCTCCCTCTGCTCAATAGAGGACCAAAAAAATACCTGAGGCCATTTCCATCTTCAGGCCTGTGACTTGGGGTGAGTGTAGCCCTTTATAATACCACCCCAGAATGGCGACTGCATCTTCGCCGGTGACGGGGCCAGCCAAGACGTATGCGGGAGTGGCAGCCACAGCCACAGCTGCTCCCGCTGCTTCTGCTGCCCCGTCACCATTCAGACTGATGACAAAAAAGCTTGGGGTGAAGAGCTACACTCACCCCACTATGACTATTGAGGCCTGAGTTAAAGCCATGGCTCGGGTTGTCGGCCCCTCAGCCATTGTAGTGGCCTCAAAAATGTATGGGAAGGCTGTGTTCTTCCTGGGGTCGGAGCGGGCGGTGTCCCTGGCCGTCGCCAAGGGGCTCACCATGGGCGGGACCTTCCTGCCGGTGGACCCCCTCGAGGCCACCGCGCAGAGGGTGGTTATTTCGAACGTCCCGCCCTATGTTCCTGGTGAGCTCCTCCTTCCCCATGTACGTCAACTTGGGGAGGTGAGGTCGGGGATCACACACATCCCGCTCGGCTTCCGGGAGGTCAGCCTTCGCCACGTCTTCTCCTTCCGGCGCCAGCTGTTTATCCAGCTGGCGCGGGAGGAGGACACTGACGGGGCATTCGTCGTCCACCACGAGGGGACCGCCTATCGCGTCTTCTGGACGTCGGACGGTGTGCGGTGCCACGCCTGCAAGGAGGTGGGGCACATCCAGAAAAACTGCCCCGCCTCCAAGGCCGCCGGATCATCTCGTGCGGCCAAGGCTGGCGCCGCCGACGCTCCTCCCCCCGGATCTGTCCGCGCGTCGGGAACATCTGATGCGCGGTCGACGTCGGGGGCCGATGCCACCAAGGCCTCCGGCGGGAGGGAGGGAGCGTGTCCGGCCGGAAAGAAGGCGCGGCGAAAAAATAAACACCTTAGGGCGGGCCCCCCCATGGATGGCCAGCCCTTGCCCCTTGAGCCCCTTACACCCGCGCTCCTCGCGGAGTTAATCGGGGCAGACGCGAGCGGAAGGGGCCTCGTGCCCGAGCCTGTGGACGCAACCGCCGCTGCGGTAACGCCGATACCTGCGGCCGGGCTCAGGCCCGAGGAACCCGACAAACCTGCTCCGCCGGAGGCAGCTTAGGAGGAGGCCTCTGCAGGCATGGAGGTCTCCCTTGCTCCCTCCATGCTAAAAAGAAGGCGCGACCCCCTGGAAGAGGAAGAGGACCGGGAGGAGGAGGGTCCCTCCGAGCAGGGGGAGTCGTCGCCCGCCGCGGGTACTGCCCCCCCCCCCGCTGTCACCATCACCAGCGATCGGCACGGGCCGCCTGTCCCTCGGGAGGCTGAGGCAGATGTGTCTGTCCAGCACGTGCCTCCCAGGGACGGGGACGAGACCCTGCCCGTGGGGGGGGGTCGCGGAACAACCCACGGTGGAAATAGATATTCTATCGGTGCAGTTACCCCTCGCCGGGTCGGGCGGCCTGGGGTCTGGGTCGGGCGAGCTCGAGGATAATGAGCTCACCCAATGCCACCCGGACATCTCCCAGGGGCTGCTCGACCTGGTAAAGGTTTTAACTCAAAACACCCCATCCGCTGGGTTGGAGGTTGGTGGTGGGGAGGAGGATGGCCCCCTGGCTGCGTCTCTGGTGCCGGACGTACTGGAGGAGCTGGGATTTGTTCTCTCCCCAGTTTCTCCAGTCGTTCCGGCGTCTGGGGCGGAGGGGGGCTCTGAACCGCCGCCGTCTTCTGGCCCAGCACCCCTAGAGGAGCCCAGGGAGGAATCCTCTGCTGCCGATCCTGGGGGTGGGATCCGGGCGGAGGCGGGGCTGGCTAGTGCGGCCGAGCCGTTCGCTGCGCACTGCGCGGCGGACGGGTCGGCCGCTGGTGACGACCCCCTGGAGGAGGATGGGGACTCGGTGATGGGCACGGAGGACGATTCGGACTCCAGTGCCGATGAGGCAATGGATGACTTCGTGCCCCTTGACGAGTCTCCCCTCATTCCCGTAAGGGAACTCCGGGATTTTATGGCCACGTGCCTGGGTCGGCGCAATAATGTCCGGCTGGCCCTCGACAGGTGGTTGGAGCTGGCGCTGCTCATCATATCCATCCGCGCCGCCGTTAAGATCATGGGCGCGGACGAGGGCGTGAACCCGCTCGAGCTGCGTCGGCTCAGAACATTTCTCACTGGGCTGCTGAGGAAGTGGCGGCTGATCAGCGGCTGCGCTTCCTCCCCCCATTAGGTGTAAGTGGAGGTTGCACTATGCTTCTGACATGAAGATAACCATAGCCAGCCTCAACATCAACGGCAGCAGGGAGGCGCGCCGCAGATTCAATAACTTCTCGGTCCTTCAGGACGGGAAGTATGCGGTGTGCTTCCTGCAAGAAACCCACACTGTTCCGGGAGACGAAGCCACGTGGCTCCCGGAGTGGCAAGGAGGGGTCAGCATGAGTCACCTCTCCAACAATTCCAGCGGGGTGGCTATCTTGCTGGCCCCGCATTTTCAGCCGGAGATCTTGGGGGTCAAGGAGCACGTGCCGGGCCGCTTGCTCCAGGTCACTGTTCGCCTGGGGGGCGTGCCGCTCCATCTAGTGAACGTGTACGCCCCTCAGACCGGTGCGCAGCAAGTGCGCTTCTTCGAAGAAGTGTCCGCTCTTTTGGGCTCCATCGACGTGGGCGAGTGCGTCATCCTCGGGGGGGATTTTAACTGCACCCTCGAGGCGAGGGACCGTTCGGGTCCCCCACGAAGCCCGGCGGCGATGGAGAAGTTGAGGGACCTGGTCGGGTCCTTCGACTTGGTGGACGTCTGGCGAAATCTCCACCCCGACTCCAGCGCCTTCACTAGCGTGAGGTCTGGGGGAGGAATGTCCAGAATCGACCACCTTTACATTTCCTGGGCGTACGTCTCCTGCGTTCCATCGGCTTCCATGCGGCCGGTGCCGTGCACGGACCACCACCGGGTGTGGGTGGAGCTCGCTCCTCTGTGCGCGCGGGGAGGGTCCGCATACTGGCATTTTAACAACGTGCTGCTGGAGGACGCACGGTTCCGGGATTCGTTCGTCGATTCTGGGCCGACTGGAGAAGGAAGCGGGGGGGCTTCCCCTCCTTGAGGCTATGGTGGGATGTGGGCAAGGCTCACATCTGTCTCTTCTGTCAGTACGCGAAGGGGTCGACCAAGAGGCGGGAGGCCCGGGTCGGGCGGTTGGAGAAGGAGGTGCTCGACCTGGAGTCCCGTCCCGGTCAGGTCGTCGAGGACCCGGCCCTGCGGAAGGTGTACGAAGAGAAGAAGGGTGCGCTGAAGGACCTGCAGCTCGTCGGGTCCCAAGGCGCGTACGTGAGGTCGCGGATCCAGCTCCTGTGGGACCTGGACCGCGGCTCCCCCTTCGTCTACTCACTGGAAAAGAGATGGGGGGTCCGTAAGCAACTCTTGGGGCTGCTGGCCGACGACGGATCTCTGGTCTCGGATCCGGAGGGAATCAGCGCGGAGACCCGCGCCTACTACGGGCTCTGTTCTCTCCGGATCCGTCCAGTGAGGATGCGCGCAGAGTTTTGTGGGAGGACCTGCCGAAGGTCAGCCCGGAGGGCGCTGAAAAATTGGAAGCTCCGCTAAGCCTGGCGGAGCTGACCGGCGCCCTCCGCCAGCTTTCTAGGGGAAAGTCCCTGGGGCTGGACGAGCTGACCGTGGAGTTCCACAGGGCGTTCTGGGACGTCTTGGGGGGCGACTACGTGCGGGTCCTGGGGGAAAGTTTGGCGACCGGGGAGATGCCCCTCTCTTGGCGCAAGGCGGTCATTGTCCTGCTGCCTAAGAAGGGCGATCTCCGCCTCCTTAAGAACTGGCGCCCGGTCTCCCTCCTCAGCACGGATTATAAAATCTTTGCCAGGGCCATGTCTGCTCGCCTTGGCACCGTGCTGGCCCACATGATCCACCCCGACCAGCCCTACACGGTCCTGGGCCGGACCATCCACGATAACATCCATCTGGTCCGGCACCTGGTCCACCACTCCCAGAGGGCTGGTCTGTCGGTCGCCTTCCTTTCCCTGGATCAGGAGAAGGCGTTCGACAGGGTGGATCACGAGTATCTCTTCGAGACTCTGCGCGCATTCGGGTTCGGGACGCATTTCGTCGCCCGGATCTGACTTCTGTACGCCGCCGCGGAGTGTCTGATTAAAGTTAATGGGTCCTTGATGGTGCCCCTTCGCTTCGGGAGGGGGGTGCGTCAGGGATGCCCCATGTCCGGTCAGTTATACGCCGTTTGCGTAGAGCCATTCCTGCGCCTCTTGCGGAAGAGGTTGATGGGACTGGCTCTGCAAGGGCCGGGCGTGGAGGTGGTCCTCTCGGCTTACGCCGATGATGTGCTCCTCACAGTCACGGATCCCGCTGACTTGCAGAGGATGCGAGAATGCCAGCAGATTTACTCGGACGCATCCTCCGCCAAGATCAACTGGGAGAAATGTTCCGGACTCCTGGTGGGTCAGTGGCGGGTGGACTCCCTGCCGGAGGAGTTCAGGCCTTTCGCCTGGAGCACCACGCACCTCCTCTATTTGGGAGTCTACCTTAGCCCTGCCTAGGACGCCTGGCCGGCGAACTGGCAAGAGCTGGAGGCCAAAGTCACCGCTCGCCTAGGACGCTGGACAGGACTGCTCCGAGTGTTGTCCTACAGGGGTCGAGCGCTGGTCATAAACCAGCTGGTGGCCGCCATGTTGTGGTACCGGTTGGTCACTTTGATCCCTCCCCCTGCGTTTGACGCCAAGATGCAGAAGAAGCTCATCGACTTCTTCTGGGACAAAAGGAAGCACTGGGTCTCTGCCTCGGTTCTGTGTCTCCTGCTTAGGGAGGGCGGTCAGGCACTGGTGTGCCTTCGCACCCAGGCTGCGACTTTCCATCTTCAGACGCTGCAGAGATACCTGTACGTCGAGAATCCTCTGAGATGGTGTGCGCTGGCGACGTTTTTCTTCCACCAGCTGCATGGCCTCAATTACGACATGCAGCTCCTGTTTGCGAAAGTGGGCGGCAGGCGTGCCGGCCTGCGGGAGCTGCCTGTCTTCTACCAGGAACTACTATGGGTTTGGAACTACGTCGCTTCCAGGCGGAGCTCTCCCCCGTCAGGAGCGGCGGCTCTCCTTCGGGAGCCGCTGCTCAGGAATCCGCACCTCCACGAACGCGGGTTCGGGCTGCTGGCGGAGGGCAGGGCTGTGCCTGGCAAGGTGACCAGAGTCGGGGACCTGCTCGATGGCGGAGGAGCGGGCTGGATGGCGCCGGAGGAGCTGGCGCGGCGCCTGTCCTGGGCCAACGTCCGGCTCGCGGTCGAAGCCATCGAATCGGTGAAAGCGGTACTGGGCCTCGACTCCACTAGGTGTATCGAGGTGGCTCAAGCACGTGGGGCGATCCCGGTCCGAGCTTACCCCCGTTCGGTCGGAATTCCTCATCAGCGCCCAGCCCCGAAACTCCCCTCGGGAACCGGCGCCTCACAACTTGAGCCGTCTCGAGGAAATACCCTCCGTGCCTTTTCATTCCGCGCGGAGGGGTTTCCTGTACGGGCTGCTCCTGCACACTCTCCACTTTGCCATCTTCGTCTACCATCCGGACACGCCTTGGCATGGCGTCTTGCCGACTGGCGGTGGCGGAGGTCCCCAATGGAGGGCTCTCTACGCGGGAGTCCTCCCTTGTTCCATCGGGGACTTGGCCTGGAGGGTGTTGCATGGAGCGGTCCCGTGCAATAAGGTTTTAAGTAGGTTCACGGACTCCCAGGCCGCCTGCATTTTTTGCGGCCTGGAGGAGTCCGTGTTTCACATTTATATGGAGTGTGAGAGGTTGCAGCCCCTCTTTCACTCCTCAATTTTTGGTTGCACTTCAGTCCCACGCTCTTGATCTACGGTCACCCGGTGCGGAGGGGAGCGGACAGGTTGGAGGACCTCCTTGTGGGCCTGCTCCTGGGCCTGGCTAAAAGAGCCATCAATTGGTCCAGGCAGCGGGCGGTTGAGGGGGTCGTCCAGCCGGATTGCCTGCCTCTCTTCCGCGGCCATGTTCGCACCCGTGTGGCCCTGGAGATGGAGCACGCGGTGTCCGCCGGTGCGCTTGAGTATTTCCGCGACCGGTGGGCGCCGCGGGGACTGGAGTGCATCATCAACCCGGAAAACCAAATTTTAATTTGATTTGTTAAGTTTTAGTTGAACTTTTGTTTACAGTCCAATTTGGGTTTTTTTTTTGGTACAAACAAAAAGAGTTACCCTCTGTTCCTCATTCACAGCATTGCTGGCTGTGCGGCTGCAAGCACAAGCAGAGGGGGCAGCCAGACTTGGAGAGTGGACTAAAGTGGTGGTCCCCTGACCAGGCAGAGGAGGAGAACGCTGGACCACCACCACCACCTCCACCTCCACCATCACCATAGCAACTGAGGTGCCTGGAGGGAGAGGACAGAGGAGGAGAAGGAGAAGGGAGGCCAGCAACAACACCAACCAGGGGAGAGGCCTTTCCCATTACTGCCTCCCCAAATTGGCCTCCACTTCAGGAGAAGGAGAAAGGGGAGAGAAACCACTATCAACCAACACCAACTGTTCGGAAGGAGGGAGGAATATCATCTTTCAAAATATCTACAGGTTGGTGTTATTTGGGGCACTCTCCCAAAGACTTTGTATTTTAGGTGGGGGGAGAAAAGAAGAAACAAGGCCGGAACATCAAGGGGTGGCTGTGTGTGTGTGTGGCTCTTGCCAAAACTAGGCCACACGCACCACAAATAAGCATCCCTTCTATTGCCTGACCTGGGCCAGCTGGAGCTGCCTAGGTGAAGTGGTTAATTCCATTAATTACATCGTTAAGACCTGGTGCAGGACTGAGCCTGGGCATCTCCAGCTTTCCCAGGTGAAGACATCTTCTCCCCCTGCCAGAAGACCACCACTATCAGAGACTTTAAATTTCCATCAGGAGAGTGCCCTCCTGCCAACACCCACCCACCCGCCATCCTGAGTGGCGACCCTGCCTTTGCGGCCTCCCTCCTTCCTACCCCCCCTCTCTCTCTCTCTTTGTCTCTCTCTGCCTCTTTCTCTAAGGCACCTCAATTTACTTTATTAATTAATTGCCTATTGAGCAGAGGGGAGAAGGCCCCTCTCCCAATCTCAGTCAATAAGGGGAGAGGTGTGCCTTCATTTTAAACAGCTCCCTCTGCTCAGTAGAGGACCAAAAAAATACCTGAGGCCATTTCCATCTTCAGGCCTGTGACTTGGGGTGAGTGTAGCCCTTTATAATACCACCCCAGAATGGCGACTGCATCTTCGCCGGTGACGGGGCCAGCCAAGACGAATGCGGGAGTGGCAGCCAGAGCCACAGCTGCTCCCGCTGCTTCTGCTGCCCCGTCACCATTCAGACTGATGACAAAAAAGCTTGGGGTGAAGAGCTACACTCACCCCACTATGATTATTGAGGCCTGCGTTAAAGCCATGGCTGGGGTTGTCGGCCCCTCAGCCATTGTAGCGGCCTCAAAAATGTATGGGAAGACTGTGTTCTTCCTGGGGTCGGAGCGGGCGGTGTCCCTGGCCGTCGCCAAGGAGCTCACCGTGGTTGGGACCTTCCTGCCGGTGGACCCCTCGAGGCCACCGCGCAGAGGGTGGTTATTTCGAACACCCTGCCCTATGTTCCTGGTGAGCTCCTCTTTCCCCATCTACGTCAACTTGGGGAGGTGAGGTCGGGGATCACACACATCCCGCTCGGCTTCCGGGAGGCCAGCCTTCGCCACGTCTTCTCCTTCCGGCGCCAGCTGTTTATCCAGCTGGCGCGGGAGGAGGACACTGATGGGGCATTTGTCGTCCACCACGAGGGGACCGCCTATCGCATCTTCTGGACGTCGGATGGTGTGCGGTGCCACGCCTGCAAGGAGGTGGGGCACATCCAGAAAAACTGCCCCGCCTCCAAGGCTGCCGGATCATCTCGTGCGGCCGAGGCTGGCGCCGCTGCCGCTCCTCCCCCCGGATCTGCCCGCGCGTCGGGAACGTCTGATGCGCGGTCGACGTCGGGGGCCGATGCCACCAAGGCCTCCGGCGGGGGGGAGGGAGCGTGTCCAGCCGGAAAGAAGGCGCGGCGAAAAAATAAACACCTTAGGGCGGGGCCCCCCATGGATAACCAGCCCTTGCCCCTTGAGCCCCTTACACCCGCGCTCCTCGCGGAGTTAATCGGGGCAGACGCGAGTGGAAGGGGCCTCGTGCCCGAGCCTGTGGCTGCAACCGCCGCAGTGGTAACGCCGATACATGCGGCCTGGCTCGGGCCCGAGGAGCCCGACAAACCTGCTCCGCCGGAGGGAGCTAAGGAGGAGGCCTCTGCAGGCATGGAGGTCTCCCTTGCTCCCTCCGTGCTAAAAAGAAGGCGCGACCCCCTGGAAGAGGAGGAGGACTGGGAGGAGGAGGGTCCCTCCGAGCAGGGGGAGTCGTCGCCCGCCGCGGGTACTGCGCCCCCCCCCGCTGTCACCATCACCAGCGATCGGCAGGGGTCGCCTGTCCCTCGGGAGGCTGAGGCAGATGTGTCTGTCCAGCACGTGCCTCCTGGGGACGGGGACGAAACCCTGCCCATGGGGGGGGTCGCGGAACAACCCGCGGTGGAAATAGATATTCTATCGGTGCCGTTACCCCTCGCCGGGTCGGGCGGCCTGGGGTCTGGGTCGGGCGAGCTCGAGGATAATGAGCTCGCCCAATGCGACCCGGACATCTCCCAGGGGCTGCTCGACCTGGTAGAGGTTTTAATCCAAAACACCCCATCCGCTGGGTCGGAGGTTGGTGGCGGGGAGGAGGATGGCCCCCTGGCTGCATCTCTGGTGCCGGACGTACTGGAGGAGGTGGGAATTGTTCTCTCCCCGGTTTCTCCGGTCGTTCCGGCGTCTGGGGCGGAGGGGAGCTCTGAACCGCCGCCGTCTTCTGGCCCAGCACCCCTAGAGGAGCCCAGGGAGGAATCCTCTGCCGCCGATCCTGGGGGTGGGATCCGGGCGGAGGCGGGGCTGGCTGGTACGGCCGAGCCGTTCGCTACGCACTGCGCGGCGGACGGGTCGGCCGCTGGTGATGACCCCCTGGAGGAGGATGGGGACTCGGTGATGGGCATGGAGGACGATTCGGACTCCAGCGCCGACGAGGCGATGGATGACCTTGTGCCCCTTGCCGAGTCTCCCCTCATTCCCGTAAGGGAACTCCGGGATTTTATGGCCACGTGCCTGGGTCGGCGCAATAAGGTCCAGCTGGCCCTCGACAGGTGGTCGGAGCTGGCGCTGCTCTTCGTATCCGTCCGCGCCGCCATTAAGATCATGGGCGCGGACGAGGGTGTGAACCCGCTCGAGCTTCGTCGGCTCAGAACGTTTCTCACTGGGCTGCTGAGGAAGTGGCGGCTGACCAGCGGCTGCGCTTCCTCCCCCCGTTAGGTGTAGGTAGAGGTTGCACTATGCTTCTGACATGAAGATAACCATAGCCAGCCTCAACATCAATGGCAGCAGGGAGGCGCGCCGCAGATTCAATAACTTCTCGGTCCTTCGGGACGGGAAGTATGCGGTGTGCTTCCTGCAAGAAACCCACACTGTTCCGGGAGACGAAGCCACGTGGCTCCTGGAGTGGCAAGGAGGGGTCAGCATGAGTCACCTCTCCAACAATTCCAGCGGGGTGGCTATCTTGCTGGCCCCGCATTTTCAGCCGGAGATCTTGGGGGTCAAGGAGAACGTGCTGGGCAGTTTGCTCCAGGTCACTGTTCGCCTGGTGGGGCGTGCCGCTCCATCTAGTGAACGTGTACGCCCCTCAGACCGGTGCGCAGCAAGTGCGCTTCTTCGAAGAAGTGTCCGCTCTTTTGGGCTCCGTCGACGTGGGCGAGTGCGTCACCCTCGGGGGGGATTTTAACTGCACCCTCGAGGCAAGGGACCATACGGGTCCCCCGCGAAGCCCGGCGGCGATGGAGAAGTTGAGGGACCTGGTCGGGTCCTTCGACTTGGTGGACGTCTGGCGAAATCTCCACCCCGACTCCAGCGCCTTCACTAGCGTGAGGTCTGGGGGAGGAAGGTCCAGAATCGACCGCCTCTACATTTCCCGGGCGTTCGCCTCCTGCGTTCCGGCAGCTTCCATGCGGCCGGTGCCATGCACGGACCACCACCTGGTGTGGGCAGAGCTCGCTCTGCTGCGCGCGCGGAAGGGGTCCGCGTACTGGCATTTTAACAACCTGCTGCTGGAGGACGCATGGTTCCGGGATTCGTTGCGTCGATTCTGGGCCGACTGGAGAAGGAAGCGGGGGGGCTGTAGGGGGTTTTGTTCCAGGGGCTTATTGTAGGTCAGCCAGTTATGTTTTCCTGAGCAGCCCTGCCCGCTGTGTGGTTGCGAATCGCTTTCCCCTTCCTGATTCTGAGCTCAGGACTTATCGAGTGGTAACAAGGACAAACGAACTGACCAGTGGATTGGTGCAAGGAAAACCAATGTTTATTCATTAGAAAAGCTAACACTACAAGAAAAACAGTATTATACAGAAGATAAAAGAAATCGCTATGGATGCAATACAGTTTTACACTTAACGGGAGAAGAAACGGACACAACGAGGGAAAAATTCTAAAATCACAATTTTGTAATACCCCTTTAACTCCCACCCTTACACCTAGCTAGGTTGTCTTGTGATGGCCAGAAAGATAATGCTCACCGGTGAAACAGATGAAAAGGCCTGGCCCTTGTGCCCCGCTGCTGCCGTCGAAATGTGCTTGCGATGCTTTCTAGATGGTTTTCCTTCTTGGTTGCTAGCAGACAAACAGGACACTGGGCCGAGGCGAAGAGAGAGAGGTGCTGGGCCGCCCCAGTTATATCCTCTCGGCAATGGGTCATTATCGCGCCTCATCAGTCCGTTCCATTGTCCGATTTGGGCTCGAAAACGTAAGACAAGATGGCCCATTTACGTTGGTGGCACCGATCAGTACCACAACTGCCTTTCCATTGTTTTGTGAATGTCCTTAATTGTTCTGAATGTTCCTCAATTGTTCTAGATGTTCCTCAATTGTTCTGAATGTTCCTCAAGCAACTGGGACTATCTCCACCCGAACTTAGATTGTGTAGGCAAACAATTGATAACCTGCCTCAGGGCGTGAATACAACTGAGCTTGCCTCACTGCATTGTTCAGATTAAACATGCAGTCTGTGAAGCTATCAGAAAATCCATATGGATGCCGCAGGCCCTTTGGCCATGTGTCTGACCGCAGCCATTTTGAGAGGCCATGGATTTTTAAAACACAGTCACTCCAAGGTTTCTTTAATAACTCCAATTAATCTTCGGGGGGGGGAACATATGAAATTTTGCGAATCCCTTCAGTCCCCCCTGTGGATACTTAAACTTGCTTGAAGTGTCCATTCAAGGTGAGCAAAATTTCTGACCGCCGCAAACAACCCTCCCCTTTATTACCTATCCCCAATCCCTCGACACATGCATTCCCTTACTTGGAAAGAGCCCCAGTGTACAGCAGGCATTCGGATAGAAAACAAGGTTGAATTACAACAATCCCAGCACGGAGGGGTCCAAATACCCCTGCACCACTTGGGATGAAACAGTATTTCACATACTATGCATTCTTTATATTAAAATAATGAAACAGGCTGCCATCACTTGCAAGTGATGCATCACAGAACTCACACGGGTGTTCCGTCTACCCAAGCATACTGGTCCTTCCATACCCTTTGTGTTCTAACTACCACCTCGGGACTCCTCTTCCTACACTGGACGCAAACCAGGTAGAGGATGATCCCGAGCTGACAGATTACTAGTATGTGCGATGCCAGACGAATCCAGGAGGGGACCTCTATATTCTCAAAGATGTCCCACCAGGGTGGGGTCGTAATACTGAGAATATCGGCCCCTATCTGGACAGTCTTCTGTTCCAGCGTGTAAAAGTGTTTTTGGGAAACCACTACTGCTTTTAATAGTTTAACGAGGTGTTCTGGGAGAGGGGGGATCTGGTAGCTGAAGTGGGCTACATACTTTTGGAGGTTGGTGAAATTTTCTTTCAGTGAGGTGAACAGTGGATGGTTCAGGGATGGGGACAATTTGTGACTGTGCCACTTGAACTTCTGCCTCGGGTTTAAAGCAGAAACTGCTGTCACTCACCGCGCACCAGCTGTGCTGACCGTGCTGGTAGTGGGACGCTGCTGTGGTGACGCAGTATGTCCCACCTCCTATATATGCCACCTGGGGGGGTACATGGCCTTGTGCCATGACTTCCATGGTGCAGTTTATAGGCTTCGCGTCAGCAGCTCTGAACCCGCACTGTGGATTTGAATTGGCGTTCAAGTGCTGGGGACACAGGATTATGTGTGATCCCCGGCTACGGCACCCCGAGAGGTCAGTACCCGTCATAGCATGCTCCCACTTTATGACGTAGGGCGGGACCGCTGTAAAACGAATGTGTGCACCCCACTGAATGACTCCAATGTTCTCCACCCTGTATACCGGCGCAGGTCGGGCCGTCCCGCCCATGGCTGGCATCCTTACAACTATCCCTATGATGGTGTGGTTGGAACGCCCACAGTCCACTGGGACTGGGTAGGCCTCAGAAGCTAGGCGGAGCTGGCACGGACTTAATGTGTTCTCAAAAGGGTGGAGGGCTGCGAGGTGCTTGTTGCTGATCCAGGACGGGACCAAACCTTGTTTTAGATCCTCCAGATTATTGCGGCCCTCGCCTAGCAACCATGCCCCGTACAAAACGCACACCTCGTTTTGCGCCGCCTGGTCTAACGCATTCCGATCCTCCCTAATGAGCGCATTCACCGTCTTTGCATGCTTCTCCAGCTCCGCTATGATCTCCTTTAAATGGAGAGTCATGGCCTGGTCTTCGTGCAGTTCTGAACCCACCACCTTATTCTCATCAGTCAAAACCTTCTTTAACTGGGCCTTTAAACCGTTGATCTGCGACTGCAGTTCAATGTCATCTAAACTATTAATGACCGAAGACCCCATATTAAAACCCGTTAACACATCGTTAACACTACCCCTCTTTTGTCTCCCCACCCAGTCCCCAGCCTCGCGGCTATGCGTATATAATTTGGTCTTATCGACCTCCGAAAAATTGAATTCATAAAACCTTTGAAATGTTTCTTTTAACAGGGCTTGATATAGGTTGGCCGTCTCTGCAGGGCACCACGCGGGCAAGTGCACCTCTGTGAGATTTAAAATCACCGAGGCCACCGCGTAATGCACCCCTTGATACAGCACCTGGTCTGTGGGTATCAGCACCAGGCCGTTCCCTGGTCCCTTGGTGGTGGTGGGGCATCCCTCTGCTACAGTCTGTGATGTCGGGGCCTTGGGCAGGGGCTGTCGGGGACAGGCCACTAATTCAGTGGCATTAACCGAGATTGGGGAGTATGGGATCGCGCATGCGTCCAGGCGCGATTCCCAATCCATCCCCCTCCCGTTATCTTGCCACTGGCTGCGGAAAATGATGGAAATGCCTGTGGGGCAGACCTTCTCTGAACCCCACATACAGACATAGATCCCCTGATCCGGTTCCCACCATTTGTCCCAGCACACACTTAACCCTCCCTGGGTCCCTGTGATGGTCCTGTGGGTGTTATTCCCTAACCTCTCCCACTCTACCCTGGGGTTCCCATATCCTTACTTAATTTTCTAAGCCACCACCACCTATCCAGGGGAACGTTGCCTTTACATGACAAACATATTCCTTTTCCCACGGTGACGCTAATCCTTGCGGTGACAATTCGTATCCTCGGGCACTGGAGGGAGGTCTCCCCATATGAAAAACCGGTCTGGCTCGAGTACTGGGTCGAATTTGACCCCAGCCATCCGGGCCAGCTCCCCTCGTGAGTGTACAAGGCGATTTCATCTGCCTCGCGTAGGCCACTCCCATCGTGGGCTAGGGGCGCCGTTTTCCCGGAGCATCCGAAGATGTGGTGGTCCTTGGTGTCACCCCTTCTCGCGAGGCTCAGCCCAGACAGGGCGAGCAGGATCACGCCTCTGAACATTCCCTTTTAATTCCCTGTAAAAGATAAAGAACATCTAGCCGGGCTCCCTGTAGGCTTCCTGGCTCGGGTGAAGTGTGAGCGGGTCCCTCGACCTCGGCTCACGTAGACAACACTGGAACGGTTCCATCTTAAAATTACACTACGGTTCCACACCTTATAATTAACCTAAACATCCTAACTTAAAACTACAAACTTAACTGCTAAAGTTATATACATCCGCCGCCCGTCTCCGAGCGGCCAGCTCAAATTCTGTCAGCACTGCTGCAGGCTGCTCCCTGCGGCATGGCTGTACTGACCTTTACTTCCGGTCCCTCACAGCCCGCGACTGCTGGCTGAGGACCTTTGTCTTTCGACTTAACTTTAACACGGGAGGTAGCCCCTTTAAACTGGGGAGCCGGCGACCATGTCTTCCTAGGCTGGGGTGTCTGAGGGGACCTCCTAGGAAGTGCTATTGGTGGGGCTACCCTGGTGAGTGGACCCTTGTTGTGGGTCACAGTCCTCGCTGGCTGGGGGCTTTTCCCCTGTGGCTCCTCCCTTCCCAAGTCTGAGCTGGGGACAAGCAACCCCTCGCTGCCTGCTGCCGGTGGCTGGGAGTTTTCCTCTCCAGGTTCAAAACCTGGGTCGGGGGCGGGGCTACCTGCCTCGGGCTCCTCCTCCTCCCCATCTGAGTACCAGAAGAGAGGGGGAGTGGTTTGGACAGGGGCCTGGGTGACTCCTCCCCTGACACACGCGACTGCGCCTGCATGTGCTGCCTGTGAGCTGGGACCTGCTGGGAGCTGAGGATTTCTAACCTCGGGTTGGATCCCAGCTGCCTGCTTTTTCGCCTCCGGTCTAAACAGCTTACATTGGTTTATATGAAACCATTTCGTCCGCCGGGGCAATTTTACGGCGTAAACCATGGGGCTGGCTTTATCTACTATGCTATAGGGTCCCATGTACATTGGCTCCAAACTCCCTACTCGGGCGTAGTTCCTCACCATTACCTGGTCCCCTATCTCCCACTGATGACTTTTGTTAGGCTCGAGCAGCAATTGGTTATTCCGATGCTGCTTCCCCATACTACCTGCTGCCTGTTCATAAATCTGCTTCAGGCGCTCGAGGAGTGTTCGGGCGAATTTATCCCGGTTTACCTCCCGAAGCTGCCCTTCAGTAAGAACTGGGGCTAGGGCATGGGTGGGGGTTCTCATGACCCTACCGGTCATGAGCTCGTGCGGGGAATACCCCGTACTCTTTGACTGACTGGCCCGGATCCCCATGAGGACTAGAGGCAGGACCTCTGCCCATTTTTGGGGCGAGTCCACTGTCTCCTTCCTCAGCCTTTCTTTGACGGTGCAGTTCATGCGTTCCACAATCCCTGAGGACTGTGGATTGTGGGCTATGTGCCACTTCCCCTGAATACCGAGCAGCATAAAGGTATTCTGCATGACCCGGCCGGTGAAGTGGCTTCCCTGGTCGGACTCCACAAACTGGGGTAGCCCCCACCGCAAGAACACCTCCCGTACCAAGATCCTTGCAGTCCCTAATGCTGTGGCTTTTCTACAGGGGAAGGCCTCGACCCACTTGGAAAACACGTCCACCAGGACAAGGCAGTATTTGTAGCCTCCCTGGGTGGTGGGCAGGGGCCCGATGTAGTCGATCTGGATCGACTGCCATGGTCCCTCTACCCTCCTAACGTGTCCCATGGGCACCTTCCTTCTGTGGGGGTCGGGGTTATTTGCAGCGCACAGAAGACAGCTAGCGCAGAACTCGCGGACATCTTCCCGGAGTCCTGGCCACCATCCCGCCTGTTCTACCCGCTGCCAGGTGGCCTCAGGCCCGGGGTGTCCTGCTCCCGGCCCTTCATGGGCCAGTTGAAGGAACTCCCTCCGGTGCTGCTGGGGTACTACCCACTGTCCTTCCTTGAACAGCATGCCTTCTCTTATGGAGAGGGCTGCCACGCCGTAAGGGCCTTCTATCCTCCTACCCTCGATCACTGCGCTAGTGACGGTTTACAGGACAGGGTCCTGGGCTTGGATCGTTTTAAGATCCGGGGCTAATGCTACCCCTAAGTTCCTCTGGGTCCCACCCCTGCCTCTAACTGCCGCCACGGGCCCAGACCCATAGGGGTCCCAGAAAATGCCGGTGCGGGCACCCTCCTTGGCCAGCGTGTCGGCTTGCTGGTTGCCCTGGCTGTGGGGTTCTGTGGAGGAGCGGGCCTTCACTTTGTGGATGAAGACCTCGCCTTCCTCCCCCACGACTGCCAGGATTTTCTCCAGCAGGGGTTTTACTGTTAAGGGCCTCCCGTCGGCGGAGGTATATCCACGACGGGACCATATGGCCAGGTATTCCGTGCACGAGTTGCAAGTGAACATACTGTCTGAGCAAATCGTGTATGGGGTGGGAAAGATTTCAGGGTGAGTAACCACGTACACCACCGCGGACAGTTCAGCCTGCTGGGCGCTCATGGTGCTGGGGAGCTTGATCGCCAAGGCAATGTTAGCCGATGGGTCATAGACTCCACATCCCGTGAGACGTTCACCAGCGGATATCATGCTGGAACCGTCTACATAGATCTCACGGCCTGTGGGATGTATCCCGGCCCGTAGACCAATGTTCACCTCCCATTCCCCTTCTATGGAACACTGATGGGCTGTTCCGGGATATACCATGTTAGCCGCGAGCTTCGGCTCGCAAAGGTCCCTCACCCTCAGATCCATCTGGGAAAGGAGGAGGGTCCAGCGCGCAATGCGGGCACTGCTGACTGTCCCATCTTTAATCCTCCCGTCCAGAAGCATCTGGGTGGGCGTGTGATGCGTGAGGAGGGTGATAGGAGAGGTGCCTGTGAAGATCAAGGATCTTTTCACGGCCCAATACGTGGCCAAAAGGTGCCGCTCGCAAATTGAGTAGCTCCTTTCCACGTCAGTGAGTGCTCTGGAGGAGTAGACCACGGGTCTTAGCCTGCCGTGCCGCTCCTGGAGCAGCACAACACTGAGATTATCCCCGCTGGCCGCTACCTCCAGAAAGAACTCTCTCCCTCCATCTATCACTCCCAGGGCTGGTGCGGTCTGCAGATCCCTCTTCAGCTGGACAAATGCTGCCTGGCACCCCTCATCCCAAGACCACTCCACTCCCTTGTGTAGGAGTCGGAGCAGAGGGGCTGCCGTGGCTCGATAAAATCCCTGCAGTACCCGGTTAGCTCTAAGAACGACCTCACACCCCTCACAGTACTGGGGACTGGTAGCCCTTGGACCGCTTCCCTCCTAGCCCTGTCTATGGCTCGTTCTCCTGCGCGGACGGTCAGACCCAGGAATTTAACTTCCCGCTGGCCGATCTGCGCCTTCTTTGGGTTGACCTTAAACCCTTTACTCTGGAGCAGCTCCAGCAATTCGGCCAGTAGCGGGCCATGCTCTCCGACTGAGTTGGTAAACAAGAGCAGGTCGTCTACATACTGCACCAATTGGGCGGGCTGGCTAAATTCCTTTAAACTACTCACCATGCACTGGTGAAAGATGCTGGGGCTGTTATGAAAACCTTG
This sequence comes from Somniosus microcephalus, assembly GCF_052327205.1. Taxonomy (NCBI): domain Eukaryota; kingdom Metazoa; phylum Chordata; class Chondrichthyes; order Squaliformes; family Somniosidae; genus Somniosus; species Somniosus microcephalus. The sequence goes on from NC_140991.1 coordinate 142,568,307, forward strand.
CGGCAAGCAGTTCCAAGTATACTGTTGCCCTTTAAAAGTAAAGGCGAACTTACACTGGTCTTCCCTCCTTAAGGGGATCGACCAAAACCCATTCGAAATATCCAGCACCGTGAACGTAGTCGCGGATGCTGGAATGCTTCCGATGAGGTTGGCGACTGCTGCCACCGTGGGGGCACACGCGGGGATATTGCTGTTGAGCACCCGATAGTCCACCGTGGCTCTCCATGAATTGTCCGGTTTCTTGACTGGCCAAAGCGGAGAGTGAACATGGGTGGCTATGGGCCTCAACACTCCCTGCTGCACCAACGAGGATATGGCCATCTCCATATCGGGCTCTGCTTCTCTAGGAAAGTTATACTGCTTCTGTGGCCGGGCCATGGGATCCCTGTCTACCCTGACCTCAAACCCAGTGACCCTCCCGCAGTCGTGTTTGTGTGTGGCGAACGCAGCTAGGTGAGCCTGCATGAATGCTTTAAATTTCTCCGGGACACCCTCCACCATGAGCCCGAGGTCGTAACCTCCTTTCGGCTTCACAGTACACAGGGTTCCCTTCCCTTCTTTTCCTGGGATAACTACCATGCCATTCTCCTCACCCGTGTCGGCTCCCCAAAGGCAATGATTTCGGAGATCCACGAGGATCCCGTGGCCCACGATGAAGTCAGCCCCGAGGATCCCCTTTCCTCCCTCCGCTTCCCACCTCGCCAGGACACACGTCCACTTGGTTTGGAGTGAGCCCAGGCGGATTGTGAGTGGCTTGGAGAATGCTCCCGCCTGTTTCTTACCGGTGAACCCCGATAGAACGTATGGAACTCCGCTAGACAGAGGTGAGGTGGTGGGGTTAGCTGCATGGATCACGGTGCATGATGCCCCCGTATCCAGCAAATAAGTCCCTTTAACCTTCTCTACCTCCATCTGCACGAGCGGTCTCTTCCATCCATCATACCGGAGAGCACACAGGTAGACAGGCTGTGCGGGCTCTAGTCATTGCGGGGCTTCGTCAGAGGGGGTTGAGGGAGCTACCACACCGGTAGTGGCTGCTATTTTTCCCTGGCTGGCCATAAAAGATTGCATGGCCTCAAAAAATGACTCCATGGCAGCGGGGGTAATTCCTGTCTCTGCCTCCCCCGTCGCTGCCTTTTGGGCTGGGGCGGGGGGATTCTTTCCCTTGGTGTCCTTCCAGGGGTTTTTACAATCTTTGCACCAGTGGCCGTCCTTCCCGCACCCATAGCAGTTTAACTTAGCCTGGGTGGGACGATTCCCTTCCTGGTGCCATTCCCTTTTATGCTGGGCCCCTGGTTTAACCTCGTGGACTTTCCCCTTGGGTTGGGGCGTCTCGATACCCCTGATATTTCTAAACGCTACTGTGAGCTGGCAGATCACCATTTCTTCGGTGGTCTGGGGGCCTCGGGGGTCAAACCAGGCCGCAGCTTGAGTCCGAATTTGGGGCAGGCAGTTTGTCGTGAGACAGCGGAGTCAATGGGCCAATTGATCTCTGTTCAGGAATGCCCGCACTGGCAATCCCGGGCATGCGCTCAGGTAGACTGGCCACAGCCTGTCTGCAAACGCCTGTGGGGACTCCCCGGGGAGCTGTACCGTTTTTTCCACCCGGGCGAACGGACTCCCGTCATTTAGTCCCATGGCCTCCAATATCTCATCCCTTAACTCCTCGTAATCCTTCTGCTCCTTTTTGCACTCATCTGATAAGGTTTGGAGGAGGTCACTACCCAAAGAAAACAGCAGCATTTTTGTTTGTCCTGCTTCATCGCAGTCATTAACGCACGCTGCCTGCTCTATCTCACGGAAGTGTAGAGAGGGGTCTCCCTTCACTGTACGCTTAGGGATATGGCTAACCATGACCCTGAGCTGTTGGGTGCCATGCGGCACTACAAACTGGTTCTGCATGGCCCCTAGGTCCTCGCCATCAGCGGGCGGGCCATACCTCCGTTGTCGGAGGGGGTACACTGGTCCCGGTCCCGGTCTCTCTACCAGGGCTTGCTTGGTCTCCCCTAATGCTTCATCCTCCACCCCCCCTTGCTGCCAGACCTCCTGAAAACTCGGGGCTATGGGTGGTGGCCGTGAAACCTCTGGTTCCCTAACCAGTGTCGTTCTGGGAGCTGCCTGTGGGACTTACTTGCTTGGGTTGCCAGTAAAATCCGACTGGCCTGCCTTCGGGCTAATGAGGCATACCATGCCCTTCGCCCTCGCTAAAGCCATGCTCAAGCTTTCTATTTCTTGCCTGCAGGGGCCATGATCTGCCTCCTCAAACCCCCGAGCGCAGGCCAGCTTATAGGCTGCTTTTACTTCGCCTACCTTTTCCTCCTGTGCCTTCAGTTCCCCCGTGAGGCGGCCAATCTCCGTCTTTAATCTCCTCTCTTTCTCCCTGGATTCTCTTGCCTGATATTCTACGTGTTCTGCCCTGAACCTAGCGCTCCCCTCCAGCTCAGCTATTTTGCCTTCCAGCCTTTCTACCCTGGCCTGGTGCTCACGCTGCACTTCAGCGGCCTGGCTTTCCATGTGCTCTACCTTCCCCCGATGGTCCCGGACCTTCGCTGCCCTCTCCTGGCTTACAGCCTCCAGGGCCACTAGCACCTTCCCTTCCGCTGCAACCTTTTCCTGCAGCTCCCAGGACAAATGCCTTATTTTAGTTTCCTTACTGGCCATTGCTTGGTCCAGTATCAGAACCTGCTTTTTATAACACATAAGCCATACCGCTTTTTCAATGCCCTTGCGGCGCTCTTTACTAGCCGTCCACTGGGCGGCTGCCTCTAGGGGATGCTCGGCTTTTAACATATCGCTCACCCACCTTTTCGTGATATTTACCTTGCCGCACACATAGGTAGACAACCTTTCCTCTATTGCGGATTCCTCCTCCGCACCACTGTCTACCTTGTTACACACTTTTGCCTGACCTCCTGGCTGGCTCGCCACTTCTGTAGGGAGTTTTGTTCCAGGGACTTATTGTAGGTCAGCCAGTTATGTTTTCCTGAGCTGCCCTGCCCGCTGTGTGGTTGCGAATCGCTTTCCCCTTCCTGATTCTGAGCTCAGGACTTATCGAGTGGTAACAAGGACAAACGAACAGACCAGTGGATTGGTGCAAGGAAAACCAATGTTTATTAATTAGAAAAGCTAACACTACAAGAAAAACAGTATTATACAGAAGATAAAAGAAATCGCTATGGATGCAATACAGTTTTACACTTAACGGGAGAAGAAACGGACACAACGAGGGAAAAATTCTAAAATCACAATTTTGTAATACCCCTTTAACTCCCACCCTTACACCTAGCTAGGTTGTCTTGTGATGGCCAGAAAGATAATGCTCACCGGTGAAACAGATGAAAAGGCTTGGCCCTTGTGCCCCGCTGCTGCCGTCAAAATGTGCTTGCGATGCTTTCTAGATGGTTTTCCTTCTTGGTTGCTAGCAGACAAACAGGACACTGGGCCGAGGCGAAGAGAGAGAGAGAGAGAGAGAGAGGTGCTGGGCCGCCCCAGTGATATCCTCTCGGCAATGGGTCATTATCGCGCCTCATCAGTCCGTTCCATTGTCCGATTTGGGCTCGAAAACGTAAGACAAGAGGACCTTGATTTTGGCCCATTTACGTTGATGGCACCGATCAGTACCACAACTGCCTTTCCATTGTTTTCTGAATGTCCTTAATTGTTCTGAATGTTCCTCAATTGTTCTGAATGTTCCTCAAGCAACTGGGACTATCTCCGCCTGAACTTAGATTGTGTAGGCAAACAATTGATAACCTGCCTCAGGGCGTGAATACAACTGAGCTTGCCTCACTGCATTGTTCAAATTAAACATGCAGTCTGTGAAGCTATCAGAAAATCCATATGGATGCCGCAGGCCCTTTGGCCATGTGTCTGACCGCAGCCATTTTGAGAGGCCCTGGATTTTTAAAACACAGTCAATCCAAGGTTTCTTTAATAACTCCAATTAATCTTCGGGGGGGGGGAACATATGAAATTTTGCGAATCCCTTCAGGGCTTCCCCTCCTTGAGGCTATGGTGGGATGTGGGCAAGGCTCACATCCGTCTCTTCTGTCAGGACTACGCGAAGGGGTCGACCAAGAGGCGGGAGGCCCGGGTCGGGCGGTTGGAGAAGGAGGAGCTCGACCTGGAGTCCCGTCTCGGTCAGGTCGTCAAGGACCCGGCCCTGCGGAAGGTGTACGAAGAGAAGAAGGGCGCGCTGAAGAACCTGCAGCTTGTCGGGTCCCGAGGCGCGTACGTGAGGTCGCGGATCCAGCTCCTGCGGGACCTGGACCGCGGCTCCCCCTTCTTCTACTCGCTGGAAAAAAGACGGGGGGTCCGTACGCAGCTCTTGGGGCTGCTGGCCGACGACGGATCTCTGGTCTCGGATCCGGAGGGAATCAGCGCGGAGACCCGCGCCTACTACGGGGCTCTTTTCTCTCCGGATCCGTCCAGCGAGGATGCGCGCAGAGTTTTGTGGGAGGACCTGCCAAAGTTCAGCCCGGAGGGCGCCGAAAAATTGGATGCTCCGCTAAGCCTGGTGGAGCTGACCGGCGCCCTCCGCCAGCTCTCTTGGGGAAAGTCCCCGGGGCTGGACGGGCTGACCGTAGAGTTCCACAGGACGTTCTGGGACGTCTTGGGGGGCGACTACGCGCAGGTCCTGGGGGAAAGTTTGGCGACCGGGGAGATGCCCCTCTCTTGGCGCAGGGCGGTCATTGTCCTGCTGCCTAAGAAGGGCGATCTCCGCCTCCTTAAGAACTGGCGCCCGGTATCCCTCCTCAGTATGGACTATAAAATCTTTGCCAGGGCCATGTCTGCTCGCCTTGGCACCGTGCTGGCCCACATGATCCACCCCGACCAGTCTTACACGGTCCCGGGCCGGACCATCCACGATAACATCCATCTGGTCCAGGACCTGGTCCACCACTCCCAGAGGGCTGGTCTGTCGGTCGCCTTCCTTTCCCTGGATCAGGAGAAGGCGTTCAACAGGGTGGATCACGAGTATCTCTTCGGGACTCTGCGCGCATTCGGGTTCGGGACGCATTTCGTCGCCTGGATCCAACTTCTGTACGCCGCCGCGGAGTGTCTGATTAAAGTTAACGGGTCCTTGACGGCGCCCCTTCGCTTCGGGAGGGGGGTGCGTCAGGGATGCCCCATGTCCGGTCAGTTACACGCCGTTTGCGTGGAGCCATTCCTGCGCCTCTTGCGGAAGAGGTTGACGGGACTTGTTCTGCAAGGGCCGGGCGTGGAGGTGGTCCTCTCGGCTTACGCCGATGACGTGCTCCTCACGGTCATGGATCCCACTGACTTGCGGAGGATGCGGGAATGCCAGCAGATTTACTCGGACGCATCCTCCACCAAGATCAACTGGGAGAGTGGCAGTATCACCGCATTTGACAATGAAGTCGAAGATTGGACTACATATGTCGAACGAATAGAGGTATACTGCAAGGCAAATGAGGTGTCAGATGACAAGAAAGTATCGGTATTGTTAAATTTAATGGGTGCAAAGACGTATGGTTTATTACGAAATCTAGTAACCCCAACAAAGCCAATGGAAAAGAGTTTGGAAGACATAGTAACGATACTACAGGAATATTTAAACCCCACACCGCTGCTGATAGCAGAAAGATTCAAGTTTCACAAACGGAAGCAGCATAAGGATGAAAGCAATGCTGATTATTTAACAGAACTGCGCAAACTATCGAAACACTGCCAGTTTGGAGCGGGACTGGCAGATACCTTAAGGGACAAGTTTGTGTGTGGGCTTCAAAGTGAAGGAACCCAGAAACGGCTTTTATCTGAAAAGGACCTTACGCTGGAAAAGGCTTTCAGCATTGCAGTATCATATGAAGCAGCAGCACGGGGCGCTGCAGAGATACAACAGAGACCGCAAGAATATGGCACAAACGAAATATCATATGGAACAGAGAAGTGCTATCGCTGCGGCAAAACAACACACGACCAGAATGATTGCTGGTTCAAAGACAAAGTGTGCAGACAGTGTGGAAAAGTAGGACACATAGCACAAGTCTGCAGGTCGGGAAAGAAAACCAGCAATAAGAAACCTACCAAAGAAAAGTACAAGAAGGTACATAAGATGACGGAGAATAGTTCAGACGAACAAAAGAGTGATAACGACTCCGAAAGCAGGGAACTGAGTTGTCTGAAACTACATAATGTGATCACAACGGAGGATCACCGAACCATTTGGGTCACTCTCAAGATAGCAGGAGTCCAGGTAAAGATGGAATTGGACACAGGATCAGCCCTAACAGTCATAAACCGACGGGACTACGAGCGGCTATTCTCACACATACCCTTGAGAGACACAAAAATTATTTGAAGACGTACATGGGGCAAAAAGTCTACCCCAAAGGAAAAATAAGGGTGACCGTTATATATAATGGTAAGGAAACACCAAAACTAGACCTGTATGTATTGCAAGATGGAGGACCACCATTACTGGGACGTGAATGGATCCGGAAAATACAACTGGATTGGCATTCCATACAGGCACTGACTGTGGCTGACAAAAAGGATGACGACATCACACCTGGGCAACTGTCAAAGATCCTAACTGACGTGAAAGAAGTGTTCCAGCAAGGACTCGGAACACTAAAAGGCATGACAGCGACGATTAAAATTGAAGAAAACGCAAGCCCAAAATTTTTTAAGGCCGGACCGGTACCTTATGCGATCCGCCCAGCCGTCGAAGCAGAGCTGGAGAGTCTGGAACGTTCACGTGTACTGTCCAAGGTAGACTGGAGCGAGTGGGCTACACCCATCGTCCCTGTAATGAAAAAGTCATTGAGCAGCACACCTGGGGAACCAAGGAAGGTTCGCATCTGTGGGGACTTTAAGGTAACAGTGAACCCGGTCCTTCACACCGTACAATATCCACTTCCGCGGATTGAAGATATTTTCACCTCGCTATCTGGAGGGAAATGCTTCACTAAGATTGATCTGGCCCAGGCGTATCTGCAAATGGAGGTAGAAGAAGCATCAAAAAAATACCTCACAATCAACACCCATAAAGGTCTCTACCAATACAATCGGCTGGTATTCGGGGTAGCATCAGCTCTGGCTATTTGGCAGAGGGCAATGGAACAAGTCCTGCAATGGATCCCAGGGACCCAGTGTTATTTGGACGACATCCTGGTCACGGGCGAAAATGACAGTGATCACCTTGCCAACCTGGAGCAGGTGCTCACTAGATTGCAGGAATATGGGCTCCGAGCTAACCGCCCCAAATGCGAGTTTTTTAGAAAACAGATCTCGTATTGGGGCCACGTTATTGATAAAGAGGGGTTACATAAGTCCCCAGAGAAGATTGAGGCAGTAGTCAAGGCTCCAGCACCGGAAAATGTTTCACAACTGAGGTCGTTCCTCGGGCTGGTAAACTACTACCATGAGTTCTTGCCAAATTTGTCTACAATACTACACCCACTGAACACCCTACTGCAAACTGGGGTGCCATGGAAGTGGAGTGACGAATGTAGATGAGCTTTCCAGAAGAGCAAAACACTAATCACATCGAAAGAGGTATTGGCCCATTACAACCCAGCATTACCAATTCGGTTGGCATGTGATGCGTCACCCTACGGCATTGGAGCGGTGCTGTCGCACAAATTCTCGGACGGCTCAGAGAGGCCAATAGCCTTTGCGTCACGATCACTAACCTCAGCCGAGCGTAACTATGCCCAGATTGACAGGGAGGCCCTCAGCCTAGTGTGGGGAGTGAAAAAGTTCAATCACTATCTGCACGGGCAGAAATTCACCTTGCTGATCACCAGCCTGTCTTCATTTTTAATCCGAAGAAGGGCGTTCCGGTGATGACTGCACAACGACTACAAAGATGGTCACTTTTTCTAGGGGCGCACCACTATGAGATTGAATATAAGGGCACGAAACAGCATGGAAATGCTGATGGGCTATCATGCCTGCCACTGCCTACTGCGGAGGAAGCACCAGCAGTGGATGCTGTCGAAATATTCCTTTTGACTATAGTTGAATACCTACCGGTAACTAACGCTTGTATCAAAAAGGAAACCCGAAATAACCCGACACTGTCTCGGGTATATGGTTTGACGGTGAAGGGATGGCCAGCACATGGCGACTCACTGTTGCCAGCATTCTCGACAAGGAGAGAACAGCTGTCAGTGTGCCGGGGGACCTTGATGTGTGGATCCCGAGTGGTAATTCCACCCAAGTTAAGGGATAGAATGCTCAATGAGCTTCATGAGGGTCATCTGGGAGGGGTAAAAATGAAAAGCCTAGCCAGGGCTTATGTGCGGTGGCCGGGAATCAATAAACAAATCAAGGACCTGACCAAGAGTTGCTCAGGATGCCAGAAAGTCCAAAATGCACCACCACAGGCCCCTCTACACCTATGGGAGTGGCCCTCATCTCCATGGCAACGGGTGCATATTGATTTTGCTGGTCCATTCATGGACTCAATGTTTTTAATAGCCGTGGATGCGCACTCGAAATGGCTTGAGGCCATCAAAATGTCCTCCACCACCACGGAGAAAACTATTGCAGTCCTACAGACCATTTTTGCCAGGAATGGCTTGCCAGAACAGATTTGCTCCGACAACGGACCACAGTTTGTGTCCGAAGATTTCCAGAGGTTCTTGAAAAAGAATGGGGTAAGGCATTACACATCCGCCCCGTATCATCCAGCCACAAATGGATTGGCTGAGAGGTTCGTACAAACCTTTAAGAAGGCAATAAAGGCTATGTACAATAACAACATTCCGCTGCAGCACAAGGTGGACAATTTCCTGTTCGCCTACCGGAATGCGACACATGCAATCACCAACCAGGCCCCAGCCATGATGTTCTTTAACCGGAGGTTAAGATCTCGCCTGGATTTGCTCAGACCAAACGTACGAAGAGATGTTGAGAGTAAGCAATTCCAGCACATCTATGAGAAGCCAACAAGGAGCTTCAATGTAGGGCAACCAGTCTTGGCCCGCGACTACCGAACAGAAAAATGGCAGCCAGGAACGATATGCACACGGCAGGGCCCACTAATGTACACAGTGGACATTGGGGAGAGCATCGTGAGACGCCATGCTGACCAGATCCTAGAGTCACAGGAACAAGTCAACCCCATACCTCGCCCATACGTACCTGGTGATGAACCCGACGTACAGGTTGCATCTACCCCAGAAACAGTAGCATCGGAAGCTGATGAACCAACCGACGACAGGGGGCCAGAATCGCCTCCGCACCAAGAGCAAGACACTCGGGAAAGGCGCTATCCAGAAAGGATCAGGAAGCCTCCCCAAAGACTGAATATATAAATCGGCTATTTTCAGCTAATGTTGCATGTTAAAAGTGTTAATTGTAATTAGTTTGATATTTAATTGTTAAATGAGTGTTATGGTACTGTTAATCTAAAAGGGGAGGAATTGTAATGTATATACCTTTAAGGGGGGAACTATCTTTTACAGCTCATATATACTGCAGTACCGGCAGTGACCACACCTGTGTATAGCACTGAGTAGTAATCTGTACAGATCAGTTCCAGTGTGAGCCACGTTGAGTAAACACCTGTTGTACCGTTCTCCTGCAGTCTGTGTCTTATTATACACGGACACAACACTATCAAGTTTTAATTAGGTGGATACAAACAGCTCATAGCACATTAAAAAAAATGTAAAAAAAACAGCATTAATTCATAAGCTATCAGATCTGTTATACATCATATTAAATTATCACTGCAATCGCCAGTACTGGTAAGATAATAGTGGCTTTCATGCTGGAGATTGTCTGTCAATACATTGCAGGAATCCAGCCAAATGTGAGAATATGTTGTTAACTTTTTTCCTTATTTGCTGGTTGGTTTCCACAGTTGGTTTGTAGGAGCTCACTGCATAAAGCTGGATCAAAGCAACAAGCATCCCTGCTGGGGTCAGCATGTCATTTATTTGACTGCACCACAAGCACCACAATGCCATCAAATTGATGAGCTGAGACCTTATTTTTTCACCAATGTAACCACACAAAGCAATGTCATTACATTATGACTGGGTCAGGAAAGGTTACATTTAGCCTCATTAACACAGCACAGAATTCATTCTGGTTATTTTGAAAAGGCCTGTTCCTTAATTTTTCTGAAATGTATTGGTGATTGATGGCTTATATGTTTGTTTTGTGTGCCTTAAAAGTTGCAGATATTGAAAAACGTATCTGTGGAAATGTTTTGAACACAAACTCCATGTTGTGTTTTTTTTACTTCCTGCCAAGAAACAATATAGTGTTTGTTTAACTCCACTCAGTGACATACATATTGTGAACTTTCCTGCATTACAGCTAGGGTTGCCAACTCTAGTTGGAGGCATTCCTGGAGGTTTGATCACATGACATCTGATCACGTGACATCTGCAACTGTTACTGCATTTACCCTGTAAAGGTTGGCTCCCCTGGAGTTGTATATCTTTGTTCGTGATTTTTTGTTAGCAACTGTTACAGAATCATAGAATGATACAGCACAGAAGGAGGTCATTCGGCCCATCGTGCCTATGCTGGCTCGCTATCCTATTCTCTTGCTCTTTCCCCATAGCCCTGTAAAATTTTTCCCTTAAATTATTTATCGAAATCTATTTTGAATGTTACTATTGAATCTGCTTCCACCACCCTTCAGGTCACAACAACTTGCTGTGTAAAAAAATGTTTCCTTACGTCGGCTCTGGTTCTTTTGCCAATCACCTTAAAACTGCGTCAACCCTTCTGCCACTGGAAACAGTTTCTCCTTATTTACTCTATCAAAACCATTCACGATTTTGAACACCTCTATCAAATCTCCTCTTAACCTTCTCTGTTCTAAGGAGAACAACCCCAGATTCTCCAGTTTATCCACGTAACTGAAGTCCCTCATTTCTGGTACCAGTCTAGTAAATCTCTTCTGCACCATCTCCAAGGCCTTGATATCCTTCCTAAAGTTATAGACATTCCCCAGGGGCAAAGGTCAAGGAAATCTATACACTTTTAAAGACACAGGTTGGCATCAACTGACTATTAATTTTTGATTTATCTAATCTTCTCTACCACTGTTGTCAACCTTTGTGGTATCGGCTGTGGTGCTTCACTTAACTTTCACAATAATAGAAAAATAATTCTCGCTGCTAATTCTCCCTGTTACACTCCCTGATGTCTCTTGCACTCTCTCATGCTCTCTGTCTCTCTCTTTCTCTCACTTATCCTTCACATTTCCCATCATCTTGTTCCATATAATATATGGACTGAATTCCCTGACCTTTACCCCCTGAGGAATGCCTATTTCCCTGGGGGTAGATGTCAAGAAAAAGGGGCAAGGACCCATTTCACTGGGTCTAAACCTTTTTTACATTGTTCCAGGATTTATTGGGCTTTCCTGAGTGGATGGAACTGGGCCTGCACCTGCAGTAGACAAAGGCTCATTGCAGCTATGGAAATGAGAGGGCATCTTCCTGGATCATCATTGGCATCCCCCTCACTGGCCACTGTCTTAGGCTGAATTAGACTGTTCATAACATCGGGCCCTTATTTAAACCTGAGCTGGACTTCCAACCCCATAATCCTCTCCATCAACAATACCGCCTACTTCCACCTCCGAAATATCATCCGCCACCGCCCTTGCCTCAGCCCAGCTGCTGTTGAAGAAACCCCCAACCATGCTTTTGTTATCTGCAGAATCGACTATTCCAAAGCTCTCCTGGCCGGCCTTCCATTTTCCACCCTCCATAAACATAAGCTCATCCAAATCCCTGCTGCCCATTTTCCTAACTCGTACCAACTCCCGTTCACCCATCACCACTGTGCTCACTGACCTACGTTGGTTCCCGGTCCCTGAATGACTCCATTTTAAAATTCTCATCCTCGTGTTCAACTCCCTCCATGGCCTCACCCCTCTCTATCTCAGTAACCTTCTCCAGCCCTACAACTCTTGAGAACTCTGTGTTCCTCCAACTCTGACATCTTGTCCATCCCCCACTTTTTCACCCCACCATTGCCGGCTGTGCCTTCAGCTATCTATACTCTAAGATGGAGTCCCCACCCTAAACCTCTCTGCCTCTCCACCTCTCCTCCTTTAAGACCCTCTATAAAACCTACCTCTTTGGTCAAGCTGTTGATCACCTTTCCTAATATCTACTTATGTGGCTCTGTGTCAATTTTTCTCTGATCACTGTAAGAATATTGGGTATAGGAGTAAAATCGACATCTTTTGCTTGACCATATTAACCATCCTGCATTGCAAATCATTCAAAGTGATGACGTTTAAACCTACAGACTGCTGATGCAGTATAGAAGTTAATCACATCCTGAAGTCCTGAGCAAATAGTGTTTGAAAATTGGCTTTATACAATAAATAGCCACTATAAACCGTATTGGTGTTAGTCTCGAACCATTCCTCCGCAAAACTATTACTATAAACTTGGGGCATTTTACTACGTTAAAGGCTCTATATAAATGCAAGTTGTTGTTTTTGGCATGGGCACCCATTGAAACCTGGCGCCAAAGCCTGCTGATGAGTCTGCAGGGGTCCTGGGAGATGCCAACGACTGCAGGTAAAATTATTTTGTAGTCTAATCCCACACCTCCAAAATATTCAAAAGCAATTGGGACATTCTAACTGCTGATCTCCAAGGTCCCACATACACCTGGAGGCCTCAGAGGCTTGCAGCTGCACTTCCCCTTCTACTAACATTAGGCCCTGACAGGTTGCAGACCATGGGTGCCTCCGGCCTTTGTTAATCCCTGCGTCTGGTGCACTATTCCTGTCCAGCACTGGGACAGTGAGGTGAGCCAGGCAAATTTCCCCAAATCACATATATTGACATACATTTGGAAATTGGATTAATCATCAAATGGGGAGTGGAAGTGAGGTAAAATCCAGTTCTGCCACGATCCCATCCCATTAAGCAAGGGGAATGGGTAAAATTTGCATCCACGCCCCCTCCCCCATCATGTCAAGTGAAGTTCCTGGGTTACCACCAGGATTTGCACTCAGTACGCGCTCGGCAGGCCTCAGCGTAACTCTCACTAGCAGAGAGCTAGAGTGAGTCTAGAGGGAATTGATTATCTTAGTTTTAGTGACCCAGTGTTCCCTTAAGAACATTCTTTTCATCTTTGGCCTTCCTGAGCCACTGACCTGCCATTAAAGTGACATGTCACCACGTCGATTTTCCTGGTCATTGTTTGAGGTGTGGGGCCACTGATACATTTTTACAGGCATTGTCCACCTACCTTGACTGTACAAAAGGGGCTAGGCACTGGAACTAAAACAGTTCATAAGATATTCTCACTTTTGGCTAGATTCCTGCAATGTATTGACAGCAGGAACTCACCTGAAGTTCATCAATCTGATTTAAAATTTGAACTAACTCTTGCCTGCATGGTTGCATTAGTAATTCATAAGCAAGAAGTTCATCTTCATATTTCCTTTTCCAGGTTAATTGTGTGTCCAGTTCTTCTGCTCACTGTTGCTGCAGTGAGAGAGTTCTTGTTCCAAATCCCTTTCTAGAGATGCCACTAGGGTCCAAAACTCATGAATATTTAGATTTTATCATCAAGGATATGAGAGGTGAGAGAGTTTTAATTTGTATGAATTGACATATAACAATGCCAAGTGGAAAGTCTGCAACCCATACTTCTGAATATTTGGAATCACAGACTCATGCCAGACTTAACAACACATCAAATTAATATGGAAGTGGTTCCAGCTGAATGTTCTTTGCTGAGACAATGACTCGATACAAAAGGAAATGTGAGGATGGAAAAGGCATTGCTCACAAATTGACATGGTGCAGTCTGGAGTTAGTTTAAATCAGACTGATGGTCTTATTAGTGATTTTTTCAGAAGAGGGCTTCTGCTTGTGACAGATACCTTACTGAAGTATCCCAGGTTGGCAGTGAACATATACGTGATTTAATTTGAGATGTCTATGATTCCAAGGCAATTGCCAATCTGGGGACCCAGTAATTTTTATATTCTTCATATTCACAGACAGGAGTAATAGCGCATCCAGACATCCCATTACAAGTGCCTTAGATATTGTAGAGTCCTATAATGTTGTACATTGCTGCTCTGATCCAGAAAGTGCTGGATAACTTTGAAAACTAGTGGGAAGATATATGCCTTTGTAGCAACTTTATGGGGGAAAAATTGGGTATAGCCCATTTTGGGGCGCTAATGTCGCTAATTTTAGCGCCACAAAAAAGTTAGAGCCTCTACCCCATAAATTCAGTAGTAGCGCCCCAAGAAGGAGGTGGAGTGCTACTGGAAGCGTGCGTCATTGCAGGCCTCCTCCCCTGATTAAAGGGGAGGGGCCTAGCGCTGCGCGCACCGGGGCCCTGCCAGACCACCGGGGAGCGGGGTGTCGTGGAAACAGCCCGGCACTCAAGAGGAATGCCGGGCTGAACGATCACGGCTGGCACCCCGCATACAAATGTGAAAGGTGGCAGGTGCTGGCAGTCGGCTAAAATAAAAATGGCCGCTCGACACCTGCCCTTTAAATTGCGCCACCGCCACTGCCAAACCGCCCCCCCTGATCCTGTCGCACATGTGATAAGTCAGGGGACGCAAGGGAAGTTTGCGGCCAGGGTGCAAACGGGGTGCTGCGCATGGCGACGACGTCAGCATCACCGGCGCGGTGGAGTGGGGCGCTACCGGCTACCGCCGCCGCTAACCTCTTGCTGAATTTTGCGGGAGGCACTAGGGGTGCTAACAAGAGGCACAAAGCAACCCAATTTCTAGCCCATATATATATGAGTTAAATATGGCAAAATTGTGTGGCTACTCAGAAAGCCCAAGCCAGAGTTCAAAGCCTGTCCAAATGTGACCAATTTATTTGATGATGTTCTTAAGTCAGCTTTGAAGTCCTTCACTTTGATCACAAATTCAGTTGATTTTGTTATTTATTCAAGTGCCTTGTTTAAGTGTGCACGTGAGTTGAAACAAAAATACTTTGCAATTTGCTGTTGAATGGAAATGAATTTGAAAGTCACCTCAACTGTGACACAAGGCCATTAGTTTCCAGTTACATTTTGACATCTTGTTTACAATGTGTTGTCACTTCATAGATTTTTTGCTCAGTAAAGAAGCAATCAGAAAGGAACATGAAGCCCTACACTACTGCATTGACAATGAACCGAAGAGGAACACAGTTTCTTGTGGCCTACAATTTCTAAATTAAAATATGACTCTTGTTATGGAAATAATGAAATACTGGAATCTGAGAAGACCTACACCCACGAGGTATTCAATACAATTGGGATTGATGCCAGAATTCTATTTGAGAGTGAGGAAGGGAACAGTTTACTGAGTTTAGGCCCTCTACCTGTGCACTGTTGGATTACTTGCCATAATACAAGCAGCATCATTCAAGAGCCAGCTTTAGTAATCCTTAGATTTGACCTTTGAATGATGGGAATTGGGCACAGCAGGATTTTCACCCCTTGAAACAACCACAGTTTTGGCAGTGTTTGTGGGTTCTCCTTGATTAACTTATTCTGACCAAGCTGCAAACACGTGTAGCACCTGAGACTGGCAGCTTGCCCATTAGTGACTGTGAAATCGCTCACTGCTGCGGATCTCAAAGGTCTGCAGGCACATAAAGGGCGAGAAACACTAGCAGTTATGGGGATTTCAGTTTTTCGACAAAATACTGGTGGAATAGGTCTGGAAGAGGGAAGACATCGGTTCTTCAGGAGATAGGTGCCAAGTTCCATGACAAGTTGGGGAAGACATTTGGCAGGAAGTTGCCAGCAGCATTTACCCAAGGATCTGGCTGCAGTGTCAATAAACAGTGATTAGATGAATGCCCTGATAATTTATTTTACTGATGTTGGTTCAGGAATAAATTTTAGCCAGGACACCTCCCCTGCTCTTCTTCAAATAGTGCAATGGGAACTTTTGCATTCACCTGAAAGGGCAGACGGGTACTTGAGATGCTGGGTGACTTCTCATGGGAATGCCTGCTGTAGCTTCTTCTGCCATAGCTACAAAGACGGAAAGAGGAAATCTGTTAGAATTTACAACATGGAAACTCCATGTCGGTGTTCACCCTGCACATGAGCAAATAGTTCCAATCACATTTATCTGCCTTGCTCCTATATTCCCTTATCCCCTGAAAACAGGAAGGATCAGTGTGAGCAAGGCCATGCATCCTGCGTCCCTATCTTGTGCCTCAGTCTGCAAGTCCTTCCCCACTATCTTCAGGGTTCACTTCTCAAATGCGGTAGGGTAGTGGATTATTGCTGGACCCCCTCCAGTTGTGATCATCTGCCTCCAGTTGTGTGCTACCTTCTCCTTCAAAAGAAGAAGTGGGGATAGATAAGGTGAGAATGTATGCATGAAATCTACCTATCCTCCTGTGAGAAGGTGCATACCCCTGACTGCACAGATGCCAGAAAACATGCAGGACCAGTTGGCCCAAGAACCACCAAATTGGTGACAGGAAAATTATACCTATCCAGTTTAATCCAGCAACATACAGTAACCTAGATTTTCAAATATATGTGCGGTTAAAAACTGAATGATTAGAAATGAGTTTGGCACTGACACAAATGCAAATGTGTTATTCATACCCAATTTTGGAGGCCAGATCATTATGAATTTATGCATAGCTCTAGGTGCCAATTTGGACGTATTGAGATGGCACATTAGTGATGGGAGTGAAAATTCCTTGCAAGTCAAACTTAACGGAACAAGGATAATTAAAGGGTGACAATAGGGGGACAAAAATTCTGAAAGCCTCTCAAAAGGCATCTCAACACATTAGCAGCCTTTGCCAGTGCTGAAGGGGAGAGTACAAACAAGTGACAGTAAAGCATGAAGAAAAGAAAACCCAAGATGGAGCAGCTGAACACCTGACCGGCTGTTTGATGGCTGCTGAAGTGGAGTGATGCTGCATGAAGTAGTTGCAAGGATCATTGCCCTGTGTGCCACACCACAACACCATCCCCAAAGGTCCACATTGCAGCAAGGCAATACAGTCAAGTTTCAGGCCAAAGCTGACTGTTACTGTCTCTGGATGTGACACTGGCAGGTATCCTTGCAGCAGATGGCACAGCTCTAATGGCCTGGTCTTGTGAGGACAGTTCCCCCCTGTCATTACCAGATAGGTGTGCCTGGGCCTGCAGGTTTGGATGACGGTATCTTGGTGGGTTAGGCCAATCGGGGTACACTAGCTAATGATCACCCTGGTGTAATGTTATCTTAATAACGTAATTACGAGTCTCCCAAGCAGTTGTAGTGGAGTGCCATTTATTCAGTCCTGACTCTGTGCCTCGTAGTACAGTACTGCCAGCATGGCCAAGATGGCGTCGGATCTCGCCCCCGGATATGACGTCAGCCGTCAACCAGCTGTCAATCAAACCCCGCTGTCTTTACGACAGCTATGGTTATCCGTACATCTTCCCCCTTCAATAAAGACATAACACAGTAACAACATAACACATAGAACACTTGTTAACATCATATAGGAACAGTCAGTGTAACTACACCGTTGAACTAATTGCAGGTAGGTATAAACCTTACCCACACCCAGGAGTCCATTAACTGTTTACAGTCTTATCAATCCCTGTCTACAGGTCAAGTTTAACTACAGACTTTCTGGTGCGCTGTGATCTGCGTGGCTGAATGGGTGTTTGCTGAACCACCCCAGTTGTATCCCTTAAGTTCATGTCTGTACCACACAGGTCCCTTGTCACATTATCACTACTGTGTCCTTCGTCACTTTGTGGCATTTCCCTCATCTCGTCCTCCTCTCTGTCCTCCTGAGGCTGAAAGGTCTCTGTGGTTTTCAGTAGGTGCCTCCTGTTTCTGCGAAACATATCGCCGTTCTCTGTCATGACACTGTATGACCTGGGGGCGACCTGTTGTAGAACGGTGGCTCTTTTAGGCCATGACTCAGGCCCTTCAATGCGAACTATACCCTACTCCTGTAGAGGCACTAGTGTAGTGGCTGTGCGGTCATGAAGTGTTTTTTGTTTCTGTTGTAGTTTCCGAGCCTTGTCTGCCCACACCTCATCTCTGTGGTCAGGTGTGACATAACTGGGAATTCGTGTACGGATTTTCCGACCCAGTAAGAGCTCAGCTGGAGACTTGCCACTTACTAGCGGGCCCGCCCTGTACGACATCAGTGCCAGATATGGGTCAGTGTTGCTGTGTGCTGCTTTCTTTAATAGTCTTTTCACAATCTGTACCCCCTTCTCCGCTTTTCCATTAGCCTGAGGATAGAGTGGACTGGAGGTTACATGATTAAACTCATACTCTGAAGCAAATGACTGAAACTCATGACTGGCATAGGGAGGGCCATTATCCAAGACCAGGGTTAGAGGGATGCCCTGCCTGGCAAAGATTGACTTCAGGTGAGTTATCACAGCTCTTGATGTGGTACTGGACAAGAGAGCCATCTCCGGATAATTGGAATAATAATCAATAACTAACAAATAGTCTTTTCCTTCATAGTGAAATATATCAGTTCCGACCTTTTCCCAAGGTTGTGATGGGAGCTCTGTGGTAATGAGGGGCTCTTTTGTTTGCTTGTAGTGATACTCCTGACATGTAGCACACTCGCTGATCAACTGGTCAATATCAGAGTTCATGTTTGGCCAGTAGAGTGCCTCACGTGCTCTCCTTTTTGACTTTTCTGCACCCAGGTGCCCTTCATGTATCCTGTTGAGCATTTCTCGTCGCATAGAGGTGGGCACTACTATCCTGTCACACTTAAGCAGTAGTCCATTGACCACAGAGAGCTCAGACTGAATGTGATAATATTGTTTACATGGCCCTTTCTTCCAGCCCTCTTGAAGATTTCTCATTACTTTACTCAGGACTGGGTCCTTTGATGTCTCTGTGACTATCACTGATAGTTGTTCCTGTGTGGCGGGCAATGCTGCGTAGACCATATCCACATGAAGAGCCACATCCTCTTCTGATTCACTGTTTTGTGTGGCGTAAGGCGCAGCCCTGGATAGTGTGTCTGCAATGAACATTTGTGTCCCTGGCACATATGTTAGCTCAAAATCGTAACGTTGAAGTCTCATCATTAGGCGTTGTATCCGTGGTGACATGTCACACAGATTCTTCTTTGCGATCCCTAGCAGCGGCTTATGGTCCGTTTCTAGGATAACCTTGGGAAGACCATAGATGTAGGTATGAAATTTTTCACACCCAAATGCCAAACCAAGGCACTCCTTCTCGATTTGCGCGTACCGGCACTCTGTAGCCGTCATGGAGCGTGACGCATACGCCACTGGTCGCCATTCTCCTTCATCTTCCTGTAGAAGGACAGCCTCTAATCCATTCTTAAAGGCATCTCTGGACACTTTTGTCCTCTTTTTAGGGCAGAAGAACTTCAGTAGGGGTTCACTTGCTAGAATGTGTAGCAGCCCCTTCCATTCTCTCTCATGTTCATGTCCCCATTGGAACTCTGTATCTTGGTGCAGCAGTTTTGTCAGATGAACAGTTTTCACTGCTAGATTTGGAATGAATTTTCCTAGGTAGTTAACCATACCAAGGGCCCGCTGAACCCTTTTCTTGTCCTTTGGTTTCTCCATGTCATGTATAGCCTTTACCTTTGACTTGTCTGGCTGAATCCCCTCTGTAGAGATCTTGTCTCCGAGGAATGTGATTTCATTGACACTGAACTGACATTTGTCTTTATTTAGTTTGAGTCCATACTGCTGTATTCTCTTAAGTGTTTTCTCCAGTCTGGTGTCGTGCTCCCCCTGAGTGGAGCCCCATACTACCAGACCATCCACGTACACCCACACTCCCTCCAGGCCCACGATGATTTGCTCCATTGCTCTGTGAAAGATTTCTGGGGTGGAGCTAATACCAAAGGGCAGACGCTGGTAGGAGTATCGACCAAACGGGGTGTTAAAAGTGCACAGCTTAGCACTTTCTTCATCAAGTTTCAACTGCCAGAAACCATGCGAGGCGTCCATCTTGGAGAAGACTTTTGCTTCTGTCATTTCGCTGACTATTTCCTCTCTCTTTGGAATTTGGTAGTGCTCTCTTTTGATATTGGCGTTAAGGTCCTTGGGATCCATGCAGACACGCAATTTATCAGTTTTCTTTGAATTGATGCAGACCATGGAATTTACCCAGTCAGTCGGTTCCTCAATCTTCTTTATGACAGCTAGTCCCTCCATGCGGTCTAGCTCTTTCCTCAGTTTTTCACGGAGAGCCACTGGAACTCTCCTGGGTGCGTGAATCACAGGTTGTGCATCCTCTCTCAGTTTGATGGAGTATGTAAAGGGCAGTGCTCCGAAACCCTGTAATACATCTGCATATTTGTGTGCTATAGTCTCATGAGTCAGATTTGTACTATCTTGGGGGGCACTCTGCACACAGTTCAGTTCATTGATAATATAGACTCATTTTACCAAGCCCAAATCCACACAGGCCTTAGCCCCCAACAGTGACTCATGTCCTTCAGGCACTATAACAAAGGTCAAAGGGTGAATGTGATTTTTTACCTTAACATTCAGCCTACACGTTCCTTTTGTTTCAATGCTTTGTCCATTGTATGCCTTCAAAGTGTCTTGTTCAGTATTTTAGGTCGCACTTTGAGATTCCGTGCATCACTCCAACTTATGAGGTTTGCCTTAACACCTGTATCTAGCTTAAAGGGAACAATGGTGCCATTTACCAGCAAGGGAGCTATCCAAACTTCAGTCTTTGGTCCTACAGAGTGCACTTCATTAGCATTTTTGCCCTGTTTTGACTCATTTTGCACCATTCCATCAAACAACGTCTCTGCTCCTGTCTCTTCAGTCTCAATAGCATGCACTGTCTTTTTACCTTCAGTTTTCTCTTCCCAAAAACACATCTTGGCAAAGTGATTCCTGCCTTTACATTTTGCACAGTTCTTCCCATAAGCAGGACACTGTCTGGCTACGTGTTTATTACAGCACCGTCTGCATTCATAAGGCATCATCGTCTTGAACTCCGTGGGCCCTCTTGTGTCCCTTTTGTGTACCACATCCACCGGCAGGTTTTTCAGCCCCAGGGCGCTCCCGCCCGCTGCTGTGCTGCTTCCTTCAAAAGTTTTCGCGTGCATGGCTGAGAGTTCACTAGCATGACATATTTTCACTGCTGCATCCAAATTTAGGTCATTGTCTCTAAGCATTCTCTCCCTCACCTTCTTGTCGAGTATTCCAAAAACGACTTGATCGCGTATCATCGATTCTTTCAGGTCCCTAAAGTTGCATGTTTGTGCTTTTATTTTCAAGTCCGTCAAAAAAAAATCAAAGGGTTCTCCTTGCTTTTGCACGCGGGAGCGAAACACGAATCTCTCATATGTTTCATTCTTTTTTGGAGTGCAGTATTCGTCGAACCGTTCTATCACCTTGTCTAGATCATTTTTTATCATCTTTGGCTGCAAACGTATATGTATTATTAAACAGCTCGATTGCCTGCGAGCCAGCCACTGTTAGCAACAAAGCTACTTTACGTGTTCCAGAGCTAGTCGAAGCGTCAATCGCTGTGAGGTAGAGAAGAAAGCGTTGCTTGAAGACACGCCAATTTTCATCCAGATTTCCTTCCAGTTGCAGGCTAGCCGGAGGTTTTATTCCTTCCATTGTTGTAGTATGTCCTTATCGTGAGTTCTATAAATCCTGGTACCATGTAATGTTATCTTAATAACGTAATTACGAGTCTCCCAAGCAGTTGTAGTGGAGTGCCATTTATTCAGTCCTGACTCTGTGCCTCGTAGTACAGTACTGCCAGCATGGCCAAGATGGTGTCGGATCTCGCCCCCGGATATGACGTCAGCCGTCAACCAGCTGTCAATCAAACCCCGCTGTCTTTACGACAGCTATGGTTATCCGTACACCTGGCATGCCTTCTCTTATGCAGCGTCACTAAAAGCATGGCATACTGTGATTGGGATGTTTCCAAGGAAGTTTTGATATTACCATTAGTCAGATATTCACTTATCTTAGTGGTGCCATTGGGCATTCGATTCCTTCTTCCTTTGGGAGCATGCTCTAATTGTCTGCCAAAATGAGGTATGTTTACCTCTGTCTGCAGATGTGAGTGTGCAGATACCAGAAAGTATAGAACACCTCTGGTGCAGCCTTTCTTGTCTAGCACTGCTCCATTGGCCTTCCTCTTCTTCTTCCAAACACATAAAATAGGGGGATTCCCATTGGGATGCATTTAAAGGGAAGCTAGATAGGCACATGAGGGAGAAAGGAATAGAAGAATATGGCGTTAGGGTTAGATAAAAAAGGCTTGTATTGAGCATAAACGCCGGCATTGATAAGTTAGGCCGAATGGCGTGTTTCTGAGCTGCAGACTCTGTGCAACTCTATGTATATTCATTGGTAGCAGAAAAAGTGCTGGAGGCTAAAAAAAAAGATTGAACCATTGGGACAAAGGCTGATGAGAACTTAAGTGCCAGCAGAGAATAAAAACAAATATAATTACTAAAAACAGTAAAGAAATGGTTGATTCACACTTACCTTAAAGTTACTGTGTCCTTTCCATGTCCTTCCATATATTTACCATTACCCAGCAATCCTGAATATCCATTTCACATGGACGGGATTACAAATGGACATTCTGCACTGCTAAAATATAAATGGACATTCTGCACTGCTAAAATATAAATGGTGTGCAGGATGTTCATGCACCCAAAAATTCATATGTAAATGAAGCCTGTTTCAGGTGGGCACTTCTTATGTCAGGAACTTGCACATGATGAAAAGTGGCAGAGATCCAACACAGTTCTGGCACTCCCAATTGGAGCTGCTGGGGAAAATGAGAGAGAGGCAAGATGCCAGCTGCAGGTTCTTCATGATGTTCTGTTCCTGTTGCTAACCTGTTAGCAAACTGGATCATAAAACCTCGTGCAACTCCTACTATTGCAAGTCACATATGAACTCTCCTCCTCAGCAATCCATTATAATCTTTCTTCTCCTTCTGCTCTAGATGTCACATAGCAAGAAGAGGCAGTATTTTCTGCTCACCACTGTATGTGCCAAAAAGCATGACTTTTTGGTACCATTTTTGTGAAATTTAAAAAATAAATTTGTTAGTCTAATGATGCACCTTTTGTTATCATAGGCTCTGAGACAGCAACGCCATCTACATCATGATTAACTAGTACAAAATAATAGAAGAAAAACTCTCCCTGCAAATTCAAAGTCTGATGCAGGTTAAATAATCTATAGCTTAATATGTGGTTCAAATTCAATGGTTCATCTTGGAACCTCAGTGTTATGTTTATAACATTGCTGCATAAAACTAACTGCAATAGTATATTTCAGAAATTTGAATTCCAGTTTTTCATCATGAACTTTATGCAAACATTCCCATATATGTACTGTCTGCATCTATATGTATCTAAAATGTAGCTACATTATGTAAATGAAAAAAATCACATTAGCAAAAACACCTTTGTTCATTAAACCAATTTGACTGTGTGTTGAATTCCATTGAACATTTTTCTCCTGCACTATTTTCAGTTGCTTGGACACGTCATATAAACCTTGAAATAAAATCAGCGCCATGGCAACAGCAGCGCACATATTCATGGCAATTGTGTCGATAGACAAATAAGATGCTTTATGTCTAGTGATTTGGCAAAGCCTGGTGCACTATTTAAAGACAGACTTTTAATCTACTTTTGCTTTTTAAATTGTGCTTGGAGAGAAGCCAAGTTCTCCCACTATAATTAAAAACAATTCACTTCTCCAGCAGTGGAGGGCTGTTATAGCTTCAAGGACAACATAAATAGCGGTTTAACAGATACTGAGGTATTCATAAAGGTTTAAAGGTAATCATTGGTGGAAAAGATGGCGGCCTAGAAATTGAGTGGGCTTAGCGCCCATTTTGCGGCGCTAGAGGGCATTGCGCTGGACTTACAGCCGGTTTTGAAATTGACTAGGGCCCAACATCGGCGTTACACCGGTAGCGCTGCGCCGGCACCGATGACGTCATCGGTGTGCGCAGCGTCCCGGTTGCCGTGGTGACGGGCCCCAGCGCCGAAATTCAGTTGCGGCCGCCTCGCCCGTGGCAGCCGCAACTAAGACTCTGGCAACAGAGTCTTGCACGACTTTGCGCCGGCGCATAAAGGTGGAGCGGCGGCCGGCCGCTTTCCCGCCGGCCGCCTGCCCGCACCTCCCTCCCCGGACTCCCCCACCCCCCCCCCGCGGAACAGATGCTTCTCGGCTGCGAGCCCGGCACTTCCCCGAGGTGCCGGGCTCATTTTTGTGGCGATTTAACCGGCCAGCGGGCGGGTGCAGGCAGCTCCTCCTTAACTGAAGGAGGAGGCCTGCACTTCCCGAGCCTGCCGCACCGCATCGGGCGCCGCAGCGCCGGAATAGCGCCGCAATGCGGCGCGTAGCGCCAGTTTTCAGGCGCAAACAGCCTTCAGTAGCGCCGGCAGCCGTTTGGGCGCGGCGCTACTGAATTTTTGGCGCACACAGCGCGACTTAGCACCGGCGCTAAATTTCCGGCGTTAAGCCCCGGCGCAGCGCAAACTCAATTTCTAGGCCGGCATGTTTACATCTGCTAGGTATGCACATGATATTGTTTTCTAATATTATTGGCTTGACAATGAATCCTTTTGACTGGTACAATATCACAAACATGCAATTATTCAGTATTTAAAAATATAGTAAATTAAAAATGCAACAAAATCTGATGATATAGGCAGCCATTTTATGAGGGATGTAAAGTGTGAAAATAGCCCATCAGTTTTGTTTCTAGCCAATGTTCCCTTTAAACTGTTCGGCAGCGCGGTGGTGCAGAGCTCTGAAGTTCCCGTGCAGTCAGCTCACCGGCTTTTAAATGGGAAAAACCACACATGTGCGGTATTTTGAATGGACCACGCAGCCCCTTAAAGGGGCCACGCACCCCAAAAAAAAATTAAAGGGAACATTGTTTGTGGCCTTAAAAATTTTATTTTTTCCATATCGAATCCCTGGCAACAAGCTCTTACATTCATGTATGGACTGACCAAAAATTGAACGTGCTTTGTTTTTCTTCATTAAGATTCCAAAATTTCTGATTTAGAAAATGACTTTGTAGTGGAAGATCATTTCCTAATAAATCCTAATAAATGAATTGTATAACCAACAACCTACACTTATATAGTGCCTTTCACATACCAAATGTTCCAAGGCATTTTACTAGAGATTGGAGGACACCAAGCAGGAAGTGGGAAAGGGCAGCTGAAGAGGAGTGATAAGTTGGAATGATGGATAGTGAGTTTTGGGGGCAAAATGGGTATTTGGGGAGAAATGCATATTTGGAGTGGTAGTGGACATTAAGGGAGTAGTGTGCATTAGGGAGTGGAAGAGTTGGTGAAGCAAGGTGTAAAATGACAAGGGCTGTGGTTCAAACTAAATGTAAATGAAGAGGAGTAGACTCAGATGGATGAATGGATACCGTGGAATGGAGAGATAGCAGAGCTAAATAGGACAGAAGGAACTATGTACAAAGAGAAAGAGGCCAAAGCAGTTGCTTATGTTCTTATGAAAGAGGCAGCTTCAGATAAACAGAGAATGGGGACTGAAATGGATAGAAGAAGCTATAGAGTGGAGAGCAGTGCCAAAATAGTAATGAAAGACTGAAGAAAGGGTAGGCTGAAATGAGTGCAAATAAATACATAAATAGTAGTAATAGAGCGGCTTGAAATAAATGAGAATAAAAAAGAAAGGAATTGAATGGAAATAAATAAATGGAAATGGGGGAAAATAGAAGTGGAGGAGTAGAGAGAAATTGGACAGAGGGAACCGAGCAGGAGCAGAATAAGATCAGGGAGGAAGCAAACAGAGGCAGTCACGCGGGAGCAAGGAGAGTGCGGCGCCCAACTTTACATAGGGATCATAATGTCCCTCTATCCAAAGGCACTGTCAATGGCTTTATCAACATGCTTGGATGAGTACCAGCTTTTAAAATTTCCATTAGTATTAAAAATTTCAAAAATAAAATTTCCTCTCGGACTGGTACTAAATGAACAAGAGGGATTTTCCTTTATCTTTAAAAAGGAGCAGCTCTTTCCTAATCTACAGTAATCCGAACTGCTCTAAATGCAGGTCTGTGTATAGAAAACAAAGTGGCCCCGCTCTCATCTCTCAGCTGCTCAGTTTATTCTGACATTCATCTAAATAGTAATTTCATCAAATGCTCTCATTTAATGAAAGGGAGTCTGAATGACAGTTCAAGGCTGTGTGCCAAATTTGCAACTGTTCAATTAGAAGGTCTGTGCTCAATCACTAGAGCTATGTACCTGCCATCCATTTCCAGCCCTCGTTTGTGCTGCTTTTCCAGGGGTTGGGAAATATCTCATATTTGCATGAGAGCTGAGCAGTGCAGGATTACAGAGTCTGAGATCATTTCAAAGCAAAAAAAAATAACTACATAAGGGGCTGTGGTTCTGTGGGTGAACTGTTAGATTAGGCTGAAAATAAAGGCAAGGAAACATACTACAAAGCTAGAGCTAGTGACAGAAGAGAGCGCCATGAGAAATACCGTAGTCTACAAATAGAAGCAAAATTAGGTAAGGAGAACTACAGTAATAGGAAGTATGAAAAGACCTGTAACAAATGTAAAGTGAAATAGCAAAGGTTTTTCATAGACACAATAGGAAAAAAAGAGAATCATTAAATAAGTGGTGGGGCCACTCAAAAATGAGCCTGGGAAGGTTATTGGGGTAGCTAAGGAAATGGCAGAGTTGATTAATGAATACTTTGCTTCAGTATTTAGAGGGAAGTAAAGGAATCATCAAACCATGTGGATGAGAAAGTAGAAGGGTAGCTAACAGAAATATGCATTATTAAAGAAATGGTTCTGATGGGATGTTAGAGATTGATAAATTTCCAGGACCAGATGGCATGCATGCCTGAAAACTTAAAGCAGGTTAATGAGGAAGTAGCAGAAGGCCAAACCCTGTTTTTTTTCCAAAATTCATTAGAAACAGAGCTATGTTTAAAAGTCTAGATGATGTAAACTGCTACACCTCTGTGTAAAAAGGGGAATGAGATGAGCCAGGCAACTACAGAGCATTTAGCCTCACATCAGTAGTATGAAAATGACTAGATACTTAATTAGGGATAAATTAATTAATTACTTAGAAGGGCATGGACTGATCAGAAATAGTCAACATGGATTTGTGAAGTGTAAATTATGCTTTGCTCATCTGATGGAATTTGAAAGAGATCAATAAATAATGGAAAGTATAGATGCAGGCTGTAGGACAGGGAGGAAGAGAAAGAATTCAGTAGATGTAGTTTGTACGGACTTCAAGAAAACATTTGATAAAGTGCCACATATGAAATTTGTTTGAGAAAATCAGAGGTCATGACATGAACAGAGAAATGGCAGTATGGATAGAGATATGCTGAAAGACAAACAATGGATGTTTCTCAGACTGCCGGGTAGAGGCCAGTGGGATGCCACAGGGATTTGTGTTGGGCTTAATATAGACATTGATACATAGATAGATATCAGGACCTAGACATAAAAGGCTGAATTTTGCCGGCGCTCAGAGGGTGGGTTCGGAGCTGGGTCTGCTGTCAAAATGGCAGTGGTTGACAGCGGGGAGGAAGTCCGCTCTGAACCCACCACCTTGTTAATTTCACAAGTGCCGGCTCTACCTGCGGTTTGCAAACCCAGCACTAAGCGGCGGGTCAGGTAATTGAGATACTTTAGAAGCTGCCTAAAGGTATTTAAGCAGCATTTTACCAGGTCCTAATGATTTTTCCATGTTTTATATGAGGTTCCTGGCGCTCGAGGATCACGTCGGGTAAGTGTGTCGGGTTCTCAATGATTCTGCATTGCTCTGAATAGTTGACAGCTGCAAAAATGGTATAAAAGCTATCATTTCGCAGCTGTTCACTTTCCAATCTTAGATGCTGGAGCCTTCAGGATTTGAAATACACTTTTCAGCTTTATGGAGTTTTGAAGTGTTTGGAGCAAACTCTCTATCCAGTGTCACCTCCTTGAAGCAACCTCTCTCACCACTGACAGATTGCTTCTCTCATCTCAACTTCAGCTGCCATCTATTCCATCAGCATTGGTGCCCTTGAAAAAATCTCACCTTGGTCCTCAGAATCCCACCACGATCAGCCCCAACACCAGCATCACTAGGCACACCAGCAGCACCAACAACAGCACCAAACTTCTCCGCAATCATCTGATGCTGCACAGGACACAAGGCATCAGCACCCGAGCACATTGATGCCCGGGAGGCCAGGGATGGCCTCACCATGGCCAGATTTACTTCACTTGACGCTGTACACCTTGGCTATCACATGATGCGGCAGGTTGGCACCACCCCACACCAACACCATAAAGCATCCCTACAATGTCCAAGTCATTCCTTTCACACTCATCACCATTTGGAGGGGGGGGGGTACCGTTATGTCTCACCATTCATTGCAACTCACTAAGCCACTTCCAAAGGTGCACACAAATCTGTCCAAGAAGGCAAAGTGTTAAAAATAAAGATTTCAGTGTTTGACAACACATTAACACAAACTTTACATGAACATTGGCGATAACACCCATATGCCTACCCTTGTGTGTTGCTAGTTAGTATGATTGGACTAGGATGAGGGTGAGTGTGAGAGGTGGCTAGTGAGATGGGGATGTGATAATGTAGATAAAGAGGGATGGGTGGAGGTATAAGGTAAGTTGGTGTGAGTAAGGATGTGCAGGAGTAGGGTAGGGAAGGCAGTGTGATGGGGATGTGATGAGTGGCACAGCAGGATGAGGCTGAGTGTGGCATTGTAGTAACATTTTGCGATCTACTGAAATCATTGAAAGGTTTGCGCCACTGTAGCCAGGTCATCCTGACACCATCCCTGCTTGTGCCCTCCTGTGCAATGTGCAACCAGGCTGCATTGGTCTCCTGGGGAGGTGTCTTCTGCCCATTGGAAGTGAAGAGAACCTCCTTGCGTGCTGTGACTCCCTCCATAAGGAGGGAGTAATGGGAGAGCCTGGGTGCAGCCGTGCACCTTTGTGCAGGGCTTGTCAGTGTTTGCAGCACCTCAATGCTGCAGAACACTGACAGAACAACTGTCAAAATGATTGTGGACATGGTCCCTTTAAGGAAACCGGCTGATGACGCGTCATCAAATGACATCATCAGACCCGCTTCCTATGAATTGGCCGTGAACCTCGCAGGGCAGGCTTAACAAGCCCCATCAATGGAATATCTTGTTGGAGGCCGGGATCGACACAGATGCGGGGTCCCCACATGCCACTGACATCGCCAGCCCCGGACCCGCCGAGGTTGGAAAAATCCAGCGCAAAAGGTGGCTATCTAAGTTTTTTGATAAAACCTAGCCGTGAGGAGTAGGAAACTGCCAAGAAAAATGCAGCAAACTACAGGAGGACATAAGCGGGCATGGAATCAACTAAGTGGCAGATGCAGTTTATAAAGAAAAATGTGAGGTAATATACCTTGGGCACAAGAATAAAGAACAGAAAAATATCTTAGACAGTCAATTTGCCAATGCAAAGGAGGAGCAAAAATAAATAAATGGGTGGACAGATGAAAAAGCCATTCAGAAAGGCAAATAGGATTTTCCAGGTTATATCGAGAGATATTGAATACAAAAGCCAAGAGGTGATGATGCATAAGGGGAAGATTAGAAGCAACCTTCTTACATGAAGTGTTATTGAATTTGAATTGTGTTGGTACAAGTGGTGACTGACATAAATCGTGCCATTCATGTAGAAAGGACTTATGAAATATACTGGGCGGCCTGCTGGTGGCGCTGTCCAGGGACAGTATAAATACTCGGGCACGGGCCCAGCTTGCTCAAGGACATTTTGTAAACAGGAACTAGTGAAGGATAACTAGAATTACATGTTGTGAAACAGTCAATTAAAGCCTTGTTTAATACTCTGACCAAGTGCCTAGTAGTTTTCTTAAGTCAATTTAATCGACTGTTTGCTGCTCCACGCTCTGAGTGGTTTTGGGAACAGACGGCTACGACTCAAACGGTAGAAGGGAACCAGAGGTAGTAATCAATCCATCATGGAGAAACTACTCCGACCCACCCGTCTTGACCTGGATCTGAATTCACCTACAACGGCTAAGGATTGGGAGCAGTTTAGGATTCAACAAAGGAGGACAAAGGGATTAATTAAAAGGGGGAAAATAGAGTATGAGAGTAAGCTTGCCGGGAACATAAAAACTGACTGTAAAAGATTTTATAGATATGTGAAGAGAAAAAGATTGGTGAAGTCAAGCGTAGGTCCCTTGCAGTCAGAATCAGGGGAATTTATAATGGGGAACAAAGAAATGGCACACCAATTAAATACATACTTTGGTTCTGTCTTCACAAAGGAGGACACAAATAACCTCCCAAAGATGTCGGGGAATAGGGTCTAATGAAAGGGAGGAACTGATAGAAATCAGTATTTGTAGGGAAATGGTGTTAGGGAAATTGATGGGATTGAAGGCCGATAAATCCCCAGGGCCTGATAATCTACATCCTAGGGTACTTAAGGAAGTGGCCCTAGAAATAGTAGATGCATTGCTGGTCATCTTCCAAAAGTCGATAGACTCTGGAACAGTACCCATGGATTGGCGGGGAGCTAATGTTAACCCACTGTTCAAAAAAGGTGGTAGAGAGAAAACGGGGAATTACATACCGGTAAGCCTAACATCGGTAGTGGGGAAAATACTAGAGTCCATTATAAAGGATGTAATAGCAGAGCACTTGGAAAAAAGTGACCGGATCGGACAAAGTCAACATGGATTTACAAAAGGTAAATTGTGCTTGACTAATCTACTGGAATTTTTTGAGGATGTAACTGGTAAAATAGATAAGGGTGAGCCAGGGGATGTGGTATATTTGGACTTTCAAAAGGCTTTCGATAAGGTCCCGCATAAGAGATTAGCGTGTAAAGTTAAGGCACATGGGATTGGGGGCAAGGTATTGACTTGGATAGAGAACTGGTTGGCAGACAGAAAGCAAAGAGTTGGAATAAACGGGTCTTTTTCCAAGTGGCAGGCAGTGACTAGTGGGGTACCGCAGGGATCGGTCCTTGGACCCCAGCTATTCACAATATATATTAATGATCTGGACGAGGGAACTAGATGTAATATCTCCAAGTTTGCAGATGACACAAAGCTGGGTGGGCGTGTGTGCTGTGAGGAGGATGCCGAGAAACTCCAGTATGATTTGGACAGGTTGGGTGATTGGGCAGAAGCATGGCAGATGCAATATAACGTGGACAAATGCGAGGTTATCCACTTTGGTGTCAAAAACAGGAAGACAGATTATTATCTGAATGGCAATAGATTGGGAGAAGGGGAAGTGCAACGAGACCTGGGCGTCCTTGTGCACCAGTCGCTGAAGGTAAGCATGCAGATGCAGCAGGCGGTTAAGAAGGCAAATGATATGTTGGCCTTCGTAGCGAGAGGGTTTGAGTACAGGAACAAGGATGTCTTGCTGCAGTTGTACAGGGCCTTGGTGAGACCACATCTTGAGTATTGTGTGCAGTTTTGGTCGCCTTATCTGAGGAAGGATGTTCTTGCCATGGAAGGAGTGCAGCGAAGATTCACCAGGCTGATACCTGGGATGGCAGGATTGACGTATGAGGAGAGATTGGGTCGATTGGGCTTGTACTCGCTGTAGTTTAGAAGAATGAGAGGGGATCTCATTGAAACTTATAAAATTCTAACAGGACTAGACAGACTAGATGCTGAAAGGATGTTCCGGATGGTCGGGGAGTCCAGAACCAGGGGTCACAGTCTAAGGATAAGGGGTAAGCCATTTAGGAGGAATTTTTTCACCCAGAGAGTGGTGAACCTGTGGAATTCGCTACCAAAGAAGGCAGTAGAGGCCAATTCATTGAATGTATGCAAGAAGGAGTTGGATATATTTCTTAATGCTAAAGGGATCAAGGGATATGGAGAGAAGGCAGGAACAGGGTACTGAATTTGGATGATCAGCCAGGATGTCATTGAATGATGGAGCAGGCTCGAGGGGCCGAATGGCCTATTCCTACTCCTATCTTTTATGTTTTTATGTTTCTATGTATGGAAACACTGGTATCGTAGCTTCAGCAACTTCCTCAGAGTGTGTGGTGAGAATGTTCCTGATAAGTTAGAGATACTTGCCAATTATGTATCCCCTCATGTGTTTGACTATATCGAAGACTATGTAGACTATGACTCCACTATCCAAATACTACAGCAACTATATGTTAAGGCCCCAAACAAAATTTTTGCTCGGCATCTACTGGCCACAACTCGACAACAACCTTGGGTATCACTTGACGAATTCCTTCAAAAGCTTCGCAGGCTCAGCAAGGATTGTAATCTCAAAGCTGTCTCAGCTGAGCAGTACCAGGAGGAGTTAATTCATGATTCCTTTATTAACGGAATTGCATCTCCTTTCATACGCCAGCATCTGTTGGAGAATAAAACCCTCAAGTTACAAGCTGCCTATGACCAGGCATGTTCTCTGGACTTAGCAAAAAAAATGCAGCTGCCTATGACCAGGCATGTTCTCTGGACTTAGCAAAAAAAATGCAGATGCCTATCTTTTACCGCGTGCACGGACTGCTGCTATCACTTTTCGTGACTCCTCCAATGGGCCTCAGGCAGAAGCCCTCACTGATGACTACTCTATCCTAGCCGATGACGACCCTACCCTAGAAGCCCTCACTGATGACAACCTTACCCTAGCAGCATCCTGGCAATCTGGAAGGAAGTGTTTCTTCTGTGGAGGTGCATTCCACTAGGAAATTTTGTCCTGCTCGTAATGCAACCTGCAGTCATTGCAGTAAGAAAGGTCATTTTTCTAAGGTATGTCAGTCAAGAGCCTCTGTTAGTAAGAAAGGCCACCTTTCTAAGGTATACCGGTGAAGAGCCCCTGATGGTTTTGCAGCTGCTATCTATAAAACTGCTCCTCCCCCAAGAGCCACTACTAAGGTTACAACTGTCAAGGGTAAAACTGCTCCTCCCCCCATCACAGCTATTTTCCCCAAAGCCTGTCCCATGCGGTCACAAAGGTTTTGGTAAATGGACACATTTTGAGTGCACTAATCGACTCATGCAGCTCTGACAGCTTCATCAGTGAGCAGGATGTCAGTAAGTTAAAACTGTGTATTTACCCCTCAGACAGGGAAATTGCAATGGCTCTGACGACACTGACCACCAACTCTTCCGGCTTTTGTATTGTTGACCTTATTCTCAATGGCCGCACTTATTCCTCCAGCTCGGGGTGCTCAAAAACCTATGCAGTGATGTGCTCCTGGGACAGGATTTCCAGAAACAACACAAAAGACTCACTTTTGAGTTTAGAGGGTCAAAACCGGAGCTTACTATTTCCAAAGTACCGTTTTGTGCGCTTTCGGCGGCTTCGCTCAATGAGCCCTCCTTGTTTGCCAATCTTTCCCCCCGATGTATGCCCATAGTCACTAAATCACGACGTTTCAGCCAAGATGATCTATCATTTATCAAGGCAGAGATCTCTCGCCTTCTAGCTGATGGTATCATTGAGCCATGTTCATCTTCCTGGCGGGCTCAAGTCGTCATTGTTAAAAATCCTCTGAAGCAACACAAGAAACATCTTTGCATCGATTACTCGCAAACTATTAACCAGTATACCGACCTGGATGCCTACCCATTACCACGCATCGATGACATGGTCAATAACCTTGCCAACTACAAGGTATTTTCAACTTTTGACTTAAAGAGCGCATACCATCAAGTACCGTTAAAGAACTCTGACAAAATGTATACGGCCTTTGAGGCCAATGGTCAACTTTACCAGTTTTGTCGCCTTCCATTTGGAGTCACCAATGGGGTGGCCGTCTTTCAACAGGGAATGGATAGCCTAGTCAAACAGGAGAACTTAACGGACACTTTTCCATATCTGGATAATATCACCATTGCTGGTCATGGCCAGAAGGAGCATGATGCCAACCTCC
This sequence comes from Somniosus microcephalus, assembly GCF_052327205.1. Lineage (NCBI taxonomy): Eukaryota > Metazoa > Chordata > Chondrichthyes > Squaliformes > Somniosidae > Somniosus > Somniosus microcephalus. The sequence goes on from NC_140991.1 coordinate 142,602,193, forward strand.
AGAAATTTCTTACGATAGCAAAATACTGCAGATGCTGGAAATCCGAAATAACAACAGAAAATGCTGGAAGTCTTGAATGTCTTGACAAAGGGTTTGACCCGAAATGTTGACTCTATTTTCTCTCCACGGATGTTGCCTGGCCTGCTGAGTTTTTCCAGCATTTTCTGTTGTTATTCCAGAAATTTCTTGACATTCTCCATCGTCGCAACTTAACTTTAAATGAGTCCAAATCTGTGAAATCAGTACCATCAATCAACATCCTTGGCTAATGGGTGGGCAATCGTGTCATCAAACCGGATCCGGAGCGACTTCGTCTGCTTGAGGAGCTCCCTCCTCCTACGAATCACAGCTCTCTTCGTTGGGCCCTCGGTATGTTCACCTATTATGCAAAGTGGATACCCCACTTTTCTGACAAGATCCAGCCCCTGCTTCACGTGAAGTCATTTCCATTGAAGGCAACGGCTATTTCAGCTTTCGACCTCCTCAAGCAACAACTGGAAAAAGCCACGCTTTGTTCCATCGATGAAAATTTCCCTTTCGTGGTCGAGTGCGATGCATCGGATGTGGCAATCTCGGCTCCCTTGAATCAAGGTGGTCGACCCGTTGCATTTCTGTCCAGAACTTTGCAGGGTAGCGAACTCCATTATCCCCCTGTCGAGAAGGAGGCTACAGCTATCATTGAAGCAGTAAGTAAATGGAGTCATTTTCTCGCTCATCGCCATTTCACGCTTATAACCGATCAGTGCTCCGTGGCCTTTATGCTGGATAACTGGAAACGCACTAAGATCAAGAATAACAAAATACTGCACTGGAGGATGGAATTGGACGCCTTTGGCTACACCATACATTATCGACCCGGCAAAGAGAATGTGGCCCCGGATGTCCTCATGCGTGCATTCTGTTCTTCCATGTCAACTTCGACTCTTGCGGATCTTCATACTGACTTATGCCATCCTGGCGTTACCTGTATGTTACACTTTGTGTGATCTAAAAATCTCCCATTTTCTACGGAAGATGTGAGAAAAAAATGCTCCACTTGTAGAATTTGCGTGGAATTAAAACCGCAATTCTTCCGTCCGTCGGATGGCTTGCTCATACACGCTACACAGCCTATGCAGCGACTCAGCATTGAATTTAAAGGGCCATTGCCTTCCTCAATGCGAAACACCTACTTGCTTACTATGGTGGACGAATATTCACGCTTTCCCTTTGCTTTCCCCTGTCCCAATATGCTTACTTCCACAGTGATCAAATGCCTCAATCAGGTCTATTCCCTTTGCGGTACGGCCAATTTCATCCACTCTGATCGGGGTCCCTCCTTCATGTCAAGCGAACTCAAAAGTTATCTTTCCCAACGGGGAATCGCCACAAATAGAACGACACCGTATCATCCTATTGGAAATGGACAGGTTGAGAGATACAACGCTATCATTTGGAACGCTGTTCGTCTTGCACTGAGGTCACACAACCTCTTAGACCAGCAGTGGGAAACTATGCTCCCTGACACATTGCATTCCATCAGGTCTCTTCTTTCTACATCCACTAACACTACTCCTCACGAACGATTCTTCGGGTTCCAGCATCGCTCCACTCATGGGACGTCCCTACCATCATGGTTGGCAGCTCCTGGCCCCGTGCTGCTCCAAAGATTCGTCCGATCCTCTAAGAGTGATCCCCTCGTCGACGAAGTGGAACTGACGGATGTCAATCCCACGTACGCATACGTGCGGTACCCTGATGGCCGGGAATCCGCAATGTCACTCCGGGATCTGGCTCCCTGCCCAACCGGTCACATGGACCTAATCGATGGTGGGACCTGTATCAATGACACCGATACCCTGCGCTCCTCTGAGGATGATGCCCTACCCGGGATGTCAAGGGATCTGCCAGCTATTCCGCTGGATCAACCCGGGGAACAGAGCGCTCCCCACGGAATGGCCACCCGAAGCCAGGATGCCGGTCAGTCACTGACTACTGGGCAGGGTGAAGCCAGCTCTGCGCCTGTGGGGGCCCGCACCTGGAGCCACGCTCTCCCCAGTCCTCCTCAGGTCGATCAAGGCGACACGGACCCTGCCAGCCCGCCGGTACGAACTAAGCGACCCAGGGACCAAAACACGGTCCGAGGAGACGTGCCTTCCAGCCACCAACAGATATCCAAACGCACCCGGAGCCACGATCTCCCCAGCCCCCCTCAGGTCGATCAAGGCGACACGGACTCTGCCAGCCCGCTGGTACGAACTAAGCGACCCAGGGACCAAAACACGGTCCGAGGAGACGTGCCTTCCGGCCACCGACGGAGATCCAAGTGGCTGCGTCTATTCTTAGTCCAACTAGTTTGGTAGAAAGAAGCCGCCGGACTTCCAATCTTTCAGGCGGGAAGAATGACATAAATCGTGCCATTCATGTAGAAAGGACTTATGAAATATGCTGGGCAGCCTGCTGGTGGCGCTGTCCAGGGAGAGTATAACTACTCGGGCACGGGCCCAGTTTGCTCAGGGACATTTTGTAAACAGGAACTAGTGAAGGACAACTAGACTTCCATATTGTGAAACAGTCGATTAAAACCTTGTTTAATACTCTGACCAAGTGCCTAGTAGTTTTCTTATGTCAGTGACCAATGCTAAAATTGATTACAGCATTCAAAAAGTTACTGTAGAATTACTTTAAGTAAGAATTTTAAAGGAACAAGGCAGGATAATGGGACTGTTTAAAACCATCCTCCAAAAGGGGGTTAAATTCAGTGCAGGGAAGAATGGCTGAAAGGTTTTCTCCAGTCCTAAAATTTCTATGTTTCTACTTCCTACTTTGGGGTTCAGAGCAGACTGGGAAATCTCAGTAACAATCATATCCTGGATCTGCATTGGATTATCTGAGTTTTTTATTTATAAGTTTCCGTGGTTACAATAAGGTCACCTTCCCCAGAGGAGTGGAGACCTAATTAAATTGGCAGTGTCACATCCCGATGACGTCCCCTTTCCATGGGTTCCAGGTGGTGGCCTGACCTCCCTCCCCCACCAATTTTGATTCCCACCCCCTGGCGGTGACGTCAATTCCACTGGCTTTGGGCGGGAGTCAGTCGGAGCATGTAAATGCCATCCAGGAGTTAAAATCTCCCGGACCTCATGCACCTGGGGAGCGGACGGTTCACCTTTCCCATTTTGGCCCCTTGACCCCCAATTCCTGCTATGAGTTAAAAGCGGCCCTTGAATTTCAGAACAAAAGACAATTTTTAAAATAGAGAATCTTAAAATAGAACTATTATGTTGAATTATTATTATTATGTTAATAGCAGGCAAACTCCTGCAACAATCCGGATGCACCTCCCTTAGTAACAAAAAGTGACATGATATCCACCAGAGGTGAAGTCACTGAGCTTTGACAGCAAAAGTCAGGCTGAGAGCTAACCACTGCTATTAAAATCAGGCCCAGTAAATTAAGTGAACAGTAAAAATTGAGTCCAATGTTTTGTGTAATCTTTTTCATATAAATTTATATTAATTTTAAGTAGTTGTGTACCTTAAAAGGTTACTGGCTTACTTATTTTCAGGTGGCTTGGGTTTAAGACCATTCACTCCAATATAATGGCATCAAGCGAAGAGGATCTTAGTGACATTGACTTATATAAAAATTAGGTTTACAAAGTAGTATTGATGCAGATATATAAATGAAAAGCTTCAAAAGGTTTTAAAATACCTTGAACTTATAACATTTGCTTTTTTTTAATAGTCTTAAAACCCATGTTTCACCTTAAGAGTCAACTGGGCTTCATTTTAATCACAATTATCCAGTCTCCCATGGCATAGCATGTGGGAAGTCAATACAAAGTGCAGTATTCAGGTCACGTGCAATCAGAGGGTGGGCAAAATTGGACACAGTCAGGAGAATGGGGAAGGGGAAGGGGAAGGGGAAGAAGTAGAAGGGGGGGGAGGAGGGAAAGCGGGAGGCCCCAGTTTTCTGTTCATGCGGGGGGGGTTTGCCTTCCCTCCCCAAGCCCCAATGATCTACTCACTGTGGGGGAGGGATGTGAGCAGAGCTACACTTCCCTCCCATAAGCTCCAATTTTCTGATCACCGATGAGGTGTGGGGTTTGCCTTGCCTGTCCCAGGCCCTGACTGGGTTTATATATCATAGGTTTCTGAAATAATCTGTAGGTTTGTCCTAGATGGGAAAAAGTATATTTTATAAATAGTACACGCATGACAATTGTTAAGATTTCACAAATACTCACATGCTGCTGTGATGAGGGTGGAATTGCATGCAGAATCACAAGAACCATGTGTTAAATATCAGCTCTCCTTTGGCTGGGAATGCTAAATACCCATTTAAAATTGTTAAGCGCCACCTACAGACTAACAGATACCGCATAGAATTCTGTGATCTACCTAGCATTTAATTTTTTTTCTAGATGCCTGGCTATTAAAGCACAGTGAACTCTAGACATCATGTGGCTTTTTGTTACTAAGGGAGACACTTCCTGTTTGGCACCAGAGATCGTGTGAATGTTTCAGTGGTTCAGTTACTTCCTTGTATGGGTCACATTGCTACAGCTTGTTTTGGTAATCTTAGTCAGGGCAGGACAGTAGTATGTTCCCTACTAAGCAATTATTGTTCTTTTCTCTGTTATCTATTGTCATGAATTAGTTCTATTGTGGTTCTCCCAGTATGTCTTGAGCATGTCTGGCTTAGGTATTTTTTCTCTTTTATGAATATGGTTATGGTTTGCTATCCCACATCTTGCTTCTTAAAGGTTAGTCTGTCTGTTGCATCCTGCCTTCCCCAATTTTTATTTTTCTATTTTATTCATGGGACTGCAAGTTGTTATTGTCTCTGTTTATGTGTCAGCCTTAACTCAGTGGTAGCACTCTCTCTCCTGAGTGAGAAGGTTTTGGGTTCAAGCCCCACTCTACTACCAAGGGAGTTCTGCACTGTCGTCTTTCAGATGAGACGTTAAACTGAGGTACTGTCTGTCCTCTCAGGTTAAAGATCCCACAGCACTATTCGAAGAAGAGCAGGGGAGTTCTTGCAGTGCCCTAGCCAATATTTATCTCTCAAACAACACCACTAAAGTTCATCTTCATTACTTTCAGTTTCCCTTCTCGTGGTTGATCAGGTTCACTAAAACAGTTTAATTGGTCATTTATCTCATTGCTGTTTGTGGGACCTTGCTGTGCACAAAATGGCTGGTGTGTTTCTCTACTTGACAACAGTGACTACACTTCAAAAGTAATTAATTGACTGTAAAGCACTTTGGGACGTCCTGAGGTCATGAAAGCTGCTATACAAGTTCTTTCTTTCATTCTATTCTGTTTTGCTTCTCCAAGTTCCAAGGTGCTGATAAAAACTGTTTATCTATTACAGACCCTTCATTCTTTGCTCCTTAGTATAGTCTGAAGACCAAAAATATCAAGAACTTAATGTGGCCTAGACAAGAGTAATGTGATTTTCTTCACCGGACCTATTGTCCAGAGGAATTCAGTGTATTTTTTTACAGATTTGCAACAGTACAGTGGGATGCATCTGCAGGCCACAAACAGGAGAAATTTCAACAGCCTATTTGGTGGGTCCAGTCTGGGAGAAATCAAGATAGTGCTCTGATTTGATTTGGATTATTTTTTTAGTTTTCTCTAGGATTCTTTTCCAGTATTGTTGGATGATTAGGAAGGTCAAGTATATCTGAGACTAGAAATGCTACTAAATGAATACTTAACGCATACATATAATGTTCCTTTAACTGCTATTTTAATAAAGGTAGAATAGAATCATAGAATGGTTACAGCACAGAAGGAGGCCATTTGGCCCATCAAGCCCATGCCAGCTCTCTGCAAGAGCACTTCAGCTTGTCCCACTCCCTTGCCCTTTTCCCATAGCCCTGTAATTTTTTTTCCTCAGGCACTTATCCAATTCCCTTTTGAAAGCCATGATTGAATCTGCCTCCACCACCCTCTCAGGCAGTGCATTCCAGATCCTAACCACTCGCTGCGTAAAAAAGTTTTTCCTCATGTCACCTTTGGTTCTTCTGCCAATCACCTTAAATCTGTGTCCTCTGGTTCTCAACCATTTCGCCAATGGGAATAGTTTCTCTCTATCTACTTAGTCTAGACCCCTCATGGTTTTGAACACCTCTATCAAATCTCCTCTCAACCTTCTCTGCTCTAAGGAGAACAACCCCAGCTTCTCCAACTTTACTGGCAAGCCTATTATGTGGCACTTTATCAAATGCCTTTTGGAAGTCCATGTACACCACATCAACCACATTGGCCTCATCAACCCTCTCTGTTACCTTATCAAAAATTCAATCAAGTTAGTTAAACATGATTTGCCTTTAACAAATCCATGCTGGATTTCCTTAATTATGCCACACGTGAATGTTAATTTTGTCCCGGATTATCATTTCTAAAAGCTTCCTCACTACCAAGGTTAAACTGGCTGTCCTGTAGTTGCTGGGTTTATCCTTGCACCCTTTTTTGAACAAGGGTGTAACATTTGCAATTCATCAGTCTCCCGTATCTAAGGAGGGTTGGAAGAATATGGCCAGTACCTCCGCAATTTCCACCTTTACTTCCCTCAGCATCCTCAGATGCATCCCATCCGGTCCTGGTGACTTATCAACTTTAAGTACAGCCAGCCTTTCTAGTACCTCCTCTTTATCAATTTTTATCTCATCCAGTATCTCTACTACCTCCTCTTTCACTATGGAGGAGAAATTCATTATAGCCCTATTTGGGGTGCTAAATTTTAAACGTTTAGAAAATTAGCACCAGGCGCTAATGTTTCTAAACTTTAAAAAATTTGGCTTTGTGCTCCAGGAAGGAAGTGGATGCTAAATCAAGTGGCTCCACTTCCCTCTTGGAGCGCAATCGGCAGCAGGCAGGGCGGAGCCTTCAGCAGTGCTGCACACTGGGCCGTGCAGTGCTGCCACGTTCAAAGGCTCCTTCCCTCCATTAAAGGGAAGGGCCATCGCTGCAGGCTCTGCAATAGATAAAGTACCTACCTCGACCACCAAGGCAGCCATGATCCAGCGCGATCAGCCTGGCACTCAAGCAGAGTGCTGGGTTGAACGATCGTGGGCAGGAACCTGCGAAAAAATGCGGAACAAGAAAGGCTCCTAGGGGGGCGGTACCTCAATTTAAATATTGAAATGAGGCTGGAAGCCTCTATTTTCCCCCTCCATTTTGAATTGAACCGCCTGTGGACGGGTTTCACACAATTCCTGAAACCCGGCAGTTAAAGAGAGGCAGGGCAGCTGCATCCAGGAGGTAAGTGGATTTATACCTGGACCCAGGATCCCTGCCATACCGACCCCTTGCGATCGGAAACCACCCCCCCCCCCCCAGGAGGCCTCTGATCGCATTCCCAGGCCTCCCCTACCACCCCCAGGCCTGCCCCCACAGCGATGATGATGAGGCCATCCAGGATCCTCCGGTGGCCGGCCCCGATCGTCCGCCCCCCCACCCCGATCCCTGGCTGCACCACCCCCCCTCCACCCCCGTGATCCCCGACCACCACCCGCGATCCCTGCTTGCCTGCCGATCCCTGACCTCCACAATCCCCAACCACCCCGATTGCCTGCCGATCCCCTGCTGATCCTGCAACCCCTCCGATCCTCTATCACCCCTCCCAATTGCTGACCCCCCATATTGCCATCCCCACCGATCCTCTCTCCACTCTCCCAATTGCTGACCCCCCCCGCCAACCTTGACCCCCACCCCACCCCCCCACCGATCCTCGACCCCCCTTCTGCCGATTCCCGACCCCCCTCCTGCGATCCCTCCACCGGACCGACCCCTCGCAACTGAGGCCTATCTGCCCTCAGCCAGCCTCTCAAGCTGGCTGGCTGCGGGTGGGAAACCGAGACCCCACATTCAAATTAGGCCCTGCTGGTAAAATTGGCAGGACCTGCGGGAAACCCGACCTCCCGGGTTTTCCGCCAGCCTCGGACCGCCCCCCGCCCCCAACCCACTTCCCCGAACAAAATTCCACCCATTGATTCACCATAAAACATCAATTAACAGGTGTAATGCTAAATGTCGAAACCATGACAAATACTAAAGTTATTGAATGTTGCAGCTGAAAGTCAAATCATATTAGATGTGAGTTTGAAGAACAATTTATTATCCTGGAAATTTGGAGTGGTATTACCACAAGGAGATCTCTGGTAGTTGATGTAGTGGTGATAGTAAAAGTAATGTCAGCAATTATGGCCCATGGACAACAGAAGGAGAATAATTCATGTTTAACTTGGCTGTGAGTCACACATAGAATCAGCAGCTTTCATCAAATAAGGAATTGCGCAAGTCACTCAAACATATATTGCCCTTGTGGTTGTTATCAAATGATAATTCCTATAAACTGCAAATACCTAGAACTATCTGCATTTAACAGTCAATAAGGAAATGCTCTTTGGAAGCAGGGATAGTGTATAATGCACTCAGACAAGACAATACTCGATTGTCATGACTATAATATCACTAGGATTCAATTGAAGGGTTGACGTAATTTCTCTGCAGGTACAGTTCTACTGTTTCACAGTTAGAATGGACTGAGCTAAAGATGTTTGTTTTCACCAGGGAGTCCTGAAGGTCAAATGATCTTATGACATAACTCCCACTAGGTTGCACAGGCCACGCTCTAATTAGTTACTGTCTCAAATTGGATTTCTTAGCCTGACCGTAAGCATTAAATTGCTGGCATTAAGCCACATGTGGTTGAATGGCAGTTAGCTAAGCAGGAGGAAAGCATCGACAATTAATGGTTTCAAATTGACTGCCAGATACAGTATCTTAAAAAAAATTATTAATGTGCTTTTTGTAAACACAATAATACATGGAAATAAATAATCATCCATGTAGCTGGCTAGCTAGAAGACACACCACTGCACAATATCTAAATGCTGTCAATTTGTTAACTGCCTAGAACATAAAGAAATTAGTTGTTATTTTTAGAAAGCCTTTACCCAAAGATATAAAAGTGGTGACAAGCATTTCCCTGATACATGACTTTGACACTCAAGTCTTTTCTTTTAGTGAGCTGCTGGATTTATGTCATTAAAAAATTGCTCCTGACTGACTCGAGAGTGATTCATGAAGTGAATTTAATAAAGAAGAGCATAAACTTGCAGTAGCAGAAAATCAGCATCATCTGAAAGAGTTAAGATTGTGATGCAATGAGCAGTGCCTTTGTTTTGCTGAGTCAATTGGATTGAGATCAACTATAAAAACATTTTAAACAAAAACTCTAGAAATTACTGTTTGGGAGATATTAGTGGCCGAATGCTTGCACCTTCATATAACACTCCTTTGTCTGTTATTTTAGCAGAGGCATTAACTCATTTGATTCGTCTTTATGCATGACAATAATTAGCATATTTCCATATTTGTTCCATTATTGGGGTTGATCTTTTTTATTTACAAAGATAAAGAAAATGATAAACATTTTCAGTCTTTTTCATTTCCTGTAAGGGTAGGAAATTTCTTTTCCCCCAGTCTGTCTTGTCTCCCAAACACACACCATATAAGGAGCTGCTCTCAGACCTGCACCAGTCCTGCTCTCAGCCGACTACTGAGGGTGCGTAAATCAGCCTGAGGACGCTCCCTGCAATAGCTTTCTACTGAGGGAAGATTCTGGTCTCTATACAGAAGAGAAGCTTAGCATAAGGCTCAAGCAAAAACTTCACTGTGAATTTACCCAAGCTACAACAGCAGGCCTACCAACTCTACAGCACTCAGTGGGAGTCTCATGAAGAGATTGCAATCTCTTTCCGCCCACAGATCACAATCTCTTATGTGTGTGCATTGTGCTAGCAATTACCAACATTTCTTTAGCCTTCTTTTACTGGACAGGAAGAGAATGCTGTGAGTGGGCTGCCACAGCATTTATATTTTTTCTAAGAGGGTTTTTGCTGCAGCTATGGATGCTGGATTAATCCTGCTTCCATACTCTCACTTTCTCTCAATCTCCAGTGAGTAAATGTAAAATCCCATAGTCATATGGGCTGTGAAGAGAAAGAAAAATAAAGAAGAAATGGAAGCAGCGAAAGGAAAAAAGAAAGGCAGGGCACAGATATTAAGAAACAGGAGTGATGAGTAGAGTTGAGGAGAAGAATGCATGAATGGCACTTGGCCATTCTGTGTAGCCCAGTTAACAAGTGCAGCTTGTCACTGCTAGCTATGTTATATTTTACGCGCAAGTCAACATCTCAGTTATGCAACTTGCTATTGAAAATCTCACACCTAGGATTTGTCCAATGTCAACAGCTCTGTTTAACTCCTAGAATTCCTAGCAGTAAACACTGGACACATTTCACAGCATCTCTTGGAGACAAGCACAAGATGTGGAACATGAAAAGATTTCAACTTTTATGCGATGGGCTCCTTCCAGGCATAGCAGCTGGCATTAGCGACATTTCACAGTTCAAAGTACACTGCTGTATCTGGGAGCTCACTGAGGCACTCTACACCAGGAGGAACTCCTATGTCTCTTTCACTATGGACAAAGCGAAGCAGGACGAGAGAGTCCTTGCCTTCGCCCACATGGCAGGCTTCCCCAGGGTGCACAGTGCCATAGACTGCACCTACATCGGCCTAGAGATTCAGGGGTTTAGTGCCAGCTGTTAAGGCTGGTCTTGTGGAAAAAGTGGCATCTGCCTCGCTTCTGCCCACTTCCGGCACAGGCAGCACCGACCGCCATATTGGTGAGGGTAAAGAAAGAGGTGTTGTTTAGCTTCACCTGAAGCAGGCATTAGGCTATTAATATATTCAAATAAGGGGCCCAACGCCTGCTTCTACTCCCTCTTGCAAATTTGGCTTGTGTCTGAGGCAGCCAGCACCAGCCATGTTTACTCCCGGGAAAACAAACGTTAAACAGCGCCAAAAGAAAAAAGGTAGGCAGTAACCATTACCATCTCCGATCTCACTCCCAACTCCGACCTCCAGGCCCTTTCCAATCTCCGCCCAACCCTGGTAGCCAAACCCTGACCTCCCCCGACCTGGCCCCGACCCCCCCCACCAATCCTGGCCCTGACCTCCCCCGACCTGGCCCTGACCTCCCCCCGATCTGGCCCCGACCTCTCCCCGGCCTGGCCCTCACTCCCTCCCGATTCTGGCCCCGACCTCCCTCCCGATCCTGGCCCCGAGTCCCGACCTACCTCACAGTCCTTGCTGGGCATTCCGCCATTCAGCACTGGGCTGAACAGCACAATAATGATAATCATCAGGCAGCACCAAGTTCTGGTGCTGCCTGCGATCTTCTTACGGGCGCGAGCAAACCTCATCCCATGGTGGCACTGCCCGTTTACAAGCTTTATCGGATTATTAGGCCATTTTCTTGCATGCTTCCTATCACTAGCTTAACATTTTTATCAATCGTAAGGGATTCCAATCTCTCAAGGTACAGTGACCATGCAGGTCTGTGCCCACTATTCTAGCAGCAGTCATAACTCTTTCATCTTGTGCCGGTCCTTTGTGCCACCTTTATTCAAGCAGGCTGGCAAATTACAGGTTGGTTACAGGGCGACAAGAGCTATCCCCTTCGGACATGGCTTATGATTCCTAGCAGGAACCCAGGCACCACTGCAGAGCTGGCCTCCAACAAGAGTCATGTCCCCACCAGAAACATCATCGACCAATCGGTGCTCACCAGCAACGCTTTCACTGTGTGGACCATTCCGGAGGAGCTTTGCAGTACATCCCCAGCAGGAATCCAGATTTGTGGTTGTCTGCTGCATGCTGCATAACTTTGCCACCATGATGGACCAGCCCTTACCACCACCTGGGCACCAACAAGTGCAGGAGGAGGAGGAGTGCCATCGACCACCAGTGCCCCAAGCTGCCAGAGCACTCGTAAGCAGCTCATCGAGGAGTGCTTCACCTAAATCAGCACTCACATTCCCACTACACCAACAGTCCCACAATCTTTGTCACCACTGTCCTTACTACCACCATCTGATTACTTTCCTTCAGCCCAGCCTTATGGGTCTTGCTTTCACTTCACTGCAAAGATAAACACTAAGATAAATCCAGAACAAAAAACAAATTTATCAAACAAATACTACCATAGTGCATGGCTTAGCTAACAAAATTTTGTTTACTTACAACCTTTATGCAACTCTGCATGCTCCTTTTCTATCCTGGTGCTCCTACAAAATGTTTCCCCAGTAACTATAGCTTGGGAGGTGGAAGGCTGCTGAGCTTCCATTGAGGACATATCAGATGGCCACAGAGAATGGCCTCAAGCAGCTCTGGGCCTAGAGGGCCCGGCTTCAGACTGCAGCATCTCGGTGTGGGTCAGAGCAGTCTGGCCAAGCTAGCTGTGCGGCAATACCAAGGGCACTGGCGGAGTGGGTGGCGGGAAAGCAAGTATACTGTCGTCCTGAAAGATGACAGCAGGTGCCTCTCCCATGGAGTCATGGCCGTTCTCCTGGGACTGTGCCTCAGCACTCCTATGGCTCTGCCTATGGCTGGTAAAAGCATCTGCAGCTTGTCATGCAGAGTGTATAGGGTGAGATAGAATGCAGAAAGGAAATGGAGGATAAGGTATGAAGAAATGGCCGTGTGATTATAATCAGAGATATTACGCGCTGCCTGAGTCAATATTACCTGTAGTAGGCGTGTGCAGTGCCTGTCCGGGTGCGATCGAATTTCTAGCCCACATTTACTAATACTCTTCACAAAACTGTTGCATAAAAATTATTTCTTACCAAAAACTGAATGAATGACTCAAAAATAATGTATTTTTAAGAGTAACATCTAGTTCAAACAAAAATATAAAACAATAAATAGGATTTTTTTTAATGTTATTAAATACCTTGTTATGAGTAAGTTAAAACTTTTATTAAGATTTAATAAAACAATGCCAGTTTTATTAATTATTGCGAATAAAATTGGAAACAACATAATGGAGATGGGATTTCTCACACAATGATACGTCATATAGTCATTATGTTAATACCTTTTAAAGCTAGGTTATTGTTCTATGTGAAGAATGCAGAGATAAGGGCCGGAATTTTTCCATTGCAGAGTGTGCAGGTTTGGGGGCGCGTCGACAGTTAAAAGCGTGGAAATTGACAGCACGTTGGGACCCGCCATCATCCAACTGACTTCACATTTAACTCGGGTGCGTTTGACTCGGAGGCTCGAAAGGCCAAATGGCCTACTTACATTCTTATGCTCAGGCTATTGCACCAGGTTGTCACAGATCTTGGTAGCTTGCTAGAACAAGACCTGCTGCCCAGAGGACCTGGTGGACATGCCTTACCAGTGGCTGTCAAAGTCACCACCGCACTCAACCTCCTTGCCTCACACTCCTTGCAGGGATCTGCAGCAGATACTTGCAGCATCTCGCAGTCGGCCACCCACAGATGCATCACCCAGGTGACCGATGCCATGTTTCACATGTCAACCAATTATGTAAACATTGCCACTGATGAAGCCAGTGTTACTGAGCAGGCGCTCAGCTTTGCGGCTCTGGCTGGCTTCCCACAGGTGCAGGGCGTATTCGACTGAACACGTGTGGTCATCAAGGCACCCCCACTTCACCCAGGAGTGTTTGTGAACTGCAGGGGCTTCCACCCCCTCAATGTGCAGCTCATCCGCAACCATAAAAAGATCATCATGCAGGTGTGCACCAGATTCCCTGGCAGCTATCATGAATCTTTCATGCTCTGCCAGTCCACCATCCCTCAGCTCTTCGCACCTTGGACAAAAGGGCTAGCCACAGAAGACATGGTTGATGACACCGTTGAGAAGGCCAAGCAATGAGGCCGAAGACTCATAACAACACAGAAGGAGGCCATTCGGCCCATCGAGTCCATGCCGGATCTCTGTAGAGCAATCCAGCCAGTCCCATTCCCCCGCTCTATCCCTGTAGCCCTGCAAGTTTATTTCCCTCAAGTGCCTAACCTGTCATAATCTTGTACACCTCTATCAAATCACCTCTCAATCTCCTTTGTTCTAATGAAAACAAATCCAGCTTCACCAACCTGTCCTTGTAGCTAAGATCCCCCATCCCTGGAACCATTCTGGTAAATCTCCTCTGCACCCTCTCAAGGGCCTTCACATCCTTCCTAAAGTGTGGTGAACAGAACTGGATGCAATACTCCAGCTGTGGCATAACCAGCGCTTTATAAAGGTTCAGCATAACTTCTCTACTTTTGTACTCAATACCTCTATTTATGAAGCCCAAGATCCCATATGCTTTGCTAACCACTCTCTCAATATGTCCCGCCACCTTCAGGGACCTATGCACATTAACACCCACGTCCCTCTGTCCCTGCACACTCTTTAAAACTGCACCATTAAGTGTATATTGCCTCTCCCTGTTCCTTCTGCCAAAATGCATCACCTCACACTTCTCTGTATTAAATTCCATCTGCCACTTGTCTGCCCATTCTGCTAGTCTTTCTGCATCCTGTTGCAGTCAATTGGTATTATCATCACTGTTTGCCACACACCCAAGTTTGGTGTCACCGGCAAATTTAGAACTTCTACTCTGTATTCCTATATCCAGGTCATTTATATATATTAAAAAAAAGCAGTGGCCCCAGCACTGACCCTTGGGGAACACCACTGTCTACCATCCTCCAGTCTGAAAAACAGCCATTTACCACAACTCGCTGTTTTTTATCCTTAAGCCAATTCCTTATCCAAGCTGCCACTGACCCACCTATTCCATGAGCCTCAATTTTGTTAACCAGCCTTCTATGTGGTACTTTGTCAAATGCCTTCCGAAATTCCATGTAGGTTACATCCATTGCATTCCCTTCATCAATCCTCCCTGTTACTTCGTCAAAAAATTCAATTAGATTAGTCAAACATGATCTGCCTTTCACAAATCTGTGTTGGCTCTCCTTAATTAGCTTAAACCTCTCCAAGTGCCCATTCATTTTTTCCTTGATTATTGTTTCTAAAATTTTACCCACCACTGATGTTAAACTGACCAGCCTATAGTTACTAGGATTGTCCATACACCCTTTCTTGAACAATGGTGTCACATTTGCCACTTTCCAATCCTCAGGCACCTCCCACGCATCTCGGGAAAGATTGGAAAATTATGCCAAGCCCTTCGCTATTTCCTCCCCTAATTGCCTTAGCAACCTGGGATGCAAGCCATCTGGACCAGGCGACTTATCCACTCTAAGCATACCCAGCCTTTCCAGTACATCCTGTCTATCAATTTTCACCCCTTCCATTGCTTCTACCGATATTTTGTCAGCATCCACCTCCTTAGTAAACACCGATACAAAGTACTCATTGAGTATTCTAGCCTTGCCCTGTGCCTCTAAGCATATATCACCTTCTTTGTCTCTAATAGGCCCCACCCCACCTCTTACTACCCGCTTACTGTTTACATGCCGGTAGAAGATTCCTGGGTTCCCCTTTATGTTAACTGCCATTCTATTTTCATATTCTCTCTTTGCCAATCTTATTTTCATCTTCACTTCCCCTCTCAACTTACTGTATTTGGTCTGGTTCGCCCTTGAAGAATTCACCTGACATTCATCATACACCCTCTCTTTTTTTGTTTCATCATCTTCTCTATCTTCCTCATCCATGGAGCCCTTGCTTTGGTTCCCTTACCCTTCTCTCTTGTTGGAATGTACCTAGCCTGTACTTGGAACATCTCCTCCTTAAAGATCACCCACTGTTCCATTACAGTTTTTCCTTTCAGTCTTTGGTTACATTCTACCCTGGCTAGATCCTTTTGCATCCTATTGAAGTTAGCCCTATTCCAGTTTAGAAGTTCCACTCTAGATTGTTCCTTGCTCCTCTCCATTGTTAATCTAAATCTTATGATACGATGATCACTCGTACCAAAGTGTTCTCCCACAGACACTTGGTCGAACTGGCCCACCTCATTCCCCAGCACCAGATCCAGCAATGCCTCCTTCCTAGTTGGGCCAAGAACATACTGGTCAAGGAAATTCTCCTGAACACATTTCAGAAATTCCTCCCCCTCCTTTCCCTTTACCCTAGCATTATCCCAGTCGATATTTAGATAATGAAAGTCCCCCAATATTACCACTCTATAGCTCTTGCATAGCTCTGCGATTTCCCTGCAGATTTGCTCCTCTACCTCCCTCTCACTATTTGGAGGCCAATAGAATACCCCCAATAGCATAATCATACCCTTTTTGCTGCTCAACTCTAACCAAATGGATTCTGTCCTTGTCCCCTCAAGAACATCCTCCCTTTCCAACACTACAATGCCTTCCTTAATCAGCACTGCCACCCCACCTCCCTTTTTTCCTTCCCTATCTTTTCTGAACACTTTGTACCCTTGAATATTAAGTGCCCAGTCCTCACCGTTTTTAAGCCATGTTTCCGTTATTGCCACGACATCATATTGTCACATGGCTAATTGTGCTTGTAGCTCACGAACCTTATTCACCACACTTTGTGTGTTTACATACATGCATTCTACACCCGTTTTTGAATTTTTCGTAGTCTTTCTTAGTCTGCTCCTATCTAATATGATACTACTTCTGCCTCTAGTACTACTTTCTTCTCTAGTACTATCCAACACACTCACTCTTTTATGCACCTTATTCCTCTTTTCTACTCCTATATGCTGTTGCCCATTCCCCGGCCAAGCTAGTTTAAAACCTCCCCAACAGCACCAATGTTATAATGACAGGCACATGTCCATCAGATGTGTCATAGAGCAAGCAATCGACATAAGAACATAAGAACATAAGAAATAGGAGCAGGAGTAGGCCAATCGGCCCCTCGAGCCTGCTCCGCCATTCAATAAGATCATGGCTGATCTGATCCTAACTGCCAATCCACTATCACAGAACCATCTCCTGCATCTAACAGAATTAGACACACGAAATAGGAGCAGGATCAGGCTACACGGCCCCTGGGCCCGCTCCGCTACCCACAGGGCCATGACCGATCCGAACCTAGACTCATGTCCAAATTCCTGCCCGCTCCCCGTAACCCTTAATTCCCTTTACTTCTAGGAAACTGTCTATTTCTGTTTTAAATTTATGTAATGATGTAGCTTCTACAGTTTTTTGGGGCAGCATATTCCATGGACCTACCACCCTCTGAGTGAAGTAGTTCCTCCTCATCTCAGTTTTGAAAGAGCAGCCCCTTATTCTAAGACTATGCCCCCTAGTTCTAGTTTCACCCATCATCGGGAACATCTTCCCTGCATCCACCCAATCCAACCCCTTCACAATCTTATATGTTTCAATAAGATCGCCTCTCATTCTTCTGAACTCCAATGAGTAGAGTCCCAATCTACTCAACCTCTCCTCATATGTCCATCCCCTCATCCCCGGGATTAATCGAGTGAACCTTCTTTGTACTGACTCGAGAGCAAGTATGTCCTTTCTTAAGTATGGACACCAAAACTGTACGCAGTATTCCAGGTGCGGTCTCACCAATACCTTGTACAACTGAAGCAATACCTCCCTATTTTTATATTCTATCCCCCTAGCAATGAAAGCCAACATTCCATTGGCCTTCTTAATCACTTGCTGCACCTGCATACTAACCTTTTGAGTTTCGTGCACCAGTACCCCCAGATCCCTTTGTACTTCAGTACTTTCAAGTTTCTTGCCATTAAGATAATAACTTGCTCTACGATTTTTCCTGCCAAAGTGCATAACCTCACACTTTCCAGTATTGTATTCCATCTGCCAAATCTCTGCCCACTTACTTAGCTTGTCTATGTCCCCTTGAAGGTTTTTTATGTCCTCCTCACTCACTACTTTCCCCCCCATCTTAGTATCATCTGCAAACTTTGATATGTTACACTCGGTCCCCTCCTCCAAATCGTTAATATAGATTGTAAAGAGTTGGGGACCCAGCACTGACCCCTGCGGAACACCACTAGTTACTGATTGCCAGTCTGAGAATGAACCATTTATCCCAACTCTCTGCCTTCTGTTAGATAGCCAATCCTCTATCCATGCCAGAATATTACCCCCAATCCCGTGATTTTTTATCTTAAGCAATAATCTTTTGTGTGGCACCTTGTCAAATGCCTTTTGGAAGTCTAAATACACTACGTCCACTGGTTCCCCTTTATCCACCCTATATGTTACTTCCTCAAAGAACTCCAGCAAATTTGTCAAACATGACTTCCCCTTCATAAAACCATGCTGACTTTGTCCTATTAAATTATGATTATCCAAATGTCCTGTTACTGTCTCCTTAATAATGGACTCCAAAATTTTACCTACCACAGATGTTAGGCTAACCGGTCTATAGTTTCCAGCCTTCTGTCTACTGCCCTTTTTAAATAAGGGTGTTATATTAACAGTTTTCCAGTCTGCCGGGACCATTGCCGAGTCCAGGGAGTTTTGGAAAATTATTACCAATGCATCCACAATCCCTACCGCCACTTCCCTTAAGACCCTAGGATGTAAGCCATCAGGTCCAGGTGATTTATTCGCCTTGAGTCCCATTATTTTACCGAGTACCACTTCCTTAGTGATTTTGATCGTGTTTAGCTCCTCCCCCCCCTTTAGCCCCCTGTTTGTCCAGTGTTGGGATATTCTTAGTGTCTTCTACTGTAAAGACTGATGTAAAATATTCATTCAGTGTTTTTGCCATCTCCATATTTCCCACCATTAATTTCCCGGTCTCACCCTCTAAGGGACCAACATTTACTTTAGCCACCCTTTTTCTTTTTATATAACTATAAAAACTCTTACTATCTGTTTTTATATTTTTTGCTAATTTACTTTCATAATCTATCTTCCCTTTCTTAATCAATCTTTTTGTTATTTTTTGCTGTCTTTTAAAGTTTTCCCAATCCTCTATCCTCCCACTAGATTTGGCTACCTTATATGCCCTTGTTTTTAGTCGAATACTATCCTTAATTTCTTTACTTAGCCACGGATGGCTGTCTTTTCTTTTACACCCTTTTCTTCTCAGCGGAATATATATTTTTTGGAAGTTGTAAAATAACTCCTTAAATGTATCGTCTTACCCTTTAATCTATTTTCCCAATCCACTCTACTCAATTCCGCTCTCATACCTTCATAGTCTCCTTTATTCAAGCTCAGCACGCTTGTTTGAGATCCAACCTTCTCACCCTCTAATTGAATATGGAATTCAACCATGTTATGGTCACTCATTCCAAGGGGATCCTTTACTAGGACATTTTTAATTAATCCTGTCTCGTTACACAGGACCAGATCTAAGGTTGCCTGCCCCCTGGTCGGTTCAGTTACATACTGCTCAAGAAACCCATCCCTAATACACTCAATGAACTCATCCTCAAGGCAGCCCTGCCCAATTTGATTTGTCCAATTAATATGATAGTTAAAATCCCCCATAATTATAGATGTTCCCTTATTACAAGCCTCAACTATTTCCTGATTGATACTCCATCCAACAGAGTTGCCACAGTTCGGAGGCCTATAGACTACGCCCACTAGTGTTTTTTTCCCCTTATTATTCCTTACCTCCACCCAAACTGTTTCATTGTCCTGATCTTTTGACCCAATATCATTTCTCTGTATTACAGTGATTCCTTCCTTTATTAACATAGCCACCCCACCTCCCCTTCCTTCCTGCCTGTCCTTCCTGATCGTTAAATAACCTGGTATGTTTAATTCCCAGGCATTGTCACCCTGCAGCCATGTTTCTGTAATGGCCACAAGATCATACCCATATGTAGTTATTTGTGCCATTAACTCATCTATTTTGTTACGAATGCTACGTGCATTCAGCTAGAGAACTTTCAAAGATGTTTTGTGACACTTAGTTCCTGCTTTTGCCCTTTTTATTACTTTACCTTTTACTCCATACCTTCTGCCCCTTCCTGACATGCTCTGGTTTTTAATTTCCCCACTGCCACCTAAGTCTATGACCTTCTCTGTTGTCATTTGTATTATTTGCTCTCTCGGAACCTCCCCCCCACTAGTTAGTTTAAAGCCCTCTCTACAGCCCTAGTTATATGATCCGCCAGGACTCTAGTCCCAGCACTGGCCAAGTGAAGGCCGTCCCAACGGAACAGCTCCCTCCTGCCCCAGTACTGGTGCCAGTGTCCCAGGAAGCAAAACCCATTTCTCCCACACCAGTCTTTGAGCCACGCATTTAACTCTTTAATTTTATTTGTCCTAGCCAAATTCGCTCGTGGCTCAGGTAATAATCCAGAGATTGTTATCCTTGATGAAGATGCGCTTCAGATGCCTTGACAGACCTTGAGAAGCCCTTCAGTACGCACCAGCCAGGGTCTCCAGAATCATCGTCGTATGCTGTGCCCTGCACTACATAGTGCAGCAGCAAGGATTGGAGCTGCTGGAGGAGCAAGGCGCAGAGCATACAGCCTCTATGGAGGAGGAGAAGGAGGAGGAGGAACAGGTGGAACATGAGGAGGAGGAGGAGGAGGAATCTGAGGTGAGATGGCGCCAGCAGTGGCACACATTGCTGCCCAGGAGGCCCGGGATGGCCTCATAATGGTCCAATTTACTTAACTTGCACCAGTGCACCCATATGGCTCCCAGATGCTGTACCAACTTCCACCACCACCACCACCCCCAACAACACCACAAAGCAGCCCTGCAATGACCAAGCCATTCCTGTCACCCAAACCCCCATTGCTCGAGGTTAATAATGTGTCACTATTCACTCCAAGTGACAAAGCCACTTCCCTGGTAGCAGGCAAAAATGGACAAGATGGGAAAGTTGTGCAAATAAATACATTTACGTGCATTATAAAAATAGAACTGAAGCTTAACATTAACATTTTGTCATACACACGTGTGCATAACCCTGTGCATCTACGATTGTGTCTTTTTTCTTTTCCGCATGCTTCTACAAGGTGCAATCCCTGTGACTTCAGCAGAGGTAGAGGCAGGCGGCTCACTTCTCTGCTGCAACTGCTTTGACACATTTGGCGGACATCCTCTGGGCTTTGGAGCCCATGAGAGCCCTGCCAAAGACTGCTCCTCCTACAACTGTGCAGGGGCAGACTTGGCCATCGGGATCCGAGGCAGCATGTGGGGCTCTGACTGAGGGGGAGGCAATGGGGGTAGCACTTTGAGCAGAGCACCCACTTCCACGTCCCCTCTCACCATCATCCCTCTCATGGACCACCCGCACATCCCTGCTAGCAAGGAGCTGGGGAGCAACTTGCTGCACAGCAGTGGGGCGATGAAGGCCCAAGTCTATGTTAGTATCCCTCCTCGAGAGGAGGTCAATTAGTGTCTGCCATCTGTTGTTCACAGCAAACATGATCTCGTATGACTGGCGCATTAGCTGCTCCATGCAGGTGGCCACCCTTTCCATGGAACAGCACATCATCGCCATCACCTCCGAGATAGTGGTGCTCATGTTGGAGATGGACTCCTCCATTCTCTGAACAGTCACACACATTGCAGCTGCAAAAGCTTCCAGAACCTCATGCAATTGTGGCTGCTCCTCCAAGATCACCCCTGAAGTTCAGCATCTGCATGGAGCTCAGCAGAGCTTGGAGTGTCCTGCGCCCTCCTTCCAGCACTCTCCACTGCTGTCCCTGTTTCCACCATCTGCTCTTGCTCATTTGTGATGTGTGAGGCACCAGGTGACATGATGCACATTAAAGAAGCAACTCTTCGAAATCGGTTCAAAGATACATCTCTCACAGGACCCACCGACGTGCGGGTATCTGCGCTTGTGCTGGGTGCGCATGGGTCTGCTGATGGTGCACCCTCAGAGAGTGGAGCTTCTTCGAGGAGTTGTCTTCCTCCTCTGGCTGGACAGTGGGGGGGGTGCACTTGATGGAGCTGTGGGAGAGTAAAGCGATGATTTAGAAGTCGTTTGATAAGAATGTATAACGTTAACATTATGCACATGATGACATTTCACTGGCTGCTGACATCAGGTGTATAAAATTATGAGGGGCCTAGATAGAGTGGATAGGAAGGATCTATTTCCCTTAACAGAAGGGTCAATAACCAGGGGGCATAGATTTAAAGTAATTGGTTGGAGGTTTAGAGGGGAGTTGAGGAGAAATGTTTTCACTCAGAGGGTGGTGGGGATCTGGAAGTCACTGCCTGAAAGGCTGGTAGAGGCAGAAACCCTCACCACATTTAAAAAGTCCTTGGATATTCACTTGAAGTGCTGTAACCTACAAGGCTACGGACCAAGTGCTGGAAAGTAGGATTAGGCTGGATGGCTCTTTGTCGGCCGGTGCAGGCAAGATGGGCCAAATGGCCTCCTTCTGTGCTGTAAATTTCTATGACTCTATGATCAGTCGCCATGAGTGACTGTTGTATGCCATGTGGCTGTATGAGATGTAATTCTGTCACCAGGTTGCTGGGAGGTCCCCCTCTCTCCATCTCCCACTGCCAGCAGCTCCGCAACTCCAGAGATTTCAAGCGCCTCTCCTCTACTGGAGTCAAATTGGTGAATATTGGAGGGCCATCTCCAGTTCTCTGCCTCTCCCTGTTGTTCTGGATATTCTTCTCCTGCAAGGAGGGAAAGAAGAGAACTTTGATTGAGATTAATGGAATGAGTGTAAGGAATGGATAGGCTACATCTGTAGAGGGTAACTTTGAGGGAGTGGCGTGACATTGCCAAATGGCCTCCTTCTGTGGTGTTACTTCCTATGATTGCATTATGATGAGGGTGAATGTCAGTGGTGGTTAGTCAGATGGGGATGTGAGTAGGTGCATAGACAGAGAGGGATGGGTGCACCTGCAAGGTAGGTTGGTGTGAGGAGTGATGTGCAGGAGTAGGCTTGGGAAGGTAGAGTGATGGGGTTGGGGTGACATGCACATCAGGATGTAGGTGAATGTGGCATTGCCCTCACCTTTCCTGACCTCATGAGATCATTGAATCTTTTGTGGCACTGGACCCATGTCCACCTCACCACATCCCTGCTGCTGACCTCCTCTGCGATCTCTAGCCATGCCCTCTTAGTGTGTCTGGCTGGTCTTATATGACCATCTGCAGGGAAGAGGACCTCCCTACTTGCTCTGACTCCCTGGATCAGCACTTCCAAGGAGGCATCGGGGAATCTTGGTGCAGCCTTCTGTCTGTGAGACTCCATGACCCACATAAATATCAGTGATATGCAGCAATTTGTAACTCTTCCAAATACCTTGATCTCTCCTACAGCAACCTTCAGCTGGGATGTGTGCAAGGCTGCTTTAAATAGCCGCGCTGAAAACGAGTTATTAATGACGTCATCAGACCCGCTCCATTTAATTGGGCCGGGAAACCCACATGACTGTTTCAATTGATGCAATTGAGTTAAACGCGCAATGCAGAACGCGCTGTTGAAAAGTTCAGGGTGGCGACCCGCTACACGGTCCGCACGCACCCGCCCCGATGGTCATGTAAAGATTCCGGCCCAGGTCACACAATGCTTAATTTATCAATCAAAGCAGTGAATTAAAAACAGAAAATGCTGGAAATACTCAGTAGGTGAGGCAGCATCTGTGGAGAAAGGAACAGGGTTAACATTTCAGTTCTGACGAAGTGTCATCGACCTGAAATGTTAACACTTTTCCCTCTCCACAGATGCTGCCTGACCTGTTGAGTATTTCCAACAGATGCTGCCTGACCTGCTGAGTATTTCCAACAACAACAACAAAAACTTGTATTTATATAGCACCTTTAATGTAGTAAAACATCCCAAGGTGCTTCACAGGGGTATTATAAGACAAAAAATTTGACACTGAGCCACATAATGAGAAATTAGATCAGATGACCAAAAGCTTGATCAAAGAGGTAGGTTTTAAGGAGTGTCTTAAAGGAGGAAAGAGAGGCGGAGAGGTTTAGTGAGGGAATTCCAGAGCTTAGGGCCTTGGCAACAGAAGGCACGGCTGCCAAAGGTTGAGTGATTATAATCAGGGATGCTCAAGAGGGCAGAATTAGAGGAGCGCAGATATCTCGGGGGGTTGTGGGGCTGGAGGAGATTACAGAGATAGGGAGGGGCGAGGCCAGGGAGGGATTTGAAAACAGGATGAGAATTTTGAAATCAAGGCGTTACTTAACTGGGAGCCAATGTAGGACAGCGAGCACAGCGGTGATGGGCGAACGGGACTTGGTGCGAGTTAGGACATGGGCAGCCGAGTTTTGGATGACCTCGAGTTTACGTAGGGTAGAACGTGGGAAGCCAGCCAGTAGTGCGTTGGAATAGTCGTCTGGACATAACAAAGACATGGATGAGGGTTTTAGCAGTGGATGAGCTGAGGCAAGGGTGGAGACGGACAAGGTAATGGAAGTGGAAATAGGCGATCTTAGTTATGCTGCGGATATGTGGTCGGAAGCTGACTTCAGGGTCAAGTATGACACTAAAGTTGTGTGGTTCAGCCTCAGACAGATGTTAGAGAGAGGGATGGTGTCAGTGGCTAGGGAACTGAGTTTGTGGCGGGGACCGAAAACAATGGCTTCGGTCTTCCCAATATTCAACTGGAGAAGTTTTCTGCTCATCCAGAACCGGATGTCGGACAAGCAGTCTGACAGTTTAGACACCATAGAGGGGGCGAGAGAAGAAATAGTGAGGTAGAGCTGGGTGTCATCAGCGTACATGTGGAAACTGACGCTGTGTTTTCAGATGATGTCGCCAAGGGGCAGCATGTAGATGAGAAATAGGAGGGGGCCAAGGATAGATCCTTGGGGGACACCAGAGGTAACGATGCGGGAGTGTGAAGAGAAGCCATTGCAGGTGATTCTCTGGCTACGATTAGATAGATAAGAATGGAACCAGGCGAGTGCAGTCCCACCCAGCTGGACAACAGTGGAGAAGCGTTGGAGAAGGATGGAGTGGTCAACTGTGTCAAAGGCTGCAGACAAGCCAAGAAGGGCAAGGACGATTTCCAGCATTTTCTGTTTTTATTTCGGATTTCTAGCATCAGCAGTATTTTGCTTTTGTTGTTAAGGAAGTGAATTACCCTGAATCTGTGTAATTTATCCTTCCTCACTATGGCTGTGATTTTTGCCAGGAAGATGGGTTGGGGCAGGGGCTCTATGGGGTGGGCGGGAAACCTGGGAGGCCGGGTTTCCTGCAGGCCCTGTCGATTTTACCAACAGGGCCTAATTTGAATCTCAGGCCTTGGATTCCCACCCGCAGCTTGAGAGGCTGGCTGGCTGCATGCAGGTAGGCCTCAGTCGGCGACACCGGTCTGGGGGTCGGCATTTCTGGAGGAGGGGTCAGCGATCAGGGGGAGGGGGGTTAACGACCAGGGGGAGGGGGTCAATGATCAGGGGGAGGGGGGTCAGCGATTGGGGGGGATCGGCCAGGGATGGGGGGTCGGAGTATCGTGGCTGGACTCACCATCATCTGTGTGGGGGAGGCCTGGGGATGGTGGCGCATAGGCCTGGGGGTGGCCGGGGGGAGGCCTCATGGTGGTGATCGGCAGCTCGTGGCGGGGGGGGGGGGTCTCTGATCGTGGGGGATGGGTATGTTCGGGTTCCTGGATCCAGGAGGTAGGTATAAAGCCACTTACCTCCTGAATACAGCAGTTCCCGCCATGGTTAAACTGGCAATTGGTCCCCAGGCAGTTAAATTGAAAATGGAGGGGAAAATAGAGGCTTCCAGCCTCATTACAATATTTAAATTGACATTCTGTCCCCTGGTAGCCCGCCCCCCCATCCCGCCCCCGGGAAAACTGGAAGTGGGCGGGTTGGAGGCGGGATCAGGGAATCCCACTTTTAACAATTTAACTGCCCCCACGCTCCAAACTCACCCATTTTTTTAGGGCAAAATTCCGGCCTTTAAGTCTACTTCAGGAATTTATTGCCAAACTGATTACTAAACAGTAGACCAGGGTGTGTATTGCCCGGCTTTTCCTGTCATGGTCAGAGGGCGTTTTTCACACCAGCCATTTATGTCCATTGCCTTATATTGCTAGCCACAACTGCTTAGGCCATGCCCAGCTGTTAGGTATTGGAAAATCTTGCTTCAAGGCTGAAGTTCTTGCCTATCAAAGCCTCCAGTTTTAAGACAAGACTTTTCTTTTCTTTCTTTCCCTTGTTGAGATACCGCGGCAAACGTGGGAGTCGAGACCAGAGCTAGTAAACAGAACAGCTTTTTATTTCAGCCTCATGGCAAAACAGGAACTGGAAGAGCCCGCGCCTGACTTAAATACTCCCCAGACAGGAAGTGCTCCTGGCAGCCTGTCCCTGTGGGAAACAAGTTGCTGGAGGAAAGGGCCCCCGGTTGGGGGCGTCTGCTTAAACTGTCCGTACCGCCGTGAGCGGATTGTGTCCAGTGGTGGCGTGTCGCCACAGAGCTCCCCCCAGAATCCGCTTAGGAGGAGTGGATGAGTCGTGACGGTGGTCTGATGGTTCTGCCGCAGCGGCTCTGCGTGATCGCCGGTCTAGTTGGCGGGGCCTGGCGGTTCGCCGCCGGCTGTGCTGGCTTGCTGGCGGGACAGCCTCTAGTTGGAGGCCGGGCCACGGGGACCTGTTCCCCTGGTTCTGTGTGTGCTGGTTTGAGCCGGTCGATGGAGACTGTCTCGACCCTGTCGCCGAGTCGCAGCTTGAAGACCTTGTCCCCGGTTTGTAGTACTTCGTACGGTCCATAGTACGGGGGTCGCAGGGGTCCGCGGTGCGCGTCGTGTCGCACGAAGACGAAGCGCGCCTGCTGTAAATTTGGCGGAACGTGAGGTGCGAGTTCGCCGTGTCGGTTGACCGGAAGTGGGGCGAACTGCTGAGCGGAAGAGAAAAAGTTGAGCCGCTGCTGGTCGGCCGACCAAGGCGTGGTAGCCTCTGGAAGGAATTCGCCTGGGACGCGCAGCGGTTGTCCGTAGACTAACTCCGCTGCTGAGGGCTGGAGGTCTTCTTTGACCGCGGTGCGTAGGCCTAGTAGTACCCACGGTAGGCAGTCAGTCCAGGTACTGTCCTGCAGGCCGGCGCGGAGTAAGGCCTTGAGTGACCGGTGGAAGCGTTCACAAAGCCCGTTGGCCTGCGGGTGGTGCGCCGTGGTTCGGTGGAGCGTCACACCGAGGTTGCGTGCTGTGGCCGTCCAGAGTTCGGAGGTGAACTGGGCGCCTCTGTCGGAGGTTATGTCAGCCGGTACGCCGAACCTCGCTACCCTGGCGATGTCGGCTGTGGTGGTGGAGGTCAGCGGCACTGCCTCAGGCCAGCGTGTGTAGCGGTCGACCATCGTGAGGAGATAAGTCTGGCCTTGCGATGGCGGCAGGGGCCCGACGATGTCGACATGTACGTGGTCGAAGCGGCGGCTGGGTACCTCGAAGTCTCCCAGGGGTGTTTTTGTATGCCGTTGTACCTTAGCCCGTTCGCAGGCGAGGCAGGAGGTGGCCCAAGTCCAAACATCTCTGCTGAGGCCGCGCCGGACGAAACGCTGGGAGAGGAGTTTGACGGACGCGCGGGAACCCGGGTGGGAGAGCCCGTGGAGCGCGTCGAAGGCGCGGCGGCACCAGGTTTCAGGGACGACCGGGCTGGGTTGGCTGAGTGTGATGTCGCAAGTAACTGCCGTGGCTTCGGGCCCGTGTGTGACCTTGGCTAGGCGTAGCCCTGGCAGGCTGGTAGCCGCCGAGAGGAGGTCTGGGTCCGTGAGCTGGGCCGCTGCTAGTTGCGCGTAGTCGACCGCGAGGTGATTCGCGCAGATGGCGGGACGGGAAAGGCAGTCGGCGACAACGTTGTCTCTACCGGAGACGTGCTGGATGTCCGTGGTAAACTTGGACACGGCCGCGAGCTGGCGTTGCTGCCGAGCGGACCAGGGTTCGGTGTGCTTGGCCATCGCGTATGTGAGTGGCTTGTGGTCCACGTACGCGGTGAAGGGGCGGCCTTCCAGGAGGAACCTGAAATGGCGGACCGACAGGTGGAGCGCGAGAAGCTCGCGGTCGAAAGTGGAGTATTTGACCTCCGGGGGCCGCAGTTGGCAGCTGTAGAAGGCAAGTGGCTGCCACGCGCCATTAACCCACTGCTCGAACACGGCCCCGACCGCGTGGTCAGAGGCGTCGGTGGTGAGCGCGACCCGGGCGTCGGCCCTCGGGTGCGCGAGCAGAGTGGCGTTGGCGAGCGCGTTTTTGGTGGCATCGAAGGCGGCTGACGTGTCAGTGGTCCAGGCTACGGCCATCTTGCCGGGTTTACCTCGGAGGGAGTCGTTTAGGGGCTTCATGAGGGCTGCAGCTCTGGGGATGAACCTGTTGTAGAAGTTCACCATCCCGAGGAACTCCTGGAGGCCCTTGATGGTTGTGGGGCGGGGGAACTGCTGGACGGCCTGCACCTTGTTGGGCAGGGGGACGGCCCCAGCAGGGGTGATGTGGTGACCGAGAAAATCGATCTCGGTTAGGCCGAATTGGCACTTCGCCGGGCTGAGGATGAGCCCGTGTTGGGCTAGGCGCCCGAACA
Source organism: Somniosus microcephalus (assembly GCF_052327205.1). NCBI lineage: Eukaryota > Metazoa > Chordata > Chondrichthyes > Squaliformes > Somniosidae > Somniosus > Somniosus microcephalus. The sequence goes on from NC_140991.1 coordinate 142,630,458, forward strand.
GGACGCGAAGGTGTTCGAGGTGTTCCTGTTTGGAGGAGCTGGCCACGAGAATGTCGTCTAGATAGACGAATAGGAAGTTCAGGTCCCGCAGGACCGAGTCCATAAGGCGCTGGAAAGCCTGGGCTGCATTCTTGAGGCCGAAGGGCATCCTCAGGAACTCGAGCAGGCCGAATGGGGTGATGACGGCCATTTTGGGGATGTCCGCGGGGTGTACGGGGACTTGGTGGTAACCGCGCACCAGGTCGACTTTGGAAAAGACGGTTCGTCCGGCCAGTCGGGCCGAGAAGTCCTGGATGTGAGGCACCGGGTATCGGTTGGGGGTGGTGCCGTCGTTAAGGCGGCGGTAGTCCCCACAAGGGCGCCAGCCTCCGCCAGGCTTAGGGGCGATGTGGAGGGGCGAGGCCCAGGGGCTGCTGGAGCGGCGGATGATGCTGAGTTGTTCCATGGTGGTGAACTCGGCCCGCGCGATTTCCAGCTTGGCCGGGTTGAGCCTGCGGGCGTGGGCAGAAACTGGAGGGCCGGTGGTGGGGATATAGTGCTCCACCCCGTGTTTGGCGGCTTTGGCCGAAAAGGTCGGGTTGGTGAGGGCGGGAAACTCAGCTAGGAGTGCCGAGTAGTCGTCCACGGCCCTGGCGAGGCAGTAGGTCGTCAGGCCGGCCGAACAGTCCGGGGTAAAGGTGCCGGGGATGGTGGCCATAGTGTTGGCGTCGACGAGGCGGTGCCTCGGAATGTCGACAAGGAGGCCGTGGGCGCGTAGGAAGTCGGCGCCGATGAGTGGGCAGAGGACCTCGGCGGTGAGGAACTCCCAGCGGTAGCGGCGGCCCGCGAGGTCGAGCGTGACCATGCGGGTGCCATATGTGCGGATGTCCGAGCCATTGGCGGCGGCCAGCGTGATACCTCGTGTGCCGCGTTGGATTTCGAGGGCAGAGGCGGGGGTGATGCTGTGCTGGGCCCCTGTGTCGCACAGAAATCGGCGGTTGGTTCTGTCGTCAGTGACGTACAGTAGAGGCCCCTTTTGCCCCACGGCCATCGCGGGGGCCGGTGCGGGGGAGGAATTGAAGGTACACGGTGGCGTGCAGCGTTGGGCCTTAGTGCCAAAACGGGTGTGGTAGTAACAGTGGCCCGGAGTGGTAGGGCGGGCGGGCCTGGTGGGCCGGGGAGACCGCGTGGTCGTTGCCGCGAGGTCGGGCGTGACGTCGCGCGCGGACTGTGCAGAGAGCAGCCGGTCGGCCTTTTCTGCTATGTCATTCAGGTCCGTGGAGCCGGACTCCACAATGAGCGGGCGGATGCTGGCGGGAAGCTGCCGAATGAAAAGCGTGCGAAAGAGGGCGCCGGGGGGCTTGTCGTCCGCGAGGGACAGCATGTGGGAAAGCAGGTCTGATGGTGAAGCGTCACCGAGACCGGGGAGGTCAAGGAGTTGGCAGTGGCGCTGCTAAGAGGGCGTTTGAAATTTTTTAAGGAGCGCAGCCTTCAGATGTTCGTACTTGCCAGTCTGTGGTGGGTCCTGCAGCGCTGCCCAAACTTTGGGGACGGTAGCGTACGTGAGCGAGGAGACGAGGTAGTCGTACTTCGTGGTGTCGCCTGTGATGCCTTTCAGCCGGAATCTGGACTCGGCTTGAACGAACCAGGCTTCGGCCAAGTTTTCCCAAAAGTCTGGTAATTTAACCGTGACTGCGTTTGTATCCGCCATGCTAGCTTAGGATTCGTCCTGAGCGTCGGGGTCACCAGTGTTGAGATACCGCGGCAAACGTGGGAGTCGAGACCAGAGCTAGTAAACAGAACAGCTTTTTATTTCAGCCTCATGGCAAAACAGGAACTGGAAGAGCCCGCGCCTGACTTAAATACCCCCCAGACAGGAAGTGCTCCCGGCAGCCTGTCCCTGTGGGAAACAAGTTGCTGGAGGAAAGGGCCCCCGGTTGGGGGCGTCTGCTTAAACTGTCCGTACCGCCGTGAGCAGATTGTGTCCAGTGGTGGCGTGTCGCCACACCCTCATTATTGCAGACCAAATACATGCTTGATTTACTGACTGGGAGCTAACTGATTGCAGAAGGCATAAAGTCCAGACAAAAGTTTATGCGCAAAACTCTGCTTTCCCTCATTTAGTCAACACAAGGCTAAACAACAACGACAACAATTTGCATTGATATAGTGCCTTTAACGTAGTGAAATGATCCAAGACACTTCACAAGAGTGTGACTTGACAAGATTTGACTCCGAGCCAAATAAGGAGACATTAGGACAGTTGACTAAAGGCTTGATCAAAGAGTTACGTTTTAAGCAGTGTCGTAAAGGAGGAGAGAGAGGTGGAGAGGCAGAAAGTTTTAGGGAGGTAATTCCAGAGCTGAAGACATGTTCAGTTTTATAAGTTTGTTATAAAACTTCATTTTTGTTGACTACCAGGAAAACCAATAAGAATGGATTTTGCTAATACTCTACTGATTTGTGTGCCTATGTTTTTCACATGTTTTTGTAGTTTATATGTGAGTCATTGCAGAGGTTACAGGGTAATTTTAGCACCCAAAAATGGGTGGGTTTGGGTCGGTGGGAGGTTAAAATGTAAAAAATCTCAAACCCAAACCCAACCTGCCTCGAACCCACCTACTTCTGTTTTAACGGAGGCGGGACGTGGTGGGCAACCAATCCGCTCCCAGGTGGCGGTCACTCATTTAAATATTTTATTGAGGCTACGTGCCTAAGATTTTATCTGTATTTCAAGCTTAACACTGGCCCGCTGGGTTTCCCAGGCCTCAGGAATCCCGGCAGCTAAAGGGAGGTGAGGACTGCTTGTTGGCCAGGAGGAGCAGGAGTGCTTCTCCCCCTACCGCCCACCAAGCAAACCTGTTAACCTCCCCAGCGATCGGACCCCCCCATGATCACCGACCACCTCCCCCCCCGCTTTCACTGACCCCCCTCGTGAACACCGACCCCACCGCAATCACTGGCCCCCAAATTTCCCTCTGATCTCTCTCCAACCCCCCTCCGACCTCTCCCCAATTTCCTATCTCTTCCTCCGATCACTCCCCAACCCCCATCTCTCCCTCCAATCTCTCCCCGAACCCCCATCTCTGCCCCCGATCCCTCTCCGACCCCCCGTGATCACCCCTGACCCACCAATCCATGCTGTACTCACCCACCCCCTTGCGATCTCTACCCCGAGCAGCAGGAAACCTAGCTGCTCCTGGGCTGCGGCCTCTTCTGCAGCGTTCCCCACCCGAAAGGGAGCCAAGCCTGTCAATCAGGCTGACTTCCGGGCAGAGAATCTGTTAAAAAAATACATGCACGCCATGGAGTTAAAACTTCACAGCATTAACTCCTCCGCCAGCTTGTAAATCCCACCCCACTAAATCTCAGGGCCTACTATTCAACTCCAGTAGTCTTAATTCAAGATTGTCAAACCATGAGACAAGGAAGATAGAAACAGAGACCTCGGCCTATAAATCAGATCGTGCCCGAATCGGATTGTGATCTAGGTGCAACGCATGCTGCACATGCCTAATGAGGCCGGCGACGGAACCGTGACAAATTGGTCCACCGACTTCATTAGGATAGTGTGGGCGAGCTGCGGGCGCCAGTCGCAGCCCCAGATGCAGCTCATCGGTCGCAGAGAGGAAGCGAATTTAGCCGACTGGGACATTGGCCGCGGTCCCCTGATGCATTTGGAGGATGAGAGGCAATCGGGAGGAGAGGGTGGCAAGCGGTGGCCGGCAGCATCCTGCGTTTTTAATGTGGAGCCAGGAGGAGCACTCCTGCTCATCTCGGCCACACATTCAGGTAAATTTTTTAAAAACATAACTTTTTGCTCGTGTGGAAGGTAAATGCTGATATGGTCTGGATGGATCAAATGGCCTGTTTCTACATATTTCTGTGTACTGAGCTCGTGACAACTTCTCAGGTGTCTGCTGGGAAACCTCTGAAGATAGAGGTACAAAGTACAGATGCAGCTTCTTCAATAGCACTGACAGCAGCTGTTGAGACTTGGGACGCCAAGTTACATAGATTTAGAGAGGCTCGGAGAGTGGCTTGAGAGAACTTTGATGGCAGGCTTCACCCTTCTAATTAGTGGTCCTGTGCAGGTTCCTGGTCATCTGAAATGGACATACAGCAGGCAGCGCATGGCTCAATAAAGCAGTTACCTTTCAGGGTGATGCCACATGCCCTAAACCCATCAGCACCGCCCCCCCCCCGCCAATCAGAGGACAAGAAGTGACAGGTAGCAGGCAGGAGCAGCTATTCAATGTAAATGCTGAAGTGCTGACAGTAGTTTCAGGGCCATATCATGACCCAGTTCTGAAAAGGCTCCCACTGAGGAATAGCAGGCTTTCACCTCACTTACTCCTTCTACTGAGGTAGCACTTTGAAGCAGCATAAGATTAGGTAGTAGACACCATAGACCATATGCTCTCACCAGCCTCAAGCACTAGGAACAAGCAGTGAGAGTACACACATAAACAGTCACATAAACAAATAAACTGGTCACTATCTCTTTGGAAAGTAGTGTGGAGAAACTGATTGTACTCATGTGGCCATCATGGCCGTTAGCAACAGGTACATGGCCTACGTGAAAAGGCCAGGCTTTTATTTCAAACGCACCATGTGAGTTTAAAAAAAAGAGAAAACCATTTTACTTTTACCGTCAGGTATGCTTATGGCAAGTTTGATAAATTACAGATCCATTATGGCGAACAAAATCCAGATCCAACATATTATAAACTAATTAAAGTAATTGCAAAGAGCTTGCTATGTAGAACATATATGATTGAATTGATTCAATCAGAAACTGTCTCACATGGCACTTTAATCACAGGACGTACTACTGTAACATATTTCTAGTACTACAGGATGTAAAAAGGGGAAGCAGGAAGTGCTGACTCAGTATGATATTCTGGTTAGTTTTAGTTACTGTGAAATTATCTGAAGGTTCATCTCAGAAAACAGGACACAGCCACAGATACATGAATACAGCCAGTGGCACATAACTACTTATTTCTTGTGTTTTTTAAAAATCTAAACAGGATTTTGATGTTTTTTTTACAGTTTATGCAGTACTTCAGTAGTCTTTTCCAAATAGTGTTATAGTCACATTAAATCATGCAGCACTTCCATTCCAAGGGTGCCTTGAGTCTCAAGCCAATTACTGCAGCAATCTCAACTACGTTCTGCCACAAGAGAAAGTAAATTTTGAGCCCATTACCAAGTGATCTACACATAATTGTAACTTAAGGAAACTGTAACAGTAGCAATTTTTAGATTTTAAAAATAGCACAAGTTTAGAGAACAGCACTTGAACTCTGGAGACAGAAAGCAGCAACAGATCAGGAGCTGAGATAAAGACAACAGTAAACAGTAGTAGAATCAGAAACAGAGGCCTGGAGCAGCCAGCCTGCAGCTCGCCAGTCAGCCTGTAGTCAGCCAGCCTGAAACCACACTGCCACAGTCATGCCAACAGCAGCCAGATTTTTAATTTTAAAATGTTTTTTTTAACTCTTTAGCCTTACATTGGGAGAGGCATTTTGACTGAAAATTACCGACCCATAACTTTTGCCGTTAAACTTTAGGAAAAAAAGCTGCCATTTCCAGGCCACAGTAGTGGTGAAGGTTTTACCTACACTGTCTGCAATTGTAAAGCCAAACAATTCTTTACTGTCCCACCTAGAGCAGCATAACTTGGGCATTAGTGATCATAATACTGCCTGCTCGCTATGCTTATGCCAGGGAAGGCAGAGCTCTATGCATTTGTAGATGATCATGTGCACTAAGCTCTATTGATCAACCTCCAGTGAAATTTCTAATAGAAAGGAACTGGTATTAAAGTAATTAGCATAAATCTGCATAGCTCAAATCCCTAGAGGTAAAGGAATGATTCGACATGACACCAACAACATTTTTTCAGAAAAGATACTTGATGATATTAATCATATATCGCTTGTTCTGTATTTTTAGAATTCAAATCATTTTTATTTATTTAAAGCTTCAGGCCCTGAAATTACTGGGGGTCTGCTCTGCCAGTGCGAATATGGTGAAGCAGGACTCCAACCCTTCTAGCTGCAGGCTGGAGACCCAGTTCCAAATTTTCCGGATGGCATCATTTGCATAACTAGTGCTGCAAGGGTACATCAATGCAGCTGCCCTGATCCGTCGTTGTAAAACAGTGCGGCCATCGGATACTCTGCCTAAGGTCACCTGAGGACCATTGGGGCTGAGGAAAAAAGCACTGACTTGAATTTCTGAAGAGGTTGTCCAATCTCCTGCTGTAACTCAGGCAGGAGGTCGGTATTATCCCTCGTGGGCAACATGCTAAATAACTACACATGGTTATGATCTGGTGGCCATTATGAAAACATGGCTGCAAGATAATCATGACTGGGAACTAAACATACAAGGGTATTTGACAATTAGGAAGGACAGACAGGAAGGAAAGGGAGGTGGGGTTGCTATGTTAATCAAGGATGGAATCACTGCAATAGTCAGAAATGATATTGGGTCAAAGGATCAGGATAGTGAAATAGTTTGGGTGGAGATAAGGAATAATAAGGGGAAAAAGTCACTAGTGGGTGTAGTCTATAGGCCTCCTAACAGTTGCAACTCTGTTGGTCGGAGTATAAATCAGGAAATAGTTGGGGCTTGTAATAAGGGAACATCTATAATCATGGGGGATTTTAACTTTCATATTGACTGGACTAATCAAATTGGGCATGGCAGCCTTGAGGAAGAGTTCATAGAGTGTATTAGGGACGGGTTCCTTGAGCAGTATGTAACTGAACCAACCAGGGGGCAGGCAATCTTAGATCTGGTCCTGTGTAATGAGACAGGATTAATAAAAAATGTCCTAGTAAAGGATCCCCTTGGAATGAGTGACCATAATATGGTTGAATTCCAAATTCAGTTTGAGGATGAGAGAGTTGGATCTCAAACCAGCGTACTGAGCTTAAATAAAGGAGACTATGAAGGTATGAGAGTAGAATTGACTAAAGTGGACTGGGAAAACAGATTAAAGTGTAAGACGGTACAAGAGCAGTGGTCTACATTCAAGGAGATATTTCACATCTTTCAAGATAAATATATTCCACTGAGGAAAAAGGGGAATAAAAGAAAAGACAGCCATCCGTGGCTTAGTAAAGTAATAAAGGATAGTATCCGACTGAAAACAAGGGCATATAAAGTAGCCAAATCTAGTGGGAGGATAGAAGATTGGGAAGCATTTAAAAGCCAGCAAACAATAACTAAAAGATTAATTAAGAAAGGGAAGATAGATTATGAAAGTAAACTAGCAAAAAATATAAAAACAGATAGCAAGAGTTTCTACAGCTATATAAAAAGAAAAAGGGTGGCTAAAGTGAACGTTGGTCCCTTAGAGGACGGGACCGGGAAACTAGTGGTGGGGAACATGGAGATGGCAAAGATGCTGAACAAATATTTTGTATCAGTCTTTACAGTAGAGGACACTAAAAATATCCCAACACTGGACAAACAGGGGGCAATGGGGGGGGGGAGGAGCTAAACACGATTAAAATCACTAAGGAGATGGTACTCAGTAAAATAATGGGACTTAAGGCGGATAAATCCCCTGGACCTGATGGCCTACATCCTAGGGTCTTGAGAGAAGTGGCGGTAGGGATTGTGGATGCATTGGTGATTATTTTCCAGAACTCCCTGGACTCAGGAAAGGTCCCGGCAGATTGGAAAACTGCTAATGTAACACCCTTATTTAAGAAGGGAAGTAGACAAAAAGCTGGAAACTATAGACCAGTTAGCCTAACATCTGTGGTTGGCAAAATGTTGGAGTCCATTATTAAGGAAACAGTAACAGAGCATTTGGATAAACATAATTTAATAGGACAGAGTCAGCATGGTTTTATGAAGGGGAAGTCATGTTTGACAAATTTGCTCGAATTCTTTGAGGATGGATAAAGGGGAACCAGTGGATGTAGTGTATTTGGACTTCCAAAAGGCATTTGACAAGGTTCCACACAAAAGATTACTGATCAAGATAAGAAATCACGGGATTGGGGGTCATATACTGGCATGGGTGGAAGATTGGCTATCTAACAGAAAACAAAGAGTTGGGATAAATGGTTCATCCTCGGGCTGGCAATCAGTAACTAGTGGTGTTCCGCAGGGGTCAGTGCTGGGACCCCAACTCTTTACAATCTATATTAACGATTTGGAAGAAGGGACCGAGTGCAACATATCCAAGTTTGCCGACGATACAAAGATGGGAGGGAAAGCAGTGAGTGAGGAGGACATAAAAAACCTGCAAAAGGACATAGACAGGCTAAGTGAGTGGGCAGAGATTTGGCAGATGCAATATAATGTTGGAAAGTGTGAGGTTATGCACTTTGGCAGAAAAAATCAAAGAGCAAGTTATTATCTAAATGGAGAGAAACTGCAAAGTGCTACAGTACAAAGGGATCTGGGGGTCCTGGCGCATGAAACACAAAAAGTTAGTATGCAGGTGCAGCAGGTGATCAGGAAGGCCAATGGAATCTTGGCTTTTATTGCAAGGGGAATGGAGTATAAAAACAGGGAAGTCTTGTTGCAGTTATACAGGGTATTGGTGAGGCCACACCTGGAATACTGCGTGCAGTTTTGGTTTCCATATTTAAGAAAAGATACACTTGCTCTCGAGGCGGTTCAGAGAAGGTTCACTCGGTTGATTCCGGAGATGAGGGGGTTGACGTATGAGGAAAGGTTGAGTAGGTTGGGACTCTACTCATTGGAGTTCAGAAGAATGAGAGGCGATCTTATCGAAACATATAAGATTGTGAGGGGGCTTGATCGGGTGGATGCGGTGAGGATGTTTCCACTGATGGGTGAGACTAGAACTAGGGGGCATAATCTAAGAATAAGGGGCTGCCCTTTCAAAACTGAGATGAGGAGAAACTTCTTCACTCAGAGGGCGGTAAATCTGTGGAATTTGCTACCCCAGAGAGCTGCGGAAGCTGCAACATTAAATAAATTTAAAATGGAGATAGACAGTTTCCTAGCAGATAAGGGAATTAGGGGTTACGGGGAGAGGGCAGGGAAGTGGACGTGAGTCTAGATTCGGATCAGCCATGATCCTATTGAATGGCGGAGCAGGCCCGAGGGGCCGTATGGCCTACTCCTGCTCCTACTTCTTATGTTCTTATGGCAGCAGTGATGGTACTAACCATATTTTGCTGTCATATAAAATTCGTGCATGGTGAATTTATGGTTCTAACATCTGTATTGTTTTTCTTTATATGATAATCTTGCACTTAATAAAAGGAAGCAACAGGCAACTGGAAGTAGCAGTTCCAGATCTGCATACTTACCACTTGTGAAGAAGTAAATTTAATAGACCACAAGAATTTAGAGGTGGCTGACACTAAGGGATTTGATATGGAGCCTACATCTAAAACTGATTCCTCTACACAGCACAAATTCTTATTTTCACAATAAATTATACCTTCAGCATGGATGATATAGTAGTGTGGTGCATTACTGCAGGTAACACAACCTGTCAATCCTATGGCATGGCATCTGAACTCCTAACATCGTTTTTTTGCTTTTTGCAGATTCAACAACAACAGCTTTGGTTTATATAGCACCTTAAGCATAGAAAAATGCCCCATGGCTCTTCACCGAAATGTAATCAAAAAATAGACGCCGAGCCAAAAACGGATATATTAATGGGGTGACCAAAAGCTTGATCAAATAGGTGGGTTTTAAGCAGGGTCTTAAAGGAAGAGAGGAAGGTGGAGAAGTGGCGGACTTTAGGGAGGGAATTCCAGAGTGCAGGGCCTACGTGGGTACGTGGGTGAAGGCATGGCCACCAATAGTGGGGAGAAGGGAGGAGGAGGAACATAAGAGGATAATCATTTAAAATTTGAGGCACTGAGACTGAGAGCCAATGTAGATCAGTAAGGACAGGGGTGATGGGTGAGCAGGACTTGGTATGGGATAAGATGCAGGCAGAATGAGTTGAAGTTTATTAAGGGTGGAGGCTAGGAGCCTGGCCAGGAGAGCATTGGAATAGTCAAGTCTCGGGGTGACAAAAGGAATGAGAGTTTAAGTAGCACATGCGCTGAGGTAGGAGTAGAGGTGGGTGATGTTACAGAGGCGGAAGTAGGTGGTCTTTGTGACGGAGAGGATATGGGGTTGGAAGCTCAGCTCAGGGTTGAATAGGACACCATGGTTACAAACAGTCTGGATCAGTCTGTGACAGTAGCCGGACAAGAAGATGGAATTGGTAGCAAAGGTATGGAGTTTGTGCCTGGGGACTGAAAACAATATCTTCAGTCTTCCCAATGTTTAACTGGAGAAAACTGAGACGTATCCAAGACTAGATTTCAAACAAACAGTTTGACTACACAGAGACAGTGGAGGGTTTGAAAGAAGTGGTGGAGATGTAGAGCTGGGTGTTGACAGTGAACATGTGGAAGCTGACCCCATGTCTGCTGATGATATCACCAAGGAGCAGTATGTAGATGATGATGAGGAGGAGCCAAAAATAGATCCGTGGTAAAAGTGAGAGGGTGGGAAGAGAAGACATTCCTAGAAAAGCTATGTCTATGATCAGATATGTAAAAGCGCAACTAATTGAGGGCAATCCCACTGAGATGGACAAAGAAGAAGAGATGTTGGAGAAGGATGGTGTGGTCAAATATGTAATAGGCTACAGAGAGGTTGAAGAGGGGTAATGCACTATGGTCACAGTCACAGAGGATGTAATTTGTGACTTTAGTTAGAGCCATTTTCTTTTCAACAATTAAATTGTTACAGCAGCTTGTCTTCTAAAAACTGTTATATTGTCAATTTAAATAACGTTGTTACACAACCTGTACTTATTTTTGAAAGATATCCAATTTAGATTATGGAAGGTGCTCAATTCTTAACAGATGGACAGCATGCTTGCTGAGTGAAATGTACTTAGTCAATTCTTCAGCACTGAAAGCATCTGCTCCATTAATAATTGGCTAAACTGGTGTTTTTAGTTTATTTGCAGTAATTATTTGTCTCTGTGGTAAATCCATATTAAAATATGTGGCACAGCAGTAATGCAAGCTAAAGATGAATTTTCCACTAGGCAATCAGGTAGGAAAATTTCTTCAAATATCGGCCTTATTTTACTTAGGAATGCAATAAATCCTCTTTTTTTTTATTTTGTTTTGCTTCCACTGGGTTTCAAACTGTGAATTCAATTTTGAAACCCAACACAGAATGCTTCCCTCTCCAATTAATTTGACTTCTGAATCATCTTTGCTCCAATTTCAATCATTCTTAGTTACTTCTCTTTTACCAGTTTGAAGGATTTGTGTAAAAGGTATTACTCACCAAAATTCCAATTTTAACTCTGATCTGATGGTGAGTTAATTTAATTTTCTTCAGTTATGTGTTTTGTTATAAGGGATAAATATCTAGCTAGCACTTGAGTTCAACACAGAATAATTAAAGAGTTGCTATAGTAACAGAATGCTATCTGGTTGAGAGTGTACATACCAGACATCTCACATCCATCAAGAGAATCTTCTGAATATGTATAATGTTGCTTCTGATTAGTTAGGAGAAATATGATTATTTGTGATGAAATGGAATGGGATCTTCTTATATTCTAGTGTTATGATTTAGAAAATAAATGTTTCTATCTATCTATCTAAATGTGCACATTTTATTAATTATTAACTTAGGAACAAATTGAGATTTCTTAAAAATTTAGTCATAGATAGAGTCATAGAGTTATACAGCACAGAAAGAGGCTCTTCGGCCCATCGCGTCCGCACCGGCCATCAAGCCCTGTCTAATCTAATCCCATTTTCCAGCATTTGGTCCGTAGCCTTGTATGCTATGGCATTTCAAGTGCTCATCCAAATGCTTCTTGAATGTTGTGAGGGTTCCTACCTCTACCACCCTTTCAGGCAGTGAGTTCCAGATTCCAACCACCCTCTGGGTGAAAAAGTTCTTCCTCAAATCCCCTCTAAACCTCCTGCCCCTTACCTTGAATCTATGCCCCCTTGTTATTGACCCCTCTACTAAGGGAAAAAGTTCCTTTCTATCTACCCTATCTATGCCCCATATAATTTTGTACACCTCAATCAGGTCCCCCCTCAGCCTTCTCTGCTCCAAGGAAAACAACCCCAGCCTGTCCAGTTTCTCTTCATAGCTGAAGCGAGGTCTTAAATTTCTTCAAATTAAGGGCCTGAGTGTGAGCCTAAATTGAAATTCAAACATGGTTGCCTTTAAGGCTAAAATCATTAACAATCTCAATACGTTAACTAGGTGCAGTACTGACACGGAGCATGTGTGTGTGTGTACACATATTTTTGTGTGAAAGTGTGTGTATCAATAAAGGAGGGGTTCCTAATCAACCCTGTAAAAGCAGACTTTGTTCGGTCTTTAGGGAGTGGCAATGACAGTGGCCCAGACTCCCACGTGAAGTAAGAACAACTTGCACTTTAAAAAAAATGTATTCATGGGATGTGGGTGTCTCTGGCAAGGCCAGCATTTATTGCTCATCCATAATTTCCCTTGAGAAGGTGGTGGTGAGCTGCCTTATACAACTGAATGGCTTGCTAGGCCATTTCAGAGGGCAATTAAGCATCAGACCACATTGCTGTGGGTCTGGAATCACATATAGGCCACACCAGGTAAGGACAGCAGATTTCCTCCCCTGAAGGACATTAGTAAACCAGATGGGTTTTTATGACAATCCACTAGTTTCATGGTCATCATTAGTGATACCAGCTTTTTATTCCAGATTTATTTAATGAACTGAACTTAAATTCACCAGCTGTTGTGGTGGGATTTGAATCCATGTCCCCAGATCAATCGTCCAGACATCTGGATTACTAGTCCAGTAACATAACCACTATGCTACCGTACCTGATGCAATCATCATATCTGCTTCACATATAACACATTACTTTGAAATTCAGTGACTATTATTAAGCAGTCACACACAGCAGCCAATCTTACCAGGCAAGCTCCCCCAAACAGCAGTTGGACGAATAACAAGTTAATTTATTTTAATTATGTTGATTGAGGGAGGAATGTTGGCCAGGCACCAGCAGAATTCCTCGATTTTCTTCAATAGCACCATGGGATCTTTAACAGCAGATGAGACCTCGGTTTAACATCTCATTCAAAGATCAGCATCTTCAGCAGTGCAGCACTCTCTCAGAACTGTACTGGAGTGTCTAGTTTATGTATTCAAGTGGATTGGGACTTGAACCTGGAACCCTTTTGACCCAGTGGCTACTAACTGAGACAAGCTGACATCTGAATGCTGACAAGAATACTGAAAGTGCATTAGGGAGGGAGGTCATATCTCTTTGTCTCATTCATTTGCTAATACATGTGGCTCTTTCATATTTATATCAATGTGTAGCAGTAAAGTTCAGCATCTTAAAATCTGATGCAATTAACTTCAAATTAGTAGATACCAAAGTGACTGTTGGAAACTTCCATTGCGCTTGTAACAATGTCCCACACACTGTAAAGAAATCGAAAACTCCTACAACGTTCCACATTTGAGACTTTTAAAGAAGTTAAGGCTCCTGAGGCTCAAGAATATAGAAAGGCACTGGAACTGCTGCTCCTTGGGTGCTGCATGCATATGTAGTACAATGAGCTGACCTCACACTATAATGATCCAAATTTACAAAATGAGAGAAATGAGGCACAGCAACACTATTCTAAGATGCTGCTTTGACATTGGTATGGAGAAGAATGGGTCTTTATGAAGTGCAATCGCTAGACAAGGGTACTGTTACATCAGACTGGATGGAGGTTGCTGAATAAGTTAATGTTGTCTCCCTTGAATTTGGAGAAAGAGAGTTGGATAGATAGATCAATAGATCCTCTGCACTGGGAATGCAAATTTATCAAATCTATCCGAGTGAGTTTGCTTCTGGTATAGCTGCGAAACAGTATGCATACAGTGGGTACTCAGACACAAGTCCAAACGGAAACAGGTCAGTTTAAGAGCAAACACCCAAGATGAGTGAATGAACCACCTTTGTAATGCGATTGTAATGTTATTGTGAGGCCTAACCCATATTTTTCAGAGCCTTAATGAGCCGTGTGCAGGTTCTCAGTGCTGCCAGTGCTTCCAGGTTATATTGTGATAATCACTGTGCACTGGGCATTGAGCAAGTCTCAGGGCCCCGTAATGTGGGCATATGTTTTTACTACGTTAAAGGTGCTGCATAAATGTAAGTTGTTGTTGTAGAGGTAAGATATCCCTTGAGTCAAAGCTTTATATATAATAGGATCTTGTTGTGTGCTATGCTGCAGTGTATGGTTGTGGGTGAGTCAATGATTCAGTGGAAAAGTAGATAAAGAATAAAAGGCAAAGAATGGTGCTTACCTCCCCCTCTCACACTCCCTCTACTGTATCCGCACCAGGAAACTCTGATGTGCAGTCGAAGCTAATGAGAAACAGATAAAGCTCAGTTTTTGTTGGCAGTGACCAGAGAACTTCAGCACTATTTTGTTTTGGCTCCTTTGCAGTTCAGGCTATTCCTAAATTACTCGGAGAAGAATTTTATAAAATTTATTGATGATACCTAGATAACTGGTTAGCTGACAAATAAGAGAAATAAACAGCATTCAAAGATATTGGGACCAATAAACAGATGGGCTAGGGATTGTCAGACAAATTTTTAATCAAGAAGGCATTGACTCCTGTCTGGGTATGTTTCAAGAGGCTCTGGGTGTACTCCACTAACTTTCCTAGTTCAAACCCCAACTGAATTTCCCTTCCCTAGTCCAGGGCACTGGAGCCAATTGTAAAACCCACAGTGATCTGGCCGAGATCTTCCAACTCACCACAGAGCAACCTGGGGATCCTCTTGGACTGTATAACTCAGTTACATACTACATTTATGAAATGGAGTATCTCCAGGTACTGCAGATTGATTTTAATGTGGATAAATGTAAGTTTGTTATTTTGTAATGAGAAACCACATCACATGTACGCAATGAAGGGGCTTCCATCAGCAAAGGTAGAAAAGCTAAAACATTTATGTGATTAGTGATATTTCACTAAATATTCCAGTTAATAAAGCTGTTATCAATAATGGAGCAGGGGTCATTTTATGGAGATCCAATAAGAATACTGGCTGATTTCTTTTTCCTCCCGAGCCTGATAAGCACACCAATTATAAAGCCCTCACCAATAGTTATTTTAGTACAGATTGGATTGCAAACCTGTGACTTGCTTGGGCAGTACCATCCCAGACAATCCATTTCCCCACTATGCTGCTAAATATATAACACTTATCTCAGTTCAATTCGACAGTGAAAGAAAACTCCCCATGCTACTATGAATTCCCAAAATAGAGAAAATATTTGGGGCTAAATTCAATTGATTTGCACCTCCCGTTAGCGCCCTAAGAGGGTGCTAATGAGGCACAGATCCACTAGCGCCTGGGCGTGGCACCGCTAACGCCTCCCGCGAAATTCAGCGGGAGGTTAGCGGCGGGGCGATGACGTCATCACTGTGCGCAGCGCCCTGCCTGTAATATTGGGTGATGCCCCCCGACTTACCGCCAGACGCTATGTCCGCCGGGGTCAGGTGGGCCTACCTGCGGCCAGGGCGGCGCTAGTTGAAGGGGAGGTGGCGGGTGGCCATTTTTGTTGCTGGCCGCCTGCCAGCACCTGCCTCCGTTGCTGTCCCCGGCCCCCGTGAAGCTCCCCCGTGGAGTGTCAGCTGCTCTCCGTGAGTCCGGCACTTCTCTTGAGTGCCGGGCTCGTTTGCCGGCACTCCCGATCCCTGGAGGCCCAGCTGGGCGCTGGGATGCGCTGCGCCAGGCCCCTCCCCTTTAAGAAGGGGAGGAAGGCCTGCAGTACCACGGCACGTCATGCCGCGATATTGGCTCGCAGCGCCCCAAGAGGGACGCGGGACGCTTCCAGTAACAATTTAAGTGACTGTGGTGCATTATCCTTTCTGTCCTCCTCAACTTCTGCAGCCTTTGACATGAACAACCAATGTCCAGCTTGGTTCCCTCTTGCATATCTGATCATAGCCAGAGCATCTCCAGCAATGGCTTCTTTTCTTACCTAGTACCTGCAGGCCCTGGACATTCCTTTTGTCCGCTTGAGTTATGCACTATTCCAAATACTTAATTTACTTTATGTGATGGCAAGAGCAGCAACCGAGTAAAATAAATGGCCCAGCATCAGAGCCACCAAAATTCTCCTTGGGAGAGGTTTTCCCTGGGTGCCAGTAGCACTTCTGTTGGACTCCAACATCTTGGGGCTGGCCACAAGTGAGCTTAGCTCTCAGCTGTTCAGTGATGTGCTTTTTACATTGTGGAAGGTCACAGGCAGATTGTTAAAATCCCTGAAGGAGGATGGAACATCGATAGAACAGTTAGTTCCTCCAGTCTGGACCTTTTTATATTCAGACGTAAAAATAAAAAAACTGTAAATGCTAGAAATACTGTAAATATACAGGAAACTGGTTACCTAGTGGAACCACTTCCATTGGATGCAGTTCCATTAAATACTCTTCGGTAGAGTTTCTGTATGATCAGTTTCTCTATCATATTGGTAACAATGATTTTGCTCTTTCTTTCATTCTATAAACATTCCTACCATTGTCTAATTCATAAAACCCAGGAGAATTTCAGGACATATTAGTTGAAAAGAAAAAATAATTTCATGCACTTAACAGCTGCAAAATAAATTAATTAAGTATATATAGTAAACATTACTTGCAACATTTAAAAATACACTAAACATCAACTGAAAAAAAGAAATATTTCAAAAAATACATTAAAATTGTTTTTCATCTGTCCCTTTTAAATTGGAACTTTAAACATCTTCTCTAATTTTCATGGGTGCAGCTTCTGCCAGAATAGAGGAAAAAGAAACTAGGCCCTTCATAGCATGCTGCATGCATAATTAGCCTGCCACTCTAAATAAGCAGGAGCAAACTGAGGAGCATACAGCCTGAGTGCAAGTAGTGGTGTCATGCTTTTTCAGTGAGATCCCTGGCAGATTTGTTAGCTGCCCAATTTCCTGTTATCCTGAATTCTACTGGTTGTAGATATCTGCTGGTTGGAAAATCAACCTTATAATGATTCCAATCTGATGCAGCGCTACTAGTATATTTCTAATAAATAGTATACATTTGTTTGAATTATAACACTTTTGCCTTTCAGTCAGAAGGTTATGGGTAAAAGCAGATTCTAGCAGCTAAACTAGGCTGACACTGCAGTGTAGCACTGAGTGGGTGTGGCCTTGCTGCAGGTTTCATCCTTTGAATCAGATAATAAACTGAAGTCCTGTCTGCCTGTTCAGGTGGAAATTAAAGCTGGACTATACTTGCCTAACATTCCTCCCTTAGCCAACACCACCAAAAACAGATTAACTGACTATTCGTCTCAATGTTGTTTGCAGGATTTTGCTCTGTAAATAATTAAGTGTTTGATTTGCCTACATAACAACAGTCATTGCACTTAAAAGTAATGCACGATATATAAAGGATTTGGGAATATATGAGAAATGTAAACCCAAGTTTCTTCTTACTCATAACATTATAGTAATAACATGAGGTTATCAAAGTAATTAAACTTCAGCAATTCTGGTATGCATGTATTTTGTTTTGCATATTTACATAATATACAAGATAACACATTGACAGACTATGATGTGTTTATCATTAAGTAATAATTTCATAGAAACATAGAAGATAGGAGCAGGAGTAGGCCATTCGGCCCCTCGAGCCTGCTCCGCCATTCAATGCGATCATGGCTGATCATCCAAATTCAGTACCCTGTCCTTGCTTTCTCCCCATATCCCTTGATCCCCTTAGCCTTAAGAAATATATCTAACTCCTCCTTGAATATATTTAATGAATTGGCCTCAACTGTCTTCTGTGGTAAAGAATTCCACAGGTTCACCACTCTCTGGGTGAAGAAATTGCTCCTCATCTCTGTCCTAAATGGCTTACCCCTTATCCTTAGACTGTGACCCCTGGTTCTGGACTCCCCTGCCATTGGGAACAGCCTTCCTGCATCTAGTCTATCTAGTCCTGTTAGAATTTTATAAGTTTCAATGAGATCCCCTCTCATTCTTCTAAACTCTAGCAAATATAAGTCTAATCGACCCAATCTCTCTTCATACATCATTCCTGCCATCCCAGGTATCAGTCTGGTGAATCTTAGCTGCACTCCCTCCATGGCAAGAACGTCCTTCCTCAGATAAGGCGACCAAAACTGCACACAATACTCAAGGTGTGGTCTCACCAAGGCCCTGTACAACTGAAGCAAGACATCCTTGCTCCTGTACTCGAATCCTCTCACTAATAAGGCCAGCATACCATTTGCCTTCTTAACCGCCTGCTGCATGCTTACCTTCAGCGACTGGTGCACAAGGACACCCAGGTCTCGTTGCACTTCCTCTTTTCCCAATCTATTGCCGTTCAGATAATAATCTGCCTTCCTGTTTTTGCCACCAAAGTGGATAACCTCGCATTTATCCACATTATGCTGCATCTGCCATGCATCTGCCCAATCGCCCAACCTGTCCAAATCATACTGGAGTTTCTCAGCATCCTCCTCACAGCACACACGCCCACCCAGCTTTGTGTCATCTGCTAACTTGGAGGTAGTACATCTAGTTCTGTAGGGGTTCGCAAAAATCCCCTCAGTCCCCGAAGATCGGGAAATATTAATCTACATTGTGGAAATTGCCTCTGGGTTGAACAATGTTTTAAACATACCCAGAATCACAGGGGGGCTGCGTTGAGTTGGGCAGCACATGGACAACACCGGAATCGAGGAACTTCATGGAAATATTCGCACACTTTAAGACAGCACATTTTATTTTAAAAATGTACTCTTGAGTTTTGAACTGTGTAAATTGCAAAGGGATAAAAATGGCCATCAGAAAGCATGGCCAAGGACAAAGGCATGTATGTCTGTGAAAAGGGGAGGCAATGGCAGTCAAATTCTGTCAATCAAAAAAAGGGAGTTTCCCTTCCCTTCAGAGACAATCGATGTTTGTTTACAGGAAACTGCTACCTTGTTGACATAAGGGATTAAATCACTTAAGGCTGCAGTTTCGAGTGACCACAATGAATGGGTTTCTGTTTACATAGTAATACAGCCCCATTCAAAACCCATCAGGGTGAATGGAGATGGTTCGAAGGCTCAGCCCAGACTTTTGAAAAGGACACTCAAACTGAGGAAGGGAACAGTTTAAACTGAATGGGTTTGAATCACCCATTCCAGGCTATGGGAGCAGTTTGGCCATTGGGAAATAGCCCATTTGAATCAGCCAATCATGGCCTTTCTCTTGTGTATTCGAACTTTTCGGCATGAATTTGCACACAGACCTTTTCAGCGCCAAAACAGCAGGAGCTCCTAGGATATAAAGATAGCTTCTCAGAAGCATATCTCTCTCTTATTTTCCTTGGACTGCAGATGAGCTCTTCTCTCTCTTACTCTTTGGACCACAGGTGAGCAGGTTTCTGACTCCTCAACAAGGCAACCTAGTGAGAAGTAAAGGGGTGGTAATTTAAGGGAAATGTTCTAAGATTGTAAGACTTACATTGTAGCCATTTATCCCTTGTTTTTGCCATCTGCCTTCCCCTGTTAAGCAATTTTACATTGATCGTGTGGTGTCATTTCTTTATTACTTTGATCGTGTGGTGTAGTTTTCTTTAGTTAATAAAGTTTGATTTTCTCACATCCAGACCATTTTGTCCGTTTTAATATATCATTAATTATAAGTTCCTCCAGTCAGAACTGGAAGGGTGGGATTAGCGATTCGAAACCGCTGTTTGGTATTGGTCTCAGTGCAGTGGAAAAAAAGGCTGCTTGACCAGGTAAATTACCGTAAACCAGGTAAAGGAAGGTAAATGACTGTAAACCAGGTAAAAGATGCCCCCCTACAGTTCCCTCGTCTAGATCATTAATATATATTGTGAATAACTGGGGTCCTAGCACCGATCCTTGTGGTACCCCACTAGTCACTGCCTTCCACTCGGAAAAAGACCCGTTTATTCCAACTCTTTGCTTCCTGTCTACCAACCAGTTTTCTATCCAAGTCAGTACATTACCCCCAATCCCATGTGCTTTAACTTTGCACACTAGTCTCTTATGCGGGACCTTATCGAAAACCTTCTGAAAGTCCAAATACACCACATCCACTGGTTCTCCCTTATCTATTCTACCAGTTACATCCTCAAAAAATTCCAGTAGATTAGTCAAGCACGATTTACCTTTTGTAAATCCATGTTGACTTTGTCCGATCCTGTCACTGTTTTCCAAGTGCTCTGCTATTACATCTTTTATAATGGACTCTAGCATTTTCCCCACTACCGATGTCAGGCTTACTGGTCTATAATTCCCCGTTTTTTCTCTACCACCTTTTTTAAATAGTGGGATTACATTAGCTACCCTCCAATCCATGGGAACTGTTCCAGAGTCCATAGAATTTTGGAAGATGACCAGCACTGCATCTACTATTTCTAGGGCCACTTTCTTAAGTACCCTAGGATGTAGATTATCAGGCCCTGGGGATTTATCAGCCTTCAATCCCGTCAATTTCCCTAACACCATTTCCCTACAAATACTGATTTCATTCAGTTCCTCCCTCTCATTAGACCCTATGTTCCCCGACATCTCTGTGAGTTTATTTGTGTCCTCCTTTGTGAAGACAGAACCGAAGTTTGTACTTAATTGGTCTGCCATGTCTTTGTTCCCCATTATAAATTCCCCTGATTCTGACTGCAAGGGACCTACGCTTGACTTTACCAATCTTTTTCTCTTCACATATCTATCACATATCTATCATTACAAGCTGGCCTATCCCAATTCATAATGGGGCCTCTATTGGTTAGATTTGCATCTTTAGCACTCCCCAGTGCAGACTTTTACCCATATGAGTCCTGTTTACTTTTGTTCTCTTTTACTTTGTATCTGTAATGACAAAAAACTTAAATCCAAAAAATCTTTAGTTAGTGACGTAATAAAACTCACTACACACTTGGTTTGAGTATAAAGCAAGGCTTTAATCAACTTGTTTCAAAACATGGAGGTCTAGTTGTACTTCACTAGTTCCTGTCTTACAAAATGTCCCTGGTCAAGCTGGGCCCACGCCCGAGTATTTATATTCCTTGGACGGCGCCACCAGCTGGCCGTCCAGTGATGATGAGATTTACAACATTCTTCCTGCCTAAAAGATTTGGAAGTCCGACGACTTCCTCCTAACGGATTAGGCGGACCACGAATAGCCACAGTCTTTTAGATCTTTGTTTATGGCTGGAAGGCACGTCTCCCCGGACCGTGTCTTGGTCCCTGGGCTGCTTGATCCATACTGGTAGATCGACAGGGCCCGTATCGCCTTGATCGACCTGAGGGAGACTGAGGAGATCGTGACTCCGGGTGCGGGTCCCCACAGGCGCAGAGCTGGCTTCATCTTGTTTGATAGCTGGAGATTGACCGGCATCCTGGCTTCGGGTGGCCATCCCACGGGGAGCGCTCGGCTCCCTGAGTGGATCCGGTGGGGTAGCCAGCAGATCTCTTGATGTCCCAGGTAGGGCGTCATCTTCAAAAGAGCGCAGAGTGTCGGCATCATTACCGTGGGTCCCTCTATCAGTTGGGTCCGTGGGACTGGTTGGGCAGGGAGCCAGATCCCGGAGTGAAATGGTGGACTCCGGGCCATCAGGGTACCGCACGAGCTCGTACGTGGGATTAATGTCCGTGAGTTCAACCTCATCGATGAGGGGATTGTTTTTGGAAGATCGGATGAATCTTCGGAGCAGCACGGGGCTGGGAGCTGCCAACCATGATGGTAGGGACGTCCCATGAGTGGAGCGACGCTGGAAGCTGAAAAATCGCTCGGGAGGCGTGACATTGGTGGACGTAGAAAGAAGAGACCTGATGGAATGCAATGCATCAGGGAGCATGGTTTCCCACTGCTGGTCTGGTAGGTTGTGTGACCTCAGTGCAAGATGAACAGCGTTCCAAATGATAGCGTTGTATCTTCTCAACCTGTCCGTTACCGATGGGATGGTACGGTGTCGTTTTACTTGTGGTGATTCCCCGTTGGGAAAGATAACTTTTGAGTTCGCTTGACATGAAGGAGGGACCCCGATCAGAGTGGATGAAATTGGCCGTACTGCAAAGGGAAAAGACTTGATCAAGGCATTTGATCACTGTGGAAGTAAGCATATTGAGGCAGGGGAAAGCAAAGGGAAAGTGTGAATATTCGTCCACCATGGTAAGTAAGTAGGTGTTTCGCGTTGAGGAAGGCAATGGCCCTTTAAAGTCAATGCTGAGTTGCTGCATAGGCTGCATAGCGTGCATGAGCGAGCCATCCAATGGATGGGAGAATTGCAGTTTTAATTCTGCACAAATTCTACAGGAGGAGCATGTTCTTTTCACATCTTCCATACAAAATGGGAGATTTTTGATCGCACAAAGTGCAACATACGGGTAACGCTAGGATGGCATAAGTCAGTATGAAGATCCGCAAGAGTCGAATTTGACATAGAAGAGCAGAATGCCCGCGTGAGGGTATCCGGGGCCACATTCTCTTTGCTGGGTCGATAATGTATGGTGTATCCAAAGGCAGCCAATTCCATCCTCCAGAGTTGTATTTTGTTATTCTTGATCTGAGTGCATTTCCGGTTATCCAACATAAAGGCCACGGAGCGCTGATAAGTGTGAAATGGCGACGAGCGAGAAAATGATTCCATTTACATACCGCTTCGATGATGGCCGTAGCCTCCTTCTCAACAGGAGGATAATGGAGCTCACTACCCTGCAAAGTTCTGGACAGAAATGCAACGGGTCAACCACCTTGATTCACGGTAGCAGAGATTGCCACCTCCGATGCATCGCACTCGACCACGAAAGGAAGATTTTCATCAATGGAACGAAGCCTGGCTTTTTCTAGTTGTCGCTTGAGGAGGTTGAAAGCTGAAATAGCCATTGTCTCCAATAGAAATGTCTTCGCGTGAAGCAGGGGCTGGATCTTGTCGGAGAAGTGGGGTATCCACTTCGCATAATAGGCAAACATGGCAAGTGCCCGACGAAGAGAGCCGAGATTCGTAGGGGGAGGGAACTCCTGAAGTGGACGAAGTCGCTCCGGATCCGGTTTGATGACACCGTTGCCCATGCAGTAGCCAAGGATGTTGACTGATGGTACTGATTTCACAGATTTGGACTCATTTAAGGTTAAGTTGCGACGACGGAGAACGTCAAAAAATTTCTGGAGATTGGCATCATGCTCCTTCTGGTCATGACCAGCAATGGTGATATTATCTAGATATGGAAAAGTGTCCGTTAAGTTCTCCTGTTTGACTAGTCTATCCATTGCCCGTTGAAAGATGGCCACCCCATTGGTGACCCCAAATGGAAGGCGACAAAACTGATAAAGCCGACCATTGGCCTCAAAGGCTGTATACCTTTTGTCAGAGTCCTTTAACGGTACTTGATGATATGCACTCTTTAAATCAAAAGTTGAAAATGCCTTGTAGTTGGCAAGGTTATTGACCATGTCATCGATGCGTGGTAGTGGGTAGGCACCCAGGTCAGTATACTGGTTAATAGTTTGCGAGTAATCGATGCAAAGACATTTCTTGTGTTGCTTCAGAGGATTTTTAACAATGCTGACTTGAGCCCGCCAGGAAGATGAACATGGCTCAATGATACTGTCAGCTAGAAGGCGAGAGATTTCTGCCTCGATAAAGGATCGATCATCTTGGCTTACATCGGGGGGAAAGATTGGCAATCAAGGAGGGCTCGTTGAGCGAAGCCGCCGAAAGAGCACAAAATGGTACTTTGGAAATAGTAAGCTCCGGCTTTGACCCTCCAAACCCGAAAGTGAGTCTTTTGTGTTGTTTCTGGAAATCCTGTCCCAGGAGCACATCACTGCATAGGTTTTTGAGCACCCCGAGCCAGGTGGAGATATAAGTGCGGCCATTGAGAATAAGGTCGACAAGACAAAAGGCGGGAGAATTGGTGGTCAGTGTCGTCAGAGCCATTGCAATTTCCCTGTCCGAGGGGTAAATACATAGTTTTAACTTACTGACAGCCCGTTCACTAATGAAGCTGTCAGAGCTGCATGAGTCGATTAGTGCGCTCAAAATGTGTCTATTTACCGAAACCTCTGTGGCTGCATGGGACAGACTTTGGGGAAAAACAACTGTGATGGGAGGAGGAGCAGTTTTACACTTGACAGCTGTAACCTTACTAGTGGTTCTTGGGGGAGGAGCAGTTTCATAGATAGGAGCTGTAACCTTAGTAGTGGCTCTTGCAGGAGGAGCTGTTTTATAGATAGTAGCTGCAAAACTAACAGGAGCTCTCGACCGGTATACCTTAGAAAAGTGGCCTTTCTTACTAACAGAGGCTCTTGACTGGCATACCTTAGAAAAGTGACCTTTCTTGCTGCAATGATTACAGGTTGCATTACGAGCAGAACAACATTTTCTATAATGGAACGCACCTCCACAGAAGAAACACTTCCTTCCAGATTGCCAAGATGCCGCTAGGGTGGGGTCGTCATCAGTGAAGGCTTCTAGGGTAGGGTTGTCATCCGCTAGGTTAGAGTCATCATCAGTGAGGGCTTCCACCCGAGACCTATCGAAAGAGTCATTAAAAGTGATAGCAGCAGCCCGTGCACGAGGTAAAAGATAGGTATCTGCACTTCTCTTTGCTACGTCCAGGGAACATGCCTGGTCATAGGCAGCCTGTAACTCGAGGGTTTTATTCTCCAACAGATGCTGGAGTATGAAGGGAGACGCAATCCCATTAATGAAGGAATCACGAATTAACTCCTCCTGGTACTGCTCAGCTGTGACAGCTTTAAGATTACAATCCTTGCTGAGCCTGCAAAGTTTCTGAAGGAATTCATCAAGTGATTCCCCAGGTTGTTGTCGAGGTGTAGATGCCGAGCAAAAATTTTGTTTGGGGCCTTAACATATAGTTGCTGTAATATTAGGATAGCGGAGTCATAGTCTACACAGTCTTCGATATAGTCAAACACATGAGGAGATACATAATTGACAATTATCTCTAATTTATCAGGAACATTCTCACCACACACCCTGAGGAAGTTGCTGAAGGTACAATACCAGTGTTTCCATACCTTAGCAGTTGTAGGTGAATTCGGGTCCAGGTCAAGACGGGCGGGTTTGAGTAGTTTGTCCATGATGGATTGTTTACAATGCTGGAGTTCCCTTCTGCAGTTGAAGTCGTAGCTGGCTGTTCCCGAAATCACTCAGAGCGTGGATTCGATATCAAGTTGATTAAATTGACGTAATAAAAATCACTACGCACTTGGTTCGAGTATAAAGCAAGGCTTTAATCAACTTGTTTCAAAACATGGAGGTCTAGTTGTACTTCACTAGTTCCTGTCTTACAAAATGTCCCTGGGCAAGCTGGGCCCATGCCTGAGTATTTATACTCCTTGGACGGTGCCACCAGCTGGCCGCCCAATGTTATTTCATGAGTCGTTTCTTCATGATGATGAGATTTATAACAGGTAGGTTTTTGCCCTTAGTACTCCTGGTGCAGAGCATCGTCTGCTGGGAGTGCTTTTTGAAAATTCAGGTGATTGACCTCATGACTGGGAGCAAAGCTTTGCATTGAGAGCACTTTA
Source organism: Somniosus microcephalus (assembly GCF_052327205.1). NCBI lineage: Eukaryota > Metazoa > Chordata > Chondrichthyes > Squaliformes > Somniosidae > Somniosus > Somniosus microcephalus. The sequence continues at coordinate 142,656,036 of NC_140991.1, forward strand.
CATCTTTATCTTTATTCCTTTATCCCTCAATTCTTCTTTACTCCCTCAAATTCAAGGGGCACAAACATCTGCATACCTTGCACACACTTAACATATCTATATATCGACAGATATTGATGGACCATAACTCTATCGGGGCTTGTTGTCCTCTGCCAAAACTGCCCGCTACGCTAGGATTATCCTGGAAGGAAATGATAACCTCAGGATTCTTTCCTCTACTACAGACTTCCTCCTTAAACATCGCTCCCCTACCCACACCTCCAACAAGAATTGCAAGGAGCTTATGGACTTCTTTGTCACTAAATTACAGATTCTCCAGTCAGCTACCTCTGCTGCTTTCCCCTTCCCCTTGCCTACTAAACCAAATACTTACACTACCATAGTCCTGAATCCTCATCTCTCTCTAGTTTCTCTCCCCTCTCTCCACTGCCCTCTCTGAGGTCATCCTGTTCCCTTGACCCCATTACCACTAATCTCCTGACCATCCAACTACATACTAGCTGACATTGTAAATCACTCCCATTCCTCAGGCACTGCACACCTCCCTTTCAAAACGGTCACCATCACACCACCCCCTTAAAAAATCATTCTTGACCTCTCAGTTGTTACAAATTACGGCCCTATCTCCAAACTCACTTTTCTCTCCAAAAGTCCTTGGACATGTTGTCTCCTGGATCCATGCCCATCTTTCCTGCAACTCCCTGTTTAAATCCCTCCAATCAGGTTTTTACCCCTTGCATAGCATGGAAAAGGTCAAAATCAAAGTCACCAATGACAGTGACTGTGGTGCATTATCCTTTCTGTCCTCCTCAACTTCTGCAGCCTTTGACATGGACAACCAATGTCCAGCTTTGTTCCACTCTTGCATATCTGATCATAGCCAGAGCATCTCCAGCAATGGCTTCTTTTCTTACCTAGCACCATAACCTCGATAGTTCCCCAAATAGCTATCCTTCATTCTCTCCTCTTCCTCATCTACATGCTGCCCTGTGATGACAGATGAGGTCAGCTTACACATGTCGCTGTCAACATCCAGCTCTACCTTTCCACCACCTCTCTTGATCCCTCCATTGCCTCTATTCTGCCAGACTGCTTGTCTGACACCCAGTCTTGGATGAGCTGCAAATTCCTCCAGGTAAACTTTGGGAAGATTGAAGCCATTGTGTTTGGCCTCCACCACAAACTCTATACCCTTATCATTGACTCCATCCATCTCCCCAGCCATTGCCTCAGGTTGAGTCAGGCTGTGTGTAATCTTGGCATCTTATTCAACCATGAGCTGAGTTTCTGACCCTGCATTCTCTTGATCACAAAGACTGCCTCTTTCCACCTTGTAATATCACCTGCCTCTGCCCCTACCTCAGCTCAGCTGCAGCAAAAAACACTCATTCATGCATTTGTCATCTCCGGACGATTATTCTATTTTCTCCTGGCAGACCTCCCATCCTCTTTCTTGGTAAACTTCAGCCCATCCAAATCTCTGTTGTCTGTAAACTATCCCACACAAAGTACCGTTCACCTATCTCTCTGTTCTTGCTGACCTATATTGGCTCCAGATCTGCCAATGCCTAAAATTTAAAAGTCTCATCCTTGTCTTTAAATCCTTCTAAGGCCTCGTCCCATCTTATCTGCATAAGTTCCTCCAATGCTCCAATGCTACAACCCCCTTCTCTTCAAACTTTTCATTCCTCGACTCTAGCCTCCTGTGCTTCCCCCACCCGCCCTTTGCCCCACCATTAGTAGCTGTACCTTCAGCTACCTACGCCCCACACTCTGGAACTCCCTCCCTAAAAAACTAATTTTAATTTTGTGGAGTGTTAAATTGCTCAATTTTTACAAAAAATACAATTATATTTTTTAAGTTTGTTCCTATTTATTTATGGTTTACCTTTTCCCCATTTGAGAGCCCCAATCTTTGTTTTACTCTCTATAACATTTTTAAAAAGTCAGAATAAAAGGAGCTTCTTCACATCCTGGTTACTTGTCCCTGAGAATTCTGCATTGTGATTGGCTGCTTAGACAGCTTGTTGATGCCATAGCAGCCTGTGCTATGGAATGCCCGCGACACTGCACTGATCTCAACTGCAAGTTGAAAAATCCAAACTTCTCGCCACAGGGATCGCGAGATCTTTGTGGGAAGCTTTCTTCGGGGACAGCGGCGAACACCTTTGCTTCGTCGCTGACCGCAAATTTCATGCGTTTTTTTTAACCAGGCTTTTGCTCACTCCTCCTAATATCTCTTTCTTTGGCTCAGTGACCATTTTTTTCCAGATGCCTTTGTGAAGCACCTTGGGATGTTTTTCTATGTTAAATGCATTATATAAACACAAGTTATTCATGTTTTTCTTGTCCCTGTTAGCTCCCTGGTGTATCCTTTTCACCTCCCTTCTCTATCCTTAGAATTACCCAACTGTTCTTCTCCATCTCCTGGCTCCACATCCAAGGTCTCCCAGATTTGTTTTCCCAGCTCTTTCCACAAGATATCCTAAATATGTTGTCCGTCTCCTGTCTTTATTGCAGCTATCTAAAGATTTTGGATTAACTCAACAAAATAATATAGTATCACGTATACTGCTTTGATTAAAATGACATTGGTACAGCTGGTACAACGTCTATCACTGTGATATTTTAAACATTACTCTATAGGTTGTCTATTGTTAAAAGTAATTGGGAATGGACAAAATAAATGACAACATTTTGCTTTGCATTATCTATACTGAGAAATGTTTTCAAGTTAATATTATTCATATGCTCCGATCTTGTTATTTTGCTTCCTCATACAATGTCCCTGTTGCATACCTCATCCCAAACAGTGAGGATTAAAAAACGAGTCACTGACCAATTTCTGTCAATGCTGTTGTGAAACCAACTGCTTGTGAATCCTGAAAACTCAGTCTCAGCCAATACATAAAGAGGAGCCACAAAGACTGAAAGCAAGGGAGAGATGATGCATTGGAGCTTATGTCACCCAGTTCGTTTGTTTTTGAGATAAATGGAAACAGTTTGAAATTCCAATCCAAATGTAGAGGATCTCACTCAAAAAGCACATGTGTGCCTTTCCCCCCCAGATATTTTGCAAAAATTATCAGCACATTAGCTCTAGGGCTCTAAAAATGTCTTGCTTAACAGATGTACCAGCAACACAAAAGCAAAATACTGCAGATGCTGGAAATCTGAAATAAAAACAGAAAATGCTGGAAATACTTGGCAGGTCAGGCAGCATCTGTGGAAAAACAGAATTAACGTTGTACCAAATGTACCAACAACACCTCCAAGCCAACCACTTTAATTCACAATGAAACCCTTGTTCATAAAGATGTGTGCATATGTTACCTGACTTCACTTAACATTTAAATGTAATTTGGAATTTTCCCCTAGGAATTTTGCCAATCTCGGCCAGGGAGAGGTACTTGCTAGAGGTTTCAGTGAATCCAGGTGAGACCTGAATTGTATACAGTTGATGTTTCCATGTGGTACCACAAATAGGAAGATGTTTTATTCTCTAGCACTGCCATTACTCATCCTTCATAAGCACAAAATATCACTAGAAATATACTAGTAAAAAAAAATTAACAGTATTCCTGTTAGTCTGTTTAGTCAGCATTTATATTTGGACAAGCTAATGGAATTATGTTTCACCAATTTTCTCCAATTAAATATTGGGAAGACCAAAGCCATTGTTTTCGGTCCCCACCACAAACTCTGTTCCCTAGCCACTGACTCCATCCCTCTCCCTAACATCTGTCTGAGGCTGAACCAGACTGTTTGCAACCTTGGTGTCATATTTGACCCTGAAATGAGCTACTGACCACATATCCATGGCATAACTAAGACCGCCTATTTCCACCTCTGTAACATCGCCCGTCTCCGCCCCGCCTCAGCTCATCCACTGCTGAAACCCTCATCCATGCCGTTGTTACTTCTAGACCTGACTATTCCAATGCACTCCTGGCTGGCCTCCCATATTCTACACTACGTAAACTTGAGGTCATCCAAAAATGGGCTGCCCATGTCCTAACTGGCACCAAGTTCCGTACACCCCTCACCCCTGTGCTCAGTGACCTACATTGGCTCCCGGTTAAGCAGCGCCTCGATTTCAAAATTCTCATCTTTGTTTTCAAATCCCTCCATGGCCTTGCCCCTCCCTATCTCTGTAATCTCCTCCAGCCACCCCCCACCCCCACCCTGAGATATCTGCGCTCTTCTAATTCTGCCCTCTTGAGCATCCCTGATTATAATCGCTCATCCATTGGTGGCCGTGCTTTCTGTTGCATAGGCCCTAAGCTCTAGAATTCTCTCACTAAACCTCTCTGCCTCTCTACCTTTCTTTCCTCCTTTAAGACACTCCTTAAAACCTACCTCTTTGACCAAGCTTTTGATCATCTGCCTAATATCTCCTTATATGGCTCGATGTCAATTTTTTCTTTCTTATAATACTCCTATGAAGCACCTTGGGATGTTTTACTATGTTAAAGGCGCTATATAAATACAAGTTATTGTTGTTTGCTTCACAATTAGTATATGGTAGAGTGACAGACAGAATAGGCTCATTACTGCATTTGTCACTCTTTGTGGCCCAAAGACAGTATGGAATGAGGTGGAATATATTAAGTTAGAAGTGTATTAGATCAATTATAATTTGACTTTAAATCAATAAAGTGTTAGCCTTAGCTCAGTGGGTAGCACTGTTGCACTTGGGTCAGAAGGTTCTGGGTTTGAAGCAACATTCCAAAGACTGTATCACATAATCTAGGTTGACACTTTAGTGTAGCATTGAGGGAGTGTGGCCTTCAAGGTCTGCCTTTTGGATGAAATGTGAGGCCCTGCTGCTTCTCAGATAGACATAGAAGATCCTATGGCACTGTTTGAAGATGAGCAGGGGAGGTGCCCTGGACAAAAAAAATCCGTTAACCAACACCATGAAAACAGATTATTTGGTAATTTACCTCATTGCTGTGTGTGGGAGCTTGCTGTCCGCAAAGTGTCTGCCGAGTATCCCCTACATTACAACAGTAACTACACTTCAGAAGTACTTTATTGGCTGTGAAGTGCTTTGGGATGTCCTGAGGGTGTGAAAGCGGCTATACAAATGCAAATTCTTTGTTTCTATTAAAAAAACCTTTTGAAGGGATGTTGTACATTGTTTTCCTACTTAAAAAATATAATTAATTGTTTAAATAAAATTAAACATACCATGGAAAATACAAAATCATCACATCAAATAATGAAACAATGTGCATGAAATTGGATTAGAATATAAATACAAACCTACAGATTTTTAATAATATACTTGACACATTGAAACTTGAAGCCTTAGCATATTTCATATAGTCTGTTTTTATGAAAAATACAGTGGCACGTAAAAATATTTAAAAAATAATAGATAAGAGAACTTCACTGTTTAAGAGGAGCAATCACATATTTTGGTAAAAGGTCCTTTGATGTATCTAATTCTGAAAATAAACATAACTCTATGTTTATAATCTATGGCACTCTCTTGGACTCATAGCTGCTCCTGACATTATACTAGGTAGTTCATGTGGAGAAAAAGACAAGTGCAGACTTCATAGGCTGAATGGCCTGTTTCTGTCCTGTAACATGGGGGTGATATTAACCCTACTCGCTCAGCAGAAACCTGGCGGGTGGGCAGTTAAAATCACCCTGGCTCTTACCTGTCCGAAAGCTGCCATGATCGCAATATTTGCAATTTTAACCTGCTCTCCTGACCAGACAGCAGGGACATACGCCTGGAACCAACAGGGTATTTCTTTACATATGCATGTTGCGGCCCAATGACATCATTGAGACCTGACTGTAATTTTAACTCAGGCTTGATCAGGGAATCCACCTGGAGGTAAAATCGGGGTCAATTGATTCCAATGCAGTTCTGATGGGGAAAAGGTAGGGAAAGTAACTCTACAATAATTGTATGAACAAAAGCAACAAACTGCATGAAAGAGTTAAAAGGGCTAAAATAAGGGAATTGAGGAACCAAGGATATATCCAATGTCCATGTCCCATAGGGAAGTATGGTGGAATGTGGTCAAATGGTCAAACTGTCAGTTGGTACCTGAATAATGTGCACAAACCGTCAGCTACTAATTGAATAATGTGGTCAAATGGTCAAACTCTCAGTTGCTACCTGAATAATGTGCACAAACCGTTAGCTACCAATTGAGGAATGTGGTAAAGATAACATATGGGCATATGGGGGCCACAGGACTATGTAACGGTCAAAATGTGCACACTGGTCGCAAGAATTTGCACCCAAAATCAACTGTATGATGTAAGCCACGACTTAGAACAAAAAATTGTATATAAGGCAGGGGATCTTAGCGATCGGAGAGCATTCATCCCAGCAGGAGTGTCTTCCCTGTCGACTTGTAAATAAAGTTGCTTTACTGAACGAACCGCCGGACTCCGAGTGATTGATTGGGAATAAGGTGGACGTCGACCCTTTATATCAGAGGGTTGGTCTCGGGGAGAAGAAGCTCTCCCGGTTTACCCTTACACTGCAGTTGTTGTAAATCTGAAACAAAACCAGAAAATGCTGGAAACCCTCAGGTAGTCAGCATCTGTTAAGGTTCTGATGAGGAGGGGTCCACACCAGAAGCATCTCTGCCACAGATGATGACTACCTACCGACTGACTATTTCCAGCTTATACTGCAATTACCGTTGCAGGATATAATCAAGTTTGTGCTGCGCAATGCGGTATGTGCTGACATGCATTGCCCAGTGTTGTATTGCACTGTGCTATGGTATCCTGTACCGTGGCAACCGGCGATACCCTCGAGCTGTCAAGCCCCTGTACGCTGCTGGCCTGCCCGACCCCGTGCCGGACCTTGCGATATTGTGTTGACTGACGCGCGGTGGCGCGATGACGTCGCCGGCGCGCGGTGCCCGGGCGTTTGGCTTTAGTGGAGCGAGAGAGGCTGTCAGAGGAACGGCCGCGTCCGCGCGGCATCGGGGAGAGCGCGTGAGCTCGCATTCGGACCGCCGCTCGCCTCCGAGCCCAGCCTCGCCGCATTGCCGGCATGTTAGCGGGCAGCAGCAGCTGCTGCGCTTTGGGTTCAGGGGCACCTGTCCCCCTGCGCCCCAAGGCTTCTCCTCCTCCCGGCGTGACAGCGGCCGCGTGAGAGCCCCCGCGGAGGTCCGTGCATTGATTTCCAGGCAGCAGTTGTGTGTGTGTGAAAGGAGGATCGTTTTTCAAACAGCCGCCTCGCTCTCTCATCATCATCTGCTGCCGACGGTAAAACATGATGAAGACCGAGGCTTCAGGAGAGAGATCGACCCTCCGCAGCGCTTCTCCGCACCGCAACGCTTACAGGACCGAGTTCCAGGCTCTCAGAACCAGCTTCAGTAAAGCCGCGGGGGTGGCGGCCACAGGAGGCGATTCAAAGGCGAGGGAAGGCTCCGAGAAACCGCCGCCGCCGCAGCAGCAGCATCCGCAAAGCCGGGGAAGGAAATACGGCTCCAATGTTAACCGGATCAAGAACATGCTGTTTATGCAGATGAACATGGGGCCCGGCGAGGACAATGGGGCTTCTGCCCGAAGCAAAGGCGGCAGAGGGGCCCCCTCGTCCCCGCACCGCAGAGTCCGAGCCCGGGATGTGGCGCAGGTTGCAGCCGGCGCCCGTGTCAAGCTGGCTTCCAGCGTGTCCGATCGGACGAGTCGCATCGACTCCAGGCGGGACGGCCCATCGACCTACTCCAAATTTTCGGAGACTCGCAAGCTCTTCGAGCAAAGCACCCGCGAGTCCGCCGCCCCTTCCCAACAGGGCTCGCCCAAACGGGAGAGGAAGGGCTCCCAGGATCAGCTGCTGGACGAGCTGCGGGGGATCGATGGCCTCCGCTCGGCAAGAGGCAGCACCGAGTCCTTGGACAGCACCAGCCCCAGGGCGGAGACCGTGTCGCCCACCGTCAGCCAGCTCAGTGCCGTCTTCGAAAACACCGAGCAGCAAAACCTGGCGGCCGGCGAAAGCGGGCCGTACTTTGCGAGTGGACAGAGCGCCTCTGCCCCATCCGCTCCGTCTAAAATATCTGAACGACTGAACGGGGAGCAGCAGCAACCGGATTCCAAAACATCCGCTATCCAAGGTCAATATGGGATTTATTTTGTAAACCAAGATGCTGCAGGTTCACCTAGGACAAGTGAAAAGCAGCAAAACATCGCAAGTGACGCGGCATTACCACCAGAGACCGTAAAAACAGAGGTTTCCTTTAGCCAGAGCAGTGCAGTAGAGGTGAGGCAAATTAAACCGCAGATCCATGGAGGTGTAGACGATCATGATGACCAACAGGGGCAAGGATCTACTGCGGAAGGTAGCGATGACTTTGGGAAGCACGTAAATATTGCTGTGGATGTGAAGCAATCCAGTGTTGTTTCAGACTCTCTAAAAAGCAGTACTGCTGGAGCTGAAATACCGATAGGTAAACGAGGTTCAACAGCAAGTGAAAATTCCTCCGAGGAAAGTACAGCTGAACATTCTGGGACTCCAGTCATAAGTCGATCAGCTGACAAAAGCAGCGAGAAAGAATATCCAAAAACTGAACCTAAAGTTCAAAATGTGGAAAATGAAGGTTGCAGTGTGGAATCAGATGACGCTGGTTGGGAGCAGACTTATGACGACTCAGAGGAGCAAGTGGATAGCGATGAAAATAATTATGAACCAGTTGTGGAATGTACAGAAGTAACGGGATTGTCCGATGAAGATAATATTCCAGCCAAGAGGAAAATTAAATTCAGCACAGCTCCCATAAAAGTAAGTGAATCATTAATCAATGCATTGCAATGGCTAACCATGTTATGGGCACCTTTAACAAATAAACCTGTAAAGACAATTAAGTACGTAAAATATTCTTCAGAAATGTAGTTGACATATCTTTAAAAAAGTTGCAGAATAACTAATATCTATAACAATGACTTGTTTTTAACCAGATGTATAGATGTAAACGGAATTATTTGGCTTTAAAAATCTGAATTGAGTTAAGTTTGCAGTGAGCGCTGATGTAAAGGAATATCCCATTTGGATCACTTTCAGTGCAGTTACTGAGTGTTTGTTTTTCAATATGATGTCTATTTCACAAGCGACAGAAGTGCCAGTTTGTGGTTGCTGGTCAGTTGATATAGACGTAAATTATGTTACATTGCTGTTGTAAACGGCAAAGCACAACATGATAACATTGGTGGAATACAGGAATCCTGGCTTGCAATGTTTCTGGAAAATGCAGCCCTCTCCGCCCGGGTTATGATTTACTTGTTCTACAGTTATAAATAATTTGGTTTTGACTTTTGCAAGACATTCCTTGAAGTATCATACTGAATGCTTGATGAATAGATAAAACGTCATTTTCTTTCTTGCAAATACAGATATAACGATGCATTTAAAAAAATGTTTTCTCAATCTTTAAAGGACAGCGCGATTGGGCAGTTTATTCCTATCCTTGCAGGAAAGGTAACAATAAAGGCTCACTGCTTGAGCCTTCAGTCCATACAGTCCCTAGTGCGTAACATACCAACTGCACTTGCCACTACAAAAACAAACTGAAACATCATGAGAATGTTGAAAAATAAATTTAAACCCACTATAACTAAAAATAGTTCATAAAATGAAAAAACTCTGATGGCATTGTGCCCTGAAATGAATCAAAAAGGGAATCCAGACGTGCAGAATATAATGCTGGGCCTCGTTCTAATATAACATAAGCATGACCAAAATGATCACTAAACTTCAACCTCAAGAAACATCTACATGAATTAACAAGTATATGTGTATAAAATCTTACCTAGCCCTAAACGTTTACGTGAATTAAATTCCTCCTACTGTATACTTCAATTTTTAAAGCTAGTCTCAGCTAGTCACACCACACACAATAACAACTTTAATGCAGATAAATGTTTCCAGGTGCTTCAGAGGCTCAATCAGACAAAAATAGAAAAGAAAGACTTGTATTTATATAGCACCTTTCATGACCTCAGGATGTCTGAACATAAGAATGTAAGAACATAAGAATTAGGAGCAGGAGTCGGACATACGGCCTTTTGAGCCTGCTCCGCCATTCAATAAGACCATGGCTGATCTTTGACCTCAACTCCACTTTCCCCCTCGATTCCCATATCCCATGATCTCCTCACCCCAGTCCTAAATGGCCGACCCCTTACCTTGAGACTATGCCCCCTAGTTCTAGACTTCTCCACTCGGGGAAAACGACCTCTCGGCATCTACCCTGTCAATCTGAAAGTGCTTTACAGCCAATGAAGTACTTTTGAAATGTAGTCACTGTTGTAATGTAGGAAACGTAGCAGCTAGTTTGCACACAACAAGCTCCCACAAACAGCAATATGATAATGGCTGCTGAGCCAAAAAAGATGAGGGGGTGACCAAATGCTTGGTCAGAGGTGGGTTTCAAGGAGTGCCTTAAGAGGAGAGATGGAGAGGAGTGGGGTTTAGGAAGGGAATTCTAGAATGTGGGGCAAAGTGAGGGGAGAAGCGCAAAAGGCTGGGGTCCAAGGAATGGAGAGTTGGGGGTTGGGTGTAGGGCTGGAGAATGTTAGAAATTGGGAAGGGGCACGGCCATGAAGAGATTTTAATATGAAGCTGAGATTTTTAAATTGGAGGCATTGGGTGCTTGAGAATCAATGTAAGTTAACGAGGGCCGGAATGATAGATGAGCGGGACTTGGTGCATCATCGGATACGGGCAACAAAGTTTTGGATGAGCTGACGTGGAGTATGGTAGGCTGGCTAGATGAGGTTTGGAATAGTCGAGTCTGGAGGTGACAAAGGCCTGGTTGAGGGTTTCATTGAAGGATGGGCTGAGGCAAGGGTGAAGGCGGGTGATGTTACAGAAGTGGAAGTAGGCGGTCTTTGTGATAGGAAGCATATAGAGTCAAAACCTCAGCTGAGGGTTGAATAGAATGTTGAAATAGCAAGCAGTCTGGCTCAGCCTAAGGCATTGGCCAGAGAGGGAGATGAAATCAGTGGTGAGCATATTGAGTTTGTGGCTGGGGCCGAAGGTGATGGCTTCAGTCTTCCCAATGTTTAACGGGAGTAAATTGTGGCTTATCCAAGACTGGTAAGTAATCTAGCAACTGAGGCAGTGGCGAGGTAAAGCTGGGTGTTGTCAGTGTACCTGTGGAAGTTGACCTTGTATGCCTTTGATGTTGACATGGGTTTGCCTGTAGATAAGGAAAAGGAGGAAGCCAAGAATAAAGACTCCTGAAGTAACAGCGTGGAGGTGCAAATAGAAGCTATTGGTAGAAATGATTTGACTTTGATAGGATAGCAAAGATTTGAACAAAGCAAAGGCAATCCCTCTTAACTTGATAAGAGGAGAGGCTTTGGACAAGGTTGGTATGTCAAAGGCTGTGGAGAGGTTCAGTAAGACGAGGAGGGATAATGCACTGTCAAATTGCATGTTATTTGTGACTTTGGTATTGTATTGGTGCTGTTGGTGGGGGGGAAATCCTCATTGGAAGGATTCAGACGGGGTGGCAGGAGAAGTTGCACAAATCTGGGAGGCAACAGCACGTTTAAGAATTTTGGAGAGGAAAGGGAAGTTGGAGCTGGGATGGTAGTTTGTAAGGACAGAGGGTTCAATGGTGCTTTTTTTTGAGGAGAGAGTGATGATGGTTTTGAAAGGGAGGGGAATAACATCTGTGGAGAGGGAATCTTTTAAAATGTCAGCTAGCATGGAGGGTGAGAAGGGAAGTTGAGTGATCAGTTTAATGGGAATGAGATTGAGGGAGCAGGAGGTGTATCTTGGATAATATGAGTTTATCTGGGCATGGGGGAGATGGGTGAGAAACTAGAGAGGAATGGGGGTTTAGGGCTAAGGTAAGGTGGGGACTAGGAGGATGTTTGGCTTGGTGGGCAAGGGTAAGGGGGAAGCAACAAAGGCACCTGAATGGATAACCTCAATCCTAGCTACAAAGAAATCAATAAGTTTCTTGTACTTTTACGTCTTTATTTTAGTAATGTAAAGAAAATCTTTTTCAAATAAAAACAGAAAATGCTGGAAATACTCAGCAGGCCAGGCAGCATCTGTGGAGAGAGAAACAGAGTTAATGTTTCAGGTCGACGACCCTTCGTCAGAAGTCAAAAAATCTTTTTCACTCGTTTTCTATTGGAATGATAACCAAGGCCACCAATTAATGGTTATCAAGAAAAATAAATATAGTCAAGCCTCAGAACAGTGATTTTAAAAATCCTGTGATTCAATATAGTAAAAATGGTTTGCCTTATTCAGTTGCTGTAAATCAGTGGCCCTGAGGACAACACGTCCAGAATAAACACATCCTCCTCTTTAAAGCAGCTGTGTGCAACACGTGGCCAGTGGGCCAAATTCGATCCATGATCTCGATCAACCCCATCCTGTGATTCCTTTGGGAGCTTGTACGCAAGGAAGACTTGGCTGAATGGTTTGAACATCCCTGTCCCAGAGAAGTAGAAAGCTGCTTCCTGATTGGTTAAACAGTGCTGCATCTTTATTGGTGTAAATGGACCAGTCAGGAAGCAGTCTCTGGGCCCAGGGAGTTTAAAAAGGCTGAAACAGGATAACCGTGTAAGTCAGCAGGTGTGGAGAGGGCACGGGAAAAGCAGCAGGGGGCAGAATGTGGTAGAACAAGCCAGACAGTAGAAGAGGACGCAGGAGATCGGAGCATACCATGCCAAGAAACACAAAGGGTTGGGTGGGGGTGGGGGGAGGGGATGGTTGGAGTGCATTGATTTTTAATCTGTGATATTATAATATTACTTCAAATATTCATTTGTTTCCTTTTAAAAGATGTAGTGGTGTCTTTGGGGATTACAGTACTGGGTGGGTGTTCAACTGTAGTGACCTAAGGTGTTTTTGTACATATGAAGCATTACCCAGTTCACATCATGATAATTAAAAAGTGCCAGACATTGTTAGAAACACATGTTTGAGATGTTTTAGCAAGGAGATCGGACCCAGCTGTATCTGATGCCTTTGATAAACATGAAGATGACAACTTAAAGTGCACCAGTACTGCAGAGTGTAGGAACACCTGAAGTATGGTGCTCATGGGTGTATGCAAAGTCCCTGGAAGTGCTCTGATTAGTTAAGACAGGTGTTGTTACATATGCTGATACTGCCCTAATGAAATGCTGAAGGATACAGGGCTATGGGGAGAGAGTAGCAGTGAGATTAGTTCTGGACTGCTCTAGAAAAGAACTGGCACAAACATGATGGGCCAAATTACTTCCTTCTGTGCTACAAACTTCTATGGTTTTAACTACTCTCCACAATCAAAGATCATCTACTTTTACCACCAGCCACTACACTTACTGGTGGCATTCCAGGCACAAAGTGATATCAGATATCAAGTGATGGTAATGGCCTCCAAATCATAGCCTAGACTACCTGTGAATATAAATTTGTAGACTTATGTGGAGTAGTGTGAAATAATGAGTTGCCATATGTCTAATCAGTGCCACCAACTCTGCTAAGCCTTTCTGTGAAGCCGTCTTTTGGTGCCTTCATTCTTTGAACAGCTCTTTGAAACTTTGTGGTCTTGTCGGAAAGGTTGGTTTCCCTACCAAAATTTTAGAATTATGAGTGTCTTGGGTCTCAAATGGTGAGGTTTTTTTTGATTCTTCTATTTTCCCTCTCCATTTTTATTGTCCATCATACATTATTTACTGAGCACTCCTGTAGTATTATCTGTATGCGGTACTTTGGTATCAAGTATCCTCTTTCTCGTGGAACCTCTTGGGTCTTTTTACTATATAAAATTCAGCATTCTGAACTTAATATAATGGTTTTGTAGATATTAAATGTGGAAACGAAGCATAGGCATTGTCTGTGAGAAGCATTATAATGTTTGGCTGTGGATTCAATATAAATGTTTCCACATTTTGGGAACTTTGTAGACTACACCAACTGGAATTTCTACCCATAGCAGATTCTTGTAATGCTACTGGATTTACTTTTCATACCAATATATTTTGACTGGAGTTGGATTTCCAGAATTAATCCTTATCTCTCACAGCTGTCATACTTTTTCCAGATATCTCTACTACTTTAAGCAGTTTTTTTGACTCTGGCACATGTTTATATACAATAGACAAATAGTTTATACAGAATAAACAAATAGTTGCTTAAATTGCTTACCCTAGTGCCTAGTGAGTGAGATAAAGCCTAAATCTGCTGGATTTATATTATAACTGGGTAGAGAACATGTAATCCAGTCATACAGATGCATAGGATGGACAGCAGTGAAGAAGTATTGCTCATCACCTGGAGATGGGCAAATATCAATCAAGACAGACTCAAGTTGTCTTTTGGTCTCGGCTTGAGAAGAATGGAGTGTAATGATGTACAGTACTTTATGCTGCAAATTTCAGTACATATTTGAACCTATACTGAATTTGACCAGGAACTAAACACAAATAGAGCTGAAATGGCAACCGTTCATAGGCCATAATCCCCGACCGCCCCCCCCCCCCCCCCCCCGAAGGATAGTCACTAAAACTTATGGTGAATATTTTATTGGAATTCATTGCATTCAGTGACTGCATTAATAAAAATATCCATGGTTCCAATTCTTAGTTGGTTTGATTTATTATCTGTTGAAGAGATTCTGAGTAGTTAAAATGGCATTGATTCCTCATTGGGAAGTTTTCAGACAGTCTTTGGTAGAGGTTGGAACAGCCTGATCTGTCTCTTTTGCTTTTGTGTGCTCCTGAGTAAATAATTTTTGGAAAAGTAAGCGTGGTAGATGTAATCGGCGACAAGGGTGTCTCTTTCTTTATATAGAGTTTCACAAGATGAAGGGCTGAAATCCTATTCACTCAAAGGAAAATTAACGCTTAATTTTGAGAGTGGAAATTCATACAATTTGCAGCTGCTGTTCTGTGCACCGTTTTCCTAACTGACCTTTTTTAAAAAAAAAAAAAAAAAAAAAAAAAATCGTTGATCCTATTTTTAGAATGCTTCAAATGTTATCCTCCTATTATAGGGAATTGAAGTTCCTAGATCCCGCCAGGGAAATTTTCTGTGTGCGCAATAAATCATCATAGATTATTGTATTCTCAACTCTGAAGAAAGATGGCTTAATTTACTGAGTAAGCTGGTCCTCTTCTGGAAGACTTTTGTGTATTGTAAATGGAGGAAGGAAACATTTCTTAAACAAGTTATGCAAGGTTTGTGCTAAAGGACATAGTTTTTAAGCATGACATAAATTATGTGATGTTTTAGTAGTATTTGTTTGCCTTGTATTTATCATACAGTTCTTTGTCAGATTCAAATGATTATTCTTTTTGGCAGCCTCTGTAAGCCTTGTTTTGAAGCTATGAATACATTCACTCATCCAGATGTTCTATCTTTTTCAAGAACCTGCTGTAACTACTCTAGCAAGTAGCTTAAAACAAGAAGTGAAAATATTTCTGATGCAAAAGTTGTTCAGTGACGTTGTACATTTTCTTAGGTACAGTTATGATTGATTACATGTAGAACATCTTTATATTTTTTAAGTATATTGAAATTCTTTAATTAGAGCAGTGAATGGTTTTGTGTTTGATGATGATGACCCGTTAATGTCTAAACTCCATTCTCTCCATTTGAAAATATTTTGTAAAGGGAGAGTTTTGGAATTCTTTGCTTGGAAAGGCTTAAAATTTGATGTTACAGTTTTGTACAAAAAGAAACAGATTTGTAACTGTTTCCACAGTTTAGAGTCAGATGAATTTGAACACATTGCAGTATACTGGTAATTTGAAAACTTGGTCTGAGTGAGAATATTTCAAAGGACTAAATTTTGCCAAGAGTTTAAAAAAAAAATAAGAACATAAGAAATAGGAGCAAGAGTAGGCCATAAGGCCCCTCAAGCCTGCTCCACCATTCAATAAGGTCATGGCTGATCTTCGACCTCCACTCCAGTTTCCCGCCCGATCGCCATATCCCTTGATTCCCTTAGAATCCAAAAATCTATATACTCAACGACTGAGCATCCACAGCCCTCTGGGGTAGGGAACTCTCTGCGTGAAGAAATTCTTCCTCATCTCAGTCCTAAATGGCCGACCCCCTTATCCTGAGACTATGGACCATAGTTCTAGACTCTCCAGCCAGGGGAAACAGCCTCACAGCATCTACTCTGTCAAGCCTTTTCAGAATCTTGTATCTTTCAATGAGATCACTGCTCATTCTTCTAAGCTTCAGAGAATATTGGCCCATTCTGCTCCCAGGACAACCCTCTCCTCCCAGGACAACCCTCTCCTCCCAGGACAACCCTCTCCTCCCAGGACAACCCTCTCCTCCCAGGACAACCCTCTCCTCCCAGGAATCAATCGAGAGAACCTTTGTTTATATGTTTTTTTTGTTGAATCTTATAAAGAACTTCTGCACATCCCATCAGCTACATATGTAGTTAAATTAGGTCTTGTTTGCTGTTTACAGGTTGGTTTGGTGCAGGCTTCAATTTGGTTAGCTGATACTATCATCTTGGGGGG
Organism: Somniosus microcephalus; assembly: GCF_052327205.1. Taxonomy (NCBI): domain Eukaryota; kingdom Metazoa; phylum Chordata; class Chondrichthyes; order Squaliformes; family Somniosidae; genus Somniosus; species Somniosus microcephalus. The sequence continues at coordinate 142,672,509 of NC_140991.1, forward strand.
AATTTTGCCAGCCCTGGGGAGGTGGGTATGGAGGCGGGACTGCCAGGAAAATGGCAGAAACTGGGAGCGGGTACCGAACCCGCTTCCAACCTGCCTTCGTGCCATCTTCCCAGGAGGCGTGTACCCGACTCGCGCAGGGACCCGTCTCCTCGAGGTGGGAAGGGGATTACAGCCAATTAACTGCCTGTTAACAGGTAGTTAAGAGGCTTATCCCCATTTTACCAACACAAGTGCGGGCTTCCCGACATCTTTCAATTTTTTTTGTACTTTTTTTCATTTAAGTTCAAAAATTATTTTTCATACAAGTTCATGGGGGCTGGGGGGGGGGGAAGAAGGAAGCGAGAGGTTGGTGAGTGCTTGGTAGAACAAACTGGTGGCACACTGTTTAAAAACTTACTGCAGATGTAGAATCCTTGAATACAAATTAAAAAAATTGACATCTCTCAATGCACTGATTCATTCTCTCATACACACCCTCATACATAGCTTAGTAGTTATATTTGTGAAATTGGAACTCTCTTTTGCAGTGGAAAAAAGAATCTGGGCAAGTGGGGTGGCTGTGGGTTAACATTCCCATCCTTTATAACTCTCAGTATTTAATGATGATTAAAGTGTGTTCTGTATGTAGATTAAGCGTGCCATAATTTTTCTCTTCAGTTTTTAGTAATGGTTGCTGTTGAAATTTGCAGTAATCTTTGCCTACACAGGGGCTTCCTTCTCCGATGATATTCCTGACTTGGAGCTCACGTTAATTCTAAAAGCTCCCTTTTGTAACTACTTTTGCTGGAAACAGTGCAGCTACTTTTGTTAGTTGTTGACATTTGTTAGCATTTCCTGAGCAATTACAGTTCTTATTAATTCTTATAACTAGAAACGGAGTGAACATTTAAGTGAGAACAATATAAATATGCATCTGTATTTCAAAATTACATCCATGAGTTAAACATTGGGTCACCAGCAATTTAGTTACTGGCAGCAATTAATGTGGGTGGATTATACAGTTCTCTATATATACTGGATCACTGGGCACTTTAATTGCAATGAGTCAGGTGAGTTTTTCTTGCCAAAATTCTTTAGTACTTTGGTAATGAACACCTGGAGATAGAAAGATCAGAATTTTTTTGCAGTTTCTCATGTACGCTGTAGATTCCAAGTTTAGAATTCCAATGTGTGATAAGGTTGGGCACAGATATTTGGCATGTGTATGTTTTGCAGTATTGAGCACAAGATTTAAAAGAACAATCATTTTTCTAGTTCTGCTACTGTGATGAACTGCTCATTCAGAGATGGGAATTGTTACTTTATTTTATTTTGATCACCAGTTATGCTTATCAGTTTTTGTAATAGTAATTCATCTTACTGATGCAGTACAATATTTAACGCAGTACAATGTGATTTCTCCAAGAAACACTTGTATGTATGTATGTGTGGTACAGCCAGAATGTATAATGAAGATCCATGGGATATTCTAATCTATTCATGACACATGATAGGGAGATCTGTCTGATTTTTAAATGATAAAGTCTCTATTTTGAATATCTATCTGATATATGGGTGATCATTAAAGTTTTACTGCAATAGTTGGCCAAGTTGAAATATCCATGTCATCACCAGATGGCCATGGTTTTTCATACTCACTTGGGAGGCAAGGCATTATTCATGTGCAAATACATTTTCGATTGCAAGGCAAGTAGAAACTACTTAACAAAGATTGCTTGCATTTTCTTGAAAATAATCAATTCAAGGTAAAGAGGTTGATAGCACATGCAAATAGAGCTGTGTCCAGCATCTAATCATAGTTCAGGAAACCAACACTTTTTAATTTCAGAAGCTTTGTTCAACTGTGAAAGAGACCTATTGATTTCTTGTATCCCAGATCGAACTTCAGAGCACAAGGTTTATGTCGCTAGGCGCATGCACCTAGCTCTTAAGTATCGAAACAAAGAAAACGAAACTCTGATTCCCTGCGGGGATTTAACTGAGATGAGGTCTCGGACAAGCGCCCACGTCAGACCCGCTCCTACAGGGCTGACAAGAAAAAGGCTCTGCCAATCAAGACCCAAGACTAGGCGAGAGTGCTGACGATTCGCACGCTACCAACCGAGGTTTATCAACTCAGGTTAGCTGGATAGGAAGACGCCGCCATTCCAAGGGACCAGGGACCTAGAGAAAATTCTCCAAAGTTGACGATGTCTTTAAGGACACAGGAAAAGCAGCTCTTGTAACGGTCGAAGAGACTGCACCATCCAATGACTGTCCGAGATATAACTACCAGAGCCCCAGAACGTGGGTATGGAACCAGGTCGGATTCCACACAGGGGTGTGCTTGTAAATTGTTGTTCTTGTCGTTACTAGTTTTTCTGTCTGTTAATCATTGATGTATTGTATATATTATAATTACGTGTGTCAATTGTAATAAAGCTAGCCGCATTAAATGATGATCAAACATTAAAATTCATGACTTAACGCAGTTTCACTAGTACCTCTTATGGTGACTTCCACACGCTTGGTAGACCTGTGCTTGGCCGCCTGTATTCACGAAATCAACCCGGTCCGCCTTAACACCCAGAATTCGCCACCCTCCTTGGCCTGTGACGATTCGCTAGGACATGCCCCGTGGATGAGCCACGTAAAGACTTGAAATAGACACTCATTTAATGGGGGCCCCCGTCCCACGAGTGTACCAAAATAGCCCATGAGTCAGAGGCTGGAGACCCCATGGTTGCTAAACAAAACCCCACTTATAAGTTTAGTATTACTAATAGTGTTAATGAAATGTTGCACTTATAAAAAAATATATATATATTTTTGTATCGAGGTGTAAGTTAAATATTCTATAATTAAATATGCAGCATTGATTTTCCACTGCTTTTCTAGTTTCAAAAAACCTGACTTTTAGTTTATAGCCAAAATTGAAAGGTCTAATAGTGTTCTGCTATTTGAAGACTGGGAGAATACGAGTGTTTTTTTTTTGATGCAGCACAGAAAGAGGCAGTTCAGCCCATCATGCCTGTGCTGGCTCTTTGAAAGAGCTATCCAATTAGTCCTATTCCCCTGCCCTTTCTTCATTACCGTGCAAATGTTTCCCTTTCAAGTATTTATCCAATTCCCCTTTGAAAGTTACTATTGAATCTGCTTCCACCACCCTTTCAGGCAGTGCATTCCAGATCAGGACAACTCGCTGCGTTTAAAAAAAAAAAAAAAAAAAAATCTCCTTGTCCCTGGTTCTTTTGCCAATTATCTAAAATCTGTGTCCTCTGGTTATTGACCCTTCTGTCACTGGAAACAGTTTCTCCTTATTTACTCTATCAAAACCATTTATGATTTTTGAACACCTCTATTAAATCTCCCCTTAACCATCTCAGCTTTTAGGCGAACAACCCCATTGTATTAATTGGGTACACTAATTACATAAATGAGACCAGGGGGCAACATGTTACCAAATATTGTATGCATAAAGTGATGCTCCAGTATGGGGAGTGTGAGCTTCCTTATGGGAATGTTCTTTGGTGCTTGACGTGAGGAAAATAACTTGTAAATAATAATTAATAATATAACAGTGATCATAAAGAAAAAGAGAACTTGCGGTGAGTGATATCACTGAGTCAGTCTGACACTTGACTCACTTGTAACTGTCATTCACAGTCAATTCATGGGATACAAAAAATATCCCATCAATTTTCATCTGTTGCTTTTCTCTCCTTTCTGTGACTCTGAACTGACGTTCCTTGCAGGTAGGCCTCAGCGAGCATAGCTACAGTCTTCTCTGTAATCTATGACTGGTTCATTTACATAGGATTACATAGGATATACAGCACAGAAACAGGCCATTTGGCCCAACCAGTCCATGCCGGCATTTATGCTCCACTCGAGCCTCCTCCCGTCTTTCCTCATCTAACTCTATCAGCATAACCTTCTATTCCCTTCTCCCCATATGCTTATCTTGCCTCCCCTAAAATGCATCTATACTATCGGCTTCAACCACTCCCTGTGGTAGCGAGTTCCACATTCTCACCACTCTCTGGGTAAAGAAGTTTCTTCTGAATTCACTATTTTATTTCTTGGAGACTATCTTATATTGATGGCCTCTTGTTTTCTTCTCTCTCTCTCTCTCTCTCTCTCTCTCTCTCTCTCTCTCTCTCTCCAATTCCAATTCCAATTCCAATTCAAATGCTTTATTGGCATGAAAGTTTACAGAGAACCATATTGCCAAAGCTTACATAGCAAAAAGGTACAGTTTTCCAACATTCTGTAGGTGTCAATCGATTTGACATTTGTTGGGTACATACAATATTACTTTTAACAATATTAATTTTAAACAGTCTTACTTTTAAACAGTCCTCAGGTTGTGACATGTTGTTACATATTTGGCCCCAAGGTATGGTCTGTCTCCTTCTCCCAGGACTAATCTCAATTTTGACAGGTCATCCAATTCCTTGAAATCTGGGGTTGTTTGGCTTAGCTTGTTGAATAATATGTTTCTTGATGTGTTGAATTTTTCGCATTTTAGGAGGAAATGCATTTCTGTTTCAACCTCGCCGGCCAGACATTGATCGCATATTCTATTCTCTCTAGGCTGCCAGGATTTCTTGTATCTGCCTTTTTCAATTTCCAGTTGGTGGTCGCTTAGTCTGTACCTGGTGAGGGTCTGTCTCTGTTTTGTGTCTCTGATGGTCGTGAGGTAGTCTGCCAGTTTATAATCTCTTTTTAGGGCCCGGTAACATTCTAATCTGCTTTGGCTTTCGGTTATTTTGTTCCAATGTTCCAGGTAGGTTTCTTTGCATCTCTCTAATCTATCAAAACTTTTCATAGTTTTAAAGAGCTCTATTATGTCACCCCTCAGCCTTCTCAAGAGAAAAGAGACCCAGTCTGTTCATCCTTTGATAGGTATAACCTCATATTTCTGGTATCATCCTTGTAAATCTTTTTTGCACCCTCTTCAGTGTTTCTATATCCTTTTTATAATATGGCAACCAGAATTGTACACAGTACTCCCAAGTGTGGTCTAACCAAGGTTCGATACAAGTTTAGTATAACTTCTACTTTTCAATTCTATCTCTCCAGAAATAAACCCTAGTGCTTGGTTTTCTTTTTTTATGGCCTTATTAACCTGTGTCCCTACTTTGTGATTTGTGTATTTGTACTCGGAGATCCCTTTGTTCTTCTACCCCATTTAGTTTCTTATTTTCCAAGTTATATGTGATCTCCTTATTTTTCTTACCAAAATGTACTACCTCACATTTATCTGTGTTGAAATTCATTTGCCAATTATATGCCCATTCTGCAAGTTTATTAATGTCTTCTTGTAATTTGTTGCAGTCCTCCTCATTAAGTTGCATTTGCAGCAGGGAGATGGTTTATTACCTTTCTCCTACTCCAACCACCAAGATCGAGCATACGTTGTAGTGTAGTCCTCCATCTAGTAGCCTAATGGTGTGGTGGATTTGAAATTTGTCCTATCTAGTTGGGAGTCATTCTATGATTCACATCCCACCTTACTCTTACTTCCCTTGCACCCTTTCCTAGCCATCTCTGTCTCTGCACTGAATCACTTCAGCATTCTGTCTATGCACCCTTTAGACTGACGCCCCCCCCATCCCACAATCCAGGACGAAGACCCAAACCTGAAGCCGCTGAGGGACCAGCGTCACCAGGACTCGGCGCACCCAGCACCAGCGCAGCAACGCACACCTCGGTGGGGCCATCGCGAGTTAGAGTAGTGTTGCCTCCTGGTCTATCACAGCGCACAAGTGAGCATCAGCAGATGGTGGAGACAGCGACAGCAGTGGAGAGTCCTCCTTGGATGTCGCAGGACTCTCCTAGCTCTGCTGAGCTGCATGCAGACGCTGTGCCTCTGGGGCCATCCAGAAAAAAAGCGGTTCGTGAAATACAGGAATAAGTGCAGGTGTCTCTGGAAGGGTTTGCCTCCAGGGTTAGTGTGAGTGTGGAGAGAATGGAGGAGTCCATATCTAACATCAGCACTGCCGTGGTGGAGGCAATGGAGCATGAACGCACCACCATGGATAGGATGGCAACCGCCGTGGAAAGGATGGCTACAGCCATGAAGGAAATAAGTCGCCAGAGTCAGGAAAACATGGTGACTGTTCAGAATAGACTGACATCTCTGGAGGAGCGATGGGCAGCTGTTGAGCAGAGAGACCAGAGCTTCATGGACATCCTTTTGAGGAGGACTGCCTGTGCAGACATGGGTCCTCATGGCTCCCCTGAAGTGCAGCATAGTGCTCTCCTGACACTTGCCAGCACCGAGGTGTGGCTGACCCATGAGAGGGATGTTGTTGGCAGGACAGAAAAAAGTGTGGGCTCCTCTCAAAGCGCTCGCACGACCATGCCACTATGGAGCCCTCGGTCAGAGACCCACTTTGCAGAGACAACTGAGATGGCCGTTTCAGCCCCTGCACAGCCGCAGGAAGAGCAGACTGTTGAAGAGCCCTCCCAGGCTCCCAAACCCAGAGGACGCCCGCCAAAGGCGTCTAAGCAGGTGCAGCATCCTAGTCAGCAAGGTGCCTCTACATCTGCTGAAGCCACAGTGGAAGCACCACGTAGAAGCACGCGTGAGAGAAAAAGTAAGCACCTATAATCACAAGAGGACAGTGGTAAACCACTTTTATCGTTCACTATCGTTACACTATGGTTATCACTGTTATATCGTTACACTATGGTTATCACTGTTTACACTGTTGTATCACTACACGAGGTCGCCTCTTGTCACGCTGTTATACCTGGGCTGACCACTGCTGACTCCGCCCATGGCTCCACCTACTTGCCCAGGTATAAAGGTGGTCGACTGGCTGGTATTCCTCCTTGTTGGATCCGATCACCCACGAGGGTGGGCTCTGTTATTTAGCCAATAAAAACCTATAGTTACTGTCTTAACTCATCGCTTTTCATTGGATGAATTGATAGGTATATCAAGGACTTACTTGGGTGATGTTTCTTTTTTTTCTTGCTGTTGGTATATTTTGTTGTGTTAAAGATAAATTATGGCAAACAGTTGATTGTGTGGCCTATGTGTTCTGGAAAATGGCAAAAGCGCATTGAGGGCTCAGGGCGACTTACATTTGTAATGCTGATGGTAACAGTTATTATAGGAAATAAGAGGGTATAGCAGAGATGAAGTATGACGTTGGACAAGTGTCACCTGCAATTACAGAGCCATATGGTGGCCACCTATGGTCGAAGAGTAAGGTTATGCTAATGTGGCATGGCGGTGTGCATACCCTGGTTGACGGGCAGCAGTGAACTGGAGGGATGCTGCATTGGTCACAATAGGACATGCAAGACTCCCCTTGTCGTCCTCCTACTCCTCTTCCCAGGAAGATATGTGGTGAGCCACGTGGCTTCTACTCCCCGATTTATGAGGACCAGGATGAGGGGGCATAAATGTTTCCCATCCCCTTGCTATAGATTTCAATTGAGGTAACAATCTTGCAAGCGCTCAGTCAAAGTGGCCTGAAATATTTCCATTCATGACACACTGCAGATGGGTGTCAGCTTGAACAGTCAGAAGGTCAGTAGATGTGCAAAATGTTATCCCATACCTACAACAGCAAAGTTGTTGCATTTGAATATCAGCCATGTTTCAGGGGCCCTTTTTCAAAGCGCTCCTCCAATCCTCCAGCAACTCGTCTCCTTGAAACTGGTCTGTTTCTGACAAGTCATAGAAACATAGAAGATAGGAGCAGGAGTAGGCCATTCGGCCCCTCGAGCCTGCTCCGCCATTCAATGAGATCATGGCTGATTATCCAAACTCAGTACCCTGTCCCTGCCTTCTCCCCATATCCCTTGATCCCTTTAGCCTTAAGAAATATATCTAACTCCTTCTTGAATATATTTAATGAATTGGCCTCAATGCCTTCTGTGGTAGAGAATTCCACAGGTTCACCACTCTCTGGGTGAAGAAATTCCTCCTCATCTCTGTCCTAAATGGCTTACCCCTTATCCTTAGACTGTGACCCCTGGTTCTGGACTCCCCCGCCATCGGGAACATCCTTCCTGCATCTAGTCCTGTTAGAATTTTATAAGTTTCAATGAGATCCCCTCTCATTCTTCTAAACCCCAGCGAGTATAAGCCCAATCGACCCAATCTCTCCTCATACGTCATTCCTGCCATCCCAGGTATCAGTCTGGTGAATCTTCGCTGCACTCCCTTCATGGCAAGAACATCCTTCCTCAGATAAGGTGACCAAAACTGCACACAATACTCAAGGTGTGGTCTCACCAATGCCCTGTACAACTGCAGTAAGACATCCTTGTTCCTGAACTCGAACCCTCTCGCTACGAAGGCCAACATACCATTTGCCGCCTTAACCGCCTGCTGCACCTGCATGCTTACCTTCAGCGACTGGTGCACAAGGACACCCAGGACTCGTTGCACTTCCCCTTCTCCCAATCTATTGCCATTCAGATAATAATCTGCCTTCCTGTTTTTGACAGCAAAGTGGATAACCTCGCATTTATCCACATTATAATGCATCTGCCCAATTACCCAACCTGTCCAAATCATACTGGAGTTTCTCGGCATCCTCCTCACAGCAGACATGCCCACCCAGCTTTGTGTCATCTGCAAACTTGGAGATATTACATCTAGTTCCCTCGTCTAGATCATTAATATATATTGTGAATAGCTGGGGTCCTAGGACCGATCCCTGTGGTACCTCACTAGTCACTGCCTGCCACTTGGGGGGGGGGGGGGGGAAGACCCGTTTATTCCAACTCTTTGTTTCCTGTCTGCCAACCAGTTCTCTATCCAAATCAGTACATTGCCCCCAATCTCATGTGCCTTAACTTTACACGCTAATCTCTTATGCGGGACCTCATCAAAAGCCTTCTGAAAGTCCAAATACACCACATCCACTGGTTCTCCCTTATCTATTCTACGAATTACATCCTCAAAAAATTCCAGTAGATTAGTCAAGCACGATTTACCTTTTGTAAATCAATGTTGACTTTGTCCGATCCGGTCACTGTTTTCCAAGTGCTCTGCTATTACATCTTTTATAATGGACTCTAGCATTTTCCCCACTACTGATGTCAGGCTTACCGATCTATAATTCCCTGTTTTCTCTCTACCACCTTTTTTGAATAGTGGGTTAACATTAGTTACCTTCCCATCCATGGGAACTGTTCCAGAGTCTATAGAATTTTGGAAGATGACCAGCAAGTCGGGAAACAGGAGCCAGTAGCAGGAAAATGGGAAACCACGATGAAAATAGGATTAGCAAGGCAGTTAACAGGCTGTTAACTGCCTTAACTACCTGTCCCACCGGTTGGAGAGGGGTCAATTTGGGAGCGGCTAAACAGACATTTGGAAAAATCGGGTGGGTGCGGGATGGAGGTGGGTTGGGTGTCTGAAGCCATTTCTCCTGATTTTTCCCAATGGACCTGCCTCCTTGGGGCTATTAAAATCGAGCCCTGAATGTTTTCAAGGGGACACTGGATAGGCACTTGAGGGAAATAAGCTTGCAGGGCTACGGGGATAGAGTGGGGGAATGGGACTGACTGGATTGCTCTACAGAGAGCCGGCACATGTCTTCAGGTATATAGAAAGGAAGAGAGTAGCTAAAGTAAACGTTGGTCCCTTAGAGGATGAGACTGGAGAATTAATAATGGGAAATAGAGAAATGACAGAGACTTTAAACAATTATTTTGGATCGGTCTTCACGGTAGAAGACACTAAAAACATCCCAATAACAATAGATAAGGGGCTTTAGGGAGGGAGGAACTTAAAACAATCTCTATCACTAGAGAAAAAGTATTAGGCAAAGTAATGGGGCTAAAGGCCGACAAGTCCCCTGGACCTGATGGCCTGCATCCTAGGGTCTTATAAGAAGTGGCTATAGAGATAGTGGATGCGTTGGTTGCAATCTACCAAAATTCCCTGGATTCTGGCGAGGTCTCAGCAGATTGGAAAACCGCAAATGTAATGCCACTATTCAAGAAAGGAGGGAGACGGAAAGCAGGAAACTATAGACCAGTTAGCCTAACATCTGTCATTGGGAAAATGCTGGAATCCATTGTAAAGGAAGTAACAGCAGGACATTTCGAAAATCATAAGATAATCAAGCAGAGTCAACATGGTTTTATGCAAGGGAAATCGTGTTTGACAAATTTGCTAGAGTTCTTTGAGGATGTAACAAACAGGTGGATAAAAGGGAACCAGTGGATGTGGTGTATTTGGATTTCCAGAAGGCATTCGATAAGGTGCCACATAAAAGGTGAGTGCACGGGGTTGGGGGGTAATATTTTGGCATGGATAGGGGATTGGCTAACTAACAGGAAACAGAGAGTTGGGATAAATGGGTCATTTACCGGTTGGCAACCAGTAGCTAGTGGGGTGCCACAGGGATCAGTGCTGGGGCCTCAACTATTTACAATCTACATTAATGACTTGGATAAAGGGACCGAGTGTACTATAGCCAAATTTGCTGCTGATACAAAGATAGGTGGATTAGCAAGTTGTGAGGAGTACACAGAGTCTGCAAAGGGATATAGATACATTAAGTGAGTGGGCAAAGATTTGGCAGATGGAGTACAATGTGGGAAAATGTGAGGTTATCCACTTTGGAAGGAAGAATGAAAAAGCAAATTATTATTTAAATAGAGTGAGACTACAAAATGCTGTGGTACAAAGGGATCTGGGGGTCCTAGTACATCAAACACAAAAACCTAGCATGCAGGTACAGCAAGTAATTAGGAAGGGTAATAGAATGTTGGCCTTGCAAGGGGTATGGAGTATAAAAGTAGGGAAGTTTTGATGCAGCTTTACAGGGCGCTGGTGAGACCGCACCTGGAATACTGCGTACAGTTTTGGTCTCCATATTTAAGGAAGGATATACTTACATTGGAGGCAGTGCAGAGAAGGTTCACTAGGTTGATTCCTGTGATGAAGGGGTTGACATATGATGAAAGGTTGAGCTGGTTGGGCCTATACTCATTGGAGTTTAGAAGAATGAGAAGTGATCTTATTGAAACATGTAAGATTCTGAGGGGGATTGACAGGGTGGATGCTGAGAGGATGGTTCCCCTAGTGGGGGTATCTAGAACTAGGGGGCATAGTTTCAGAATAAGGGGTCGCCCATTTAAGATGGAGGTGAGAAGGAATTTCTTCTCCGAGGGTCCTGAATCTTTGGAATTCTCTACCCTGGAGAGCTGTGGAGGCGGAGTCACTGAATATATTCAAGGCAGAGATTGACAGACATTTGAACTACAAGGGAGTCAAGGGGTATGGGGAGAGCGGGAAAGTGGTGTTGAGGACAAGATTGGATCAGCCATGGTCATATTAAATGGCGGAGCAGGCTCGAGGGGCCGATTGGCCTACTCCTGCTTCTTATGGTGTTCTTATGATGGGCCGAATGGCCTCCTTCTGTGCTGTTATGACTCTATGACATTCATTAACTGCTGTATTGAATAGTACAGCAATTAATAGTAATTTATTGCTACTGTACCTTGAATATGACAACATCCCAGCTATCGTGCTGAAGACTTGTGCTCCAGAACTAGCTGCACCTCTAGCCAAGCTGTTCCAGTACAGCTACAACACTGGTATCTATCCGACAATGTGGAAAACTGCTCAAGTATGTCCTGTCCACAAAAAGCAGGACAAATCCAACCCGGCCAATTACTGCCCCATCTGTCTACTCTCAATCATCAGCAAAGTGATGGAAGGTGTCATTGACAGTGCTATCAAGCGGCACTTACTCCTCAATAACCTGCTCACTGATGCCCAGTTTGGGTTCCACCAAGACCGCTCGGCTCTCGACCTCATTACAGCCTTAGTCCAAACATGGACAAAGGAGCTGAATTCCAGAGGTGAGGCGAGAGTGACTGCCCTTGACATCAAGGCAGCATTTGGCCGAGTCTGGCATCAAGGAGCCCTAGCAAAACTGAAGTCAATGGGAATCAGCGGGAAAACCCACTACTGGCTGGAGTCATACCCAGCACAAAGGAAGATGATTGTAGTGGTTGAAGGTCAATCATAACCCCAGGATATCGCTGCAGGAGTTCCTCAGGGCAGTGTCCTAGGCCCAATCATCTTCAGCTGCTTCATCAATGACCTTCCCTTCAACATAAGGTCAGAAATGGGAATGTTCGCTGATGACTGCACAGTGTTCAGCGCCATTCGCAATTCCTCAGATAATGAAGCAGTCCATGCCCGCATGCAACAAGACCTGGACGACGTTCATGCTTGGGCTGATAAGTGGCAGGTAACATTCGCGCCACAGACGTGCCAGGCAATGACTATCTCCAACAAGCGAGAGTCTAACCACCGCCACTTGACATTCAATGGCATTACCATCGCCGAATCCCCCACTATCAACATCCTGGGGGTCACCATTAACCAGAAATTTAACTCGACCAGCCACCACATAAATACTGTGGCAATAAGAGCAGGTCAGAGGCTAGGTGGCAGTTGAGAGGCTCCATTTGACCTCTGTCAGCAAGGATGAAAAGCTAGTGTGAAATCCTGCTCCTGGCCTTGTTTAGAGACTCCTGGAATTGTGCGTTTTGTAGTTGTTGGGTAAGTCCAGAATTTGATTTGGCTTTTGGGCAGCTTGCTGGAGGATGTTGCTAGAGTGTGGCTGGTGTCACTATTCTCTGGAGAGGAAGAGCCTTGATTGGGAAGATTGGAGGGCCAAAACAAAGTGTATACATTGCAGGTGAAATGTTTAAATCGGGTGGGAAGAGATGTCTTATACCAATGTGTAAGGAAGATAAGAGTTCACGTGTGTAATTCCCTGGACAGATTCCTGCTTCATTTGTGTTGCTGGTGAACCACCTTTACAAAGAGTGAGGAGAAATGTGAGGGTAATCTTTCACACATACAAGAAGCAGATTCAAGATCACCTACTTAATCATTTGTCCACGAAATGCTATATAACATTATGAAAGGGTCAAAAGGCGGGATAAACTAAATGTAGGGAAGACATGGGATCGGTTTTAGGACCACTGGTTTTCACCATTTACATAAATGATTTGGACTTGGGAATCAGAAGTACAATTTCAAAATTTGCAGACGACACCAAATTAGGAAGTATAGTTAATACTGAGGAAGACTGCAACAAATTACAAGAAGAAATTAATAAACATGTAGACTGAGTGTGTAATTGGCAAATTAATTTGAATATAGATAAGTGAGGTGGTGTACTTTGGTAGGAAGAATATGGAGGCCACATACTCCTTGGAAAATAAGTCTAAATGGGGTAGAGGAGCAAAGGGATCCAGGGGTACAGATACACACATCACTAAAAGTAGTGACTCGGGTTAATATGGCCATTAACAAAAAGCAAACAAAGCACGAGTTCATTTTCTAGAGGGATGGAATTGAAAAATAGGTAAGTTATGTTCAACTTGTATAGAACCTTGGTTAGATTATACTTCGAGTACTGTGCACAGTTCTGGTCTCCATATTATAGAAAGGATATAAGGGGCACTGTAGAAGGTGCAAAAAAGATTTACAGTGCTGAGAGGTTATAAGTATTAGGAAATAGTGAACAGGCTGGGCTGTTTTCTCTGGAAAAGAGAAGACTGAAGGGTGACCTGATGGAGGTCTTTAAGATAGAGTAGACGTAGGGAAAACATCTCCACTTCTAGGGGAGTCCAAAACAAGGGGCCATAAATATAAGATAGTCACTAATCAGTTCAATAGTGAATCCCGGAGAAACTTCTTCACCCAGGAAGTTCTTAGAATATGATACTTGCGAAGTAGTTGAGGCGAATAGCATAGATTCATTTAAGGGAAGCTGGATAAGTACATGAGAGAGAAAGGAATAGAAGGATATGCTGATGGTTAGATGAAAAGGGGAAGGAGGAGGCTCATGTGGAGCAGAAACACTGATTTGCACCAGTTGGGCCGTATGACCTGTTTCTGTGCAGTAAATTCTATGTAATTCTATTTTTAATGCTTTTTTACTGGCGGGGTTACAGTGGAGAATTAAGTGTTATGACCTAGTTTAGCCATTTATGTTAATCATCACCACTTGCAAACTGAGTGGCTGTTAGTATGATATTTGAAGCTTACTTCAATATGCTGAGAAAAGGAGCATTAATTTTTATATTTCAACCAATGGTGCATTTAGCTCTTGATGCTTTTACTGAACAGTTGTGTGTGGCTGGCTTTGCAGTGTGTGTTAATGAAGTACACTTTTTGTAAGAGGATTAAATATCTAAAGTATGTTTGTTGTATGTGGATAATGTTTTGACATTGCTGTCAGTGACGGTAGCAGTATTGTGAAGCTGGACCTTGCATTTTGGAGTCAAATACAAGGTTTTTGAATTCGTGCAGCTCTTGTAATTCAGAGCTATTCTAGTCCGACATGTGAAGAGAAAAAGATTGGTGAAGTCAAGCGTAGGTCCCTTACAGTCAGAATCAGGGGAATTTATAATGGGGAACAAAGAAATGGCAGACCAATTAAATACATATTTTGGTTCTGTCTTCACAAAGGAGGATACAAATAACCTCCCAGAGATGTCGGGGAACATAGGGACTAATGAGAGGGAGGAACTGAAAGAAATCAGTATTTGTAAGGAAATGGTGTTGGGGAATTTGACTGGATTGAAGGCCGATAAATCCCCAGGGCCTGATAATCTACATCCTAGAGTACTTAAGGAAGTGGCCCTAGAGATAGTAGATACATTGCTGGTCATCTTCCAGAACTCGATAGACTCTGGAACAGTACCCATGGATTGGAGGGTAGCTAATGTTACCCCACTATTCAAAAAAGGTGGTAGAGAAAAAGCAGGGAATTATAGACCGGTAAGCCTGACATCGGTGGTGGGGAAAATGCTAGAGTTCATTATAAAAGATGTAATAGCAGAGCACTTGGAAAGCAGTGACAGGATCGGACAAAGTCAACATGGATTTACAAAAGGTAAATTGTGCTTGACTAATCTACTGGAATTTTTTGAGGATGTAACTGGTAAAATAGATAAGGGAGAACCAGTGGATGCGGTGTATTTGGACTTTCAGAAGGCTTTCGATAAGGTCCCGCATAAGAGATTAGCGTGCAAAATTAAGACACATGGGATTGGGGGCAAGGTATTGACTTGGATAGAGAACTGGTTGGCGGACAGAAAGCAAAGAGTTGGAATAAACGGGTCTTTTTCCGAGTGGCAGGCAGTGACTAGTGGGGTACCGCGGGGATCGGTCCTAGGACCCCAGCTGTTCACGATATATATTAATGATCTGGACGAGGGAATTGGATGTAATATCTCCAAATTTGCAGACGACACAAAGCTGGGTGGGAGGGTGTGCTGTGAGGAGGATGTCGTGAAACTCCAGTACGATTTGGACAGGTTGGGTGATTGGGCAGAAACATGGCAAATGCACTATAATGTGGATAAATGTGAGGTTATCCACTTTGGTGGCAAAAACAGGAAGGCAGATTATTATTTGAATGGCAATAGATTGGGAGAAGGGGAAGTGCAAAGAGACCTGGGTGTTCTTGTGCACTAGTCGCTGAAGGTAAGCATGCCGGTGCAGCAGGCGGTTAAGAAGGCAAATGGTATGTTGGCCTTCGTAGCGAGAGGGTTCAAGTACAGGAACAAGGATGTCTTGCTGCAGTTGCACAGGGCCTTGGTGAGACCGCACCTTGAGTATTGTGTGCAGTTTTGGTCACCTTATCTGAGGAAGGATGTTCTTGCCATGGAAGGAGTGCAGCGAAGATTCACCAGGCTGATACCTGGGATGGCAGGAATGACGTATGAGGAGAGATTGTGTCGATTGGGCTTATACTCACTGGAGTTTAGAAGATTGCGAGGGGATCTCATCGAAACCTATAAAATTCTGTCAGGCCTGGACAGACTAGATGCAGGAAGGATGTTCCCAATGGCCGGGGAGTCCAGAACTAGGAGTCATAATCTAAGGATAAGGGGTAAGCCATTTAGGACTGAGATGAGGAGGAATTTCTTCACCCAGAGAGTGGTGAACCTGTGGAATTCTCTGCCACAGAGGGCGGTGGAGGCTAGTTCATTAAATATATTCAAGAAGGAGTTGGATATATTTCTTAAGGCTAAAGGGATCAAAGGACATAGGGAGAAGACAGGGACAGGGTACTGAATTTGGATGATCAGCCATGATCTCATTGAATGGCCTACTCCTGCTCCTATCTTCTATGTTTCTATGTTACACATCGATGAAAAGCAACTAACAGATTTAAAGCAAGTGATTTGATTTCCTGTATTTGAGATGCTGTCTGTTCTTGTTGCAAATAAACAGTTGTATTCAAAAGTACGAAATCATCCTGTGGTCTAATTTTTGGGAAAATGACTGTAAATAATTACTTTCAAAAAAATTCACTTGTCATTGCAGAGTATTGGCTTGTCATTGTTCAGTATGAAATTATATGACTCAATTTTTGCAAAGAATATTAACTAATGGGTTGTACATTTCTTCTGCATTTACAGTACCTATAAGAAGGTATTAAACTTGAGCAGTTTTTGCATTTTGGAGCAAATATAGGGTTATAGCTGTAGCATATTGTTTGTTTTGATACTTGTGTATAATTGCAGATTTAAAGTTACTGTATTTTCCAGTATTGCAGCCTTGTACAAAATTCAGAAAAACCTGGTTATTTTAAAAATATTTTTATTGCACTATAGTGTATGATATTTTCTGATATCCATGGTGTTTTAAATTCACTTAACTATGCTGAATGATTCTGGGACAGTTGTATAAAATGCGGTACTGTAGTTTTGTCCTGCAGGCATTACAGAATAATCAAGTTGTGTATGATCAAGCTTGTGGAACTTGCTACCACGTGGAGTGGTTGAGGTGAATAGCCTAGATGCATTTAATGGGAAGATAAGTACGTGAGGGAGAAAGGAATAGAAGGATATGTTGATCGGGTGAGATGATGTAAGGCTTGAGGAGGCACAAACTTGTTGAGATGAACGGCCTGTTTGTGGCTGAAAATTCTATAAGTTTTTGGTCACCCCTTCTAATATGTCATTCTTTGGCTTGGTGTCCATTTTGCATGAATGGAGTGCTTTAGGGTGTTTTTCTACATTAAATAAATGCAAGTTGTGTCTGTGTGTGTGTGTGACTGACGCTGAAGGGTCTGGTTGAACAGATACTGGGTGTTCAAAATAGATAATTCCTTGAACTTGGAAGTGCAGGTAGATAAAGCCATACAAATAGGAACAGTGTGTAAGACCAAAGCAATGTTGACAAAATTTATACAAGGCAATGGCTAGGCCAGAGTACAGTGTGTAGTTTTGCTGCCCAATTATAGAAAGTATAATAAACCCATGGCGAGTATACAATGTTGATTCACCAGTGTGGTACTTCATTTATGAGGAGAGACTTGAGGAACTGGAACTATTCATACTAGAACAGTTTAGGCTAAGAAGAAAATTCATCGGGATTTTTATAGTTATGAAGAATTTTGACAGTGAATCGGAAAAGACTATTTCTTCTGGTTAGGAAGTCAGATTACAAGATAAGATACAGATGAGGAATGCACTTTGTTGCAGTTTAACTTATCCATCCAGAAATGCTATTGAGTCCTTCCTACCACCCCCCCCCCCCCACCCCGCAATTACTGTATTCAACAGTTTCTAAAATGATTCCATGGTTTTTGCCTCCAACACGCTACCTGAAGGTCGATTCCATGAGTTGATCAATGTGGGAATAAAAACTTTGACTTCAAGACCTAAATTTGCTTTTGACTAATTTGAATCTGTGGCTTCTTGTCATTGACACCATTTAGTTTGAAATAGTGCTCCAGATTTACCTTTGAATCTCAGCCATGGAGATGCAAGAAAGGAAGAAAAAAAATTAGTGTCATGTCTGAGCCACTCTCTTGCACAATTCTGTTGGCTCATTGCTGAACACCACTGATAGGTTGTCCATTCCCCCTTTAGCCAGAGATGGGTAGACCAACAGGAACAGGAAAAAATGCTAAAAATAACAAAGAAAATAGAAAAGTACAGAATCAGAAAAAAAAATGCAATCCACCTGGCTGCCTGCAAAAAGGAGCTGCTCACGCCATTAATTCTATCTATCCAATTCTCCTTTAAATTTTCCCATTTAAAAAAAAAAAAAAAAATTGTTCCTGGGATGTGGGCGTCGCTGGTAAGAACAGCATTTATTGCCTATCCCTAATTGCCCTTGAGAAGGTGGTGGTGGTGAGCCGCTGCCTTGAACCGCTACAGTCCGCGTGGTGAAGGTATTCCCATAGTGTTGTTAGGGAGGGAGTTTCAGAATTTTGACCTAGCGACGATGAAGGAAGGGCAATATATTTCCAAGTCAGGATGGTGTGTAACTTGAAGGGGAACATAAGAAATAAGAGCAGGAGTAGGCCATACGGCCCCTCGAGCCTGCTCCGCCATTCAATAAGATCATGGCTGATCATCGACCTCAACTTTACTTTCCTGCCCGATCTCCATATCCCTTGATTCGCCTAGAGTCCAAAAATCTCTCTAGCTCAGCCTTGAATATACTCAAAGACCCCGCATTCACAGCCCTCTGGGGCAGAGAATTCCAAAGAGTCACAACCCTCTGAGTTCCCATGCGACTGCTGCCCTTGTCCTTCTAGGTGGTAGAGGTCGTGAGTTTGGGAGGTGCTGCCGAAGAAGCCTTGGTGAGTTGCTGCAGTGCATCTTGTAGATGGTACACACTGCAGCCACGGTACGCCGGTGGTGGAGGGACTGAATGTTTAAGGTGGTGGATGGGGTGCCAATCAAGTGGGCTGCTTTGTCCTGGATGGTGTTGAGCTTCTTGTGTTGTTGGAGCTGCACTCATCCAGGCAAGTGGAGAGTATTCCATCACACTCCTGACTTGTGCCTTGTAGATGGTGAAAAGGCTTTGGGGAGTCAGCAGGTGAGACACTCGCCGCAGAATAGCCAGCCTCTGACCTGCTCATGTAGCCACAGTATTTATGTGGCTGGTCTAGTTAGGTTTCTGGTCAATGGTGACCCCCAGGATGTTGATGTTGGAGGATTTGGCGATGGTAATGTTGTTGAATGTCAAGGGGTGGTGGTTAGACACACTCTTGTTGGAGATAATCATTGCCTGGGACTTGTGTGGCGCAAATGTTACTTGCCACTTATCAGCCCAAGCCTGAATGTCGTCCAGGTCTTGCTGCATGCAGACGTGGATTGCTTCATTATCTGAGGAGTTACGAATGGAACTGAACACTGCAATCATCAGCGAACATCCCCAGTTCTGTCCTTATGAGGGAGGGAAGGTCATTGATGAAGCAGCTGAAGATGGTTGGGCCTATGACACTGCCCTGAGGAACTCCTGCAGAGATGCCCTGAGGCTGAGATGATTGGCCTCCAACAACCACAACCATCTTCCTTTGTGGTAGGTATGACTCCAGCCAGTGGTGGGTTTTTCCCCTGATTCCCATTGACTACTAGGGCTCCTTGATGCCACACTCTTGTCAAATGCTGCCTTGATGTCAAGGGCAGTCACTCTCCTCCCCTCTGGAATTCAGCTCTTTTGTCCATGTTTGGACCAAGGCTGTAATGAGGTCTGGAGCTGAGTGGTCCTGACAGAACCCAAACTGAGTTATTGGTGAGTATGTGCCGCTTGATAGCACTGTCGGCAACACCTTCCACTTTGCTGATGATTGAGAGTAGACTGATGGGGTGGTAATTGGCCAGATTGGATTTGTCATGGTTTTTTGTGGACACTACATACCTGGGCAGTTTTCCACATTGTTGGGTAGATGCCAGTGTTGTAGCTGTACTGGAACAGCTTGGCTAGTTGTGGAGCACAACTCTTCAGCACGACAGCCGGGATCTTGTCGGGGCTCAAAGCCTTGCTGTATGCAGTGCGCTCAGCCGTTTCTTGCTATCACATGGAGTGAATTGAATTGGCTGAAGACTAGCTTCTGTGATGGTGGGGACCTCAGGAGTAGGCTGAGATGGATCATCCACTTGGCACGTTTGGCTGAAGATAGTTGCCAACGCTTCAGCTTTGTCCTTTGAAGTCGCATGCTTGGCTCCGCCATCATTGAGGATGGGGATGTTCATGGCGCCACCTCCTCCCGTTAGTTGTTTAATGATCCACCACCATTCACGACTGGATGTAGCAGGACTGCAGAGCTTTGATCTGATCCATTGGTTGTAGGATTGCTTAGCTCTGTCTATAGCATGCTGCTTTTGTTGTTTAGCATGCATGTCGTCCTGTGTTGCAGCTTCCCCAGGTTGGCACATCATTTTTAGGTAAGCCTGGTGCTGCTCCTGGCGTGCTCTTTTGCACTCCTCATTGAAGCAGGGTTGGTCCCCTGGCTTGATAATGGTAGAGTGAGTGATATGCCAGACCATGAGGTTACAGATTGTGGTGGAATACAATTCTGCTGCTGCTGATGGCCCACAGCGCCTCATGGATGCCCAGTTTTGAGGTGCTAGATCTGTTCTGAATATCCCATTTAGCACGGTGGTATTGCCACACAACACGATGGAGGGTGTCCTCAGTGTGAAGACGGGACTTTGTCTCCACAAGGACTGTGTGGTGGTCACTGCTACCAATACCGTCATGGACAGATGTATCTGCGACAGGTAGATTGATGAGGACAAGTTCAAGTAGGTTTTTCGCTCGTGTTGGTTCTCTCACCACCTTCCGGTCCGGCAGCTATGTCCTTCAGGACTCGGCCAGTGGGTCAGTAGTGGTGCGACCAAGCCACTCTTGGTGATGGATATTGAAGTCCCCCAACCAGAGTACATTCTGTGCCCTTTCTACCCTCTGTGCTTCTTCCAAGTGGTGTTCAACATGGAGGAGTACTGATTCATCAGCTGAGAGTGGGTGGTAGGTGGTACTCGGCAGGAGGTTTCCTTGCCCAAGTTTGACTTAATGCCATGAGACTTCATGGGGTCCGGAGTCAATGTTGAGGGCTCCCAGGGCCACTCCCTCCCAACTGTATACCACTGTGCTGCCACCTCTAGTGGGTCTGTCCTGCTGGTGGGGACAGGACATACCCAGGGATGGTGATGGAGGAGTCTGTGGCATTGGCTGAAAGGTATGATTCTATGAGTATGATTGTCAGGCTGTTGCTTGACTAGTCTGTGGGACAGCTCTCCCAATTTTGGCTCAAGTTCCCAGATGTTAGTGAGGACTTTGCAGGGTCGACTGGGCTGGGTGTGCCGTTGTTGTGTCTGTTGCCGAGTGGTTCATCCGGTTTTATTCTTCTTCTTGTTTCTTGTAGTGGTTTGTTATAACTGAGTGGCTTGCTAGGCCATTTCAGAGGGCAGTTAAGGGTCAACCACATTTTTGTGGGTCTGGAGTCACATATAGGCCAGACCAGGTAAGGACGGCAGATTTCCTTTCCTAAAGGACATTCGTGAACCAGATGGGTTTTTAATGACAATCCGATAGTTTCATGGTCACCATTACTGATACTATCTGTATATTCCAGATATATTTAATTAACTGAATTTAAATTCCACAGCTGCTGTTAGGATTTGAACTCGCACACCTCCGGATTATTAGTCCAATTTTTAAGTTGCTACTTGTGACCTTTTTTTCCTCACAGTTTTATTTTTCTCAATAGCCAGGGAAGGTCTGTACAGCACAAAGCTACTTGATAGCCTGTATGGATGTGCTGAGCCCATGGTCCACAGAGAAAATATGTCTGTCTCCATCAGGTCCAATTCTGTTTATGGTAGCATTCTTTTGATAGTTTGCAATAGCTCCAGAAGGAACAGCATTGCATCCCTTTTTTTTAAATCTTGTTCCTGTTGATGTTGGGGTCAGGATGGCTACACCTTGTTCCAAAGTAAACACACTAACCATATCATCTGTGATGAAATATTCCATTCATCACTGCCTGTGACTGTGGTCGGTTTCAGTGTCATTTCCCTTCCCCCAGTCCTCATTGTATTGTTTATTGGAATGTGCTGGAATGTGCTGTGTGTGTAGGGCTCCGCCCATACCTGGCCCCTTTTGTAAGCTAGCTCAGTCTGGCCTCAGTCTCCAGAAGGAAGATACCTCTCTCTCTTACGTGTTACTTTCTAAGTTAATAAAAGCCTTGTTTTGTTTCGCTAACATCGAGTCTCGGAATTATTGAGGCACATCATCATCTGAATAGGTGCTTTCAATAAATGAAATGTGAAACTTCAGTGTCATTGGCTGTGTGTTCTGTTTAGCAACCCACAGGCCTGTCATGTTTGTTGCCTCAAAATGAGCTCTTTTTCTTGCAACCAAATGTAGCCATATAGAGGGAAATACAGTATTAAATCATTCAGTTGTAGCAAAGGAAGTTCACAGAACAACAGAGATTTATGAAGATTGATAAGAAAGAAAGAACTTTCATTTATATAGTGCTTTGTCACGTCCTCAGAATCTCCCAAATAACTTTACAACCAATGGATTACTTTTTGAAGTGTAGTTATTGTTATTTTGGAGGTAAATGTACCCACCAATTTGTACACAAGATCCTACAAGCAGCAAATGAGATGAATCCAATTTTTTTTTAGTGGTGTTAGCTGAGGGAGGAATATTGGCTTGTTTGAAGACTAACCGTACACTGGGATCTTTTCCATCCACCTGCGCAGGTAAATGGGGCCTCGGTTCAACGTCTCATTTTAATGATGACACCTCAGTAATGCACTGATGAGCATACAATCTAGGCTGACACATGTCCTCAAGTTAGGCTTTAACCCACAACCTTCTGATTTTATAGGAGAGAATCCTATCAATTGAACCAAGACACTTAAAACATTTTGTGAGGAAGTTCTCTTTTTAAAAAAAAAAGTGTTTAGTCTCTCACAATGTGGAATTGCTCTTATATTTTAGTTAGGTAGTATGTGAATAAGTCTTCATACAGGAAACTCTTTGGTATCCGGTACTGACGGGACCGGCTTGTTGCCGGTTGATTAAAAATTCCGGATGACGGAGAGCGTTATCTACCGAGGCTATTTTTAACAAAGAAAAATAAAAAAATCAAGAAATGTGCAGTATACAGTACAGGAAACTTTGTGCTATCCGGAAGTTGAATGTCCGGCAACTTTGATCTAACGGCAGAAATCAGCAGCCGTTTTGGTTAGGTGTTTTTTTTTCTCCTAGCATTCTTTTCACAGGCAGGCTCTGGAAAGGTGTCTTTGTCGCTTAGCAACAGTTTCAGAGATGCTTCCAAGCTACTGGGCCGAGTGTTTACAAGCTGTTGCTGAGCAACAGTGTTTGTGGTCAGATAACATTGACGCTGGTCTATCCGGAGCTTTTAAAAAAACGGCAGTAGCTCGGTCCCATGGGTGCCGGATAGCACAAAGTTTCCTGTAATTGGGTACTCACCTACAGAATGTTGTGTTAAATGGATGGTGGAAGATGTTTGATTAAGTACAGTACTGCCAATTGAGGGTAATGCAATGCAAGGACTACCAGCAGCGTGGGAGACACACAGTACTCCTGTAAAATGGCGGATCAGAAGAGACTACCGGCAGCGCGGGAGAGTCAGACTCCTGTTACAGGGGTATTGAGGTGTTCCGACAGCCGAGTAGTGGCAGTTTGGAGAACTACCCCACTGACTAACTCTCCTATATTACGTTCTGGAAGAAAAGCAGTGAACTCCTTTAAGAAATGTAGGCATTATATAAGTCTTGGTGTATTGTTAATGTTACTAAAATGGTTCAGACATCCTGTTCAGGAATAAATTGGGCTTTGCGGTAAACGCTGGTTATATTTTAACTGCCAAAAATAAAAGGGAATTCCTTAAGGATTTGATAGTAAATTAGATGCTACAGAGGTTATGGAAAAGTAAATTGCCAGAAGCCAAGCCTGTGTATCCCATTCACCTGTGTGTTCACCATTACTTTGTTCCTTGCCACTAAACTAGTGTGCTCTGTTCTGTATCCTGTATTTAATTTTGAATTTGTCACTCTGTGATCTCTGTTTAAAATTACAGCTGTGTGAAATAAAACACTGAATTTAGTGTAGAAAGTATAATAATCTTCTGGAGGTCGGTACAGTGAACTGGGCATGTTTTTAAATAGCATAATTGTAGTTTTCCCCTAAGTACATACAGGTATGTGGAACTAGCGGTGTAAGATCCATATTGGTGCAGTTTGTAACATGGAGTGTTTTTCAGGAGACTTATTAATTGTAGCTTTTGCCATTTGAAATGTAACTGAATGATCTTCATCCTTAATTTGGTGCAAATGTAGAAATGCCAAATGTAAAATTACAAAATCATTGGAACTGGCATCAAAAAGTAAATATACAAAAATATGTTTAGCAACTTCTCTTAAATAAAAGGTTTGGAAGAGCTGGGTGAAAGTCTTTGACAAAGCAATTTAAAGAAACAATTCTACCTATCACCTGGCATTGCTAATGTCTCTGATTCCATTCAGCAATACTAATATCTATTTTATCAGTGGTGCTAGATTCAAAATCAGATAATGGCTTATTAAAAGGTTTTCAAAAACAGCACTGATCTATTAAGATGCTGCCTGGATAGTTTAATCTTGTTTAAGTATTTGGATTTCTACCATTGCACTTGAGAACTCAGAAGAGTGTACCATATATTTTTAGGGAGCTAGTTTACCTAGATCCAGTTAGCATTAAACTTACAAACTATTTATGAAAATAAATTCTGTATTGTTTGTGTATACATAAATATTCTTGCATATTCAAGTGGTTTCCTCACCGAGCTCATAATTATATGTTTAAGCCAATGTTAGGAGTTCTACTATTATATTTTCCTTTCCCTCCTCCTCCTACTCCCCCCACCCCCCCCCCCCCCCATGCATTTTCCAAAATGCTGCTTGACCCAGTTTCTCTGACGTTGTACAAGAGTGATGCATGTAACCTTGGAAAAGCCACGGAGGCCATTTGACAGTATGCTACCCTAAGGAGTAGTGTTTCTTTCTTTCAATAAATTGAAAAATCTATTTTTGGCCCTCCCATTTTCCAAGTGACCTGCTGCCAGGTCAATGCCATCATGCAGCGGACTGGGCGATGCTTCAGTGATTTGAGTAACTCACTGTGTGTAGTAAAATAACCTAGCCTTTGTTTGAGCAAAATTGAAAACCTTCCCTAGGGTGCTCATTGAATAGAAGCTCCGTGGGTAGGGGTGAAATATATTAAGTTTACAAAAAATGCAATTTAGTTTCTTGCATTTAATGAATGGTTGAGTGTGCTGGTTGTATAAGATGAGAGCAATGAGTACTGTATTTGCACATCCAGTGTTTACATTTACTGTTGTATAAATTAATGTAAGGCTCTGATAAATTTGCCCCGGTTAAAGAAGAAAACACATTTGGCGTCCTCTCTCGTGGTATTATTCATTGTGCATATAATTTGCAAATTGTGGAACACCGTGCACCAATCCTAACTGATTACTAATAAGCTTTAGATGTTTCACACATGTTCAGTTTTGATCCTGATTACAAGAAATTAACCACTGGTGTGTAAAATATAAACTAAAACAAAGTGATGGAGAATACATAGTAGACCTACTGGATGTGTGATTTATAACCCACTTGTGAGCTGCCCTTGAAACTTGACTGACAATTTGGCAAGTCAGTCAGTTATTACCAATTCTAATTGTGGGACACACATTTCTAGAACATGGCTCTTCATGTACTCAGTTTATCTAGAAAAGTAAGTAAATAATTATGTTGCTTGTACTGTATCTCCAAGAAATTGTGTCCACATTTTTAATATTTCACCTGATATACTGTGAAGCTTAATCAATTTAAAATTCTTTCCCTTGTTATACAAGAAAATAATACTGTTGCTGTTAATTTCTTTGACATTTAAAAAAAAAAAAATTGTCCCATATGCTCTGGAGCAGATTTATTGCAATCAGCGGTTAGGAAATCAGCATTCCTGGCCTATAGTGTGGCTTCCTGGGGTTTGATAGCTTTGGAGTAGCTCCCCGGCTGGACGAGTTATGCCCCTTGCTGTTTGTAGTGGAGCTGCTCAAGATGTTCCCTAAAGTTGATGTTACTGTAGTGGTTTAGCAGGGAAGGAGAAGTTACAACATGGAAACCAGTAATTCTGCCCAACCAGTCCATGTTGGCATTTACCCTCCATGTGAGCAAATATTTCTAATCATACTTACCCACCCTGTTCTCATGTCCGTTCAGGTTCTTTTTCTTTTGTCAATCCAATCTAATTTTGAATGTTGTCATAGTTCTACCTCCACCACTAAGTCTGAAAGTGAATTCCACAGCCTCACATTTCTCTGTGTAAAGAAGTTTTTCTTGCTCTCTTTTTTCTGAATCTCTATAAACTTAATCTTGTATATAGGACTCCTTGTCCTTGACCCCTCACTACTGGAACCAGTCTGTTTCTGTGTACCCTGTCCCATCCTTTCATAATGTTAAACACTTCTATCACGTTATCTTGTAATCTGTGTTGTTCTCGCTTTAAAAAAAAACCCAGTTTTTAAAATCTGTGTATTTTCATTTCCTTGCACTAGGCAGCTTCCTAGTGACTCTGCATTGTACTCTCACTAATGCTGCAATATCCTACCTATAGTGTGGAGCCCAATATAGCACACAGTGGCAATACCATCATGCTAAATGGAATAAATTAAGAACAGATCTAGCAGCTCAACTAGGCATCCATGAGGTGCTTTGGGCCATTCGCATCAGCCGAATTGTATTCCACCACAATTTGTAACCTCATGGCCTGGCATATCCCTCACTACTCCATTGCCATCATGCTAGATGACCAACCCTGGTTCAATGAGGAGTGCACAAGAAAATGCCAGGAGCAGCACTAGGCATATTTCAAAATAAGATGCTAACCTGGTGAAACTACAACACATTAAGTCAATTGGAATCAGGGGGAAAACTCTCCAATGGCTGGAGTCATAACTAGCACAAAGGAAGATGGTTGTTCAAGGCGAATCATCTCATGCCCAGGACATTGCTGCAGGAGTTCCTCCGGGCAGTGTCCTCGGCCCAACTAAGTCCAACTGCTTCATCAATGACCTCCGCTCCATCATAACGTCAGAAGTGGAATGTTCAGCTCCGTTCACGGTTCTTCAGATAATGAAGTAGTCCATGCCCGCATGCAGCAAGACTTGGACAACATCCAGGCTTGGGCTGATAAGTGGCAAGTAACATTTGTGCCAGACAATGATCATCTCCAGCAAGAGAGAGCCTTACCACCTCACCTTGACATTCAATGGCATTACCATCACCGAATCCTCCAGCATCAATATCCTGGGGGCACCATTGACCAGAAATTCAATTGAATCAGCCACATAAATGTGGCTACAAGAGCAGGTCGGAGGCTGGGTATTCTCTGGTCAGTGGCTTATCTGACTTCCCGATGCCTCTCCACCACCGACAAGGCACAAGTCAGGAGTGATATAAAAAGACTACTGAGCGCTTGGTTTGAGTATAAAACAAGGCTTTAATCAACTGTTTCAAAACCATGAGATTTCTAGTTACATCACTAGTTCCTGGTTACAGAAACATCCTGAGCAAGCTGGGCCCACGCCCGAGTATTTATACTCCTTGGACAGTGCCACCAGCTGGCTGCCCAGTGTTACTTAATGAGTCATGATAAGATTCATGACATCCTTCCCGCCTGAAAGTTTTGGAAGTCCGACGACTTCCTTCTAGTGGATTAGGCGGACCACGAATAGGTGCAGTCTTTTAGATATTTGCTTGTGGCTGGAAGGCACGTTTCCTCGGACCGTGTCTTGGTCCCTGGGTCGCTTGGTCCGTACTGGTAGATCGACCTGCGGCAGACTGGAGATCGTGGCTCCAGGTGCGGGTCCCCACAGGTGCAGAGCTGGCGTCATCTTGGTTGGTAGCCGGGGATTGACCGGCGTCCTGGCTTCGGGTGGCCATCCCATGGGAAGCGCTCGGCTCCCCGAGTTGATCCGGTGGAGTAGCCGGCAGACCCCTTGATGTCCCAGGTTGGGCGTCATCCTCCGGAGCGCAGAGCGTCAGCATCATTACCATGGGTTCCTCTACCAGTTGGGTCCGTGGGGCTGGTTGGACAGGGAGCTAGACCTCGGTGAAACGGTGGACTCCCAGCCATCAGGGTACCGCACGTGCGTGTAAGTGGGATTAACATCCGTTAGTTCCACCTCGTCGATGTGGGGATTGTTTTTGGAAGATTGGACGAATCTTCAGAGCAGCACGGGGCCTGTAGCTGCCAGCCATGAGGGTAGGGACGTCCCATGAGTGGAGCGACACTGGAACCTGAAGAATCGCTCGTGAGGCATGACATTGGTGGACGTAGAAAGAAGAGACCTGATGGAATGCAATGTGTCAGGGAGCATAGTTTCCCACTGCTGGTCTGGTAGGTTGCGTGACCTCAGTGCAAAATGGATAGCGTTGTATCTCAACCTGTCTGTTACCGATGGGATGATACAGTGTCGTTTTACTTGTGGCGATTCCCCGTTGGGAAAGATAACTTTTGAGTTCGCTTGACATGAAAGAGGGACCCCAATCAGAGTGGATGAAATTGGCCGTACCGCGAAGGGAAAAGACTCGATCGAGGCATTTGATCACTGTGGAAGTAAGCATATTGGGACAGGGGAAAGCAAAGGGAAAGTGTGAATATTCGTCCACCATAGTAAGCAAGTAGGTGTTTCGCGTTGAGGAAGGCAATGGTCCTTTAAAGTCAATGCTGAGTCGCTGCATAGGTTATATATAGCGTATATAAGCGAGCCATCCGCCGGACGGAAGAATTGCGGTTTTAACTCTGCACCAATTCTACAAGTGGAGCATGTTCTTTTCACATCTTCTGTAGAAAATGGGAGATTTTTAGATCACACACAGTGCAACATACGGGTAACGCCAGGATGGCATAAGTCAGTATGAAGATCTGCAAGAGTCGAAGTTGACATAGAAGAGCAGAATGCACGCGTGAGGGTATCTGGGACTACATTCTCTTTGCCGGGTCGATAATGCAGCCAAAGGCGGCCAATTCCATCCACCAGAATTGTATTTTGTTATTCTTGATCTTAGTGCGTTTCCGGTTATCCAGCATAAAGGCCACGGAGCGCTGATCGGTTATAAACGTGAAATGGCGACGAGCGAGTAAATAACTCCATTTACGTACTGCTTCGATGATGGCCGTAGCCTCCTTCTCGACAGGAGGATAATGGAGCTCGCTACCCTGCAAAGTTCTAGACAGAAATGCCACGGGTCGACCACCTTGATTCAAGGTAGCCGAGATCGCCACCTCCGATGCATCGCACTCGACCACGAAAGGAAGATTTTCATCGATGGAACGAAGCGTGGCTTTTTCCAGTTGTCACTTGAGGTTGAAAGCTGAAATAGCCATTGCCTCCAACGGAAATGACTTCGCGTGAAACAGGGGCTGGATCTTGTCGGAGAAGTGGGGTATCCACTTCGCATAATAAGCGAACAGGCTGAGTGCCCGACGAAGAGAGCTGAGATTTGTAGGGGGAGGAAGCTCCTGAAGCGGACGAAGTCGCTCCGGATCCGATTTGATGACACCGTTGCCCACCCAGTAGCCAAGGATGTTGACAGATGGTACTGATTTCACAGATTTGGACTCATTTAAGGTTAAGTTGCGACGACGGAGAACGTCAAAAAATTTCTGGTCATGACCAGCAATGGTGATATTATCCAGATATGGAAAAGTGTCCGTTAATTTCTCCTGTTTGACTAGGCTATCCATTGCCCGTTGAAAAACGGCCACCCCATTGGTGACCCCAAATGGAAGGCGACAAAACTGATAAAGCCGACCATTGGCCTCAAAGGCCGTATACTTTTTGTCAGAGTCCTTTAACGGTACTTGATGGTATGCGCTCTTTAAATCAAAAGTTGAAAATACCTTGTAGTTGGCAAGGTTATTGACCATGTCATCGATGCATAGTAGTGGGTAGGCATCCAGGTCGGTATACTGGTTAATAGTTTGCGAGTAATCGATGCAAAGACATTTCTTGTGTTGCTTCAGAGGATTTTTAACAACGACGACTTGAGCCCGCCAGGAAGATGAACATGGCTCAATGATACCGTCAGCTAGAAGGTGGAGATTTCTGCCTCGCTAAAGGATCAATCATCTTGGCTGAAACGTTGTTATTTAGTGACTATGGGCTTACATCGGGGGGGAAAGATTGGCACACAAGGAGGGCTCGTCGAGCGAAGCTACTGAATGCGCACAAAACGATACGTTGGAAATAGTAAGCTCTGGCTTTGACTCTCCAAACTCGAAAGTGAGTCTTTTGTGTTGTTTCTGGAAATCCTGTCCCAGGAGCACATCACTGCATCGGTTTTTGAGCACCCCGAGCTGGGTGGAGAAATAAGTGCGGCCATTGAGAATAAGGTCGACAAGACAAAAGCCGGAAGAGTTCGTGGTCAGTGTTGTCAGAGCCATTGCAATTTCCCTGTCCGAGGGGTAAATACGCAGTTTTAACTTACTGACAGCCCGCTCACTAATGAAGGCAGACAGAGAAATCAAGGGTTTAAATCGAACATGGCCACAGTAAATAATAATTCTAAAAGAGCTAAGAGCGTTAAAAAAACAAGCCTGAAGGCTTTGTGTCTTAATGCAAGGAGCATTCGTAATAAGGTGGATGAATTAGCTGCGCAAATAGAGGTAAACGAATATTACGGAAACATGGCTCCAGGGTGGCCAAGGCTGGGAACTCAATATCCCGGGGTAGTCAATATTCAGGAAAGATGGGCAAAAAGGAAAAGGAGGTGGGGTAGCATTGCTGGTTAAAGAGGGGATTAACACAATTGAAAGGAAGGATATTAGCTCTGATGATGTGGAATCTGTATGGGTAGAACTGAAAAATACCAAGGGGCAGAAAACGTTAGTGGGAGTGGTATATAGACCCCCAAACAGTGGTATATAGACCCCCAAACAGTAAGGTGGAGGTCGGGGATGGCATTAAACGGGAAATTAGAGAAGCGTGCAATAAGGGCACAGCAGTTATCATGGGTGACTTTAATCTACATATAGACTTGGCTAACCAAATTAGTAACAAGACTGTGGAGGAGGAATTCCTGGAGTGTATATGGGATGGTTTCCTGGACCAATATGTCGAGGAACCAACTAGAGATCAGGCCATCTTAGACTAGGTATTATGTAATGAGAAAGGACTAATTAGCAATCTTGTTGTGCGAGGCCCCTTGGGTCAGAGCGATCATAACATGATAGAATTCTTCATTAAGATGGAGAGTGAAATAGTTGACTCAAAGACTAGGGTCCTGAATTTAAATAAAGGACTACGATGGTATGAGGTGCGAGTTGGGTAGGATTGATTGGGGAATGACACTCGTAGGGTTGACGGTGGATGGGCAATGGCAAACATTCAAAGATCGCATGGATGAACGCCAAAATTTGTTCATCCCAATTTGGCATAAAAATAAAACAAAAAAGGTGACTCAACCGTGGCTAACAAGGGAAATTAGAGATAGCATAAGATCCAAGGAGAGGATATATAAATTGGCCAGAAGAAGCAGTAAACCTGAGGATTGGGAGCAGTTTAGGATTCAACAAAGGAGGACAAAGGGATTAATTAAGAGGGGGGAAAATAGAGTGAGAGTAAGCTTGCAGGGTACATAAAAACTGACTGTAAAAGCTTTTGTAGATATGTGAAGAGAAAAAGATTGGTGAAGTCAAGCGTAGGTCCCTTGCAGTCAGAATCAGGGGAATTTATAATGGGGGAACAAAGAAATGGCAGACCAATTAAATACATACTTTGGTTCTGTCTTCACAAAGGAGGACACAAATAACCCCCCAAAGATGTCTGGGAACATAGCGGCTAATGACAGGGGGGAACTGATAGAAATCAGTATTTGTAGGGAAATGGTGTTAAGGAAATTGGTGGGATTGAAGGCCGATAAATCCCCAGGGCCTGATAATCTACATCCTAGGGTACTTAAGGAAGTGGCCCTAGAAATAGTAGATGCATTACGGGTCATCTTCCAAAATTCGATAGACTGTGGAACAGTACCCATGGATTGGCGGGTAGCTAATGTTACCCTACTGTTCTAAAAGGGTGGTAGAGAGAAAACGGGGAATTACAGACCAGTAAGCCTGACATCGGTAGTGGGGAAAATGCTAGAGTCCATTATAAAGGATGTAATAGCAGAGCACTTAGGAGAAAAAAGTGACCAGATTGGACAAAGTCAACATTGATTTACAAAAGGTAAATCGTACTTGACCAATCTACTGGAATTTTTTCAGGATGTAACTGGTAGAATAGATACATAGAAGATAGGAGCAGGAGTAGGCCATTCGGCCCTTCGAGCCTGCTCCGCCATTCAATGAGATCATGGCTGATCATCCAAATTCAGTACCCGGTCCCTGCCTTCTCCCCATATCCCTTGATCCCTTTAGCCTTAAGAAATATATCCAACTCCTTCTTGAATATACTTTATGAACTTGCCTCCACCGCCCTCTGTGGCAGAGAATTCCACAGGTTCACCACTCTGTGGGTGAAGAAATTCCTCCTCATTTCAGTCCTAAATGGCTTACCCCTTATCCTTAGACTATGACTCCTGGTTCTGGACTCCCCGGCCATCAGAAACATCCTTCCTGCATCTAGTCTGTCCAGGCCTGACAGAATTTTATAGGTTTCGATGAGATCCCCTCTCAATCTTCTAAACTCCAGTGAGTATAAGCCCAATCGACACAATCTCTCCTCATACGTCATTCCTGCCATCCCAGGTATCAGCCTGGTGAATCTTCGCTGCACTCCTTCCATGGCAAGAACGTCCTTCCTCAGGTAAGGCGACCAAAACTGCACACAATACTCAAGGTGCGGTCTCACCGAGGCCCTGTCCAACTGCAGCAAGACATCCTTGTTCTTGTACTCGAACTCTCTTGCTACGAAGGCCAACATACCATTTGCCTTCTTAACCGCCTGCTGCACCTGCATGCTTACCTTCAGCGACTGGTGTACAAGAACACCCAGGTCTCTTTGCACTTCCTCTTCTCCCAATCTATTACCATTCAAATAATAATCTGCCTTCCTGTTTTTGCCACCAAAGTGGATAACCTCACATTTATCCACATTATAGTGCATTTGCCATGTTTCTGCCCAATCACCCAACCTGTCCAAATCGTGCTGGAGTTTCACGGCATCCTCCTCACAGCATACCCTCCCCCCCCCCCCCCCAGCTTTGTGTCGTCTGCAAATTTGGAGATATTACATCCAATTCCCTCGTCCAGATCATTAATATATATTGTGAACAGCTGGGGTCCTAGGACCGATCCTTGCGGTACCCCACTAGTCACTGCCTGCCACTCTGAAAACGACCTGTTTATTCCAACTCTTTGCTTTCTATCTGCCAACCAGTTCTCTATCCAAGTCAATACCTTGCCCCCAATCCCATGTGCCTTAATTTTGCACGCTTATCTCTTATGCGGGACCTTATCGAAAGCCTTCTGAAAGTCCAAATACACCACATCCACTGGTTCTCCCTTACCTATTTTACCAGTTACATCCTCAAAAAAAATTCCAGTAGATTAGTCAAGCATGATTTACCTTTTGTAAAGATAAGGGAGAACCAGTAGATGTGGTGTATTTGGATTTTCTAAAGGCTTTCGATAAGGTCCCGCATAAGAGATTAGCGTGTAAAATTAAGGCACATGGGATTGGGGGCAAGTTATTGACTTGGATAGAGAACTGGTTGGCAGACAGAAAGCAAGGAGTTGGGATAAACGGGTCTTTTTCCGAGTTGCAGGCAGTGACGAGTGGGGTACCGCAGGGATCGGTCCTTGGACCCCAGCTATTCACAATATATATTAATGATCTGGATGAGGGAACTAGATGTAACATCTCCAAGTTTGCAGATGACACAAAGCTGGGTGGACGTGTGTGCTGTGAGGAGGATACCGAGAAACTCCAGTATGAATTGGGCAGAAGCATGGCAGATGCAATATAACGTGGATAAATGTGAGGTTATCCACTTTGGTGTTGAAAACAGGACGGCAGATTATTATCTGAATGGCAATAGATTGGGAGAAGGGGAAGTGCAACGAAAGCTGGGCGTCCTTGTGCACCAGTCGCTGAAAGTAAGCATGCAGGTGCAGCAGGCGGTTAAGAAGGGAAATGGTATGTTGGCCTTCGTAGCGAGAGGGTTTGAGTACAGGAACAAGGATGTCTTGCTGCAGTTGTACAGGGCCTTGGTGAGACCACATCTCAAGTATTGTGTGCAGTTTTGGTCGCCTTATCTGAGGAAGGATGTTCTTGCCATGGAAGGAGTGCAGCGAAGATTCACCAGGCTGATACCTGGGATGGCAGGAATGACGTATGAGGAGAGATTGGGTCGATTGGGCTTGTACTCGCTGGAGTTTAGAAGAATGAGAGGGGATCTCATCGAAACTTATAAAATTCTAACAGGACTAGACAGACTAGATGCTGGAAGGATGTTCCCGATGGTCGGGGAGTCCAGAACCAGGGGTCACAGTCTAAGGATAAGGGGTAAGCCATTTAGGACAGAGATGAGGAGGCATTTCTTCACCCAGAGAGTGGTGAACCTGTGGAATTCTCTACCACAGAAGGCAGTAGAGGCCAATTCATTAAATATATTAAAGAAGGAGTTGGATATATTAAGGCTCAAGGGATATGGAGAGAAGGCAGGAACAGGGTACTGAATTTGGACGATCAGCCTTGATCTCATTGAATGGCGGAGCAGGCTCGAGGGGCTGAATGGCCAACTCCTGGTCCTATCTTCTATGTTTCTATGAAGCTGTCAGAGCTGCATGAGTCGATTAGTGCACTCAAAATTTGTCCATTTACCAAAACCTTTGTGGCTATATGGGACAGACTTTGGGGAAAAACAGCTGTGATGGGAGGACGGGCAGTTTTACCCTTGACAGCTGTAACCTTAGTAGTGGTTCTTGGGGGAGGAGCAGTTTTATAGATTGCAGCTGTAACCTTAGTAGTGGCTCTTGGGGGAGGAGCAGTTTTATAGATGATAGCTGCAAAACTAACGGGCTCTCGACCGATATACCTTGGAAAAGTGGCCTTTCTTACTGCAATGATTGCAGGCTGTGTTACGAGCAGGACAAAATTTCCGATAGTGGAACGCACTTGCACAGAAGAAACACTTCCTTCCAGATTGCTAAGATGCCGCTAGGGCAGGGTCGTCATCAGTGAAGGCTTCGCGGGCAGGGTTGTCATCAGCCAGGTGGGAGTCATCAGTGAGGGGCTTCCGCCTGAGGCCTGTCGAAGGGAATCACTAAAAGTGATAGCAGCAGCCCGTGCATGTGGTGAAAGATAGGTATCTGCATTCCTCTTTGCTAAGTCCAGAGAGCATGCCTGGTCATAGGCAGCCTGTAACTTGAGGGTTTTATTCTCCAACAGATGCTGACGTATGAAGGGAGACGCAATCCCATTAATAAAGGAATCACGAATTAACTCCTCCTGGTACTGCTGAGCTGTAACAGCTTTAAGATTACAATCCTTGCTGAGCCTGCGAAGTTTCTGAAGGAATTTGTCAAGTGATTCCCCGGGTTGTTGTCGAGTTGTGGCCAGTCGATGCTGAGCAAAAATTTCGTTTGCGGACTTAACATAGTTGCTGTAGTATTTGGATAGCGGCGTCATAGTCTACACAGTCTTTGATATAGTCAACCAGATGAGGGGATACATAATTAGCAAGCATTCATAACTTGTTAGGAACATTCTCACCACACTCCTCAAGGAAGTTGCTAAAGGTACGATACCAGTGTTTCCATACCTTAGCAGCTGTTGGTGAATTCGGGTCCAGGTCGAGTTGGGCGGGTCTGAGTAGTTTCTCCATGATGGATCGATTACTTTGTCCGAGTTCCCGTCTACAATTTGAGTCGTAGCCGTCTGTTCCCAAGACCACTCAGAGCGTGGAGCAGGTTCAGTTGATTAAATTGATGTAAAAAGACTACCGAGTGCTTGGTTTGAGTATAAAACAAGGTTTTAATCAACTGTTTCAAAACCATGAGATTCTAGTTACATCACTAGTTCCTGGTTACAGAAAGACCCTGAGCAAGCTGGGCCCATGCCCAAGTATTTATACTCCTTGGACGGCGCCACCAGCTGGCCGCCCAGTGTTACTTCATGAGTCATGATAAGATTCATGACAAGGAGTGTGATGGAATACCCTCCACATGCCTGGATGGGTGCAGCTGCAGCAACACTCAAGAAGCTCAACACCATCCAGGACACAGAATTCCGTTCGATCACCACCCCATCCACCAGCTTAAACATCCATTCCCTCCACCACTGGCATACTGTGGCTGCAGTGTGTATTAGCTGTGGAATGCACCGCAGCAAGTCACCAAAGTTTCTTCGGAAGCACCTCCCAGACCGGCAACCTCCACCACCTAGAAAGACGAGGGCAGCAGGTGCATGGGAGCACCAGAACTCAATGTTCCCTTCCAAGTCACACACCAGCCTACTTGGACGTATATCACCGTTCCTTCATACCCGGTGGGTCAAAATCCTGGAACTCCCTACCTAACAGCATTATAGAAGTACTTTCACCACGATGACTTCAAGAAGAAGGCTCATCATTACCTTCTGAAGGGCAACTCATGTTGAGCAATAAATGCTGGCTTTGCCAGCAATGCCCATATACCGAGAACAGGTTTTTTTAAATGCACTTTGAGATCTTACTATAGTTTTATAGAGACTCATTATTACCTCTTGGTTTTTACATTGTATAGCCCTTGTGGAAAAAACCTAGAATTCCATTAGCTCTTTTTTTAAACCCTTATCAACCTGAGCCTGAACCCCTAAATGCTTCCACAGCACCAAGCCTACTCTCATTCAGAGTGTAATTACTACTGTTTTTATTTTATTGATCAATATGCTTTCCTCACATTTGCTGATAATTGAATTCCATCTACCATTTTTTAGCCCATTCCTCTATCTTATCAATATCCTTTTGCAGTTTCCTAAGATTACCAAGTATTATAGCACAGAAACAGACCATTTGGCCCAACCGGTCTATGCTGGTTTTTATGCTCCACACGAGCCTCCTCCCACTCTTCTAACCCCATCAACATATCCTTCTATTCCTTTCTCCCTCACGTGCTTATCTAGCTTCCTCTTAAATGCATCTTCTAAAGAATTAACTATACTTTCTATTTGGTTATCATCTACAGATTTCAACACCAATCCCTCTAGGCCTATATCCAAACCATTGATATGGACAGTGAACAGAGGTGGCCCTGGAACTGAACCCTGTGGGACACCACGACCCACATCCAACCACAGAAAAACTGCCCTTAACTCCTACTCTCTCTCTTTTCTCCCTTTCAACTAGTATTAATCCAATTTTCTATCTTCCCATAATCTTCTCTAGTAATCACCCATGTGCTACATAAGAAATAGGAGCAGTAGTAGGCCCTTTGAGCCTGCTCCGCCATTCAATGAGATCATGGCTGATCTTCTGCCTCCACTCCATTCACTGGCCCTATCGCCATATCCCTTGATGCCCTTACTAGTTAGAAATCTATCAACTTCTGTTTTGAATATACCCAATGACTGAGCCTCCACAGCCCTCTGGGGTAGAGAATTCCAAAGATTCACCACCCTCTGTGTGAAGAAATTTCTTCTCATCTCAGTCCTGAATGGCCTACCCTTTATCCTAAGGCTGTGGCCCCTGATTCTAGACTCCCCAGCCAAGGGAATCATTCTCCCAGCATCCATCCTATCAAGCCCTGTAATAATTTTGTATGCTTCAATGAGATCCCCTCTCATTCTTCTGAATTCAGGAGAATACAGGCCTAGTTTACTCAATCTCTTCTACTACAGTCCCGCCATCCCAGGAATCAATCTCGTGAATCTTCGTTACACTCCCTCTATGGCAAGTAAGGTAAGGAGACCAAAATTGTACACAGTACTCCAGGTGTGGTCTCACCAAGGCCCCTATATAATTGGAGTAAGACTTCTTTACTCCTGTACTCAAATCCTCTTGTAATGAAGGCCAGCATAGCATTTGCCTTCCTAA
This sequence comes from Somniosus microcephalus, assembly GCF_052327205.1. NCBI lineage: Eukaryota > Metazoa > Chordata > Chondrichthyes > Squaliformes > Somniosidae > Somniosus > Somniosus microcephalus. The sequence continues at coordinate 142,710,357 of NC_140991.1, forward strand.
TGGCTTGCTGCACTTGCACATTCACTTTCAGTGACTCATGTACAAGGACACCCAGGTCCCTTTGAGCATCTGCGTTCCCCAATCTTTCACCATTTAGGAAATACTCTGCCTTTCTGTTTCTTCTACCAAAGTGGATAACTTCACATTTAACCACATTATAGTCCATCTGCCATGTTCTCGCCCACTCACTGAGCCTGTCGAGAGATCCCCTTGAAGCCTCTTCACAACTGACACAGACACCTAGCTTTATATCATCAGCAAATTTGGAAATGTTACATTTAGTCCCCTCATCCAAATCATTGATATAGATTGTGAATAGCTGGGGCCCAAGTACTGATCCTTGCGGTACCCCACTAGTCACAGCCTGCCATCCTGAAAAAGACCGGTTTACCCCTACTCTTTTTTTTTTGTTTTCTGTCTGTTTACCAATTCTCAATCCATGCTAGTATATTACCCCCAATTCCATGTGCCCTAATTTTGTTCACCAACCTCTTGTGTGGGACCTTATCGAAGGCCTTCTGAAAATCCAAATACTGTACACCACATCTACCGGTTCCCCTTTGTCTACTCCACTAGTTACAACCTCAAAGAACTCCAGTAGGTTTGTCAAACAGGATTTCCCTTTCATAAATCCCAATCTTACTATTCGTTTCTAAGTGCCCAGTTATTGCATCCTTTATAATAGATTCTAGCATTTTCCCAACTACTGATGTGAGGCTAACAGGTCTGTAGTTCCCTGTTTTCTCTCTCCCTCCTTTCTTATAGCGGGGTTACATTTGCTATCCTCCAATCTGCAGGAACTGTTCCAGAATCTATAGAATTTTGGAAGATGACAACCAATGTGTCCAATGGCCACTTCTTTCAAAACCCTAGGATGTAGGTCATCCGGTCCGTGGGCTTTCACGACTTTTAGTCCCATTAATTTTGCTAGTACTGTTTCTTTACTAATAATAATTTCTTTAAGTTCCTCATTCTCATCACACCCTTGGTTTTTTCGTATTTCTGGGAGGTTTTTTGTGTCTTCCTCCGTGAAGACAAAGAATTTATGTAATTTCTCTGGCATTTCCTCATTCCCCATTATAAATTCTCCCATCTGACTGTAAAGGACCTACATTTACCTTTGCCAGTCTTTTCCTTTTCACATACCTATAGAAGCTTTTACAATCCGTTTTCATATTTTTCGCTAGTTTGTGCTCATATTCCATTTTCCCTTTCTTTATTAATTTCTTGGTCCCCCTTTGCTGATTTCTAAAAAGATCCCAATCCTCAGGCTGACCACTTTTTTTCTGGCAACTGTTCACCTTCCTCCTTTGACTTAATACTAGCTTTAATTTCTTTTGTTAGCCATGTTTGGGTCATTTTTCCTTTTGGGTTTTTATGCCCTAGAGGAATATATGTTTGTTGCAAATTATGCATTATGTCCTTGAATGTTAGCCATTGTATGTCCATCTTCATACCTTTTTAGGGTAGTCTCCCAATCTACCATGGCCAACTTGTCCCTCATACCCTTGTAGTTTCCTCTGTTTAGATTGAAGACCTTAGTTTCAGATTGTACTACAGGTAGACTATCCTTTATCCGAACTACTGAAAACCTCGAAAAACCGAAAGTTTTTTCGTTCAGCGTAAGTCGTGCGCACAACATGACCAGAGTGGCGCACGACTTACGCTGAGCAGGGCAGAGGGTCACAGAGTTCCCTCCTGGGCAGGAGATTGCAGGCCGAGCCGGGCAGTGTGAAGGAGGTACCGGGAGAGTGAACCCAACAATACAGCGGCCGGTCCAATAGCTGCAGCGGCCCGTCCGATATTCTTTTCTCACCCATCCCGGCCCGCGGCCCGTCCGATATTCTTTTCTGCCCCCCCACCCGACCCGACCCCCAACCCGTCCGATATTCTTTTCTCCCGACCCAAACCGCGGCCCGTCCGATGTTCTTTTTACCCGAACCGCGGCCGGTCCGATATTCTTTTCTCCCCCCCCCACCCGACCTGATTTGCGGGCCAGCTTAGTAGGAGTCAACCGATATCCGGCTTTCCAGAGAAGCAGGAAGGGGAATGAGACACGGAACAGTCGCAAGAGGTAGCCTGAACTTTAAAAAATTTATATTAAATACAGATTTCCCAGTCTTATAATAATACTTTCTGAAATCCGAAAAATTCCGAAAACCGAAACTCAGCTGGTCCCAAGGCTTTCGGATAAGGGATAGTGTACCTGTACATCACTCAAACTTAATGTAAAATTCAATCATATTATGGTCACTTGTCCCTAAAGGCCCCTTTACCACAAGATTATTGATTAGCTCTTTCTCATTACACAGTACCAGATCCCTGGTTGATTCCTCCACATACTGATCCAGGAAACCATCTCCCATGCATTCCAAGAATTCGTCCTCCACACCATTAGTGGTAATTTTATTTTCCCAGTGCCTTGTCTAAGGCTTTCCTAAAATCCATTGCATCCACTGCATTTCCCCATCTACCTTGTTTCTTACCTCTTCAAAAAATTCTATGGAGTTTGTCAAGCAAGATCCTCACTTTTGAAATCAGTGCTGGCTACTTGTAACTGTTTTCTCTTTATCTGTCTAGGTACGTGGTATTTCATCCCTAATTTAAAGCCTCTAAAAATTTTCCCATCCACAGCTAACTGTCCTGTAATTATCTGGATTGGGGTGTGAATCTCGCCAGACGCCATATTGGTGAGGGCATTAACGCATGCACTGCTAACGTCTGCTTGAAGTATGATTTGACACAAACGATGGCATTTTGGAGCTGAACGCTGAATACGCGTTAAGCAGAAGAGCTGAAGGACTTTTTGTGACTTCAAGGCTTCTACACAAACCAGTTGCTGGCAGATATGGGTGCACGAGTAGGCATTCCCCTTGGAATACAGCATGACTTGGAGAATAAGCAGAGGCCATGCAGAGTGGGACAAGCTGCTGGAAGAGGGAGGAGGTGGGGGGAGAAGGGCTCAGCATGAGGCCATATCCGCCGAGGGTGCTCAGGGAGTAATTCTCCTACATGAACCTTAGTGAGGAACAATGTGTGAGACATCTGCACTTCAGTAAGGACATCCTCACTGAAATCTGTCACCTGCTGCAGCCACAACTGCAATCTTGGAGGAAGGCAAGGACCGCATTGCTAGTGGCTGTGAAGGTGAACAATGAACTTTTATCCATCTGGCTCCTTCCAGCCTGGAGTTGGAGATATTTGCAACATTGCGCAGTTTGCCGCCCACCGTTTGGTAAGGGATGTCACTAAGGCTCTCTATTCAAAGAGAGCTGACTACATTTAATTCTCTCTTGCCAGAGACAAGCAGGCGATTGAGCACGTGGCTTCGCGAGAATTGCAGGCTTCTGCATGGTACATGGTGCCATTGACAGCACGCATATCATTTTGTGGGTGCCGCATGTCAACTATGCCATATACCGGATCCGAAAGGGATTCCACTCAACGTCCAGCTAGTGTGCAACCATAGGTAGCAAATCATGGAGGTCAATGCTCGGTATCTGCGGCAGTCTGCTGTGCTAACTGCAGTTCAGCCACCACGGCGAACTAAAAGGTGGCTACTGGATGACGAGGGCTAGCCACTGACGACATGGCTGATGACTCCGGTGTGCAACCCACGTACACGTGCACAGCACACATATAATGAAAGCCATGCTGCTACACAATAAGTGATAGAGCAGACTGTTGGCATGCTGAAACAACACTTCTGCCTAGACTGCTCTGAAGGAGCACTGCAGTATTCGACAGAGCCAGTGTCAAGATTCGTGGTGGTCTGCTGCATGCTGTATAACCTCGCTATCATGAGGGGACAGCCCTTGCCACCAGCTATACATCAAAGAGCACGAGGGGGGATGGGGGGGAGGAGGAGGAAGGGAGGAGGCAACCTAGACAGCGCCTTTTTGCCTGTGCGGTCAGTGAAGAACTCATTCATGTGCGATGCCAGTAACCTCAAACCCAATTCCCCATTCACCATCAGTCCCACACCTTGCCTTCCCTCTATCACCAACCATCACAGCATCTGTTTGGCTACAATGCAAAAATAAAAGCCACCAGAAAAATAAGCATTCCAAATCAAATCATGCCATATTGCATACAAACGTAAACCCTAGTGCTTTCCCTTCGTTCCTACCTTGCGTGTGCTGTTGCCTGTCCTCGTGCTCCTACACCATGCTACCCCAGTGGCTGCAGCATGCCTGGTGGAAGGCTATTGAATGGAGGAGACTGCTGATAGCCTTGAGCAGCTCTGCGCCTAGAAGGCCTGGCTGCGGACTGTATCGTCTTGGAAAGGGTGGCAGCAGGCAACAGCAAGGGCACTGACTGAGTGGCAGTGCTGGGAGGACAAATGCTGTCGCCCTGAGAGGACAGCAGGTTAGTGCTCCTTGGAGCCACTTCCACTCCCCTGGGGCGGCGCCTTACAATCCTAACAATCTGTTGGACGGATTGCTGGACTGCTGTGACACCCTGCAAGCCCCTTTACACACGGTAATCCACAGCCATGATGGCAACAGCCTGAGCTTGCATGACCGTAAGCTGACCTTGTATGACAGCAGTCTGAGTTTCAACTGCAGCACTCAGACATTGGGTGGCTGCTGCTTGTGCTGCAATGGAAGCCAAGTCAACGGCCATCAGACGCTGCATCATGAAATAAAAACAGAAAATGCTGGAGATACTGAGCAGGTCAGGCAGCATCTGTGAAGAGAGAAACCGAGTTAACGTTTCAGGTCGATGATCTTTTGTCAGAACTGGAAAAAAGCAGGAAATGGAACAGATTTTTAAGCAAATGTAGGGGCTGGGAAATGGGGGAGGGGATGAAAGAACAAAAGGGAAGGTCTGTGATAGGATAGAAGGCAGGAGAAGTTAAGAGATGCTGCATCATGGTTGGCTCCACAAGTGTGCTAATGGAGTTGACCACCTCTTCCAAACTGGAAAGGATGGGCTCCATGCTCTGTGCAAAGCCCTGTGCCAAGTTGGTGCCGGACTCCTCCATGCTCCTTGACATTTCATGCAGGCTTTCTGGCAGGCTTCCCAATGCACCAAACATTTCATTCACCCTTCTTCTGTAGCCTACCCTATCGAAGTGCTCATCTGAGTCCTCTGCAGCAGAATTCGTGTGTGACCTCGCCCTCCAGTGAGCTGGCACCTGCACTATCCTTGTCCCCAGCTCTGGCTGCAGGCCACTCGTGCCTGGCATCTCACCATGTGCAGATCGCGCCTTTCTTATCCGCTAAATTACGTGCAATGTCAGTATCTGAGCTGATAGCTGCGAGTGTGAAATCGAGTGACTGTGTCTCTTCATCATCACGGTCGTCTTGCTATTCCTCCACTGTGTGGTCATGTTGCACTTGGATATCTGAAAGGATAATGGCACAAGGTTAAGGTGGGGGGTGGGTGCGTGGAGGGGCGGAAGTAAGAGCTGCATGCTTACACCATCTGCAACTTGTAAATCTGAAGAGATTTGGGATGAGAGGGTAGTGGGATGTGAGAAGGAGGATTAAGTATGAGATACCGTCATCTTAGATGGTTTAAGCCCTGTGGTTGGCCACAACCTTAGCAATGGCTATCCCAATAATGGCTAGCACCGTCTCCTCCATGTGGGTTAGGACATGCAGGCGTGCCTGTCCCCTGCCGGTTAGCTCCTGCTGCCTCCGGTTGTGCACCATCTTGCCCTCCAAGAGAGAGGGAAGTGTGTCAGTAGGTGTCATGCAATCTGGTTGAGTGATGTGGCAGTAATGGATGCAGTGTGTACAACCTGTGAGATGTGGGTGTGTGGCTTGCAGCAGTGCTAAGTGTGTGAGGCTAAGTTTAAGCTATGAATGCTAGGTAATAAATCCTGATTTGATCGAGATTTTTGGTAGGTGAGTGATGGGGGTGTGGTGAATTGAGCAGTGTTTGAGGCTAATGGTGCAGTTGCTGGGATGTGGCATTTGAAGATGCATTCACCGACCTTGACCACTCGTGTGAGGTCATTGCACTTCATGCGGCATTGCATCCAGGTCCAGCATATTAAATCATTTGGACATCAAGATGAGAGAGGGAGATTTTTGTTTACTAATTTTAAAAATCAACAACTGTTTGGATTTATATTGAGGTCAGAAAAGGTCATTTTAAACTTCAAGCAAGAAATGTCTAGCAGTTCTGTTGAATGAGAATTAATAGCCTCTTTGAACATGCAGCTGTTCAATGAAAGACATTTGTTCACACTATACTGTTTTTGCCTAATTTCAAAGCAATCATGGTACAGGTTTTCTACATACAATCTCTTGTATGTCTGAACTTAATATGCAATCACAGTTGGAAATAATTTGTTACAATTTATCATGCTATGAAATGACTGAGGGTAAGTAGAGGGCGTGAAATTCCGTTAGGCCCCGTTTGGGGGCGGTAACTGAGTTAAGGCTGGACATTCAGCGCCCGACACAAAAGTATCATCCTGGCCGCTAAAAAATTCGGCTTACCGCTCACACGGAGTGGTGCGCAATCTCGGGCGCTCCACTTCCTGGTGGGGCGCCACACTCCGTGGAGAGCTGCCATGTTTCAACACCCCTCCCGTTCAGTTAAAGGGGAGGGCCGTTGCGCACTCTGCAGGGCCTCCGATGACTCGCATTAGACCAGCAGGGGAGTATGATGCCGCGGGCGCAGCCCGGCACCAAGACGCGGTGTCGGGCTGCACGATGGCGGCCAGGACCATGCCACAGCCCACCACAGAGAGCCGACCTGGAGGTCGGCCATAAAAAGAAAATGGCGGCGCGTGTCGCGGCCACACCTCCCCTTTTAAATACCGACCCGCGAGTGGAGGTCAGCCCGGTTTGTGACCGGTGAGGCTGGAGCTGACAATGCCCGTGGCAGCCTCGTGGGCGCAGCTGAAATACCGCCGCGGTGCACGGCGATGACGTCCTCGCCAGCGGCCCGTGGCACTGCAGGCACGGGTGCGGTGCTATCGGGTAGCGCCTCGGCAACGCCCTGCCGAATTTCTTGGGAGGCGCTTTTTTCGCACCCCCTCCTCCCTGCGATAAGTCCTTTGTGCCCCGTTAGTGTCCCCGGAAGCGCTAAGGGCAGGCGCAGCGGAGCCGAATTTCTAGACCAGAGCCTTCAATTCACGTTTTAAAAAAAAAAAAAAAAAAATTGTCATTAATAGATTGCTGTTATCAAAGTGGAAAAGATTGGGTCATTAGAAATGTGGTGCTTGCAGAAAAATGACATTGATCATTGGACAGCATACAATATCTGTGGTATTCTCTGGAGATGAGGCCAGCATGTTGGAGCAACTCATGACATTTCCCCCATCTGTAGGTTGTAATATAGGCAGGAGGAACAACACATTAAAATTGATACATGTCTCAACTATGCATCTTTTTAAATGGTTTGCTGTTTATTATGACTGCCTACATAACTTCTGTTTTTTTTGATAAGACGTTTTGTTGGGCCCAGAGACCTTTTATTGCAACAAATTCATCAATTGTATTCCAGAATCTAGTAATTGAATGTCAATGCAACTACATGCAAATGATGAAATTACAAACATTTTTAAAATTCACATGGTGCTTTAAAAGAGAATACCAGCATAGTTTTATTATTTAAATTTGAACAAGCGCCTCTCAGAATGCAATGCGTTTTTAATGGTTTATTGTACGGTCTTTCGCTGCTCAGTCTGTTGTACTACAGTTGTACTTCCAATGACCTCTGTCCCAGGAGTACAGAATAATATGCATAAATCTAATGAACACTCTAGTACAATAAAAAAAAGGACAAAGACTATGTTGAAGACTTTTGACTTGGACAAAGCAAAGTCAATTTATAGGAGAAATTAAAGAGTTGTATATTGGAACATTATCACCACGATACTTAAAATATTTTTCAACTATTTAAAAACATTGCTTCCTAAAATGTCGGAAGGGTCATGAAGCCATGAATGTTCATAGTTAAAGTACTACTGATTCTATTGCTGACCACTCTCCGTGTTGCTTGAGTAAATTGTCGCTCAGTTGAGTACTTAAGTTTTGTTTGCTGTTTCTGAATTGTAGCATGTATTTATTTCTATTAGAATATAAATAAATGGTCTGAGTTTTTTATTTTCCAACAAGAGAAATCGCTGTATCATGAGGGTATTGCATGACTATAATGCAGTGGAGTTCAAATAACCTCTCAAACCATAGCATGAAATTTGAACAATTTGTGGAAGTTATCTGAACCCTGTGTTTGGATTACCGCTTTCAATTCTCGCCCACTTAATTGTTTTTATAATTACGTTGATAGATCTCCCATATAATTACTCCGTGTGTAGTCTAGCACTACTGATGTCCTCTATCCCATGGTAGTTTAAATGTATCAGTGGATTTTCTCATTACTACAGGTTAGAAATTTATTGAAGTAATTCCGCACATAACTGAAATGAAGTAGAAGTATCATGCACGTTACTGATACTGAAAGATACAGGTCTCAAATACTGTATTTATAATACAATTTACCTACTACTTTAGAAAACTTGTTCAAAATGCAAGTAATTTTGCTATTATCTCAGAACATCTTGTTCTGATCTATTTTTATTTTTATATATTTGCACTCTTCCTGTTCATCACACCACACTTAATCATAGCTGAAATCCTAGATAAATTTTCTGTGATATTTGTAGCTGACTTTCTCATGTGCACCTTTTACTTTGCCTTCTATACAAATGGGGAAGACATATAATTGTTGTACAGATGTTTTCTTTTTCAATTTAACATGAATTCAAAGATAAATTTTAATCAGCCACTCCTCAGCCAGAGAAATAAAACCAACTCATGGAATAAGAAAAACTGGAAACAACAGGATAGCTCATGATCTAACAGCCCCAGGATCTCCACTCCCATTCCCTGTCCAACGATATCTTGCTTCTACTGCTATTGCTCCCTCTCCGGTTTCTGATATCCTTCAGTTCCTGCTCACCTTTTCTACCTCAACCATTCTCCTGTGAGGCCCTCCACAACAGTCCGAACTAGTAACACCACCAGAACCAAATACCAGTTACAACTTGTCATGGCATTTAGCATATTGTGTATAGTATATGTTGCCAGTATGTGTTGTACATGGAATATTTTTACACCCTGGAATACAGTGTCTTATGGATAACCCTGGCAGTTGGTGCCGTTTATGCTTCCTTTAAAAATATTCTTATGTAGGTGCTTGACACTTTTTGCCTTATTCTTGTTGTTCTCCTCTCCCAGGGTAACTGACCACATACCTTTCTAGCTTTGTGCTTGTACTTACGTGATGCGTGTTTCAGGAATAGTTTTCTTTTGTTGCTTGTTTTTGGCAGAGTGCTTTTGTTAGAAACCTATTTATTAGTAAAAGTAAGGAGAATAGAAGCAACTAATGTGATTTGCAATGCATTAATAAAATTGCAACCTTTGTCCTTTTTATGGAAGTGATAAAGTATCTTGCGTGCTGCTTCATCTTCATGGCATCATTGTAATCCATGCGCTCCTCCAATTCTGGCCTCTTGCGCTTTGCCGATTTTAATCGCACCACCAGTGGCGGCCGTGCCTTTTAGCTGATGAGGCCCTAAGCCCTGGAATTCCCTCCCTACACCTCTCGGCATCTCTAGCTCGCCTCTCTCCTTTAAGATGCTCCATAAAACTTACCTCTTTGACCATTCTTGGTCACCTGTCCTAATATCTCCTTATGTGGATAGCATGTTTCAGGAGGTAGTCACCCCACAGCTAAGGAGTGTGCAGGCAGTGAGGGAATGGGTGACCTCCAGACAGAAGAGGAGGACCCGCAGGTAGTGCAGGAATCCCCTGAGTGCATCTTACTCTCCAACCAGTATTTGGTTCTGAGTACTGGTGAGGGTGATGGTTCCTCTGGGGAGTACAGCCAGAGCCAAGTCCGTGGCACCACGGGTGGCTCAGCTGTACGGTGGGGAGGAAGAAGAGTGGGAGAGCAATAGTGGTAGGGGATTCGATAGTTAGGGGAGCAGATGGGCGTTTCTGCAGTCACAGACGTGACTCCAGGATGGTATGTTGCCTCCCTGGTGCCAGGGTTAAGGATGTCTCTGAGGGGGGAGGGAGGGTGAGCAGCCAGAGGTCGTGGTCCATATTGGTACCAACGACATAGGTAGAAAGAGGGATGAGGTCCTGCAGGCAAATTTTAGGGAGCTAGGAAAGGGATTAAAAAGCAGGACCTCAAAGGTAGTAATCTCTGGATTACTTCCCGTGCCATGTGCGAGTGGGTATAGAAATAGGAGGATGGAGCAGATGAATGCGTGGCTGGGGAGATGGTGCAGGAGGGAGGGCTTCAGATTCCTGGGGCATTGAGGCCGATTCTGGGGGAGGTGGAACCTGTACAGGCCGGACCGGTTGTACCTCAACAGGGCCAGAGCCAATATCCTTGCGGGGAGGTTTGCTAGTGCTGTTGGGGAGGGTTTAAACTAATTTGGCAGGGGGATGAGCACCAGGATGTAACCTTAGAAAGGGGAAATCAAGTGCTCAAAGGATTGGGAGAGGTAGAGAGCACTAAAGTAAGAAATGGTAAGGTATTAGGTGGGGTCAAACTAAGAGAGAATACAGAATGGTCTAAGATGGGTTTGCAGTGTATGTATGTGAACACAAGAAGTTCAGTGAACAAGGTAAGTGAGCTGGAAGCACAAATAGCTACATGGGAATATGATTTTGTGGCAATAACTGAGACCTGGCTCAAAAAAGGACAAGATTGGGTATTAAATATTCTTGGTTATAAGGTGTTCAGGAAAGATAGGAGGTGGTGTGGCCGTATTGGTTAAGGAGAATGTTATAGTGCTGGAGAGGGAGGATGTCCTGGAGGGGTCAAGGACAGAATCTACATGGCTAGAGTTAAGAAATAATAGAGGTGCCATTACACTACTAGGTGTATTCTATAGACCACCAAATAGTGAGAAAGATATGGAGGAGCAAATTTGCAGAGGTGCAAGAGCTATAGTGTTGTAATAATGGGGGACTTCAACTATCCTAATATAGACTTGGATTGTAATAGTGTAAAGGGGAAGAATTTCTGAAGTGTGTTCAAGAGAATTTTCTTGATCAGTATGTTTCTGGCCCGATGAGGGAGGAGGCATTGCTGGATCTGGTTCTGGGGAATGAGGTAGGTCAATTGGAGCAAGTGTCAGTAGGTGAACATTTAGGGAACAGTGATCATAGTATCAAGGTTTAGATTAGCTATGGAAAAGGACAGGGAGCAATCTAGAGTAAACATTTTTAACTGGGGGAAGGCCAATTTCAGGGGGAAGAGAACAGACCTGACCCGGGTAAACTGGAATCAAAGATTGGCAGGCAAAACTGTAATGGAACAATGGACTGCCTTTAAAGAGGAAATAGTTCAGGTACAGTTGAGGTACATTCCCACTAGGGGGAAAGGCAGGGCAACTAAAGTCAGGGCTTCCTGGATGACGAAACTGAGAGAATATGATGAAGCAGAAAAAGAGTTTGTATGACAGATGTCAGGTTGCAAATGCATCTGATAATCAGGTTGTATATAGAAAGGCCAGAGGAGAAGTGAAAAAGAAAATAAGAGGGGCAAAGAGAGGGTATGACAATAGAATGGCAGCTAACATAAAAGGTAATCCAAAAGTCTTCTACAGGCATATAAATAGTAAGGGGAGGGGTGGGGCTGATTAGGGACCAAAAAGGAAACCTATGCATGGAGGCAGAGGGTATGGCTGAGGAACTAAGCGAGTACTTTGCATCTGTCTTCACCAAGGAAGAGGATGCTGCCATAGACATAGTGAAGGACGAGGTAGTGGAGACACTTGATAGGATAAAAATTGATAAAGAAGAGGTATTAGAAAGGCTGGCTGTACTTAAAGTAGATAAAATCACCAGGAGCAGATAGGATGCATCCTAAGATGCTGAGGGAATTGAAGGTGAAAATCACGGCAGTACTGGCCGTAATATTCCAATCCTCCATAGATATGGGGGTGGTGCCAGAGGACTGGAGAATTGCAAATGTTACACCATTGTTCAAAAAAGGGTGTAAAGATCAACCCAGCAACTACAGGCCAGTCAGTTTAACCTCCGTAGTAGGGAAGCTTTTAGAAACTGTTAATTTTGTCCCTGATTACTGTCACTTGGATAGGTGTGGATTAATTAAGGAAAGCCAGCACGGATTTGTTAAAGGCAAATCAAGTTTAACCAACTTGATCGAGTTCTTTGATGAGGTAACAGAGAGGGTTGATGAGGGTATTGCGGTTGATGTAGTGTACATGGATTTCCAATAGGCGTTCGACAAAGTGCCACATAATAGGCTTGCCAGCAAAGTTGAAGCCCATGGAATAAAAGGGACAGTGGCAGCACGGATACGAAATTAGCAAAGTGACAGGAAACAGAGAGTAGTAGTGAATGGTTGGTTGTTTTTCGGACTGGAGGAGGGTACACAGTGGTGTTTCCCCAGGGATTGGTTCTAGGACCACTGCTTTTCTTGATGTATATTAATGACTTGGACATGGGTGTACAGGGCACCATTTCAAAATTTGCAGATGGCACAAAACTTGGAAGTATAGTCAACAGTGAGGAGGCGAGTGATAGACTTCAGGAAGTCATACAGGCTGGTGAAATGGGTGGACATGTGGCAGAAAAGTGTGAAGTGATACATTTTGGTAGAAAGAATGGGGAGAGGACATATAATCTAAATGGTACAATCCTAAAGGGGGTACACGAACAGAGAGACCTGGGGGTATGTGTGCACAAATCATTGAAAATTGCAGGGCAGGTTGAGAAAGCAGTTAGAAAGGGTTACGGGATCTTGAGCTTCATAAGTAGAGGTATAGAGTACAGAAGTGTGGAAATTATGATGAACCTGTATAAAATACTGGTTTGGCCTCAACTGGAGTATTGTGTCCAATTCTGGGCACCACACTTTTTAGGAAGGATGTGAATGCCTTAGAGAAGGTGCAGAAAAGATTTACGAGAATGATTCCAGGAATGAAGGACTTCAGTTACGTTGATAGATTGGAGGAGCTGGGGTTCTTCTTGGAGCAGAGAAGATTGAGAGGAGATTTGATAGAAGTGTTCAAAATCATGAGGGGCCTGGACAGAGTAGATAGAGAGAAACTGTTCCCATTGGCAGAAGGGTTGAGAAGCAGAGGACACAGATTTAAGGTGATTGGCAAAAGAACCAACGGTGATGTAAGAAAAAACTTTTTTATGCAGTGAGTGGTTAAGATCTGGAATGCACTGCCTGAAAGGGTGGTGGAGTAAGACTCAATCTTATCTTTCAAAAGGGAGTTGGATAAGTATCTGAAGAAAAAAAAATTACAGGGCTACGGGGAAAGGGCAGGGAGTGGGACTACCTGAGGTGCTCTTGCAGAGAGCCGGCAGGGGCTCGATGGGCTGAATGGCCACCTTCCGTGCTGTAACCATTCTATGATATGTAGCTCGGTGTCAAATTTTGTTTGATAATGCTCCAATGAAGCACTGTGAAACATTTCACTGTGTTAAAGGTACTACAGTATATACAGGGTAAATGCACATTGTTGGTGATGCGACTCAACATGTGTTTGACATTTTTGTGTTCTGTAGTCCTGTAACTGCCCACTTCAACACTTGTAATTCCTGTCACTACTGATGAGCTTTATAACAATGCTAACTTTCAATCATCCCGCTCTGCTATTTCCAATTTCATCCTGTCAGACATCAGATTGACTGCCAGTTAAAACTGAGTCAAAATAACAGGTATGATTTTAATGTAATATACTGCCATTGTATTCTGACTGCGCTCACTCATGTGATGCATTTTGGAAGGAAGAATGGGGAGAGGCAATATAAACTAAATGGTACAATTCTAAAGAGGGTGCAGGAACAGAGAGACCTGGGAGTTTATGTACACAAATTTTTGAAGCTGGCAGAAAAAGTTGATAAGGCTGTTAAAGCATATGAAATCCATGGGTTTATAAATAGAGGCATTGAGTACAAAAGCAAGGAAGTTATGGTAAAACTTTATAAATCACTGTTTAGGCCTCAGCTGGAGTATTGTGTTCAATTCTGGGCACCACACTTTAGGAAGGATGTCAAAGCCTTGGAGAGGGTGTAGAGGAGATTTACTAGTATGGTACCAAGGATGAGAGACTGGAGAAGCTGGGATTGTTCTCCTTAGAGCAAAGAAGGTTAAGGGGAGAATTAATGGAGGTGTTCAAAATTATGAAGGGTTTTGATAGAGTAGATAGAGAAATTGTTTCCACTGATAGGAAGGTCAGTAACCAGAGGACCCAGATTTAGGGTGCAGTAATTAGCAAAAGAACCAGAGGGGACATGAGAAATAGTTTTACACAGTGAATTGTTATGATCTGGAATGTATTACCTGAAATAGTGGCAGAAGCAGATTCAATAGTAACTTTCAAAAGGGGATTTGATAAATATTTGAAGGGGAAAATTTTGAACGACTGGGGAAGTGCAGGGGAGTGGGACTAATTAGATAGCTCTTTTAAAGTGCTGGCACAAGCTCGATGGGCTGAATAGCCTCCTGTGCTGTACTGTTTTATGTGACTGGTTACTGTCACAGGAACTGATTATTCAGTTCAGCCAGCTGTTCTAGAGTACCTCACTGATGCTTCAGATTTTATTCCATTGCTTACTGCATCTGTAGCAAAAGTCTTCAGCCCCAGGAAGTGGTTGGAGAAATTGGTCAACTTGTGAAGTTGGTATCTCCCATTACAGGGGCTATCATGGCTGACAGGACTTCCATACAGTGAATTGCCATGTGGTGTACAAGAGATGGATTTTGACTTTGACATCTGAGCAGGGTTCTAATGGGTGAACTGATGGCTTGAGCAGGTTTTACTCAGAAATTATACGGCTTTCTGTAAGTATTGTATTCCGAAGTGTGTGTTTATATTGGATAGCATGCAAGATTGAATATATGAAAAAAATAGTGAAGGATTATTAATGTCCTCTGAACGGATTCCAACTTGTGTTCTTAAAAAGTGCACAGCTGGTCGGGGATTTATTCTACTGTGGTACTAATGTCTCAGGCATATTATTTCTAAATATAGGTAAGGAAAATTACCAGCTAGGCACGTATGTGGTTGTAAAGTTGAAACAATCTGAGGCGAGTCCGATTTACTGTGGCCATCTGTAATCATCAACCTGAAGGTTCACAACATTGTGTCAGGATATGCTATTGTTTTTTGAGTGTTTTCAGCATATCTACTGTACTATTTATATTCAACATCCCAAACAGTTTCAGTTTTGTACTAAAACTGTTAAAATGTTTAATTCTAAATTACTTGGCAGTCTGAATAGCAACATCCTGTTGCTAGTTGGGAAAGTGTTCCAAATGAACTGTTTTTGGCATTGGGGCTTTTCTTTAAAGAAAGTATTTTTAAGGGTGAGGTCATATCCTAAAATGTAGCCTGTTACAGTACTCTGAACTATAAGGCCATCCTGACTTTTGGCTATGTGCAAAAACATTTGTTTTGCTGGAAATGACATGCTGGTGCTCATGTAGCAATTTACAAGGCACAATGAAAGAAGTATACTTAAGGTAATGCCAAAAGACTAATTTCACTATTGCAATTAACAATGTAGGACGTTGAAATGAATGACGATTTTAACTTTTGGGGGCGGGGGGAGGAACAGGGGGTTGAAAATCGCATCTGGAGGATCACCGCACCCTTCCCGTACCATTCCTGCCCACCACCATTTTAACTTGCCAGTTTCTGGCCGTGTGTTGGCCAGGACAATGGGAGAATAGTGCCATGGATCTTTCACATCCACCTGAGGAAGTTGGTTTGATGTCTCGTCCGAAAGATGGTAGCACTGACGGTGCAGCACTCCTGCATTAAAGTCCCCACTGCTTATAGCGGGCGCGTTTGTGTGAACGGGATTTATCCGTTATAACGTGGTAGTGCATATATAAGTTGTCACTCATTAGCATTTGCAGCTTCCTCAATCGCTACCTGAACAAATCTCCTTACTGCCGAATCATAGGCCTGACCAAGGACTTATTATTTCAGTCCTTTCCAGCTTTCCCCCCATTTTCTTTGGAGGTGTTGCTCTCCAGCGTCCAAGGACCCATCTCTGTACTGCCCCAATTGAAATCAGACTAAGGTTGTCTTTTCACTATCCTTTTGTTGTCTCACATGGGAAACATAGCTGAATACAATATATTAACAAATACTAAACAGCGATGCTTCATAATCTGAATAGCGACAGGCAAGCCCTTCACTAAGGTGGAGGAACTGAATTACATCATCGGGCATGGCATCAGATTAGAAATCAGAATTTCAGTAAATATTTCTTAGAATGTTTTTTTTGGACTATTTAATTTTCCAGCATATTACACATGGGGTGCTGCAAAGGGAGTATAATGTATACCTTCTGTTTAATTCTCTGACTTTTTATATATATATAGGTATATATGTGTAATGGAGAACAATGAGATATATTTTCTTGTGTACTTCACTCATCCAATATCACAGTAAGCACAGCTATTGCTGGCCAAAATAAACGGAGCACTTAAAACGCTATAACGTTAATACTGATTGGGCACTGCAGAGCGACAACTCCAAAAGAGAAGGGGGAAAGCCGTTGATTGCTTTTTGGTCGATTTAAGCGACTGCCCATTTTGAACATGGACGCTTTAAGTGGTGGGGACTGTACTATATTGAAGTGTTGGTCTGGATTATCTACTTGTCTCTGGAGTGGTTCTTAAACCCACAACCTTCTGACTCAAGTGCTAAGGCTGACTAGAGAACATGTTCAAGAACTTTGGAGAGGAAAGGGAGGTTGCAAAGATGGAGGGGTCGAGAGTTGTTTTTTGCGGATGGGGTGGTGACTGCGGATGGGACAGCACCTGAGGAGATGTAACAATTTACAACATCAGCTAGCAGAGGAGCCAAGAAGGGAAGTTGGGTGGCCTGCAATTTTGTGAGAATAGGGTTAAGGGAGCAGAAAATGGGTCTCGTGGACAAGATGAGGACAGATGGGAGAGAAACGAGAGAAGAATGTGGGATCAGCGCTCGGCAGGGAAGGCCCGAGTGAGAGGTTTGGCTTGGTGAGCAAGGGAAAGGGGGGAGAAGTAGCAGAGGCAGCTGAACATACAGTCTCAGTTGTAATGATATAGAGGTCTATGAGCTCTATATAGAGGTCTATGAGCTCTTTGTATTTGTTATTGGAGGTAGAGGGGACAGGGGAAAGTGGTTTAAGGAGATGGTTGGTATTGTAAAAAAGAAGCTGGTGGTTATCTTTCATCTTCAGGGCGTTCCTGAAGTAGTGTGCAGTTTTGGCAAAGGAGTGTGAGGCCCGATAGCCCTTGAATATGGTCCAGCTAGATCTGATGATGGATGGCTAAACCATTTGTGTGTTAGATATGCTCAAATCGTCACCCTTTGGACTTGAGGGAGCAAAAATGGAGGCTATACGGGGGATCGATTGGGATGGGAGAGAGTAAAGATTTTGCTGACAGCAGGAATTGCCATGTAGATAGACATCTGCAGAAGAATTGTGGTGAATGGAGGGCCAAAGACATGGAAACATAGAAACATAGAAGATAGGAGCAGGAGTAGGCCATTCGGCCCCTTGAGCCTGCTCCGCCATTCAATGAGATCACTGCTGATCATCCAAATTCAGTACCCGGTCCCTGCCTTCTCCCCATATCCCTTGATCCCTTTAGCCTTAAGAAATATATCCAACTCCTTCTTGAATATATTTAATGAACTGGCCTCCACCGCCCTCTGTGGCAGAGAATTCCACAGTTTCACCACTCTGGGTGAAGAAATTCTTCCTCATCTCAGTCCTAAATGGCTTACCCCTTATCCTTAGATTATGACCCCTAGTTCTGGACTCCCCGGCCATCGGGAACATCCTTCCTGCATCTAGTCTGTCCAGGCCTGACAGAATTTTATAGGTTTCGATGAGATCCCCTCTCAATCTTCTAAACTTCAGTGAGTACAAGCCCAATCGACACAATCTCTCCTCATACGTCATTCCTGCCATCCCAGGGATCAACCTGGTGAATCTTCGCTGCACTCCTTCCATGGCAAGAACATCCTCAGATAAGGCGACCAGAACTGCACACAATACTCGAGGTGTGGTCTCACCAAGGCCCTGTAGAACAGCAGCAACACATCCTTGTTCCTGTACTCGAACCCTGTTGCTACGAAGGCCAACATACTATTTGCCTTCTTAACCGCCTGCTGCACCTGCATGCTTACCTTCAGCGACTGGTGCACAAGAACACCCAGGTCTCTTTGCACTTCCCCTTCTCCCAATCTATTGCCATTCAAATAATAATCTGCCTTCCTGTTTTTGCCACCAAAGTGGATAACCTCACATTTATCCACATTATAGTGCATTTGCCATGTTTCTGCCCAATCACCCAACCTGTCCAAATCGTACTGGAATTTCACGACATCCTCCTCACAGCATACCCTCCCACCCAGCTTTGTGTCGTCTGCAAATTTGGAGATACTACATCCAATTTCCTCGTCCAGATTATTAATATATATTGTGAATAGCTGGGGTCCGAGGACCGATCCTTGCGGTACCCCACCAGTCACTGCCTGCCACTCGGAAAACGACCCGTTTATTCCAACTCTTTGCTTTCTGTCTGCCAACCAGTTCTCTATCCAAGTCAATACCTTGCCCCCAATCCCATGTGCCTTAATTTTGCAAGCAATCTCTTATGCGGGACCTTATCGAAAGCCTTCTGAAAGTCCAAATACACCACATCCACTGGTTCTCCCTTATCTATTTTACCAGTTACATCCTCAAAAAATTCCAGTAGATTAGTCAAGCACGATTTACCCTTTGTAAATCCATGTTGACTTTGTCCGATCCCGTCACTGTTTTCTAAGTGCTCTGCTATTACATCTTTTATAATGGACTCTAGCATTTTCCCCACTACCGATGTCAGGCTTACTGGTCTATAATTCCCTGCTTTTTCTCTACCACCTTTTTTGAATAGTGGGGTAACATTAGCTACCCTCCAATCCATGGGTACTGTTCCAGAGTCTATCGAGTTCTGGAAGATGACCAGCAATGCATCTACTATCTCTAGGGCCACTTCCTTAAGTACCCTAGGATGTAGATTATCAAGCCCTGGGGATTTATTGGCCTTCAATCCCATCAACTTCCCCAACACCATTTCCCTACAAATACTGATTTCTTTCAGTTCCTCCCTCTCATTAGTCCCTATATTCCCCGACATCTCTGGGAGGTTATTTGTGTCCTCCTTTGTGAAGACAGAACCAAAATATGTATTTAATTGGCCTGCCATTTCTTTGTTCCCCATTATAAATTCCCCTGATTCTGACTATAAGGGACCTACGCTTGACTTCACCAATCTTTTTCTCTTCACATATCTATAAAAGCTTTTACAGTCAGTTTTTATGTTCCCTGCAAGCTTACTTTCATAATCTATTTTCCCCCTCTTAATTAATCCCTTTGTCCTCCTTTGCTGAATCCTAAACTGCTCCCAATCCTCAAGTTTGCTGCTTTTTTTGGCCAATTTATATGTCCTCTCTTTGGATCTTGTTATCCCTAATTTCCCTTGTTAGCCACGGTTGAGTCACCTTTTTTGATTTATTTTTATGCCGAACTGGGATAAACAAATTCTGTAGTTCATCCATGCGATCTTTGAATGTTTGCCATTGCCTATCCACCGTCAACCCTTTGAGTGACATTACCCAATCAATCCTACCCAACTTGCGTCTCATATCATCATAGTTCCCTTTATTTAAGTTCAGGACCTTAGTCTCTGAGTCAACTAC
Source organism: Somniosus microcephalus (assembly GCF_052327205.1). NCBI lineage: Eukaryota > Metazoa > Chordata > Chondrichthyes > Squaliformes > Somniosidae > Somniosus > Somniosus microcephalus. Next base: position 142,730,071 of record NC_140991.1, read on the forward strand.
TTCACTCCATCTTAATGAAGAATTCTATGATATTATGATCGCTCCGACCCAAGGGGCCTCGCACAACAAGATTGCTAATTAGTCATTTCTCATTGCATAATACCCAGTCTAAGATGGCCTGATCCCTAGTTGGTTCCTCGACATATTGGTCCAGGAAACCATCCCGTATACACTCCAGGAAATCCTCCTCCACAGTATTGTTACTAATTTGGTTAGCCCAATCTATATGTAGATTAAAGTCACCCATGATGACTGCTGTGCCCTTATTGCACGCTTCTCTAATTTCCCTTTTAATGCCATCCCCCAACCTCTGCATTACTGTTTGGGGGTCTATACACCACTCCCACTAATGTTTTCTGCCCTTTGGTATTTCTCAGTTCTACCCATACCGATTCCACATCATCAGAGCTAATATCTTTCCTTACAAATGTGTTAATCCCCTCTTTAACCAGCAATGCTACCCCACCTCCTTTTCCTTTTTGCCTATCTTTCCTGAATATTGAATACCCCTGGATGTTGAGTTCCCAGCCTTGGTCCCTCTGGAGCCATGTTTCCATAATCCCAATCATATCATATTAGGCAGTTGGGATTTAAAAAGCATAGTTGTAAGTGATTTGGGGTGGGGAGTTTTTTCCAGGGACAGACACCGAAAGAAGTTTGGTCAGAATGGGGTAGGAGGATGTGGGTGGTGAGGGATACAAGTAATGGTCAGAGGTAGGCTTGTCTGTGATAGAGACCATGGGTGTAGAGCAGCCACCAGAGATGGCAAGGTCGAGAGGGTATCCGTGAATATGGGGTAGGAGAGTTTATATGGAAGGAGAGGGTTAGGGAGGACAGGAGGTAAGTGAATTTAGAGGTGAACGGGAAAGGGAAGTTGAGATGAAGATTGAAATCACCAGGGATGAAGAGTTGCTCATTGCAGAGGCTTAGGAAGGTGGATATTCTTCAGTAGAACATTTATATTGCAGAAATACTACAAGTGGGTTCACAATATGGTAGGGCTGCTATTGATTCCTGTTTTCCAGATTCACAGTACAAGCGGCAATACTGGAGCAAATGCATATGCTGTGGCTTTTTCCTGATGTTCGGGAAAGGTCTATACAGGTCAGCAGTGCAAAAACAGCAATATTGGTCAATATAAATGACAGCTTGCACAGCTGGAAGTGCTGTGCCTCTGAGGTAGAGACAGAAACTGCCTAATAAATGCTTTTATATTGCAATATTGCCGTAATAGTGCCACTCGCTCCTAAAGTGCCAGTCTTGGACAGCTGATAGCCAAGTAAACTTGCTGGTTTTGTTATTCCTGGTAGTCCGCCAGAATCACTGGTCTTAACAAATCTAACAAGTTGACTTTGCAGTTACCACAGGCTGTGTGAGACACTAGGGTTCTGGAGCTGGTGAAGCTAACACAGCAGTCATAGTCATAGAGTTATACAGCACAGAAAGAGGCCCTTCGGCCCATCGTATCCGTGCCAGCCATCGAGCCCTGTCTATTTTAATCCCATTTTCCAGCACTTGGTCCGTAGCCTTGTATGCTATGGTGTTTCAAGTGCTCATCTAAATGCTTCTTGAATGTTGTGAGGGTTCCTGCCTCTACCACCCTTTCAGGCAGTGAGTTCCAGGTTCCAACCACCCTCTGGGTGAAAAAGCTTTTCCTCAAATCCCCTCTAAACCTCCTGCCCCTTACCTTGAAACTATGCCCCCTGGTTACTGACCCCTCTACGAAGGGGAAAAGTTCCTTTCTATCTACCCTATCTATGCCCCTCATAATTTTGTACACCTCAATCAGGTCCCCCCTCAGCCTTCTCTGCTGTAAGGAAAACAACCCCAGCCTGTCCAGTCTCTCTTCATAGCTGAAGCACTCCAGCCCAGGTAACATCCTGGTGAATCAGCTCTGCACCCTCTCCAATGCAATCACATCCCTCCTATAGTGTAGCGACCAGAACTGCACACAGTATTCCAGCTGTGGCCTAACTAGCGTTTTGTACAGCTCCATCATAACCTCCCTGCTCTTGCCTTCATTAGCCGAGGCATAGAATATAAGTATCCCATAGGCCTTTTTAACCACCTTATCTACCTGTCCTGCTGCCTGCAGGGATCTATGTACATGCACACCAAGGTCGCTCTGATCCTCTGTCCTTCCTAGGGTCCTACCGTTCATTGTGTATTCCCTTGCCTTGTTAGTCCTCCCAAAATGCATCACCCCACACTTTTCAGGGCTAAATTCCATTTGCCACTGTCCTGCCCATCTAACCAACCGGTCTATCGTCCTGCAGCCTGAGTCTTCCCTCCTCGCTATTTACCACTCCACCAATTTCCGTGTCATCTGCGAACTTACTGATCATACCTCCTACATTCATATCTAAGTCATTAATGTAGACTACAAACAGCAAGGGACCCAGCACCGATCCCTGTGGTACACCACTGGACACAGGCTTCCAGTCACAAACACATCCTTCGACCATCACCCTCTGCCTCCTGCCACTAAGCCAATTTTGGATCCAATGTGCCAAATTGCCCTGGATCCCATGGGCTCTTATCTTCTTGACCAGTCTCCCATGCGGGACTTTGTCAAAGGCCTTACTGAAGTCCATGTAGACTACATCAACTGCACTACCCTCATCCACACACCTAGTCACCCCTCGAAAAATTCAATCAAATTGGTTAGACATGATCTCCCTCTGACAAAGCCATGCTGACTATCCTTGATTAATCCTTGCCTCTCCAAGTGGAGACTAATTCTGTCCCTCAGAATTTTTTCCAATAATTTCCCTACCACTGATATAAGGCTCACTGGCCTGTAATTCCCTGGTTTATCCCTACTACCCTTCTTGAATAATGGTACTACATTAGCTGTTCTCCAGTCTTCTGGCACCTCCCCTGTGGACAGACAGGTTCTGAAAATTTGTGTCAGAGCCCCTGCAATCTCCTCCCTTGCCTCACACAGCAGCCTGGGATACATCTTGCCTGGGCCTGGGGATTTATCCAATTTTAAGCCCACTAAAACCACTAGTACCTTCTCCCTCTCAATACTAATTTGTTCAAGTATATCACAATCCCCCTGCCTGATTTCTATGCCTACATTGTCCTTCTCCATAGTGAACACAGATGCAAAATATTCATTTAAAACCTCACCTACATCTTCCAGCTCTACACACAGATTGCCACTTTGGTCCCTAATGGGCCCTACTCTTTCCCTGGTTTTCCTCTTGCCCTTAATATACTTATAAAACACCTTGGGATTTTCCTTTATTTTGCCCACCAGTGTTTTTTCATGCCCCCTCTTCACTCTCCTAATTTCTTTTTTAAGTACCCCCCCTGTTTGAAGGTCGAGAGCTGGAGAGACAGTTTGAAGGTCGAGAGCTGGAGTGACAGTTTGAAGGATGAGAGCTGGAGTGGAACCCGGTTACCAGGATGCCAAGTTGGTCAGCCAGGGGTAATGTGCAGGCCAGGTGTGTGGAAGAAACCAAGGGGAAACATCGAGAAAAACTGAGAGGAAACCTAGAGAAAGACAGAGGAAACATCGAGAGAGAGGGGAAACATCGCGAGAGACCAAGATGGAAACATCGAGAAAGACTGAGGGGGCACTTAATTAATTTTATTAATTAATTAATTAAATTTATTTAATTATAAGTTGTGAGTTCCTCACGATGCTCTCCCAGTGCGGCCACCCTGTAACCAAAGATTATTCTAGAAGCCTGGGTAGAAATATCAATGTAATTACTGTAGAAATTACTTTTTTTACATTATTGCTTGCTCATTTTATGTGCTGTCTTTTTATGTCTTTTATTTATTTTATGTCTGCTTTATTTATATTTGAAGTATGTATGCGTGTATATGTCGGCATGTTTTTTTGTGATGGTGCCGATGAAGATGGCTGCCGTCCTTGCGAGCTCCGTGCGTACCAGGCAGCTAAGTGTTCTTGCTGCTTGGTGCTCTCGGTTCGTCAAGAAAAAAGCATTTCACTGACTGGATTACACTTCTTGTATTTAGTTATGTGACCAATAAAATTGAAATTGAAATTGAAATTGCACGTTCTATACTCCTCTAGGGCTTCAACTGTTTTTAGTCCTTTGTATTTGCCAAAAGCCTCCCTTTTTCTCACGAATCCATTCTTGTATATCCCTTGACATCCAGGGTTCCCTGGGCTTGGTCCCACCCTTGACCTTTACGGGAACATGTTGGCATTGTACACTCTCTCTCTCTTTCCTTTCTGAAAGACTCCCACTGCTCTGATGTGGATTTTCCTACAAGTAACTGATCCCAGTCCACTTTGGCCAGATCCTGCCTTATCATATTAAAATCGGCCTTCCCCCCCAATTTAGAACCTTTATTTCCGGTCCATCTTTGTCCTTTTCCATGACTACCTTAAATCTCACCGAATTATGGTCACTGTCACCAAAATGCTCTCCTGCAGACACTTCTACCACTTGCCCGGCTACATTCCCTAGAATTAGATCCAGCACCGCCCCCTCTCTTGTCGGACTTTCTACATGCTGCTCAAAAAGCTCTCCTGGATGCACTTTAAGAATTCCACACCCTCTAAGTCTTTCACACTCTGACTATTCCAGTTAATATTGGGGAAGTTAAAGTCCCCTACTATTATTACCCTATTATTTCTACACTTCTGAGATTTGCCTACATATCTGTTCCTCTATCTCCCCCTGACTGTTTGGGGGCCTATAGTACACTCCCAGCAAAGTCCTTGCCCCCTTTTTGTTTCTAAGTTCTACCCATATGGCCTCATTAGAGGAACCTGCTAAGATATCATCCCTCCTTAAAGCAGTAATTGATTCCTTGATTAATATTGCGACACCCCCTCCTCTTTTACACCCCCCTCTGTCTTGCCTGAAGATTCTATACCCCGGAATATTGAGCTGCCAGTCCTGCCACTCCCTCAACCATGTCTCTGTGATAGCAACAATATCATACTCCCATGTGTTCATCAACACCTTCAATTCATCTGCCTTACTCGCAAGACTCCTTGCATTAAAATAAATGCTATCCAGCCTTGCCATACTCCCTTGTGCCATTACATATTTGCTCTGCCTTCCAGGCTGACTTGTTTTTTCCTCTATATTTGGTTGTGCATCACCCCCTACTATAGCTCCACTCCGTATCCCATCCCCCTGCCAAGTTAGTTTAAATCCCCCTAACAGTAAGCAAACCTCCCCGCAAGGATGGTGGTCCCGTTCCGGTTCAGGTGCAACCCATTCGACTTGTACCGGTCCCACCTTCCACAGAAGCAGACCCAGTGATCCAGGAAACTAAAGCCCTCCCTCCTGCACCAACTCTTTAGCCACGCATTCATCTGCTCTATCCTCCTATTCCTATACTCACTAGCACGTGGCACCGGGGGTAATCCAGAGACCACAACCTTTGAGGTCCTGCTTTTTAATCTGCTACCTAGCTCCCTAAATTCTTGTTGCAGGACCTCATTCCTCTTTCTACCCATGTCGTTGGTACCAATGTGAACCACGACCACTGACTGTTTGCCCTCCCCCTTCAGAATGCCCTGCAGCCATTCAGTGACATCCTTGACCCTGGCACCAGGGAGACAACATACCATCCTGGAGTCACGTCTGCAGCCACAGAAACGTCTATCTGTTCCCCTTACGATAGAATCCCCTATCACTATTGCTCTTCCACTCTTTTTCCTCCCCTCCTGTGCAGCTGAGCCACTTGTAGTGCCACGGACTTGGCTCTTGCTGCATTCCCCTGAGAAACCATCTCCCCCTGAGAAACCATCTCCCCCTATCAGTATCCAAAATGGAATATCTGTTGGAGAGGGAGATGGACCCAGGGGACTCCTCCACTACCTTCCTAGTTCTTTTACTCTGTCTGGCGGTCACCCATTTCCTGTCTGCCTGTGCACTCTTTACCTGCGGAGCGACCACCTCGTTAAACGTGCTATCCACAAAGATCTCGGCTTCGCAGATGCTCCACAGTGACTCCAGCCACATGTCCAGCTCCGAAACGCGGATTTCGAGTAGCTGCAGCTGGAGACACTTCCTGCACACGTGTTCGCCCTGGACACCGAAAGTGCCCCTGACTTCCCACATAGCACAGGAGGAGCACTCCACGCTGCCAAGCTGCCCTGCCATGTCCTACCCTTAATTTACTCCCTTTACTTCCTTTTAAATTGAAGAATATTAAATACACTAGGGACCTTGCTTCTCTTTAAACACTACTTATGCTAAACTAGAGACCTTACTTTGACTTTAACGACTGAACTGTAGAAATACTCACCAGGCCCTACTTACCAATCAGCTCCTTCCCTGGTTATGATGTCACTTTAGCAGTTTTGCAGTTGTTGTTTGACTGCTCTTGCTGTCAGACTCTTTCCTTGGTGTAAAGTAAGAACCAATTCCTATAAGGTGAAAAGTTAGGAAAAACAAAGGCGAAGCAAGGGAGCTCCTCCTTCCACTCCTCACCCAACTCGCAGCACTCTGTTTAAACCGCACTCAGTATATGACAATATAAAAACAGTTGATCTGTTCCCCTAGCCTAGAGAGATGTGCACTCCTTATTTACACTAAATAAGTACCTTGGATGGCATGCTAGCACTTGGAGGCTACATTGTAAGAAAAACTATATATACTATGATTAAGTTAGCATCACCAATTATTTTATTGCTTCTTGCAGCTGGAACAAATGTTCAAAAATCAACAGAAGTAGATGTTAGGCCGGTAATTTTTTAATAACGCGATTTGTTCCCTTTTTTAAAAAAAAAGGCAATGAAGGCAATACTTTTTCAGTTGTGTGTGTGGTTAAATTCAAACTCAAATTTTGTCAGCATTGGATGCTAATCCACAAGTTATGTTGCAACTGCTTACGTACATTAATGCAATCTACCAAAAGGTTTATACTGTATAGGGTTTTCTGGTAGCAGCTTTGCTATTGGTAGTAGAACCGTCTCTAGTTATTGGAGAAGGTTTAGTCACAGCCACTATGCCATTATTTAGACAGTAGTCAACAGACCACCCCACAGTATAAATGTAGTATTAGTTGCATTTTAGGAGTGGGTAATGTTTTTTAGAGGATAATTGTGTGTCCGTGTAAGATTTTGATTGCCCAAAAGTTATATTTCTAGAACTTATTAAAGGGGATGAAGAGAGGGAAGGAGGCAGTTCTTTATCAAATTGTATGTTTGACCAGCCTTTCTGCTAACTTTTCAATTTTCAATGAGCTCATTTGCATTTGTGTTAGTTAGACCTTGAACTTGTGTTAATCATTTCCTGGCTATGCAAGTTGCCTACTCTTTTGAACGTTTGCATTGGCCACACCCCATGTGCAAACTGTGCCTGTATTCATGTGCATTGAAGAAGTTAATCAGAATTGAAGTGTCCATTTTATTGCACGTCCCTGCTACTTTTTTGCCTTTGTGGATAAATATGGAATGGAGTTCTGCATAAAACCTGAAACTTTTCATTCTATATGACCATATATACATTTAATTGATACCAGTGTTTTTACTGCTCTAACACAAGATTTTCTTCCTCTTCAAGATAAATTCTGACTCCTGATATTTACAACTATAGTATTCTAGTTGTGAGGGCCTAAAAGTCTTTCGGAAGGAGAAAAGTCTGTTCCACTGGAAATAGGGTCCATTTATCTCAGTTATGTAGTCTTTTTCTGCACAATTAGATCTCATAACAACAATAGTAGTTTGCTTTTATTTGGCTCCTTTAACATGGCAAAGTGCCCAGGACATTTATGACTTGGCTGTCAGATCAGAGTAGGAGAGGCAAGGGAGGTAATTGGAAAGCAGTCAAAAAGGTAACTTTAAGGAGGTTTTTGAAGGTGAGAAGAGATGTAACAAGACAAAGCGGTTTAAGGAGGTTTCCGCTTATGGGAGAAGATTGATGAAGGCACTACCACTAATGATAGAGTGGGGGGGATATACTTGTAGTTGACCAGAGCAGCGTGTGCAGGTTGGGACTTGAAGCGGAAGGAGATAACTAAAGTAGGAAAGGGCGAGTATATAAAGTGATTTGAAGACCAGGACAAGGATCTCAATATGCTAGGGGATGGGAAGCCAAAACCTATCAAGAAAAACTCGGGTTATTGGCAAGCTGAGTTTTGTTCAGGATAGGATGCAGGTGGGGAAGTTCTGAATGACAATATGTAAAGTGGATCTCCAGAAGAGCATTGGAAAAGTTGAACCAGAAATAGAGATGAGGTTGGGGTAATATTTCAGAAGTGGAAGTAAGCAGTCTCTTGTTAATAAACTGAATGTGGTGTTTGAAGGTCAACTTGGGTTTGAGCAGGATACCAGGGTTGCATACCATCAATTTGAGCTTGAGTGGATATTTTTGGGAAAGACTAGGGTGCAGTGTTTCTGGTGGGGGGCAGAATAGGATGGCTTCTAGTCAGTGGTGAGCTTCAAGAAATTCTGGCTCATTTGCAATATGATGTCCGATGCCAGTCGATGCATGCCAACAGATCAGGACTTGGCTCATTTGCAATATGATGTCCGACGCCAGTCGATGCATGCCAACAGATCAGGACTTAGCACAAGACAGGATACGTGCGACAGAGTTTTGGATAAGTTGTGGGATAGAGGATGGGAGGCCAGCAAGGAGTAGCCAAGTCTGGAGGAGACACAAAAATGAGCATTGAATCATAGAATAGTACAGCACAGAAGGAGGCCATTCAGCCCATCGAGTCTGCACTGGCTCTTTCGAAGAGCAATCCAGTTAGTCCTACTCCCACGCTCATTCCCCATATCCCTGCAATTGTTTCTCCTTCAAGTATTTATCCAATTCCCTTTTGAAGGCTACTATTGAATATGTATCCACCGCCCCCATCGGCAGTGCATTCCAAGTCCTAACCACTCGTTGCGTTAAAAAAAAAAAAAAAAAAAAAAAAAAAAGTTTTCCCTTATGTTGCTTCTGGTTCTTTTGCCAATCACCTTAAATCTATGCCCTCCGATTACCTACCCTGCAGCCATTGGAAACAGTTTCTCTTTATTTACTCTGTCTAAATCCTTCATGACTCCTCAGCCTTCTCTTCTCTTGGCCTTCTCCAGTCTATCCATGCAACTGTAATTCCTCATCCCTGGAACCAGTCTCTTCTGTACCCTCTCCAAAACCTTTATATCCTTCCCAAAGTGTGGTGCCCAGAATTGGACACAATGCTCCAGCTGGGGTCAAACTGGTGTTTTATATAGGTTTAGCATAACTTCCTGGCTTTTGTACTTTATGCCTCTATTTATAAAGCCCAGATACTGCATGCTTTATTAATGGCTTTGTTAACCTGTCCTGCTACCTTCAAAGATTTGTGCATGAACACCCCCAGGTCTCTCTAGTCTTGAACCCCCTTTTAAAATTGTTTCTCCTCATTCTTCCTACCAAAATATATCTCCTCACAATTTTCTGCGTTTGAATTTCATTTGCCATCTGCCCATTCCACCAGCTTGTCTGTGTCCTCTTGAAGTCTATTACTATCTTCCTCACTGTTTACTACACTTCCAAGTTTTGTGTCTGCAAGTTTCTAAATTGTACCCTGTACCCCCAATTCCAAGTCATTAATGTATATAAAAAACAGCAGTGGTCCTAGTACTGAACCCTGGGGAACACCACTGTATATCTCCCTCCAGTCCGAAAAACAGCCATTCAACACAACTCTGTTTTCTATCCCTTAGCCAATTTTGTATCCGTGCTGCTACTGCCCCCTTTATCTCATGGGCTTCAATTTTGCTAAGAAGCAGCTGCTGCTTTTTGTTGAGGTGGGGTAAAGACGGACAATGTTGTCGAGGTGGAAGTAAGCAGTCTTGGTGATGGATAAAGTTTATTTGGATGGATAGATGCATTTGACGTGGTTCCGCGAAAATGAAAGCGTATGGAATTGGAGGCAACCTTGCAGCGTGGGTTGGAAACTGGTTAGAAGGTAGGAGACTGAGAGTCGGGATAAAGGCTACATACTCCGATTGGGTTGTGACAGTGCTGTTCCCCAGGGGTCTCAACTCTTCACCATATTTATCAGTAACTTGGATAAAAGAATAGAGTTGTATATCAAAGTTTGTAGATGATACTAAGTTGGGAGGCACAGTAAGTAGTACAGATGGGAGCAGGAAGTTACAAAGGGGCATTAATAGATTAAGGCCTAGAAATTCGGTGACGCCCCATTTGGGGCGGCAAGCTCGCCTGGGTGCAGGAATTACCACTCCGGACGGAGCCGCTTGCGCCAGCCCGATATTCAGTTTCAGCGCCCCAAACGGAAGCGTGGCGCTGCTCGAGGTGCCCCGCATCCCTCTTGGGGTGCTGCAACTGAATATCGCAGCGCAACGTGCCGCAGCGCCACACGCTGCAGCACGGCGTGCTGTGGTACTGCAGGCCTTCCTCCCCTTCTTAAAGGGGAGGGGCCTGCACCAGCGCGATCGGAGATCGCGAGTGCCGGCAAAAGAGCCCAGCACCGAGGAGAAGTGCTGGGCTCTTGGGACACAGCCGGCACGGGCTGGGGGGGGGCTCAGGAGGCCGGGGATGGCGGCGCGAGGAGGTGCTGGCAGGCAGCCAGCAAAAAAAATGGCCGCCCCGCACCACCCCTTTAATTAGCGCCACTACCGCCGCAGGTAGGCCCCCCCTGAACCGGTCGCAAATTGTGACCAGCGTTACAGCGGGGGGTGCGACCAAATATCGCGATCGGGGCTGTAGCGGGGCGCTGTGCACACCGATGACGTCATTGGTGGCGGCGCAGCGCTACAGGCTAACGCCGCCATTAGCGCCCCACTAAATTTCGCGGGAGGCGTGGCCAGTGGTGCTAAACCCACTAAGTGCACTCTTTGGGCGCTAACTGGTGGCGCAGCCCACTGAATTTCTAGGCCTAAGTGTCATGTTATCTACTTTGGATCCAAGAAAGACAAATCGGTGTATTTTATAAATGGTTAGAAACTAGGGAATACAGGGAATCAATAATTTAAGCTTCATTAGGAATAATTGTTGAATATAAATAAGGTGACTGGAGTTGTTATGTTAATACATGAATACAATTTATATCTAAGAAAGTTAAATAAAAAGCATGAATGAAGTCCAGTTTAAGATTGTGTCCCTGAATTTTGGGAGTTTTAAGGTAGTCCTGCTTTGTCTTATTTGGTATATTTTTAAAGAAGTGACAAAAGTTAATTTAGCCTGTATTAACTTTGGTAATGAACAGCAACCTTTGGAATCTTGTGACTAACTGTGGTCAAAAATGACTTGAGTCCAGGAAAGTTCTGGAGAGCCTTCTGCTATCTCTCTGGCAAAAAGCAAAGAGACTTGGGTGTCCATGTACACAAACCACTAAAAACTGATGGACAGGTACAATCAAAAAGGCTAATAGAACTGTGGGCCTATATCTCAAGGGGGGTAGAATACAAAAGGGAGAAAGTTATGCCTTAGTTGTACAGAGCCTTGTTCAGACTCTTCTGGAGTATTCTGTTCAGTTCTGGGCACCGCATCTCAGGAAGAATATATTGGCCTTGGAGGAGGTGCAGTGCAGATTCATCAGAATGAAACTAGGGCTAAAATGGTTAAATTATGAGGACAGGTTGCATAAATTTGGCTTGTATTCCCTTGAGGATAGTAGATTAATCGAGGTGTTTAAAGTGATAACTGGATTCAATATGGTAGATAAAGAGAAACTATTTCCTCCAGTGGGGAAATCCAGAACAAGGGGGTAAAGTCTTTAGAGGCACGCCAATCAGGAGTGAAATCAGGAAGCACTTCTTCACACAAAGAGGAATCGAAATCTGGATCTCTCTGTCCAAGTGCCTATGGATGCTGGGACAATTGAAACTTTCAAGACTGAGATCGCTAAATTTTTGTTCGGTAAGGGTACCGAGGGATATGGAGCAAAGGCGGGTAAATGGGATTAAGGTACAGATCAAGAATGATCTAATTGAATGGGGGGAACGCTAGAGGGGCTGAATGGCCTACTATTGTTGCTGTATTCCTATAATGTGGGTTTTAATGTTCAGCTTAGGGTTGAACAGGATGCCAGGATTGCAAACAGTCTGGTTCACTCTGAGCGAGTGGGTTGGAGTTGGTGGTAAGGGGGTAGAGTTTGTGGCAGTATCCAAAGATGATTTCTTCAGTCTTCCCAATTTTTGGTGCAGGAGGAAGTTGTGACACATTCAGGACTTAATGTCAGACACGCAGGGCTGGATTTTAATTCAGGGGCGGGCTGGGGTCGTGTAATCCGCATTTCATGTTATCCACCCAAATCTAAATCGATGTGGGAGATTGATGCGATTTTAACTTAATTGGCCAATTGAGTTCCAACGTGTGGGAATCCATGGCAAATTAGTTTTTTCCAGTCTGAAACTCTCCTCCGATGACGTCATCATTGCTGCTGCATTTAAGGTCTGCAACAAGCCTTGCTTCTTCTGCAGACAGCCAACCTTTTGGCCTTTCATGTTAGAGGGACCTGGAGGCAGAATGACCAGCGAGAGACCAAGGTCTGCTCCCAGGTTTGATGATGTGGCCCTGCAGGCTTTAGTTGAGGGAGCAAGAGCTCATAAAGAGGTGCTCTTCCCTCCTTCAGGGAGGAAGAAGCCTCCCCAGCAGACCAAGTCTGTGTGGATCCAGGTGGCAGAGGAGGTCAACTCATTATCAGTAACCCGCAGAACCTGGATTCAATGCAGGAAGAGATTTCATGACCTGCGCACTGGAAAAGTGAGTGTGGATTTCCCATCACCCTCAATCTGATCCCCATTGCCTCTCCTCACCAGCACTCAGCTTCAGCAATCTCTTCCTCCACATCCCACTTGATACTGACATCCATGCACCCTTACCCATTCCCTCTCTCTCTATGGTCACATTCACCTAACTATTCGACTATTCAGCCCTCACACTCCCTATCACTGTGATGCTATGAAAACAACTGACAACACACGGGGAGGGCCCTTGGTCTTGCAACCTCACTCCATCTTTGTCTCCTTCTAAGTATCTATACTATGGAATCTCTACACTCACTCCTTCATTCTCACTCAACCTCCACTTGTCTCCCTCATTGCAGGAAAAGAGAGCTCAGAATAAGCGAGAAAGAACGAGGACAGGAGGAGGGCCACCCTCAGTAGCCCACCTCACCCCCTGGGAGGTGGCGGTCCTGGAGATCGTAGGAGTGGAGGAAGATGCGCAAGTGGGGGACAGACAGAGGGGTGCATCACAACAAGCTGGTGACAGAATAGTTTTCCATCTCTCTCATTGACATTGCATGAGTCGCTGATAATGATTCTGAAGCTCTAACAGATAGACTGATGATCATCTGCAATATGCAATGTGCATGTAACCTTGGCATCACATTTCTGACTCCTTTACTCCCCCACAGGACCATCGCAAGCACCCGTCCCCACTAGCCAGGAGGAAGAGCCTGAGCATCCAGACTCCTCAGAGGAAGCTGCAACCTCTGAGGGTGCAGCGTCACCAGAATTCAACGCACCCAGCACCAGCGCAGACACTCTCGCCTCGGTGGGACCTTTGGGACATAGAGTAGTGTTGTCACCTGGTGTATCACAGCTCACAAGTGAGCATCAGCAGATGGTGGAGACGGGGACAGCAGTGGAGAGCCCTAGTTGGAGGGCGCAGGACTCTGCCAGCTCGGCTCAGCTGCATGTCGACCCTCTGCCTCTGGGTCCATCCATAAGATCAGCGGTGTTGGAACTCCAGGAACAGATGCAGGAGTCTCTGGCAGGTTTTGTGTCTATGGTCGCTGCGAGTGTGGAGCGAATGGAGGAGTCCATAGCAAACATGAGCAGAGCCTTTGTGGAGTCATTGACGCATGAACGCATCACCATGGAAAGGATGGCAACCTCCATGGAGGTGATAAGTCGCCAGAATGCAGAAAACATGGTGAGTGTTCAGAATAGAATGACATCTCTGGAGGAGCGATGCTCATCTATTGAACAGAGAAGCCAGACCTTCATAGAAGTCCTTCTGAGTAGGACTGCCAGTGCAGATACGGGTCCCTATGGCCCCCCCTGATGTGCAGCAAGGTGCTCTCAAGCTACTTGCAAGCACTGAGGGGGACCTGACCCATGAGAGGGAAGTTGGTGGCAGACATCAAGGAAGTGGGGGCTCCTCTCCAAGCGCTCACACTTCCATGCCACTGCAGAGCCCTCGGTCAGAGACCCACCAGAGTCCACACCCAACTGAGATCGGCGTCTCAACTCCTGCACAGCCGCAGGAGCAGCAGACTGTTGCCGAGCCCTCTCAGGTTCACAACCCCAGAGGACGCCCGCCAAAGGTGTCGAGACAGGAGCAGCAGGAAAGTGAGCAAGGGGCCTCCACATCTGCTGAAGCCACAGGGGAAGCACCATGTAGGAGCATGTGTAAGAGAAAGATACTGCACAAATAGTCACAAGGGTAGTCACTTGGGTGAAATTTGATGTTTTCTGTGAAAAAGCCATCAGATGAATAATGTAAATAAAAAATCTGATGGCTACTGCTGTAGTTGTGGCGTGTGTCATTTCGCGAATGGGACTTTCACATTGAGGGCTTAGGATTACTTGCAATTGTCAGTATGGTGGTCAAATTGCTAGGAATCCGCTGGTCCTTGGCCATTGTCGATGCTCAGGTAAGAAGCTGTGAGGCAAAAGTGCTTGATTGGCTAGGCTAAGCAAATCTGGCCAAGATGAGTGCGTTCCTTGCATCTCGGTACTGCTGCCGCTGGTTGATGGGCCTCTGCAAGATGTTCGTTTTCGCTCCACCTCCACCTCCACCTCCACCTCCATGTGACGAGCCACTTGGTCCTCAGGAATCTGCAAGCCACGACGCTGTGCCATGTTGTGAAGTGCACAGCAAACCATGATGATTCTGGAGACCCTGGCTGCTGAGTACTGCAGGGCGCCACCTGATCTATCCAGGCATCTGAAGCGCATCTTCAGCAAACCTATGGTTTGCTCGATTATGGCTCTGCTGGACATGTGGCTGGAGTTGTAGCTCTCCTCAGCTTCATTGGATGGGCTCCTCAACGGCGTCATTAGCCACGTCCTCAGGGGATAGCCCTTGTCTCCAAGTAGCCATCTGTTAAGTTGGTCTGGCAGACTGAATAGCGGAGGCACACTAGACTGGTGCAGTATGAAGGAGTCATGGCAACTGCCAGGGTACTTGGCACAAACATACAAAATTTCCTTCTTGTGGTCACACACCAGCTTGCAGATTCCTGAGGACCAAGTGGCTCATCACATATCCTTCTCAGATGAGGAGGAGGAGCGAAAACGAAAAGGGAGTGGAAGCCCTTGCAGTTGACAAAAATACCTGGATTGCGATGGGGTGCCTTAAGGGCCACGTGTGCAGTCAACGAAGCCCTGCACCCTTGGAAAGCCTGCCAGATTAGCTAATCCAACTGCATGCGCCGTGACACTTGCTTGATCCTTGGTGAAATGGATGTGATTGTTCACGATGGCAAAGAGGGCATCGGTTACCTGTGTGATGCAAGTGTGTGCGGCCGCCTGGGAGATGCTGCTGATGTCTGCCGCTGATCCCTGGAATGAGCCTGAGGCAAAAAGGTTGAGTGCGGCGATGACTTTGACGTCCAGTGGTAAAGGTTGTCCACCTGGTTCCTCTGGCCTGCAGGTCTTGTTGCAGCATTGCGCAGATGTCACCCACTACCCCTCGCGAAAGTCGGAGCCGCCTTTGGCACTGCTGCTCAGACATGTTGAGGTAGCTGACCCTGTGTCTGTAAACCCTGTTTGGGGGGTATCTCCTGCGCCGATGGGCTTCCATGAGCTGGCCCCTTCTGGCCTGTGCAGCTTCAGGTGGGTGAACAGCAGCTTGGTGCTCCTGTTGGTGCTGCTGTTGTTCCTGGTTCTGCTGGTGCCGCGGCTGGTCTTTGTCCTCATCTAATGTCCAGAAGGGAAGGAAATAAATGGCCCCTATGCTTCTGGTACATGCCTCAGTTGAGGAAGCGCTCAGTCAAGGTGGCGAGAGGGGTTTCCCAGGAGGTCACACTGGAGATGGGTGTCAGGCTCCAAACTTCCACAGCTGTGGTTATGCCTTCTAAAAGTTCCCCCAGACCTGAGACAACAAAGTCCTGCCACCTGCAAATGATGGCTGATCAAATCTCCTCTTTAATGGTTGAGCTGCAGCTGATGGTCAGCAATCCAATTGTGCTCCCGCCAGGTTTCACCGTCGTGTTTCAGAACAGGCGTGTTTCACATGGGAAAAGGGTTAAAATCGCAAAGGCCTTGCAAAATGGCATTATAGAGGCAAATTAGTGCTTGTTAAGGGCCTTAACGGCCTATCCCGCCTCTTGGAGGCAGGACGGAGACGGGAGCATTAGACACGAATTAATGAAAATTGCTTGGAGGTGGGGTTGGGCCCACCCGCCAGTTTTTGCAATTTTAACCCCCCCACACGCCTTCAATCCCGCCTCCACGGCCCAATGAAAATCCTGCCCGTAGTCTTAAAGAAAAGAGGCAGATGAGGGGTAAAGAGAATGGGTAGAGAAGGAGAGCCGGGTATTATTATTGCATGTGTGAAAACTAACCCCATGCCTACAGATAATGTTGCCGAGGGACAGCGTGTAAATAAGGAAGAGGAGGAGCCAGGGAGAGATTCTTGTCGGGTCCAGGAGGTGAAAGTGCTGGAGAGGGAAGGAAAGCCATTGCTGGAGATGCACTGGTGCATTTGGATACAGAGAATGGAACCATGCCAGGACAGTGCCCGGCTTCGGAGGAGGATGGTGTGGCTAACCATATCTACCATTATGGAGGGGCTGACTAGGACGAGGAAGGATAGTTCCACGGTTGCAGAGGATGCTGTTTTTTACTATGGCTAGAGCTATTTTGCTGCCCAGAGAAAGATGGATTGGAGAGATTTGAACCAGGAGTTTTGGGAGGAATGGGTGTGATAGATATGAAGCAGTTGTGTTTTGTTTTGTTCAGATAGCTGTCTCTTTAAATCAGGCACAATACATGAGGGTTCAAAAAGACACCTGTGCAGTGTCAGCCTATAATCATTGAAGGCTGAAACACCATTTTGCTTCCCTTCACAGAGCATGCAGTGGTTTGAGACTGCCTTATGTGCTCCTAACAGTGATATAAACTGTGCTGTAGGTAATACAGACAATTTTACTACTGCATAGCTGTGCTGTTTAACTGATCTGTTTAAGGCAGTGATGTGCTTTTTTCTCTTGCTAGAAGAAACAAAGGCATGGTGACTAAAACAATTGCACACTTACAAGCTAGTGCGTGTGCAATTGTTTTTATTACTTGGATACTGTAGAAACCACTGTGCAATATAAATGGGACAGTTTCCACATCACTTGGACCTTCAAACATTGTTTTCTCAACATGGGGTATGCATGTTGGTAGCTGGTGTAATGCGAAGACATTTCTATAGGCCAGGTTATGCGTCAGACTTTTGTGACAGGTGAAATCTTTCTTCATCTTGATTTGGCAGCCATAAGAAGTCATATATGTCTACTTTGGCTCTTTCTATGTTATTTGAAGCTATACTTCTCCTGTTATAACATTGTTTATTGCTGTATGTTGAATAGGTATACTATTTTAATTTCAGTATTTAGGAACAAGGGTTTATTATAAAATTGTGATGGTGTACAAATTGTAGGATGGGATAGCTTAAACGCTGGGTACTGGAGTCTGATTCCAAAGTGACAGACCTGGTAACTTTGGAGGGCAATCGACCCAATTAAAAATAAATAAATAAATAAAAAAATTTGATTTTTCAGACCCAGAACAAATTCAGATGTTTAAGGTTTGTTCTTTTAAATTGTGCTATCTCCAACCATCCATTAGAGACTTACTGACTTATGATTTAGTTACATAACTATGAAACCAGCATGATTGCTGTGTTGTCTGTAAGGGATAGAGGTATAAAAGTTTTCAAGCAATTCATTGATATTACTTAATGTTAGAAGTTGATTTCTGCAGTACAACTGTATGGAGCATTATAATCAAAGCTTGTTTTTTATAGTGAAACCTGATGTAGATCCTGCAGAATCATCAGGATAGGTTAAGCGCCTTGGGCTATATTCCTTTGGAAGCAGTGCCATAATATAACTGGGGTATTAAACATAAGGACATCTCTTGTATGAGAATATAGTCAAACCACTTTACAAATCTTCCAATATAAAATGACTTTTTCTATTCCAAATGAAACTCCAAATGAAGAAGGAAATCAAACCTTCCCTACCTTACAACAGTGGCTATACTTTAAAATGTACCTCATTGCCTATAAAGTGCCTTGTGATGTCTGAGGTTCTCTGTTTTCTTTATGTATTTCTTTTTTTCCTAATATCTTTTTCTTTCTCTCTCCCAATTTAGAACTGCATTGCCAGCCCCCTTAATTTAAGTTTGTCATTGTATTTTGCTAGTGTGGAAGGTGATTGGCAAATCACAAATTACCTGGACATGCATCTTGTTCTTGCCATAAATTCAATTATCATCCATAAATGTATTCTAACTTGGTAGCATGTTTGCAGATACACAGTTAGCTTACTGCCAGATGTAGATTTGGACATCCAGTTAAATCGAGCTAACTGTTCAAGTGGGTGTTTTGATAGTTCCAGTTCAAGCTAGTTGTTCCCACTGTTGAGCCACATAATAGGGATGATTAATTAATAAATGATTCATATAGAGGGGCACCTTGTAGTTGATCTTTAATTATTCATAGGGCATTTTGATATAAAGTTTGAGGTTAAAGTCCTTTTATGACAATTCGTGATCACTGTAAAAGCAAAGGTGGATTAACACTATGGGATTGCATACCATGATGTTCATGCAACGATTTATTGCAGCTATACTTAAACTAAAAATGTTACCTGTTCCCTGCCTCGATCTTATTAATGGTCTGTGTTCCATAATAAACAGAAAACTGAAGTATCCATCAATGGCAAATATTTTATTGGTGCCAGATGCACAGTGAAATCAGGTTGTATATATTTATTAAGCTACTAAATTATCAGTTTACTTGTTGAATTTTCTGTCAAAACAAAATTAAGAATTGGAATAGCTTTTTCTGCAAATATACTAGAATCAGATAGAAATTGTAGCTATTTTCAAAAGCTTGCGTGCAAAACTACTTTTAAGAGTCCGTGAAATCTGAAAGAACTACCTGTTTTAAAAAAAAAAAAAAAAATTCTCATATGATCTGTTCAGAAGATACTTATCAGGAGTCAAATCAGTCCACTTGATTTGCATCCCATCCAGCGTTCCCTCTAAGCTGCGCGGCCACGCAGCCTGGGACCGACTTTTCCAGTGTTAAATTTCGTGCATGCGTGAAGCTGTGAATGGGCCGTGCAGCCCCTTTAAAGGGGCCGCGCGCGCACACAAAAATTAGGGGGAACACTGATCCCATCCATTGGCTTAAACATCCACTCCATCCACCATCAGTGTACCGTGCCTGCAGTGTGTACTATCTACAGAATGTACTGCAGCAACTCACCAAGGCTTCTTCGGCAGCACCTCCACCACCTAGAAGGACAAGGGCAGCAGATGCAGGAGAACACCAGCACCTTCAAGTTACCCTCCAAGTCACACACCATCCTGACTTGTTGCTGGCTCAAAATCCGAGAACTCCCTACCTAACAGCATTGTGGGAGCAGCTTCACCATACAGACTGCAGTGGTACAAGAAGGTGGCCAACCATTACCACCTTCCCCAAGGCAACTAGGGATAGGCAATAAATGCCGACCTTGCCAGCGACGTCCACATCCCAAGAATGAATGAATTAAAAAGAAGTATAATTTTTGCACTAAAACCATTAGCAACTGTGTTCAGAATTCAGTTGAGAGAATGTTGGCAGTGTAGATATATAAACAAGATATTCTTGAACATGTTATAACTTAAGTATCTTCTGATTTGGATTGGAGAAGTAAGCATTTTTAAATAGGTACGATTATTTTTTCGCTCCTGCTGGTGTTTATTTTTGAAAGCGAATGAAATTTAACACAATATTTTGAGGTGGATTTTTTTTTGTCTGTTGAGGAAAGGATGGACTTATATGAGTTGCATATATGTAATAGTTACATAGCATGCTTCAAAACACCTGTTTTTGTAGGACTTCATAAGTGCTCTTTTTATTTCAAAGGTTTTTATTAGGCTGCTACTTCTGCATGAAATCAAGTGAAATGCCTTACATACAAGTACTGCAGTTAGCAACACAAATGCAAATCTGTTGCTTAACTGACAAAGATAAACAGATGGGAATAAGAAAAGGTCATAAGCTTAAACTATTTTCAGCTCTTCATAACTGCTCAGGTTCACAATTTGACTTATTACAATGTAAGTTAGATATTTTTATTCTTAAAGTGGAATTTTCCAACAGGGTAGCAGTGTGGTGATGGCTCAAGTAACATTTTTAGGAAGCATGGATGGACCAATAGGTTCCATTATAAGTGACTAAGTCAACAATGAAGGCAAGATCATACTATGTATGTGTGGTGTGTGTGTGGGCAGTGTCCTAAGAAATAATCTATAAGCTTGCAATGTTTTAGAAAGCAACTACTACTGTCTAATACTGTAGGACTATAATCTTGGTTACTTAAGATGTGTTCCACCTACGTAATTGCGCAATAAGCTCATTTTTTAAACAAAATTTTCATTGCATTGCATGAAGTACTGCTTTCGAGATGCTTCAATATTAAACAGCTGCAGATTTCTTTATTTTTCGCTCAAAATGAAAAAAGAGTTCTATTTGAAAATCACTTTTATCACACAATGTTGCTCTTAACTGAACCAGCATGAATGTTTGCATTGTCCTGTAATAACAACTTGCAGTTAGATAGTACCTTTTAACCTAGCAAACCTGTAAGTAGGAAGGAGAAATACTGAAATTGAGCAAGAACTAGGAGGAGAATTAGTGGAGGTGGCCAAAGGCATGATCAGAGAGAGAAGTTTTGAGGTGGCTTTTGAAGGTGGGGAGAGATGTAGCAAGGTGTGAATTTTTTGTCTTATAACACTGCTGTGAAGCGCCTTGGACGTCTTACTACGTTAAAGGTGCTATATAAATACAAGTTGTTGTTGGAGGGATTTGAGAGAATTTGTGTGTAAGGGATGTGAAGGCTGAAGACTGTAGTGGAGGAAGTGGGTTTGCAAGGTAACTAGAGTCAGAGAACGTGACTGTGTGTGGCATTAGCTAGTAATGAAATGTATGGCTGAATAAAAAAGAAAAATTTGGACTTGAGTAGCTGAGAAAAGGGGGTAGGAGAGAGGAGAAAAAACAGTTCAAACCATGAGGGTAAAGTTGGCATACTTAAGTATGTTCAGTATAACAAAGTTTTCATAGTACCTGTTCTCAAGTGCAGAGTAATGGTGCATTTAAAATAAAAGTCATTTCCTGTGGTGGTTTCCATCACTTGTGTGTTCTTGCTGAAGGAGAGACTGAAAATAGCATGCAATATTATACATGCCACAATTATAGTCTTCGTTATGAAAATCACCCTATGACATAAACCCCAGAAACCACAGGATAATAATTACAAACCGATTTTAAAAAATGAACTACGCAGATTCGAAACTTGAGGAGAGCCATCCCAAGGTTACTCACTAACTTGGTTGAGAGGTACAATCCCAAGTAGTAACTTGCTAAAGGGTTGCCCTTTTGCACCTCTGGTTTTAGCTCCATATGCTTACTTTTAACAATAGCCCGTGTGCCATAAATGCATACTTAAAAAGAAAATAAATTGAAATCTAAAAGCATAAAATCAAGAACAAAGTTTTTATTTAGCATTGGATACAATAGAGTATGTTTAACTAATTTTTTGAACTAGATAGTCAACATTTGTTTTCATAACTAGTGGACTAACATTTGATTGTAAATGAGATGTGAAGTGTTGTACCACGGACTTTCTCAACCCAATTGGAAGGCATATGGGACTGGAAAATTTGATGTCTTACATTCGATGTTCTAGTCTTGAATGTTGCTCATTGGAACTGAAGAGGACACTCAACTACATGAAAGTATATGGAGCCGCTTCCTGTTGGGTACCAGTAGATGAGATATGGCTATGTGGAGGGAGGTCTTTAGCTTATCATTTTGGCACTTGGGAGGTGAAGGTACATGGTTCAGGGCTGATCAGATTTTCATTATCTGGTCTATAACCAAGCTTTAATCGACTAGTTTGTGATATTTAGCATTGGATACTGTATATAGAGTATGAACAATTTTCTGATCATTCAAACCATCTGAGGTAGTTGAACACAGTGTTGAGCTGGAAGATAGGGCGGAGGTCGTGGATCTCTGTGCAATGTACGTTTCTAGTTGTGCGGGACTTAATCGCAGGAAGGTCCTGTTGAAAACAATCGGAAATTTCAGTTCAATATATAGATTTAATTGAAATTAAGTATAATGACATCAGCGCCGACCTCTGTGGCTGCTGTTTTACGAGCTCCTCCCCAACTGGTATTTTAATGTTGTATTTAATTTATTTATTTGTATTTAATGTATTTAATATTGTATTTTAATATCGTACTGTTAGTTTTTAGTATTCTACTGTTTAGTATTTAGCACTCTAGTTTTAGTATTAGTAATTTAGTTTTTTTTTAAATATTCTACTGTTTAACCGACCTGTGTGGCTGCTGTTTTATGAGCGCCCCAACTGGTATTTTAATGTTGTATTTAATGTTGTATTTTAATATATCGTACTGTTAGTTTTTTAGTATTCTACTGTTTAGTATTTAGCATTCTAGTTTTAGTATTAGTAGTTTAGTTTTTTAAAAAATATTTTACTGTTTAACCGACCTGTATGGCTTATGAGGGTAGCCGCTGTTTTACGAGCTCGTCCACAACTTTCCACTTTATTTATTATTTTATTGTTATTATTAAACAATTTTGTAAGTACTGTTTCTTCACTTATCCGTTACGACCGTCAATCACTTCTGGACATAAGATCGTCCGGAGATATAGGACCTACCCCTGATTTTTCGAACTGGGATTCTGCTGCTACTACCATCTACCCTCCCACCTGCTTACCTGACTTCATTCCTGTGATCAGGAAGCGACGACGGCGCAAGCGGGGCAGACGAGCAGGTGCATTAGTGAAGCTGAGGCGACGTGAACACCACCCCCCCTTCCGAGTATTCTCCTGGCGAATGTGCAGTCACTGGACAATAAGCTGGACGAACTCAGAGGGAGGCTCACCTTCCAGCGAGACATTAAGAACTGCAATGTCTTGATTTTTACGGAGACTTGGCTTGATCCATCAACACCAGCTTCGGCCATTCAACCAGAGGGATTCAACATTCACCGGCTAGACCGAACAAAGGACTCGGGGAAAAATAGAGGGGGTGGAGTATGCTTTATGATCAACAATTCTTGGTGTTCCGACGTGGAACTACTTGCATCTTCTTGTTCACCCGATCTTGAACACCTGATGATCAAATGCCGACCCTTCTACCTCCCGAGAGAGTTCTCATCCGTGATCATTACAGCGGTGTATATTCCACCACAGGCCGACGCAAATATAGGGCACTAAATGAGCTGTATGGGATCATTAGCAGGCTTGAAACTTCCCATCCAGAGGCTGCATTCATCGTGGCTGGCGATTTCAACAAAGCCAATCTGAAGAAAGTACTGCCTAAATACCATCAGCATATCACCTGCCCAACGTGAGCCAAGAACACACTAGATCACGTTTACACTCCATTCCGGGATGGATACAAGGCCCGGCCCCGCCCTCCCTTCGGCAAATCAGATCACGACTCCATCCTGCTGCTACCCACCTATAGGCAGAAACTGAAACAGGAAAAGCCTGTGATGAGATCTCTACAACGCTGATCGGATCAATCAGACGCTATGTTACAAGACTGTTTTGATTCCACTGACTGGGATATGTTTCGGAATGCCTCGGACAATGACATCAACACATATACAGATTCAGACATTAGTTTCATAAACAAGTGCATAGACGACGTTGTTCCGAGGATTGTTGTACGAACATTTCCCAACCAGAAACCATGGGTAAATGGCAATATCCGTGCTATGCTAAAAGCACGGTCCATCGCATTCAACTCTGGGGACATGGATGAGTACAAGAAATCAAGGTACGACCTCAGAAAAACCATCAAAAATGCAAAAAGACAATACACGGACAAAGT
Organism: Somniosus microcephalus; assembly: GCF_052327205.1. Lineage (NCBI taxonomy): Eukaryota > Metazoa > Chordata > Chondrichthyes > Squaliformes > Somniosidae > Somniosus > Somniosus microcephalus. Next base: position 142,754,108 of record NC_140991.1, read on the forward strand.
GGAGTCATACTATCATAGCTGAGATTCGCGAAGGATGTGGAGTGGACTACAATCTATTACAGACTACAAAGGGAAACCTAACTGTGTCATGCCCAGCAACGCCTCTCTCCCGGATGAGCTTAACACTTTTTACGCCCGGTTTGAGGCCAACAACAACTGGCCTGTTACAAGGGCGCCCACGGCTCAGGACGACCGGGTCTTCTCAATCTCCGTGGCTGACGTGAGCAAGACCTTTAAGAGCGTGAACACCCACAAAGCACCCGGTCCAGATGGAATCCCTGGGCGTGTCCTTAGAGCATGCGCTGACCAGCTGGCAGCCGTGTTTACGGATATATTCAACCGTTCACTGTACCAGTCTGTAGTCCCCACCCGCTTCAAGATGACATTGGTTATTCCAGTCCCCAAAAAAACAAAAGTAACCTGTTTAAACGAGTACCGCCCCATAGCACTCACTTCTGTCATCATGAAGTGCTTTGAGAGGCTGGTCAAAACCCACATCAACTCGTTACTACCTGACACACTGGACCCACTCCAATTTGCCTACCGCCCAAACGGATCTAGGGATGATGCCATCGCCACTGTACTGCACACTGCCTCATCACACCTGGATAAGAGGAACACCTATGTGAGAATGTTGTTCATTGATTATAGTTCAGCATTCAATACCATTATCCCCTCCAAGCTTGTCAACAAGCTCAGTGAGCTAGGACTTAACACCTCCCTATGCAACTGGATCCTGGACTTCCTGACGGGAAGACCCCAGGTGGTGAAAATAGGCAGAAACACCACCTCCACACTGATCCTGAACACGGGAGCTCCCCAGGGTTGTGTGCTCAGCCCCCTTCTGTACTCCCTGTTTAATCATGACTGCGTGGTCACGCACAACTTCAACTCCATCATCAAGTTTGCTGATGACACTACCGTTGTAGGCCTGATCACAGATGGCGACGAGACAGGCTACAAGGAGGAGTTAAGAGCCCTAGGAGAATGGTGCAAGTACAACAACCTCTCCCTCAACATCAGCAAAACAAAGGAGATGATCGTGGATTACAGGAAGCGGCAGGGGGAGGGACACACCCCAATCTACATCGAAGGGGCTGAGGTGGAGAGGGTCAGCAGCTTCAAATTCCTGGGTGTATTCATTACGGAGGACTTAATGTGGTCTCATCACATCGACGTTGTAACCAAGAAGGCATGCCAACGCCTGTTCTTCCTCAGGAGACTGAAGAAATTTGGAATGGCCCCCCAGATTCTCACCAACGTCTACCGGTGCACCATCGAGAGTATCCTGTCCGGCTGCATCACTACCTGGTATGGCAACTGCACCGCCACAGACCGCAAGGCTCTACAGATGGTAGTGAAAGCTGCACAACACACTATAGGAATTAAACTACCTGCTGTGCAGGATATCTATCCCGAGAGGTGCCGGGGGAAGGCCCTGAGAATCATTTAAAGACGCGAGTCACCCCAGCCACAACCTCTTCGCCCTGCTCCCGTCCGGTAAGAGATACCGAAGCATACGGTCTCATACCAACAGGTTTCGAAACAGCTTCTACCCCCAGGCCATAAGACTCATGAATGATTAATTTATTATTATTTATTACTGTTGTTTTATTTATTATTACTGTCTTTCTATTAGTATTTCTATTAGTATTTTTATCATTGTTATGCCATATTTATTCCAATGTTGGGAGGACTCGTAAAAATCAACATTTCATTGTGCAGTACACACGTCTGCTGCATATATGACAAATAAAATTGAATTGAATTGAATTGAATTAATGAAGGGTGATGCAATTTTACTTTAACGCGGGGAATCCACTCAGCGGTGATCACATCCCAATAAAACAGTTCTGCCCAGTTGTTGGGTTCTATCCTGAAAGCAGTGAGAATTTCAAGAGAAACTGATCAAGTTTGATATATTTGGAGACTGCAACAGGAGTATTTCCTTTTAGACTTTCCTTGCTTTAGCACTGCTAATTTAATCTTGTCCAATTTACAGTTTGAACCAATGATGTTCCAATGGCAATACCTCTCTATGTTCCATAGTAACCTTTACAAATTAGGGTCTACTGTAGATATCTTCTGGAGTTCAGTGACACGTCGCTCCTGTGAGCGGTCTGACATTTTACTTTTATGGGAGTTGACTGACATTACGCTATATCTACTTGTATTATACTGTAACCCAGGGACAGAATAATATTCCCTTGTGATCTGGACTGCATAGAGAACAACAGTTATGATCAGATTTACTTAGTTCAATTGCTGTAACTTTGCATAAAATGATACAAAATGAAGAACAAACCACGTGACCCCACGTTCGTGATTCATCTTCCTGACATTTAACAAAACCTGATTGTCCACATATGGGTCTTCGTTTCACACCTTCCTGCCCCACAGGAAGCTGGGGAGTGGTTCCTGTAGGAACAGTGCCCCATAAAGTTGCCTGAAGGTTTGCCTTGAGATTTGTAAGGGATATGTGCCGTAAACTGCCTGAGGATGCCCATTCAGTATGGAGTTTAGCTGCTGAACTGAGTTATAGGTAAATAGTTAATACAGGCTTTTAACATTAAGTTATAAAGTCATTATCTCTATCTCAGCTTCAGGGAAGAAGCACTTAGTGCATCATAAACAGGTCACGACCCCTCATTTCTGTATGTGTCCCTTTGTAAGCTTGTAAGGTAAGGGGTGGGGATTGTAAAAGTGGAGCCAACCTGTCTGAAGATCAGTGCTTCACTACGGACTTCGTTCGGCTGATTGACACAAAAAAGGACCAGCCCTTCTGACACATGGGTCATTCAGAAGCACATTTTTTCTTTGTCTAGAAGTAGCAGTCTTTCTCAGTCTCTGTGTTAATCAAAAGAGCAGGTGTAAGAGGTATCCTTACCAGTATAAGGTATCTTTACAGGACAGCGTGTCAGAGTTAGAAGCTATATTGTGGCTACACCAGCTCATAGAAACATAGAAGATAGGAGCAGGAGTAGGCCATTCGGCCCCTTGAGCCTGCTCCGCCATTCAATGAGATCATGGCTGATCATCCAAACTCAGTACCCTGTCCCTGCCTTCTCCCCATATCCCTTGATCCCTTTAGCCTTAAGAAATATATCTAACTCCTTCTTGAATATATTTAATGAATTGGCCTCTACTGCCTTCTGTGGTAGAGAATTCCACAGGTTCACCACACTGGGTGAAGAAATTCCTCCTCATCTCTGTCCTAAATGGCTTACCCCTTATCCTTAGACTGTGACTCCTGGTTCTGGACTCCCCGACCATCAGGAACATCCTTCCTGCATCTAGTCTGTCTAGTCCTGTTAGAATTTTATAAGTTTCAATGAGATCCCCTCTCATTCATCTAAACTCCAGCGAGTATAAGCCCAATCGACCCAATCTCTCCTTGTACGTCATTCCTGCTATCCCAGGTATCAGTCTGGTGAATCTTTGCTGCACTCCCTCCATGGCAAGAACATCCTTCCTCAGATAAGGCGACCAAAACTGCACACACTACTCAAGATGTGGTCTCACCAAGGCCTTGTACAACTGCAACAAGACATCCTTGTTCCTGTACTCAAACCCTCTCGCTACGAAGGCCAACATACCATTTGCCGCCTTAACCGCCTGCTGCACCTGCATGCTTACCTTCAGCGACTGGTGCACAAGGACACCCAGGTCTTGTTGCACTTCCCCTTCTCCCAATCTATTGCCGTTCAGATAATAATCTGCCTTCCTGTTTTTGCCACCAAAGTGGATAACCTCACATTTATCCACCTTATACTGCATCTGCCATGCATCTGCCCAATCACCCAACCTGTCCAAATCATCCTTGGAGTTTCTCGGCATCCTCCCCACAGCACACACGCCCACCCAGCTTTATGTCGTCTGCAAACTTGGAGATATTACATCTAGTTCCCTCGTCTAGATCATTAATATATATTGTGAATAGCTGGGGTCCTAGGACCGATCCCTGCGGTACCCCACTAGTCACTGCCTGCCACTCGGAAAAAGCTCGTTACAGGCAAAGCAAAGAGTGTCACTTACTTGCGAGTAGTCTGAGATAGAGAAAGGTGAGAGGTAAGCAAGCTAAGATATCATCAGACTTGAGCTGTTTCATAGACTGGCTATTCAAAGCTGTTAACTTGTCAGATATCTAAGGAATTCTGCTTAAAGTAGCATCACCAATTTATGGCCTCAGATACTGCTAAAGATATTACTCGGCATCCGTTAATGCTGATTTACAGAGATACACTGAATTGCCTGCTTAACCATTGCTGCTCATTTTGATAAGTAACTCTGTTCATTCGTGATTTGCTACTCAACTGCTAGGTAACTCTGCATTTATACATGTCTATTAAGCGTGTGTGTTGAGGCTAACCTAGGCGAGGGTTAGTAACTTAGACTAATCAGTTCTGATTGAAATTAATTAAGATGATTTGGTAAATCAAGTCAGGCTTCATCCGAAACGTCGACTATAATTTCTCTCCACGGATGTTGCCTGGCCTGCTGAGTTTTTCCAGCATTTTCTGTTGTTATTTCATCTTTAGACTTCTGCTGGGAGGTAAAATGCCAGACTGTTCCTTAGTAAGGATTCATCTGGTGCCTCGGTGGTGTACAAAGTATTTACAGCACAGAAACAGGCCATTCGGCCCAACGGTCCATGCCGGTATTTATGTTCCACGCAAACTTTTCAATTTTATCCCTCTAGAAATGTGAACCCCAGTGCTTTGTTTGCTTTGTTTGCTTTTTTTAATGACCTTGTTAACTTACATCGCTACTTTTAGTGATTTGTATATCTGGACACCAGATCCCTCTGTTCCTCTACCCCATTTAGACACTGACATTCCAAGGAGCATGTTGCCTCCTTATTCTTCCTACCAAAATGTACTACCTCACACTTTTCTATGTTGAAGTTCATTGGCCAATTGTGTGCCCATTCTGCAAGTTTATTAATGTCTTCCTGCATTTTGTCGCAGTCCTCCTCTGTATTAACTACGGCCCCTACCCCCCAATTTGGTGTCATTGGCAAATTTTGAAATTGTACTTCTGATTCCCGAGTCCAGACCGTTTTTGTAAATAGTGAACAACAGTGGACCCAGCACCTATCCTCGTGGAACACCATTTCCCACCATTTGCCAATCTGAGTCACTCACTAACTTTAACCCCTATTCCCTGTTTTCTGTTTTGTAGCCAGCTTTTTAGTGGGATATATTTCTCCTGGACTCTCTTGTTACTTGTCCCCTGGCTCCACATGTTCTGACCTTCGTCCTGAGTCTACTATGCGGTACCTTATTGAAGGCTTTTTGGAAATCCAAATATATTACGTCTACAGAATTACTTTTATCTACCCTTTCTGTTAATTCTTCAAATAATTCAATAAGGTTAGTCAAGCATTACCTTCCCTTTTGGAATCAGTGCTGACTACTCTTTATTATATTTTCACTTTCTAGATGTTTTTCTATTACATCTTTGAGTAAGGATTCCATTATCTTTCCTACCACTGACATTGAGCTAATTGGTCTGTAGTTCCCTGGACTTGTTCTATTAATGCAGACAGCACACCAACATTGTGCTGCTTGGTCATTTGAACAATCTCTGCATCCTGCCAGTGCTAACCCACGCTGTTCATTGGCTGCTCGCATCAGCAGGGGGCAAAATTTTCGGATGCTGCACTGGAAGAATCACATTAGCTGTCTGGTAGTCCTCTGGCACTATTCCCCTTTCTAATTAATTTTTTATATATGTGTGATAGTGCCTCTGCTATCTCTTCCCTAACTTCTTTTAATATGTGTAGATGCAATCCATCTGGACCAGGGGTTTTAGTCTCACTAAGTTTGATTAGTTTATCAATTATCTCCATCCCCCCCCCCCCCTTTCTATCTTAAATGTCTTTATATCTTTTTTGATCTCTTCTTCTAATGTCATGTCCACCATGTTGGGTCTCCCTGGCACTAATTATTTAATATTTCTGCTACTTTGCTGTTATTACCTACGAGTTGATTATGTGTATCCCTTAGTGGCCCTATCCCTATCTTGATTTTTCTTTTGCTATTGATGTGTCTGTAGAATACCTTACTATTTCTTTTTAAATTCCTTGATAATTTAATTTTGTAGTTTCTCTTTGCCTTCCTAATTTTTTTGACTTATTTCCTAACCTTTTCATATTCCCTTTTGTCATTCTCTCCTTTGTTGTAGATGTACTTAGTGCATGCTTTTTCCTTTAGTTTCGGTGTTGCCCTTATTTCTTTATTCATCTATTGTGTGTCATATCTGGCTAGTTTATTCTTGCTTTTTAGTGGGATATATTTCTCCTGGACTCTCTTGATTATCGTTTTAAATGTTTCCAGCTGCTGTTCTCTTTCTACGTTTTTCAGTAAATTTTTCCAGTTTACTTTCCCTAGTCCCATTCTCACTCCTTTAAAATGAGCTTTTTTCCAATATATTACTTTGGTCTTTGTCTTACTTCTGTCCTTCTCAATCTTTATCTTAAACCTTATGTAGTGATCGCTATTGCCTACGTGCTCCCCAATGCTTACTTCTCTTATCTGTTCTGCTTCATTTCCCATTACTAGATCTAGCGCTCCCTCTCTTGCTGGGCTTTTTACATACCGGGTAAGAAAGGAGTCCTGCACACAATGTAAAAACTCCATTCCTTGTACCCCCTATCACTATCTATTCTTGCCAGTTTATTTGGGGGTAGTTAAATCTCCCATGATTATTATTCTATGTCCTTTACTCATTTCACATATTTGTTTACATATTTCTTCTCCACTTCCTTTCCACTATTAGGTGGTGTAGTGTATGTGCCTTTCAGAGCCCCATGTGTACTGTAATGCCGGTAATGGCCACTCGGGCTATATAAGCCTGTATATTGTGTTGTATCAGTTAGTTCCCCTCCAGACTTTGTTTAGTAAACACCTATGAAACCAACTCCTGTCTTCAGTGTCTCTATCAACACACAGACACAACAGGTGTTCTGTAGTATAGCCCCATTAGCATGACCGATCCCTTCCTATCTTTTATTTCAATGCATGTGGATTCTGTTTCTAACCTTCTGTTAGTTCTGTCCCTTTTTTCTGCTGCATATTATGTTATCTCTAATTAGTACAGCTACCCCACCCCACTTTCTTCTTTCACTATCCTTTCTGATTATGTTATAACCTGCAATATTTAGTTGCCAGTCCTGGTCTTTATGTAGCCATGTTTCAGTTAGTTCTACTACATCTGCTCCCTCGTTACAGATTATTGACTCCAGTTCCCCCGTTTTTTGGATGCTGTGTACATTGCTGTACAGGCACTTTAATTCATCTTTAATAGTTGTTCCTTTTACTTTTTTTTAACAGTCCTTTTATACTTCTGTTTTATAACTATTTGTTCCCTGACCCGTTATGTTACCCTTGTTCCTTACCTTGGTCTGACCTTTACTCTCATCTATTTATTTTATCTTTAGACTTGCTGGGGTCTAAATTGGATAGACCCTGAAAGCGGGTGTGGGGATCGCGATTAACCCGCGCCCGTTGATTGCAATCCAGGCAGCATGCCAACTTTGTGCTTCCTGCTCATTTGAATGATCTCTGCTGCCAGCGATAAACACGCAGTTCATTGGCTGCATGTATCCCATCCCGCCACTTCGTCAGTGCCCTTGTTGTTGCCTGTCAGCCAGCCGGCCCAGACTGCTGCCGCCCATGCCGAGATGGTGCAGTCCGCAGCCGGGCCTTCTAGGCCCTGAGCTGCTCGTGGTCATCCTCCAAGGCCATCTGCAGACTCCTCTACTCCAAGTCAGCAGCCTTCCACCAGCTATAAGAACATAACAATTAGGAGCAGGAGTAGGCCATTATGGTCCTTCAAGCCTGCTCCGCCATTCATTAAGATCATGGCTGATCTTCGACCTCAACTCCACTTCCCTTTGATTCCCCTAGAGTCCAAAAATCTATCTCGGCCTTGAATATGCTCATTGACTCAGCATCCACAGTCCTTTGGGGTAGAGAATTCCAAAGATTCACAGCCCTCTGAGCGAAGAAATTCCTCCTCATCTCAGTCTTAAATGATCCACCCCTTATCATGAGACTATGCCCCCTAGTTCTAGACTCTCCAGCCAGGCAAAACAACCGCTCAGTATCTATCCTGTCAACCCCCCTCAGAATCTTATAGGTTTCAATGAGATCACCTCTCATTCTTCTAAACTCTAGAGTATAGGCACAATCTACTCAATTTCTCCTCACAGGATAATCTCCTCACAGGATAATCTTCTCATTTTAGGAATCAATCTACTGAACCTTTGTTGCACCACCTCCAAGGCAAGTATATCCTTCCTCAGATAAGGAAACCAAAATTGTGCACAGTACTCCAGGTGTGGTCTCACCAAGGCCCTGTACAATTGCAGTAAGACTTTCTTACTCTTGTACTCCAACCCCCTTGCAATAAAGGCCAACATGCCATTTGCCTTCCTAATTGCTTGCTGTACCTACATGCTAACTTTCTGTGTTTCCTGTATGAGGACACCTAAGTCTCTCTGAACACCAACATTTAATAGTTTCTCACCATTTAAAAAATATTTTGTTTTTCTATTCTTCCTACCAAAGTGAATAATCTCATATTTCCTCACATTATACTCTGTCTGCCACTTTATTGCCCACTCACTTAACCTGTCTATATCCCACTGGGGTAGCACCGTGTAGGAGCACTAGGACAGGCAAAGGCACATGGAAGACAGGCACTAAGGGAATGCACAAGGGCGATCAGTCGACTTTTGTATGCAGAATGGCATGATTGCATTTATAAATTTGGTTTTGATTGTTTATTTTCTGGTGGCTTTTATTTTTGCATTGTGACCAAGCTGTGATGGTCAGTGACAGAGGGAAGGTAAGGAGTGTGGGGCTGCTGGTGAATGGGAAATTGGGGTTGCAGTTACTGGTATTGCACTCGAATGAGTTCTTCACAAACAGCCTGAGCATAAGGGGGCTGTCTAGGTTGCCTCCTCCCTTCCCCTTCCTCCTCTGCTTCCTTCTCCTCCTCTTCCTCCTTCTCCTCTTCCTGCTCCTCAGCAGCTTGCCGTATAGCTGGTGGCAAGGGCTGTGCCATCATGATGGCTAGGTTATGCAGCAGACCACCACAAATCTTGACACCTGCTCTGCCGAATATTGCAGTGCTCCTCCAGTGTGGTCCAGACAGCGAAGCATTGTTTCAGCATGCCAGTAGTCTGCTCGATCACATTTCGTGTGGCAGCATGGCTTTCATTTGTTTACATGCTGTGTGTGTGCGCGTGGGCTGTGCACCAGAGTCATGAGCCATGTTGTTAGCGGGGTAGCCCTTGTCGCCCAGTAGCCACCCTTTAGTTTGCCGTGATGGCTCAAATGCAGCTGGCACAGTGGACTGCCACAGAATGAAGGCATCATGACTGCTGCCAGGATATTGGGCATTGACCTGCATGGTTTACTGCCTATGGTCACACACCAGCTGGATGTTGAGGAAGTGGAATCCCTTTCTGTTGTGGTATAGAGCAGAGTTGATATACGGCGCCCGCAAAATGATGTACGTGCAGTCAGTGGCACCCTGCACCAATGGGAAAGCCGGCAATCCTAGCGAAGCTGCGTGCTCGCTCTGCCTGCTTGTCTCTGGAAGAGAGAATGAAATGTAGTTAGCTTTCTTTGAATAGGGAGCTTCCGTGACCTCCCTTACCAAACCATGGACAGCAAACTGCGATATGTTGCAAATATCTCCAGCTCCAGCCTGGAAGGAGCCCGACGCCTAAAAGTTCATCGCCACAGTTACCATCACAGCCTCTGGCAAAGTGGTCCTTGCCCTGCTCTGGCGTTGCAGTTGTGGCTGCAGCAGGTGGCAGATTTGAGTGAGGACGTCCTTATTGAAGCGCAGATGTCTCACACGTTGTTTCTCGCTGAGGGTCAGGTAGGCGAATTTCTCCCTGGGCACCTCCCCCCCCCCCCCCCCCACCCCCCCAATCTCGTCTTCCCTCTTCTGGCAGCTTGTTGTGCTCTGCGTGGGCTCTGCTCATTCTCCCAATCATGCTGTATTCCAAGGGGAATGCCTACTAATGCACCCTTGTCTGGCTGTAGCTAATTTGTGCAAAAGCTTTGAAGTCAGCAAAAAGTCCTTCTGCACCTGCCACACCATTCCCTCTAGACTTTTGCAACTTGAAACAACTTTAGAAAGCACCAAACACTTGTAGAATTGTAACAACAGCCAGAAGAAATCAACCAGTAACTAACCTGTAAGTAGTTGATGATCCTTTTAAATAGCGCTGGTGGGGGAGTCCCTCCTGCTGCTGAACGCGTGTTCAGTTGTACAAGGTTAAAAGAGGGCGTTGGCTGGAGCGTTGAGCTTCAAAATGGCACCGCTAGCGTCAAATCAGCGTTGCATGATGATTGACGTCATGATCTGCCTGCTCTACATACTTCCAGCGGATGATCACTGCGTGTGTGTTAGCGCCCACACCAATATGCCGATTTGTCCCACAAATGTGCGCATGTGCTGTGGACACCATTTTGGAGCTCTAAGGGCGCTTGTGCCCAAACAACGGGCGCTAATGAGCCCAATTTCTCTCCTGTTAGTTTCACCAGATTCCTCCCTTGGTCTTACTCGTTTAAAGTTCTGTTGACAGCCATATGTATCCTTTCTGCTTGGACACTGGTCCCACTCCAGTTCAGGTGGAGCCCGTCCCAGCGATACAGCTCCTTCCTGTCCCAGTATTGGTGCCAGTTTCCTATGAAATGGAACCCTTTCTTCCCACACCAGTCTTTCACGCATTCACCTTCCTTTGTCAGGATTCTGAAACCTGGTTTTCTTGCATTCCTGACACCTCCCGTGTCTGGGATTGGCTAGAGCAGCTGCTAATCAAACCAGCTAGCTTCATGTAAAGTTCAACAAAAAATTTGCATTCCACCCCCGACCCCCCCACCATGGTGTGAATTTTTATTGGGTGCCCTTGAGATGGGATAACAACATCCTTCTTGTTTCTGATTATCCTGGGTAACAATGTCAGTGTTTAGTTTTGATAAAAATGTCTGCAGCCTATGACCTTCCTTTTAAACACTCTGCAAATCCACTTTGTTTTTAAAAACTCAACAGTTCAAACTAAAATTCCTGAAATATGACAGTAACTTAGTAATGTTTTGGACAGGAGAAGGCCATTGATTCATCTATCTTTTCAAATCACCCATCAGTTGCTTACTGTGATCCTAGAACTAATACTCCTGTATCCCTTTTCCTAAGCCCCCCCCCTCCTACAAAAACCATTACTTTAATTTGTGCCCCCATGCCTGCATCCAACAACATTCCTGGACTCCCATTCTCCATGCTTATGAAAATTGTAAATCTCCTCTTTTACAAATAAAAACGTGGAAAAGGTCATACAGCGTCTGTTGGGAGAGAACGAACAAGTTAATGTTTCAGGTGCAAACCCTCATTAACACTGGGGAAAAAATACAGATGAACAGCATTTTAAAATAAACAGAACGAAGAGAATAGGTAGGACTGGGTACTGTGCAATGAGAAGGGACTAATCAGTAATCTTGTTGTACGGGGACCCTTGGGTCAGAGCGATCATAACATGATCGATTTCTCACTCGAAATGGAGAGCGAAGAAATTGACTCAGAGACTAAGGTCCTGAATTTAAACAAGGGGAATTATGATGCCATGAGACGGGAACTGAGTAGGTCTGATTGGACAACGTTCCTGGGAGGACTGGAGGTAGATAAACAATGGCAAACATTTAAAGATAGAATGACAAAATTGCAAAAATTGTTTATACCAATCTGGCATAAAAGGAAATCTAAAAAGGTGACTCAACCGTGGATAACAGGGGAAATTAGAGACAGCATAAAATCCAAAGATAGGGCGTATAAAATAGCCAAAAAAAGCGCCAGAGCGGAAGATTGGGAACAGTTTAAGATAGAGCAAAGGAGGGCAAAGGGCATAATCAAGAGGGGCAAAATAGCTTACGAAAACAAGCTGGCGGAAAATATAAAAACTAACTCCAAAAGCTTTTATAAGTATATCAAAAGGAAAAGACTGGTGAAAACCAAAGTTGGTCCATTGCAGTCAGATACGGGGGAATATATAATGGGAAATAAGGAAATGGCAGATCAACTAAATGCATACTTTGGGTCAGTCTTTACGAAGGAAGACACAAAAAACCTCCCTGGGATATCGGGAAAAATAGGGACATTGGCAAAGGAGGAACTGACGTAAATCAATATCTCTAAGGATATGGTGTTAAGGAAGCTAAAGGGATTGAAGGTGGACAAATCCCCAGGGCCTGATAACATGCATCCTAGGGTACTGAAGGAGGTGGCCCTAGAGATAGCGGATGCACTAAGGATGATTTTTCAGAATTCATTAGACTCGGGAACAGTGCCCATGGATTGGAGGGTAGCTAACGTTACCCCACTATTCAAAAAGGGGGGTAGGGAAAAAGCAGGTAATTACAGACCTGTAAGCCTTACATCAGTTGTGGGCAAAATGCTGGAGTCCATCATTAAGGATGAAATAGCGGAGCACTTAGCAAATGGGGACAGGATAGGACAGAGTCAACATGGATTTACAAAGGGTAAATCGTGCTTGACTAATCTATTGGAATTTTTTGAGGGAGTAACTGGTAGAATAGATGGGGGAGAGCCAGTAGATGTGGTGTACCTGGACTTCCAAAAGGCCTTCGATAAGGTCCCACATAAAAGATTAGCATGGAAAATTGAGGCTCATGGGATAAAGGGGAAAGTTTTGGCGTGGATAGGGAACTGGCTGTCAGATAGAAAACAGAGAGTTGGAATAAACGGCTCATTTTCTGAATGGCAGGCAGTAACAAGTGGGGTACCACAGGGATCTGTCCTGGGCCCCCAGCTGTTCACAATTTACATTAATGACCTGGATCAGGGAGTCGGATGCAGCATTTCCAAATTTGCAGACGACACTAAACTAGGAGGGGGGGTGGGCTCAGAGGAAGAGACCAGGAAGCTCCAGAGCGATTTGGACAGACTGGGCGATTGGGCGGATAAATGGCAGATGCACTATAATGTGGACAAGTGCGAAGTTATCCACCTTGGGTGCAGGAACGGGAGGGCAAATTATTATTTAAATGGCAATAGATTGGGAGAGGGGGAAGTACAGAGAGACCTGGGTGTTCTTGTACACCAGTCACTGAAGGCGAGCATGCAGGTGCAACAGGCGGTCAAGAAGGCAAACGGTATGCTGGCCTTCATAGCAAAAGGGTTAGAATACAGGAACAGGGATACCTTGCTGCAGCTGTACAGGGCACTGGTGAGACCACACCTCGAGTACTGTGTACAGTTTTGGTCGCCTCATCTGAGGAAGGATGTTCTTGCCATGGAGGGGGTGCAGCGGCGATTCACCAGGCTGATACCAGGAATGGCGGGAATGACCTATGAGGAGAGACTATGTAGTTTAGGGATGTACACACTGGAGTTTAGAAGATTGAGAGGGGACCTCATAGAAGTGTATAAAATTCTGACAGGTCTAGACAGACTGGATGCAGAAGGAATGTTTCCCTTGGCGGGTGAGAACAGAACTAGAGGACATAATTTAAGGATAAGGGCTAAACCATTTAGGACAGAGATGAGGGGGAATTTCTTCACTCAGAGAGTGGTGAACCTGTGGAACTCATTGCCACAGAGGGCAGTGTACGCCAGCTCATTAAATATATTTAAGAGGGAATTAGATATATTTCTACGGGCAAAAGGGGTTAAGGGTTACGGAGAGAAGGCGGGACGGGATACTGAATTAAAGGATCAGCCATGATCTCATTGAATGGCGGAGCAGGCACGAAGGGCCGAATGGCCTACTCCTGCTCCTATCTTCTATGTATCTATGTAACACGCACACAATGGTTAAATGGCTGAACTGATGTTACATGAGACAATAAGGAGCATAATGAAATTATTTAAAGACTTTTAAGAGACATTGAGAACATATGAATAGCTGAGGGGGTGGGTGGGGGGTAGGCAGGTCTGAAATGGAATCAGGAAAAAAAAACTGGCAAAATGGAACAGAATCCATTGGCTTGAGAGAAGAAAATAGCAGGACAACACCAAGTGCAGACTGTCTCATCAGCATGCTGTGCTGATGAGGGTTCCCACCCCCTAAGCTGACCTCTTTCCCCTTGGCCGGAAATTCCTGCACACCCACCCCATATCTCATGCTGTAAAGAAAGCGTGAACTAAGTTAAGGTCTGAAGTTATTAAAGTCAGTACTGAGGCAGCTAAATGTCTAATAGAAAGATCAGTTGAGCATCACTGGGACAGTGTAGAGGCCAAAGACAATGTCAGAGTGAGAGTGGGATGGGGAATTGATGTGGCATATGGCAGGGTGTTTGTGGTTGCCCTTGCACACACAATGGAGATATTCAACAAAGTGGTCAGCGTTTGGTCTCTCCAGTGTAGAGGATATCACACCATGAGCAACGGATATAGTGTATTAGGTTGGAAGAAATGTACTGTAATTTGGCAGTCTTGAGGATCATCATAATCTGCTGCACAACTTTGACACCCAATGAGGCATAATTTTGGAGCACCTGGAGGGGGAGGACGATGACAACCAACCACAGCAAAGAAATAACATTGAGCCCATTGCTAAAGCACATTTGCAGGCTGCTGGAGCCACACAGCAAGCATTTGTAGGGCCCCAATCCTCCAGTACATCAACAGTCTTTTCTACATCCGCACCATAATGTGACTAAATGCATCTGCACTTGTATAGCAAATAAATTGCCAAGAAATCCATTTCTTTTATCTAGTACAGGAAACTCTCTTTTTTAACCGGCACCTAAATATCCAGAAATCTCTCTTAACCGGCAAAATTCAGGAGCAGGTTCAGGTAAGTTTTACTATATATTAGTGGCCGTGTAACTGGGGTTCCTGGATTTGTGGCCGTGTAACTGGGGTTCCTGCACCTGTGGCCGTGTAACCGGGGTTCCTGCACCTGTGGCCGTGCAACCGGGACTCCTGCACAAGTGCCGTGTAACCGGAGCTCCTGCACCTGTGGCCGTGTACGGGGCTCTCGTACCTTGGCAAGTATACCTCTCTGTAATCCGGACTTTTGGATCAACCGGCACCACGCCGGTCCCATCGGTGCCGGATAAAAAAAGAGTTTCCTGTAGTATGCTAGCCAACACTACCAACAAGGCACTCTGGAAATAATGAGAAGATAATTATGCTTGGCTATAATCTCCTACTTGGTCATATGGATGAATTTTTGTGACAGCATGTTTAGATCGTTCTCATTAGCAGAATGGACAGACAGGTGGCAGATATAAGTTAAGGCAAAGAAAAAAGGCCATGGAAGCCATAGATACTGTATAGCCTGTTTCTGTGCTGTAAGTACTTTGTAATTGTGATACAGTCTTTGTAATTGTACAGTGTAGACTGACCATCATGATGCCAAGAAAGGAAAACTTTCATTGAGCGAGTTGGGATACTGGGACTATACCACTGGAGCAGAAAAAAGCTAAGAGGAGATTTAATAAAGATTTTTTTTAATTATCAAAGGTTTTGATAGGGTAAATAGGGAAAGACCATATCCTCTGGTTGGGAAGTAATGAGGGGGTCAGCAATTTAAAATGGGACTATAGGTAGAGAGCAGGAGGATAGGATTGGTTTGGACTGTTCTAGCAAAAAGCTATCAGTCACGATTGGTTGAATGGCCTCCTGTGTTGTCGAATCTATGGTCCTATGGTTTTTCTACTACAGAGTAGGAATCCCACTTCTCTCAATCTTGCATCAGTTTATCTTTTCTCTTTACGTATTCTGATGTTTCTATTTATTTCCAACATTTTCTGCTTTATTCCACAGTATTTGCAGTTTTCATCTTATTTAGAATCATAGATTTTGTCAGTTAAAATGAGCTGGGTCAGAAGAGTGCATTTTTAGCTGCATAACACGAGTAAAATACTAGTGATTACAAGTCTGGTGGTGGAAGCAGTTTGAGTTGATAAATTATGAGTATCACACAACATAAAAACACAACACAAAGCAAAATACTGCGGATGCTGGAAATCTGAAAATAAAAATAGAAAATGCTGAAAATACTCAGCAGGTCAGGCAGCATCTGTGGAGAAACATAGAACGTAGAAAAATAGGAGCAGGAGTAGGCCCTTCGAGCCTGCTACGCCATTCAGTATGACCATGGCTGATCCTCTATCGCGATACCATATTCCTGCTCTCTCCCCATACCCCTTGACGCTTTTCAGAATTATGGCAAAAGGTCATCAATCTGAAACTTTACCCCTGTTTTCTCTCCACAGATGCTGCCTGACGTGCTGAGTATTTCCAGCATTTTCTGTTTTAATTATAGTTTTCTGGCACCAATAAGTCCAGTCATAGGAACAGGAGTAGACCATTCAGCCCCTCGAGCCTGTTCCGCCATTCAATGAGATAATGGCTGATCTGCGATCTAACTCCATACCTGCCTTTGGCCCATATCCCTTAATACCTTTGGTTAACAAAAAGCTATCAATCTCCCGATATAAAATTAACAATTGATCGAGCATCAATTGCCGATTGCAGGAGAGAGTTCCAAAATTCTACCACCCTTTGTGTGTAGAAGTGTTTCCTAATTTCACTCCTGAAAGGCCTGGCTCTAATTTTTAGACTATGTCCCCTCGTCCTAGAATCCTCAACCAGCGGAAATAGTTTCTCTCTATCTACCCTATCTGTTCCCCTTTAATAGCGTGAAAACTTTGATCAGATCACTCCTTAACCACCTAAATTCTAGGGAATAGAGCCCTGATTTGTGTAATCTCTCCTCGTAACTTAACTCTTGAAGTCCAGGCATCATTCGGGTAAACCTATACTGCACTCCCTCCAAGGCCACTGTATCCTTCCTAAAGTATGGTGCCCAGAACTGCTCACAGTACTCCAGGTGTGGTCTAACCAGGGTTTTGTATAGCTGCAGCATAACTTCTACCCCCTTGTATTCTAGTCCTCTAAATATAAAGGCCAACATTCCATTAGCCTTTTTGATTATTTTCTGTACCTGTTCATGACATTTTAATGATCTATGTACCTGGGCCCCCAAGTTTGGACATCCACTGCTTTTAGCTTTTCACCATTTAGGAAGTACCCTGTTCTAGTCTTTTTAGGTCTAAAGTAGATGACCTCACATTTGCTTACATTGAAATCCATTTGCCACAGTTTTGCCCATTCTCTTGTTCTATCGATATCCCTTTGTAATTTTATGCTTTCATCTACACGGCCTACAATGCCGCCTATCATTGTGTCATCGGCAAATTTGGATATATGACTTTCTATGCCATCATCTAAGTCGTTAATAAATATTGTGAATAGTTGAGGCCCCAACACAGATCCCTGCGGGACACCAATTTGTACTGCCAATTTGAGTAACTACCCATTAACCCTACTCTCTCTGTCTCCTGCCGCTCAGTCAATTTCCCAACCAGGTCAATAATTTGTCCTCAATTCCATGGGCTTCTACCTTAGATAACAGTCTCTTATGTGGGACTTTATCAGATGCCTTCTGGAAGTCGATATAAATAATCTCCATAGACATTCCCCTGTCCACTACTTTAGTTACCTCTTCAAAAAATTTAATCGGGTTTGTCAGGCATGACCTACCTTTCATAGAACCATGCTGGCGCTCTCTGATCAACTGAAAATTTTCGAGGTGTTCAGTCACCCTATCCTTAATTATAGACTTCAGCAATTTCCCGACAACAGATTGATGCGCTATCAATTACTCATAAAAGACTGAGAGTTAAGAGAGTAACTAAAGGCTTTTATTAACAAAAGAATGAAGGTCTGCCTCGAGTGGTCGACCGGTCCAGAAATACAAAGGGCTGGGGAGCAGTCACCTTTTATACTAGGACTTGTGGGAGGAGTCAGCCGAGGCATGTCCAGGCATGTACACAGTGGAATACAAACAGTGGTTTACCACATTCACCCCTTGTTTAAAATTGAGTCCGGCGGGGTGAAGTGTATTAAAAGTTAGTGTATTGGAGTCTCTCCGGAGGTCTTGTCTGCCGCTGTGATCGGCGTGGCGACGGCAGGGGTAGTGGAGCTTCCGGCGTAGAGTCCTGCGTGGGCTGTGGCACAGGCGTGTCGTCCTCGTAGATGTCGAGCGGGTCGCGGGGCCCAGGCCTGCCGTCTGCTGGGGCTGGATATCGGATCGTGGGGGGGGGGGGGGGTGGTAGTGAGTAGTGGGTTACTGCGGCCCCCGAGGGTGCAAGGTCTCTTATGGAGACTGTGTCCTCCCGCCCGTCCGGTTATGCAATGTAAGCATACTGGGGGTTGGCGTGGAGGAGGTCGACCCTCTCGACCAGGGGGTCTGTTTTATGGGTCCTCACGTGCCTTCTCAGTAGGACCGGCCCTGGGGACGTCAGCCATGGCGGTAGCGATGTCCCCGATGTGGACTTCCTTGGGAAGACAAACATTTTCTCATGAGGGGTGGCGTTAGTGGCAGTGCAGAGCAGTGACCGAATAGAGTGGAGCGCATCGGGGAGCACATCCTGCCAGCGGGAGGTTGGAAGGCCCCTAGACTTTAAGGCTAGCAGGGCGGCCTTCCAAACTGTCACATTTTCTCTTTCCACCTGTCCGTTCCCCCGGGGGTTGTAACTGGTGGTCCTGCTTGTGGCAATACCCCTAGTTAGCAGGTACTGACGGAGTTCGTCGCTCATAAACGATGAGCCCCGGTCGCTATGGATATAGCTGGGGAAACCGAACAGGGTGAAGAGGTCGTTCAGACATTTAATGACCGTGGCACTGGTCATGTCCGGGCAGTGGATGGCGAACGGGAAACGGGAGTACTCATCAATAATATTGAGGAAGTACACATTGCGGTCGGAGGAGGGGAGAGGCCCTTTAAAATCAACGCTCAGGCGCTCGAAGGGGCGAGTGGCTTTTATCAGGTGGGCCCTGTCTGGTCTATAAAAGTGCGGTTTGCACTCAGCGCAGACTTGGCAGTTCCTGGTCATGGTCCTGACCTCCTCAATAGAGTAAGGCAGGTTGCGGGCCTTGATGAAGTGGAAGAACCTGGTGACCCCCCGGGTGGCAGAGGTCATTGTGGAGGGCCCGCAGTCTATCGATCTGCGTGCTGGCGCAGGTGCCACGCGATAGCGCATCCGGGGGTTCATTGAGCTTCCCGGGCCGGTACAAGATCTCGTAATTGTAGGTGGAAAGTTCGATTCTCCACCTCAAGATCTTGTCATTTTTGATTTTGCCCCTCTGCTTGTTGTTAAACATGAAAGCAACTGAACGTTGGTCAGTGAGCAGGGTAAATCGTTTTCCGGCCAGGTAGTGCCTCCAATGACGCACAGCCTCCACAATCGCCTGGGCCTCTTTCTCAACAGCGGAGTGTCTGGTCTCCGGGCCTTGGAGGGTTCGTGAAAAAAAGGCCACGGGTCTCCCCGCCTGATTGAGGGTAGCAGCCAGGGCAAAGTCGGACGCGTCGCTTTCCACCTGGAAGGGGACGGATTCGTCCACTGCGTGCATGGTGGCTTTGGCAATGTCTTCCTTGATACGGTGGAAGGCTAAGCGGGCCTCTGTCGTCAAGGGAAAAGAGGTGGACTTGATCAGCGGACGGGCCTTGTCCGCATTGTAGGGGACCCACTGGGCATAATAGGAGAAAAACCCTAGGCACCTCTTCAGGGCCTTGAGGCAGTGGGGCAGTGGGAGTTCCATAAGGGGACGCATCCGGTCGGGGTCGGGGCCGATGACTCCGTGTTCCACAACACAGCCAAGGATGGCGAGGCGGTTTGTGCGGAATATGCACTTCTCCTTGTTATATGTCAGGTTCAGGAGTTGGGCGGTGCGGAGGAATTTTTCGAGGTTTGCGTCATGGTCCTGCAAGTCACGGCCGCAGATGGTCACATTGTCCAGATATGGGAAAGCGGCCTGCAACGCATTTTGATCTACCATCTGGTCCATCTCCCTTTGGAAGACGGAGACCCCGTTGGTGACGCCAAAGGGAACCCTAAGGAAGTGGTAGAGGCGGCCGTTTGCCTCAAAGGCAGTATACTGGCGGTCCTCAGGGCGGATAGGGAGTTGGTGGTACGCTGATTTCAGGTCAATGGTCGAGAAGACGCGGTACTGCGCGATCTGGTTGACCATATCAGCTATGCGGGGGAGTGGGTAGGCGTCCAGCAGGGTGTAGCGATTTATTGTCTGGCTGTAGTCGATGACCAGGCGCTGCTTCTCGCCGGTCTTAACGACCACAACCTGGGCTCGCCAGGGGCTGGTGCTGCCCTCAATAATCCCTTCCTTCAGGAGCCGCTCCACTTCGGTTTTAATGAAAACCCTGTCCCCGGCACTGTATCGCCTGCTCTTTGTGGCGATGGGCTTACAGTCAGGGGTGAGGTTAGCAAACAGTGGGGGGTGGGGTGACTCTGAGTGTGGAGAGGTTGCACCTGGTGCGCGGCGGGCAATTTGGGAGCTGCTGGCTGTGGACTGTGAGTGGGGGTAGGGGTCCACCGTACGCCATCGTAACACTTTTAAGGTGGCACTGAAAATCTAACCCCAGCAGGACGGCAGCGCAGAGGTCGGGCAGGACCAGAAGTTTAAAATGATCGTACACGGTCCCGTCTACTACGAGTGTCACTACGCAGTAGCCACCGATGTCCGCCGACTGGGACTCGGAGGCCATAGAAATCCGCTGGTGCGCAGGCAGGACTGGGAGAGAGCAACGCCGCACCGTGTTGGGGTGGATGAAGCTCTCCGTGCTCCCAGAGTCAAAAAGGCAGATTGTATCGTGGCCATTTACCTTAATGTCCATTGTGGAACTGGCCAGCTGGTGCGGTCTCGCTTGGTCCAGTGTAACGGATGCCAGCGTAGGGGTCGGTGTGTCGCTGCGGGTATCAGATGAGGCGGTGTTGGGGGCCTGCTGCGTTCCGGCTGTCGTCCAAGATGGCGGCGTCCATGATCCCCATGTGGCTGGAGGCGTCCAAAATGGCTGCTGTACCGGTGGTTCGCACATGGCCGGGGAGGCCCAAGATGGCGGCCCGCATGGCCCACACGCGGCGCTGCTGGGGTTCGGGGTGGCTTTGGCCCTGCAGACGTTAGCGTAGTGTCCCTTCTTCCCGCAGCCTGAGCAGATCGCGTTTTTCGCCGGGCAGCGCGCTCTGGGGTGTTTTGCCTGGCCACAGAAGTAGCATTTCTGGCCTTGGGGCACTGCTGTCTGGCCTTGGGACACTGCTGCGGTAGTTGGGCCGTTGCTGGGGTGTGGCTGGGGTGGCACGGCGCTATGAGGCGGTCCTACCGTGTCCCAGGCTGTCATTCCCCGCGGCGTCCACGGTGCAGAGGAGTAGGCATCCATGCCCCGGTAGGCTGCATCCAATGATAGTGCGAGTTCAGAGGCCTTGTTGAGGTCGAGGTCACTCTGCTCCAACAGTCGCTGTCGGGTGTAATTGGATCTGTGGCCCGCTACAAAAGCGTCCCGGATAAGTTCCTCTGTGTACACGGCGGCCTTTACATCCTTACAACCACAGGCCCGGCCAAGCACAGACAGTGCCTGAAGGTATTCCACGGTCGATTCCCCAGGTTGTTGTTTACGACTCCCCAGAAGGTGCCTGGCGTACACTTCGTTCACTGGGCGCGTGTACTGGTCCTTGAGGAGCTTGATGGCGTCCGCGTACGAGGTCGCGTCTTGGATGACCGAGTACACTCGGTGGTTCACTTTGGAGGTCAGGACATCCAGTTTGTCCTCGTCCGATTTGATTGCTGCGGAGGCGGTCAGGAATTTTTCGAAACACTTAAGCCAGTGAGTAAACTTGGTGGGTGAGTCCGCCTCCCGATGATCTAAGTCCAGGCATGCTGGTGTGAGGATCTTCTCCATTATAAAAATTTTGTTAATAAAATTGATGCGCTATCAATTACTCATAAAAGACTGAGAGTTAAGAGAGTAACTAAAGGCTTTTATTAACAAAAGAATGAAGGTCTGCCTCGAGTGGTCGACCGGTCCAGAAATACAAAGGGCTGGGGAGCAGTCACCTTTATACTAGGACTTGTGGGAGGAGTCAGCCGAGGCATGTCCAGGCATGTACACAGTGGAATACAAACAGTGGTTTACCACACAGATGTTAGGCTAACTGCTCTATAATTCCCTCGTTTCCCTCTCTCGCCATTATTAAAAAGCAGAGTGTAGAAGTGTTTCCTAATTTCACTCCTGAAAGGTCTGGCTTTAATTTTTAGACTGTGCCCCCTTGTCCTAGAATCCCCAACCAGTGGAAATAGTTCCTCTCTATCGAAAAGTCGCAGTATAGCTCTTAAATGAGTACTGTAATTGGGGAAAAAAGAGAGATGCTTTAAGTGAACAAATCATAAATTTGTGCTGGCCAATGCTCCCAATTTTTTTCCACTCTGGCTGCAAGCCACTTGTGTCTGGTGTCTTACCACGTGCGGATTCCTCATCTATGTTATCCTCTAAATTACATGCAGTGTCAGTATCCGAGCTGGTGGCTGCGACTGTGAAATCGAGTGACAGTGTGTCTTCATCATCACTGTCTTCTTGCTGTTCCTCCACTGCCTGGCCAGGTTGCACCTCTTGGGCATCTGAAAGGAGAAAGGTACAAGGGTAAGGTTGTGGTGAGGGGATGGGGGTAAAGTAAGAGGTGCACTCTTACACCATCTGCAGCTTGTAAATCAGAAGAGATTGTGGGATGAGAGAAGCAGAATTAGGTATGAGGATGCAGTCATCTTCGATGGTTTCGGCCCGCTGCTTGCCACGGCCTCGGCAATAGCTGTTCCAATAATGGCCAGCACTGTCTCCTCCATGTGGGTTAGGACATGCAGGCGCACTTGTTCCCCGCCGGTTAGCTCCTGCTCCCTCCGGTTGTGCGCCACCTTTTCCTGCAAGAGAGAGGGAAGTGTGTCAGTGTGTGTCGTGCACTCAGTGATGTAGCTGTCATGGTTGAATAGCTGACAGTGTGTGCAAGCTGTGAGATGTGGGTGTGAGGCTTGCAGCAGTGCTAAGTGTGAGGGTGAGGTGAAGCTATGAATGTTTAGTATGAGTCCTGATTGATAAAGATTGTTGGTAGGTGAGCGATGGTGTTATGGTGCATTGAACAGAGGCTAGTGGTGCAGTTGGTAGGATATGGCATTTGAAGATGAATTCACTGACCTTGACCACTGGTGTGAGATCATTGAACTTCTTGTGGCACTGCATCCAGGTCCTTGGGGCTTGACTCCTGGCATTGACCTTTATGTCTATCTGCTCCCACTGCCTTCTGAGCGTTTTGTCTGGAGGGTCTCCTGGGCCCTTGCGGATACAGGACATCTCTCGTTCTTTCCACCTCCTCCACCAACGCCTCCAGTGTAGCGTCGGAAAACCCTGGAGCCCGCTCTCTCCCATGTTGTGCCATTCTTTACTGTTTCCCAGGTTAGAATCCCTTCAAACACGACTTCCAGCACCTGCTCCAGCCACAATGCACCTCCCCTTTAAACAGTGCAGGCTAACTTTAAACAGTGCAGGCTAGCTTTAAGTGGTGATGGCCTCTCACAATATTGGACCCCTGCTAATGCGTCCAGCCAATGAGCAGCACAGTTAGTGCTGGCTGGATGCAGAGATCATTTAAATGAGCAGGCAGCACGAAGTTGGCATGCTGCCTACATTGCAATCAATGGGCACGCGTTTATCGTGCATTGCGATCCCCGTGCCTGTTTTTGGAGGCTATCCAATTTAGCCTCCAATGAGTCTAAATAGGGTAGAGGAGAAAAGTGATCTAGAGTTACAGATACACAAATCACTAAGTAGCGATGCAGGCTAACAAAGCCATTAAAATTTTTTTTTAAAAAGCACTGGCGTTAATTTCTAGAGGGATAGAATTGAAATGCAGAGCAATTATGGGAGAGTAAGGAGCTGTACCGATGGGATGGGCTCCACCTGAACCGGAATGGGACCAGTGTCCTAGCGGAAAGGGTAAATAGGGTGGTGGCAAAGGCTACAAGAAATGAAACAGGCTTAAATATAAATGAAGCAGGAAAAGGAAAGCATGGGACAGACTAAACGATGGGAGGGCATAAATGACCTGGGAATAAATAGATTTATAGAACAGGAGTGTGCAAAGATGGTTAAAAATAAAGTAAGAGCAACGGCTATTAAAAATGAGTTAAACTGGAGGCGATAATACGTTGTGAGGAACCAGGTATAGTAGTGATTACTGAGACATGGCTACAGAAAAATCAGGACTGGGAATTTGCATTGCAGGGTATAACATATTTAGAAAAGATAGAGGGCAAAAGGGGGGGGGGTGGAGTAGCTGTATGTATTGGAGATGACATAATGGCAGTAGAAAATAGTAATGCAGCCATCAGTAAGGCAAAAATAGAATCCATGTGAATAGAGATAAAAAGGTAAAAAAGGATCAATCATGCTAATAGGCATAGTCTATAGACCACCGAATAGTGGAATGGAGGTGAAGGAAGCGATATGCAAACAAATTAAGGAAATGAGTAAAAAAAAATAGAATAATAATCATGGGGGATTTCAACTACAGGAAACTTTGGTTTATCCGGAGGTTAACGGTCCGGAATGCTCGAGCCACCGGCAAAATTCAGGAGTCGATTCAGTAAGTTTTTTTTTCTTTTCGTTGCTTTTTTTTTCACTAGTCAGGCTCTGCAAGGTCTAGCTAAAGCTGTTGCTTAGCTACAGAGACGCTTGCAAGCTACGGCCGACTGTTTAGAAGCTGTTGCTAAGCAACAGGGTTTGTTGCTAGATATGGAGCTCAAAAGCTTCTGTATATTTTAACATTAGCGCTGGTTTGTCCGGCAGTTTTGATGGGACGGCAACAGCTCGGTCTCGTCGGTGCCGGATATCACAAAGTTTCCTGTACACTGAAATTAATTGGCCAGAAGAGGGAGGATTCGCTACTGGATATAGTAATGGGGAATGGCCTAGAGCAGATAAGAGAAGTAAAAGTATGGGAACATCTAGACAATAGTGACCATAATATAATACAGTTTTGGAATTGAGAAGGACATAAGCATGACAAAGACCAGGGAAATAGATTGGAGAATAGCTGATTTTGAGGGGCTGAGAATAGAACTTGAGAAAATAAAATGGACAACAATATTGACAAGCAATGATGTAAAACAGCAATGGGAAACATTTAAAATGGTATTCAACAGAGCCCAGGAAAAATACATTCCGCTAAAAAACGAGAACAAACTAAACACTAATGAGACACCATGGGTGAATAAAGACATGAGGGAAAATGTGAGGGTAAGGAAAGAGACATGGACAGCAGGGGCAAGCATGACGAAGGAGAATATGAAGAGACTAGGAGAGAAGTCCAAAAAAAATTCGGAAATTAAATTATCAAGAAATGTAAAATAAAATAGTAAAATATTCTATAGGCACATAAATTAAAAAGAGCAATGTCTGGATGGGAATAGGGCCTCTAAGGGATGGTCAGGATAAAATCACGGGGAGCAATAGCGAAAATGGCAGAAATACGAAATAATTATTTTGCTTCAGTATTTACCAGGGAGACGGATCAGGTGGCTATGACAGCGGAAGATGAAATTTAAAATGATATAACTACATTTAAAATAAAAAGCGGAGAAATATTAAATGAACTAATCAAACTCAAAAAGGATAAAAACCCTCGTGTGGATGAATTGCATCCGTGCATTTTAAAATGTGAATCTAGACCATTCCCGTGAATCTAGGGAAGAGATAGCAGAGGCACTGTTGCACATATTTAACAATTTGTTAGATAAAGGCATAGTGCCAGAGGACTGGCAGATAGCTAACGTTATACCTATGTTTAAGAAGGGAGATCGAACATGCCCAGGGAACTGTAGACCAGTCAGCCTCACATCGGTAGTAGGAAAAATAATGGAATGCCTACTAGAGGAGAAAATAGAAAAACATCTAGAAACATATAATAATGAATAGTATGAAATAGAAAAAGATACCATTCCTGGTTCTTTCATGTAAAAAAAACTTGTGATAAGTCCCTTAAGTTCTTTGTTTTAAAAAGACAATCTACAAAGGAAAGAACTGCTAACTCACAGTGGACTTGAGGTTATTGTGAGCTTTGTAATGCAGATATAATGGGAGTATTATGTCATATTAGATGCCTTTCTGCTCTCGCTAAGCAGAGTAGACAGGCATCCTTGAACAAAATGCATTTAAGTGGGGATTAGCATTAAATTTAATGGACCTTCTCAGGCTGAGAGATGACTACAGATACTATTAAGTTAGGATGTATTGATATTTAGCTTCATGACTCAAGACGATATTAAAATGTTTTGAAATTTGACTTTGGTTACCCTGTGATAGAAAAGTTATATCTCTTAATATTCATACTGCAAGCAGCACTAGCTCTGTAGAGTGGCTGGTTATGACCGGTTTATGGTAATGATGAGGGTATAATAGTCCCCGTAACAGAGCTATTGCACATGGATTAATCACATATGGAATTTCCATAAATGAATATTGCACTCTGTATATGTTCATGTACTATATTTAAAATGGAAAATGTTTCTGCTTTGTACAAAGTAACCAGTCCAATATTAGATGGGACATCGGTCAAATATTACTGTAGATTGCATGGCTGACTGAACCATTGTGCCTTTATCATTTTACAATGTCCTAATAGTCTGTGACAGATTGGGGCCTTTTTGTAGTGTAGATTTACAGAACATCTTCAGTAAATGGATGCAAACTGAAACTACTTAGTCTCCATGATTCACAAGTGAAATATCAACCATTGTCAGCTATGCATTGGAGTGTGTTGATTGCTAGGTATATATTTTTTTAAAGTACAGTAGTACAGTACATCACCATGAAGCACAAATATTTTTGAAGTTGGACAAATATGAAATAGTTGATGCTAAGATTTAATTTTACTGAATGGTATATTGCAATCATTGTATGGAGTATCTCCATTGTTGATAATATAGCTATAGTCATTATCAAATCCATTGGCAGGATAGGTGCACCAGCGTTAGGTGTTCTCGCTCAGGCCAACATCCCCAGCATCGAAACTTTGACCACGCTCGATCAGCTCCGATGGATGGGTCACACCGTCCGCATGCCCGATACGAGACTCCCAAAACAAGTGCTCTACTCGGAGCTCCGACACGGCAAGAGAGCCCCAGGTGGGCAGAGGAAACGCTTCAAGGACACCCTCAAAGCCTCCTTGAAAAAGTGCAACATCCCCACTGACACCTGGGAATCCCTGGCCCAAGACCGCACAAAGTGGAGGAGAAGCATCCGGGAAGGCGCCGAACACCTCGAGTCGCTTCGCCGGGAGCAAGCGGAAACCAAGCGCAAGGAGCGCACGTCAACCCAAGCACCCGACCCACCCGTCCCTTCAACCACCGTCTGCCCCACCTGTGACAGAGACTGTAGGTCCCGCATTGGATTCGTCAATCACCTGAGAACTCATTTTTAATGTGGAAGCAAGTCATCCTCGGTTCCGAGGGACTGCCTAAGAAGAAGAGAAGAGTCATTATCAAGGGTTTTTGGATATTCTTAAGCTCTGAAACAAACTGTACAAAATTGTCATTGTATCACAGTTTCAATATACATCTTAATACACATTTAATTTATTTCTTCTTTCATCTCCATTAAAAACCTAAATGCTCTTACTTTGCTTCAGTCTTTTGGATGTTGATGGGTAGTTTGCTTCAAGCTGATTCTTGGGTAGCCAGCAATTGGAATGTTGCCTGTTCGTGTATTAAATTTGTCATATTGCCTTTTTGAATACCCATTTCTTTTCCTTTGGCCTTACAGGTCAGGTGTGGTAGGTGTACTGGTCTCGCTAGGTGTAACTCTTATCCAGTCAGCTAAACACTCGTTCAAATAACTCCTCGAGAAGCAGGGTGCTGTTTTGAAGCTTTACTTGAATAAAATTGTGAAACTGTAAACAAAGACAGAGTATGTTTTGTACACAGAGGTAAGTACTATACATTAGATATTACATAAGATGCAAAAACATGTTTATGAAAACAGAATAGACTGCTTAACACAGATAAGTAGGTAACTGTATAAATAAATAGCACTGAAGCTAACCCTTAGTAGCTAGCAGCTAATAAACTTCTTATTTACAAAGTATTGTCAAAATACTATACCGACAAGGTTGTTATCATGTTACCAAACAAGGATACTCACAGACATTGCATCTTGCCTACCATATAAGGAAGGATGGAGGAGGATAGAAAACAAGCTGCCACACGTGGACTTGTTCACAACTGAGCAAACACTCCCTGGAATACTACTTCCGGGGCAGACATGAAGGTCATGTAACACACTGCTATACAATAACTACCACTAGGGGTGCTACCTACATGTAACAAGTCCAGAACAGTAGGCATGAGACTGCACTTAAAACTTTGACTCTTCTAGGTGCTTAAAGAACTATCCTCAAGTTACCTTCCTTCCAGAATTTGGCCTGAAGGTCAGGTCCTGGGATGTGTGTGCATCATGTCATCATGCAAACGTGCATGATGACATCACTAATGAAACACATACATATCTTAGGATCTACTAAGACCAGTGAGAACTTCAGCTCATCCAAAACTCTGCTACTCTTATCCTGTCCCACCGCAAGTCCTGCTTACCCGTCAGTACTGTCCTTGTTGACTTGCATTGGTTCCTGATCCTCCAGTACCTCCAATTTAAAATTCTCCTTCCCGTGTTTAAAACTTTTCATGGCCTCACTCCTCCCTATCTCTGTTACCTCCTGCAGCCCAACAACTCCCCAGAACTCTGTTCCTCAAACTCTGTTGTGTTGTGCTCCCTTTGCCCTAGCATTGGTGGTTTGTGCCTTCAATTTTTTTTTGTTTTTTTTGTTTATGGGATGTTGGCATCACTGGCAAGGCCAGCATTTATTGCCCATCCCTAATTGCCCTTGAGAAGGTGGTGGTGAGCCGTCGCCTTGAACTGCTGCAGTCCGAGTGGTGAAGGTACTCCCACAGTTAGGTATGGAGTTCCAGGATTTTGACCCAGCGATGATGAAGGATCAGCAATATACTTCTAAGTCAGGATGGTGCGTGACTTGGAGGGGAACTTGGAGATGGTGGTGTTCCCATGCGCCTGCTGCCCTTGTCCTTCTAGGTGGAAGACGTCGCGGGTTTGGGAGGTGCCGTCGAAGAAGCCGTGGTGAGTTGCTGCAGTGCATCCTGTAGATGGTAAACACTGCAACCACGGTACGCCGGTGGTGGAGGGAGTGAATGTTCAAGGTGGTGGATGGGGTGCCAATCAAGCGGGCTGCTTTGTCCTGGATGGTGTCGAGCTTCTTGAGTGTTGTTGGAGCTGCACTCATCCAGGCAAGTGCCTAGGCTTCACACTAGAATTTCTTCCCTAAAGCTTTGACGAATATTTTGGTCCTATTGCCTTCTTTGGCTTAGCATCCATTTTTATCTATGAATCGCCTTACAGGAAACTGTGTGTTATCCGGAGGCTAACTGTCCGGAATGCTCGAGCCACCGGCAAAAATCAGGTGCCATTTTCGTTAGTTTTTTTTTCTCGTTGCTTTTTTCCAACAGTCGAGCTCTGCAAGGTCTGCTGAAGCTGTTGCTAAGCTACAGAGACGCTTGGACTGTTTAGAAGCTGTAAGCAACAGGGTTTGTTGACAGATACAGAGCTCAGAAGCTTCTGTATCTTTCAACATTAGCGCTGGAGTGTCCGGCAGTTTTGAGGGAACGGCAACAGCTCGGTCCCGTCGGTGCCGGATAGCGCAAAGTTTCCTGTAGTATGTTTGTCTACGATACACGTGCTATATAACTGCAAGTTGTCATTATTGGTATGGCTGAGCTACCTACTGAATAAACTTGCTGAGATATTGGGTAACTCTGATTTCAGATCCATATTTAATTTTGGACACCAGTTCTTTAGCAAACCAAATATAAAACAAGTTGGTGATGTTTATTTATTCTAAGTAATTATGATTATGGATGGTTGTAACTGTTGATTGCTGTCAGTTATGATTTACAGATTACCACAAAACTGCTCTCTAGTTAATATTAATTCAGACCCGCCCCCCTCTTTTTTCCCCCCCCCCCCCTTGCTAACCACTAGCGTTTCTTTTGAAATCTCTGTCATTCAGCGGCATTGTGAAATTCACAAAAAATAAATGATAATTACAGAAGTTGACCTGTATTGTGACAGTTAAGCTCACCCATTCCTGTTGCTAAGGTTCAACTCCAGGTGCTTCCTGAGAATTATGCCTTTGCCAGCCATAATTAGTACTTTTATCCTCTGTAATCAGGCTACTGGGATAGGTAGAAGAAAGACGTGTATATCTCCATACTTAAAATTCTGCACAAACTGGTAATTAAATAATGCTTTTCTAGTCCTTGCAAAGTCAGTCTTTTATGTTTGTTGCACTTGCGTGACCGGTGTGAATGAAGAATATTGAACAGATCCGGTTTCATGCTGGCCAGCTTATACAACTTACACTTAAAGGTGCTTGATTCCCTCCAAAGCCTGGAGTTATGTGCAGTGGTGCCCTGTTTCAGATGGGATCAGTGTGTGCAGGTTGTTTCACCTCAATATACTGGTCTTGGGGAAGATTGGTTCAGACTTATGCCAGGTGTAGTGACCCATGATGTGCATTGATTCCTGGGACATTGACCGGTCCAGCTGTTACATTTGGAGTTCATGCACTGTTACTCTCATGGCAAATATTACCTGGGTAAGTCTTGATGGAGTAACTGGATTATACTGCAGTTTGACTGCTCAGACAGTGTTGGTGCTGAAATTATGCTTTTATTGGGTCTTTATTCAGTCTTGGATTTGCAGGGGAGGAAAGGAGTTTACATTTTGAAAGCTGAAAAGGTCCTTTATCTATCCTTTATTTTACTGTTTCTGTATGATTGTAGGGTCCCTCTTTGCATTCTTGTTGATCACTGTTAGACAAATTAGTTTGCTACAGCAGAGGGAAAAAGCAGCGAGGACTATTACGGAAACTAGTAATGAAGTTGGGAGATGGAGCAACAGCAACAGGGGTCAAGTGTTGAATTGGAGCAGCATCTGGTCAGTGAATAGGTCTGATAATATCAGAAACTGCTCTCCAGCCCTCATACTCCCTGTGAGCAAAGACACAGGAGATGATGTGGTGTATGCAGACATCCTACTCCTCTTAATTCAAAGTTGTCTAATTCAAATGGTCTGAAAATTCATTGTTTTAGCACTAAATTCCCATTTTTGTGTTATTTACATTGCTTAATTCAAATGATTTTATTTAATTTTTAGTGCATAAAATGACAATTATCTGGTCAGACCACACCTTCAGTACTGTGCCTAATTCTTTCCCCAAGAAATAAGGGAAACATTCATGGATAAACAATATATGCTAGTTGGTCCCCAGTAGTATCGCTTGCTGATTTTAAATATATATAATTTTAAAATATTAAACATTATTAAAAATAATGTTCTTTAATTATATTTCTTGCTCTTCATATCAATTTATATGTTTAAATATCTTTTCCTGCATTTGACTTTTATTCCTCAGTTTACTTTTGTACTTGATGTATTTGTCCTTTTGTGATTTATTCCTATGGGTCAAAATATGTATACTGGTGCAAAATCACATTTATTTTATACTCAACCTGTGGGTATGTTTTAAACTCTTACTACTTATCATAAATTTGGATTAAATTTGAGTTTTTTTAATCAAACTGTATGTAAATTGTATTTTTTTAAAGAAGCGAGAAAAGGGGTGAATGGCAAAACTTTGAGTCTGGAATGAGGAATGACATAGGCACAGATAGTGAGTTGTCCAGATTTGAAGACAGGAGAGCATTGAGAATCAAATTGCCTCAGTTTTCACAGAAGAAGCTAATAAAGAGGAAATGACAACAGTAGACGAAATCAAGAAGGCTATTAAAATTAAAACTGAAAGAAAGATAAATACTAGCCACCCAAACTTAACGAGGAAAAAACCCTGGGGCCAGATGGATTGCATCCACGTATACTCAAAGAAACTAGGGAGGAGATAGCAGAGGCACTAATATCTATATTTAAAACTTCAATTGAAAGGGTAAAAGAATAGTCAGAGGAAGGGTGGGGCCGATTAGGGAGCAAACCGGAAATCTTGTGGAGGCAGAGGGCATGGCTGAGGTATTAAAGAAGTACTTTGTATCTGTCTTCACAAAAGAAGAGCATGCTGCCAATGTCACGATAAAGAAGGAGGTGGTAGAGAAATTGGATAGGATAGCAATAGATAGAGGAGGTACTTAACAGGTTGGCAGCGCTCAAAGTAGAAAAGCCACCTGGTCCGGATGGGATGCATCCTAGGTTGCTGTGGCTGAGGGAAGGAAGGCTGGAAATAGCACAGGCCATAGCTACAGTCTTTCAATCCCCCTTGGATATGGGAGTGGTGCCATAGGGCTGGAGGGTTGCCAATGTTACACCCCTGTTCAAAAAAGGGGAGGAGGAGGAACCCGGTAACTATAGGCCAGTCAGCCTAATGTTCATGGTGAGGAAACTTTTAGAGACCATAATCCATGACCAAATTAATTGTCACTTGGAAAAACATGGTTAATAAATGACGGCCAATTATACCTGACAAAACTCAAATTATTTGATGAAGTAACGGAGAGGGTTGATGAGGGTAGTGCAGTTGATGCTGTGTATTTGAATTTTCAAAGGGCATTTGATAAAGTGCCACAAAATTGAAGCAAATGGGATTAAAGAGGCAGTGGGAGCATGGATTCAAAATTGGCTAAGAGACAGAAGGCAGATAGTAGTGGTGAATTTTTTTAGACTGGAGGGAGATACATAGTGGTGTTCCCCAGGAATCAGTATTGGGATCGCTGCTCTTTTTGATATATATTACTGACCTGGACTTTGGTGTAAAGGGCATAATTCAAAGTTTGCCGATTACACAAAACAAATGTAGTAAACAGTGAGGAGGATAGTAGTAGACTTCAGGAGGAGATGGACAGACTGGTGAAATGGGCAGACACATGGCAGATTAAATTTAAGCAGTGAAGTGATGCATTTTGGAAGGAAAAATGAGAAAGGCAATGGTACAATTTTAAAGGGGGTGCAGGAACAGGGAGACCTGGGGGATCACATACACAAATCTTTGAAGGTGTCAGGACAAGTTGATAAGGCTGTTATAAAATAATTTAGAATCCTGGACTTTATAATAAGAGGCATAGAGTACAAAAACAACAAAGTTATGCTAAACCTTTTAAAGATCAATGGTTAGGCCTCAGCTGAAGTATCGTGTCAAATTCTGGGAACCACACTTTATGAAGGATGTCAAGGCCTTGGAAGGTTGTAGAAAAGATTTACTAGAATGATAGCAGGGATGAGGGACTTCAGTTATGTGGAGAGACTAGAGAAGCTTGGCTTGCTCTCTTTAGAGCAGAGAAGGTTAAGGGGAGATTTAAGAGATGTTCAAAATTATGAAGTGTTTTGATAAAGTAAATAAGGAGAAACTGTTTCCACTGGCGGGTGGGTCGGTAACCAGAGGACACAGATTTAAGATAATTGGCAAAAGGACCAGAGGGGAAATGAGAATTTTTTTTTGCAGTGATTTGTTATGATCTGGAATACACTGCCTGAAAGGTTCATAGAATGGTTACATCACAGAAGAAGGCCATTCGGCTCGTTGAGCCCGTGCCGGCTCTCTGCAAGAGCACCTCAGCTAGTCCCACTCCCTCGCCCTTTCCCCATAGCCCTGCAAATTTTTTTCCTTCAGGTACTTATCCAACTCTCTTTTTTGAAAGCCGTGATTGTGTCTGCCTCCACCACCCTTTCAGACATTGCATTCCAGATCCTAACCACTTGCTGAGTAAAAGAGTTTTTCCTCATGTCGCCTTTGGTTCTTCTGCCAATCACCTTAAATCTGTGTCCTCTGGTTCTCGACCCATCTGCCAATGGGAACAGTTTCCCTCTATCCACTCTGTCTAGCCCCCTCGTGCTTTTGAACACCTCTGTCAGATCTCCTCTGTCTTCTTTGCTCTAAGGATAACAACCCCCAGCTTCTCCAGTCTATCCACGTAACTGAAGTCCCTCATCCCTGGAACCATTCGTGTAAATCTTTTCTGCACCCTCTCTAAGGTCTTCACATCCTTCCTAAAGTGCGGTGCCCAGAATTGGACACAATACTCCAGTTGAGGCTGAACCAGTGTTTTATACAGGTTCATTATAATTTCCATACTTTTGTACTCTATACCTCTATTCATGAAGCCCAGGATCCCATAAGCTTTTTTAACTGCTTTCTCAACCTGTCCTGCCACCTTCAACGATTTGTTCGCATATACCCTGGGTCTCTCTGTTCATTCATCCCTTTTAGGATTATACCATTTAGTTTATATTTCCTCTCTTTATTCTTTGTACCAAAATGTATGACTTCGCACTCTTGTTAAATTTCATCTACCACGTGCCTGCCCATTCCACCAGCCTGTCTATGTCCTCTTGAAGTCTATCACTTTCCTCCTCATTGGTCACTATACTTCCAAATTTTGTGTTATCTGCAAATTTTGAAGTTGTGCCCTGTACACGCACATCCAAGCCATTAATAGATATCAAGAAAAGCAGTGGTCCTAGAATCGACCCCTGGGGAACACCACTTGTATATCTTCCTCCAGTCTGAAAAACAACCGTTCACCACTACACTGTTTCCTGTCACTTAGCCAATTTCGTATCCGTGCTGCCACTGTCCCTTTTTATTCCAAAGGATTCAACTTTGCTGGCAAGCCTATTGTGGCACTTTGTCGAATGCCTTTTTGAAATCCATGTACACCACATCAACCGCATTGCCCTCATCAACCCTCTCTGTTACCTCATCAAAATACTCGATCAAGTTGGTTAAACACGATTTGCCTTGAACAAATCCATGCTGGCTTTCATTAATTATTCCACACTTGTCCAAGTGACTGTTAATTTTATCACTGATTACTGTTTCTAAAAGCTTCCCCACTATCGAGGTTAAACTGACTGACCTGTAGTTGCTGGGTTTATCCTTACACCCTTTTTTGAACAATGATGTAACACTTGCAATTCTCCAGTCCTCTGGCACCACCCCCGTTTCTATGGAGGATTAGAATATTATGGCCAGTACCTCCGCGATTTCTACCTTCACTTCCCTCTGCATCCTAGGATGCATCCCATCTGGTCCTGGCGACTTATCTACTTTAAGTACAACCAGCCTTTCTAGTACCGCCTTTTTGTCAATGTTTGTCCCATCCAGTATCTCCTCTAACTCCTCCTTCGCTATGTCTATGGCAGCATCTTCTTCCTTGGTGAGGTTGGTGGAAGCAGATATAATAGTAACTTTCAAAAGGAATTGGATGTATACTTGAAAGATAAGAAAATTGCAGGGCTATGGAGAAAAAGCAGGGGAGTAGGATTAATTGGATAGCTTTCAGAGAGCTGGCACAGGCACGATGGGTCGAATGGTTTCCTACTGTGCTGTATGATTCTGTTATACCAGAGCACTGGTGGACAGCAAATGTAACTCCTATCTTCAAAAAGGGAGATAGAATGAATCCTGGGATCTATTGACTGCTTAGCTTAGGTTCAGTGGTAGGAAAGATACTAGAACCTTTGCAAAAAGATCAGATATCAAAACATCTAGTGATGGAGAATATAATAAAAAAAAAAGTCAGCATGAATTACTAAAAGGAAAGTCATGTTTAACTAGCTGTATTGAATACTTTGAAGAAATAACAGAAATGGGAGACAAAGGCGATGCAATGGATGTGGTATACATGGACTTTAAAAAGACCTTCACATGAGAGACTCATGACAAAGGTCAGGGCGTGCGGAGTCGGGGGCCAGGTAGCAGAATAGATTAAAAGATGGCTACAAAACTGAAAGCAGAAGATGGAAGTATCTTGGAATTGCAGAATGTGGCTGCTCACAAAGATTCGTACTGGGTATAGCTAATCATGTGGAAGACTGCACCAAAATACAGGAAGACATAAACAGGCTTGCATAGTGGGCGGATAAATGACAAATGAATGGCAATATAGCAAAATTGAGGTGGTTCATTTTGGTAGGAAGAATAAGGATGCCACTTATTCCATGGAAGGTAAGAAACTAAATGGGGTAGAAGAACAAAGAGATCTGGGAATACAGGTAGATATATCATTAAAAATAGCAACAAAAGTTGGTAAGGCCATAAAAAGTGCAAACTAAGTACAGTAGTAGGCTTCATTTCTACAGGAATAGAATACAAAAGCAGGGAGGTAATAAATTTATACAGAACCTTGGGTGGACCACACCTGGAAGTGTGTAGTTCTGGTCTCCATCCTACAGAAAGGCTATTGAAACACTGGAGAAAGAGCAGAAAAGATTTACAAGGATGTTACCAGAATTGAGATGATGCAACTATCGGGAAAGATTAGGTGGTTGTGGCTCTTTTCTCTGGAAAAGGGAAGACTAAGAGGAGACCTAATAGAGGTCTTTAAATTTAGAGGGTGGATGTGGAGATACCGTTTCCACTTGTGGGTGAGTCCAGAACAAGGGAGCATAAATATAAGCTAGCTAACAGATCAAATAAAGAATTTAGGAGAAATTTGCTTATGCAAAGGGTGGTGAGAATGTGGAACTGGCTGCCACGTGGAGTTTTTGAAGCAGATCGCAATGACACATTTAAGGGAGGCTTGATGCATACATGAGGGATAAGTGAATAGAGGGATGTGGGATTGGAAGAGGTAATTAGATTAGGAGTAGACTTGTGTGAAGTATAAACACTGGCATTGACCTGTTGGGCCGAATGGCCTATTTCCGTGCTGTAGATTCTATGTAATTCAATGCAAGTCCAATAGACCTCAATCTTTTTCCTGATGTTGACAGTTTTGTGATAAGGGGGTCCCTTCAGTGTGCAAATGGTATTAGAGTTCCCTGCTATTGATTGAATGGAATGACTTCTGAAAATTGTGAAGCATTAGAAAAACAGTAGTGTTAGCAAAACTGTGGTCACACAGCATTAATGATCTGTTCTTGTAATATACCAGGGAATTGAAGAAAGGACATAGGAGGCTGGTTGATGGACTTTAACCTGTAGATTTGTCCTTAAAATGGATCTTATTCGTAATTCCTGGTCTAGTACAGCCAGACATGTTTCACTTGAGATTTCCAAACCATAATTTTCCTGGTAAGGTATGTAGAATAGGAGTGTGTACCAAATGACATTGCTGAAGTCTTGTTCTCCTTGACCCACATTCAAAATTATCTGCAGTGTTAAACGTCCCAAGTCTTTGAAGCAGTTTTGCAAGAATATAGGCTGTAAGAATAAAATTGGACTAACCTCAATCCAACTCCCCTGGGAGACTCTATTTTGTTAATGTGCATTTGTGTGCTTTAACTTTTGTCTCATGATTTTGTGGTTAGATATCCATCAATAAGTGCAGTTTAATATGTCATACGAATTGATGTAAAAATTACATTTAAGGTAATTTGAAAAATGATTAATGAATATCTGTTCTCATTATTCACATGACTTTTAAAGTCTCTTATCAAACTGACTATTTTTCACTATCTAAATGAGTTAGTCAAAGGGATAAAAGCTGATGCGGTGAGAATAGCATTGTATTATCACCGTACGTCATTCTGGGTATACATTAGAAAAGAGTAGTTAACACATTTGAGCAATTGATATCAAGTAACAGAAGGAAGAAAAAAATAAGAA
Source organism: Somniosus microcephalus (assembly GCF_052327205.1). NCBI lineage: Eukaryota > Metazoa > Chordata > Chondrichthyes > Squaliformes > Somniosidae > Somniosus > Somniosus microcephalus. The sequence goes on from NC_140991.1 coordinate 142,791,676, forward strand.
ATGAAGGATTTGTTTTACCTGTAACATCTAAATCAGTACTGCGGCCATGATTGTCAGAAGGAGGACAGGGTGCTGGTGAGACCACTCCTGGAGTACTGTGTGCAGTTTTAGTCTCCTTATTTAAGGAGGGATATACTTGCATTGGAGGCAGTTCAGAGAAGTTCACTAGGTTAATTCCTGAGATGAAGGGGTTGTCTTACGAAGAAAGGTTGAGCAGGTTGGACCTATACTCATTGGAGTTTAGAAGAATGAGAGGTGATCTTTTTGAAACATATTCTGAGGGGGGCTTGACAGGGTAGATGCAGGGATGATGTTTCCCAATGTGGGGGAATCTAGAACTAGGGGGCACAGTTTCAGGATAAGGGGTTGCCCATTTAAAATGGAGATGAGGAATTTCTTCTCTCGGAGGGTCGTGAATCTTTGGAATTCTCTACCCCAGAGAGCTGTGGAGGTGGAGTCATTGCATATATTCAAGGTGGAGATAGACCTATATTTGAGCTACAGGGGAGTCAAGGGTTATGGGGAGCGGGCGGGAAAGTGGCGTAGCGGCCAAGATCAGATCAGCCATGATCTTATTGAATGGCGGGGCAGGCTCGAGGGGCCGAATGGCCTACTCCTGCGCCTATTTCTTATGTTCTTATGACTGCGTAGAAGGACAAATGTTCAAATAGAACTGACTAGAAACAGGATTGACCAAGGTTCTTAAAAGCTTTATATACTTGGGGAAAGCAACGATCCCTACCTCAGTGATTTAACTGCATGTCTGGATCAAGGTTGTGACAAGGTCTAGAGTTGAGTGGTTCTAGTGAAACCCAAACTGACACCCCAATGTTTACAGGGAGGGTGTAGGGGAGGCCGAAAATGGCCAAAGAACTCGGCAAGTCCGGGGACGCGAAGGTCCCATTGAACTTAACGGCAGTATTATGTCCGTGAATGATTGAGACACGGACAGCAGGAGTTGAACAAAACAAGTCTTTACTGATGGAAGTCAATAGTGAAACTGAAAACAACAGAGGCTCACTAGCGCCTTTTATACAGGGGTGGTCACTGCCAGTACTGCAGTCTGAGACCAGTTATTCTCTTAAAGGTACATACACAACAATTCCTCCCCTTTTAGATAAACAGTACATAACATTCATTTAACAACTAAATGATAGCTAATTACGGTTGCTAGATACATTGGTTAAGTTTAAGCAATTATAAGTTCAGTCTTTGAGAAGGCTTCCTGATTCTGTCTGGATAACGCCTCTTTGGGGTATCAGGTTCTTCTGGCAATGTTGAGTCGGGATCAATGTCGTTGTTTGGTTCATCTTCCAATATCACCGGTTCTGCGGTAGCTGCAATTGGTATGTCGATTTCATTGCCAGGTGTATCAGATCGTGGTGTGGAGTTGACGTTTTCCAGTGACTCTAGAATCTGGTCAGCATGGCATCTTACAATGCTCTCTCCAACGTCCATGGTATACATGAGGGGGTCCTTGCCGTGTACAAATCGTTCCTGGCTGCCATTTCTCAGTGCGGTAGACCCGGGCCAAAACTGGTTGACCTATCTTAAAACTCCTGGTCGGCCTTTCATTCATATTCTGAAACTGCCTGTTCTCCACATCTCTTCGGACGTTTGGCTTAACCAAATCCAAGCGGCATCGTAGTCTTCGATTGAAGAACATCATGGCTGGAGTTTGGTTGGTAACCGCATGTGTCGCATTCCGGTAGGCAAACAAGAAGTTATCCACCTTGTGTTGTAGGGGTATATCTTCATTACACATTGCCTTGATAGCCTTCTTGAATGTTTGAACAAACCCCTCGGCCAATCCATTAGTGGCTGGACGATATGGGGCGGATGTGTAATGCTTAACACCATTGTTCTTTAAGAACCTCCGGAACTCTTCAGACACAAACTGTGGTCCATTGTCCGAGCAAATCTGTTCAGGCAGCCCATTCCTGGCGAATATGGTTCGTAAAACTGTGATAGTTTTTTCCGTGGTGGTTGAGGACATTTTTATTACCTCTGGCCACTTTGAATGTGCATCCACCGCAATTAAAAACATCGAGTCCATGAAGGGACCAGCAAAATCAATGTGCACCCTTTGCCATGGAGATGAGGGCCACTCCCATGGATGCAGAGGAGCTTGTGGTGGGGCGTTTTGGACCTTCTGGCATCCTGCACAGCTCTTGGTCATCTCTTCGATTTCTCTATCGATTCCCGGCCACCACACAAACGCTCTGGCTAAGCTCTTCATTTTTACCCCACCCAGATGACCCTCATGAAGCTCATTGAGCACTCTATCCATCAACTTAGGTGGAATTACTACTCTGGATCCACACATCAAGGTTCCTCTGCACACTGACAGCTGTTCTCTTCTCGGCGAGAATGCTGGCAGCAGTGGTTCGCCATGTGCTGGCCATCCCTTCACCGTTAAATCATAGACCCGTGATAGTGTCGGGTCATTCCGTGTTTCCTTTTCTATGTTTGCATTCGTCACAGGGAGACATTCGACTATGGTCGAGTGGAATAACTCCATTGGATCCACTGCAAGGTCGTCTTCTTCCACCGTCGGCAACGGTAGGCGTGACAATCCATCAGCATTCCCATGCTGTTTAGTTCCTATGTACTCGATGTCATATTGGTGTGCCCCTAGGAAAAGGGACCACCTCTGCAGCCGTTGTGCTGTCATTATCGGTACGCCCTTCTGAGGGTTGAAAATGGAGACAAGAGGTTGATGATCGGTTAGTAGAGTAAATTTTTGACCGTGCTGGTAGTGATTGAACTTCTTCACCCCCCACGCTAGGCTGAGGGCCTCTCTGTCAATCTGGGCGTAGTTACGCTCGGCAGAAGTTAACGAGCGTGACGCAAAAGCTATCGGCCTCTCTAAACCATCAAGGAATTTATGTGACAGTACTGCCCCAATGCCATAGGGAGACGCATCACACGCCAGTCTGATCGGCAGTGCTGGGTTGTAGTGAGCCAATACTTCCCTTGAAGTGATTAAGTCCTTACTCTTCTGAAAGGCCCGCTTACACTCATCGCTCCATTTCCATGCTACCCCTGTTCGTAGCAGGGCGTTCAGTGGGTGCAGAATTGTGGACAAATTCGGCAAAAACTTATGGTAGTAATTCACCAATCCGAGGAATGACCTCAGTTGCGACACATTTTCAGGTGCTGGGGCCTTAACAACCGCTTCAATTTTGTCAGGGGACTTATGTAACCCCTCTTCATCAATCACGTGGCCATAATACGATATCTGTTTCTTAAAAAACTCGCACTTGGGGCGGTTGGCTCGTAGCCCATGTTCCCGTAGTCTAGTGAGCACCTGTTCTAGGTTGGCAAGGTGTTCACTGTCATCTTCACCTGTTACAAGGATGTCGTCCAAGTAACACTGAGTCCCCGGAATCCCTTGCAGGACTTGTTCCATCGCTCTTTGCCATATCGCCGGAGCCGATGCTACTCCGAATACCAATCGATGATACTGGTAAAGACCTTTGTGAGTGTTTATCGTGAGATACTTCCTAGAGGACTCTTCAACCTCCATCTGCAAATATGCTTGTGCTAGGTCAATTTTTGTAAAACGCTTCCCTCCAGACAGTGAGGCGAAGATGTCTTCTATCCTTGGAAGAGGATATTGTACTGTGTGAAGGACTGGGTTCACCGTCACCTTGAAATCCCCACATATGCGAATCTTCCTTGGCTCCCCGGACTTATTGCTTAACGTTTTCTTCATGACAGGAACGATGGGTGTCGCCCACTCGCTCCAGTCGACCTTAGACAACACGCCTGCCTTCTCCAGCTCTGCCTCGACGGCTGGGCGAATTGCATATGGTACCGGTCTTGCTTTGAAAAACTTGGGAACTGCATTCTCTTCTATTTTTATCGAGGCGGTTACGCCTTTAAGCGTGCCCAGTTCTTGTTGAAATACCTCTTTGGCGTAAGCTAAGATTGTTGACAATCGTCCAGGAGTGACGTCTTCATCTTTTTTACCGTCCACCGTCATTGCATGAATGGAATGCCAATCTAAGTTTATCTTCCTGATCCATTCACGTCCCAATAACGGTGGTCCACCATTTGGCAGTATGTAGAGATACAATTTCCGTATTTTCTTGCCGTTGTATTCGACAGGCACCCTTATTTTTCCTCTGGGGTATACTTTTTGCCCCGTATACGTCGTCAAGATGATGGATGTCTCTCTCAAGGGTATGTGTGAGAATAGCCGCTCGTAGTCTCGTCGATTCATGACGGTTAGCGCTGATCCTGTATCCAGTTCCATTTTAACTTGGGACCCTGCTATCGTGAGGGTGACCCAAATGGTTCGGTGATCCTCTTTTGCGATTACATTGTGAAGTTTGAGACAGCTTAGTCTCCTGTTCCCGGATTCACTATCGCTCATCTGGTCTTCGGAACTACTGTCCGTCATCTTTTGTACTTTCTTGTATGGTCCCTTAGTAGCCTTTTTGTTGTCGCTGGTCTTCTTCCCAGACCTGCAAACTCGTGCAATGTGTCCCATCTTTCCGAATTGCCTGCATATTTTGTCTTTGGACCAGCAGTCCTTCTGGTCATGGTTAGTTCTGCCGCAGCGATAACATTTAGCAAATCCCCGTGTCATTTCGTGGGTGCCGTATTCCTGTGGCTTTTGTTGAATTTCTGCAGCTCCCCTGGCTGCTGCTTCATACGATACTGCCACGCTGAAAGCCTTATCTAGCGTCAGCTCTTTCTCTGATAGTAACTTCTTCTGTGTTCCTTCACTCAGGAGTCCACAGACAAATTTGTCCCGTAGGGTATCTGCCAGTCCTTCTCCGAACTGGCAGTGCTTTGATAGCTTGTGTAGTTCCGTAAGGTACTCAGCATTGCTCTCATCTTTATGCTGAGTTCTCCTGTGGAATTTAAATCTTTCTGCTATCAACAGCGGTGCAGGGTTTAGGTGTTCCTGTAGGACAGCAACAATTTCGTTAAAACTCTTCGCCTTCGGTTTGGCTGGAGTAATCAGGTCCCGCAATAGGCCGTACGTTCTAGCGCCCATTAAGTTTAGCAATACCGATGCCTTTTTCTCATCAGCTATTTTGTTTGCCTCGAAATATACCTCGACTCTTTCCACATACGTGGTCCAGTCCTCTCTTGTATTATCAAAAGCAGTGATACAGCCAGTCTTCGGCATCTTGCAAATCTAAAATGGCGCCTCCCGCGCTTTGCCTTCTTCCCCGCTGTTGCTAGCGCTGCTTTCCACGGTTCCCGTTGCAACCTGCAACTCCTCGCGGTTTCTTGCGCATTTAATATTTTTTTTTAATTATTTTCCCGTCGTGGAACAACCCTGTGGGACTCTTGCCTCCCTCTTCTCGGGTCTATACGCAGCGCGGCTTCGTAGCACCGTCCGCGCCCTGTGTGCTCCACCCTCTCTCTCTCTTCCCGACGACGCTGCTCGGCCCCGTTGCAAGCCACCCGCTCGAGTTCGCGACCGCCGCAGTCCAGGAAGGATCAGTGTACTACCTGCCACCAGCCCGATTAGCTGAAGCACCGTCGACAGGAACCAGGCCCCGCTTCCGACAGCTTCTCCAGCAACCTTCAACTCCGTTAACACAGGGGCGGATGCCCACGGTCGACGCCTGTTTCTACTGCCTCTTACTTTCTTTTCTTTCTGGCCTCGACCTCTGCTCACTTCGCTGTAGGAATGGATCCCAGGAGGTGGTGCAGACTGTAGGTAAGTTCGTATCTACTCGTTGCCAGTATTATGTCCGTGAATGATTGAGACACGGACAGCAGGAGTTGAACAAAACAAGTGTTTACTGATGGAAGTCAATCGTGAAACTGAAAACAACAGAGGCTCACTAGTGCCTTTTATACAGGGGTGGTCACTGCCGGTACTGCAGTCTGAGACCAGTTATTCTCTTAAAGGTACATACACAACAGGCAGGACCTCAATCATTTTTTGGATCCATTTCCCATCTGGCAGCCGGCAAAATTTACAGCCTGGCTGGCAGGCAGAAGTAAAAATCCAGCGGCAGGAGGCCGCAACCGGAGACCCTTGGAGATGGTGCCCGCCAATCAGAAGGGGGAAGGATTGGACTTTGTGGTTGTGGGGTTGGGGGGGGGCGGCGAGGAGGAGATCGGACATCCTCGGGGGGGGGGGGGCGGGGGCGAGGAGGAGATCAGACATCCTTTGGGGGGGGGGGGGGGGGTGACCATTCCGGACACGGGAGAGAGAGAGGCCGCAATCGGTAGGGGGTAGCTGATTGCTTCCTTGAGGGGCCAGGGGCAGCACTCTTGCTCCTTCTGGCCTATTGGAAAAGACACTTGTCTTGTGGAATCGGCAACTCCCACCTCCCTTTCGCTCCTGACCCCTGGGAAACCCGCGCAGCAACAATTGAACTGTGGGAGCCCAATTTAAATATGTTAATGAGGTGTCCTGCCTCTGAATGGCGGGACACACGGCCACTACAATATCCGTTGCCGCCGCATTTGACTATTTAACCCCTGACCATTTCCTGTCCGTTATGGGGTGGGGGGTTAATATTGAGGCCTGAATATCATCAATCTCTTGAGGGTACTCAAAGAAATGGGGGCTGTGCTCTGTGAGCCCATTGCTCATGTACATATCACTGCACTAGGGTCTGGGCTTGATCCCATGGAATGGAAAGAGGCCCTGGTGGTGCCTATATTTAAAAAGGAAAGTAACTTTTTTCATGCCTCTTCCAGAATATTGTGGATGGGGTGATGGCATGTAGAAATCACACTGAGAATAAAGATGGACCAGTTTGTCTTTTACCTATCCTTTGGTTTCATGCGTTTCATATGTTAATGTCACGAGGAGTGAACCCAAATGATTGGAATTGGCATCTCCAGGAGAAGGCCGAGTAAGGATTGTCTACTTGGCATTTTTGGTTGAAGCTGCTCACACATAATTTCGTTGAACTCTGCTATGGTTGAGGATGGGAATGTTCATGAAGCCTCTTCAACTTGTTAGTTACCTGATTATCCATCATCATTCTGGACTGTATATGATAGGTTGTGGAACTGCTTAGCTCTGTCTATAGCCTGTGGCTTATGGTGTTTAGCATGCAGATAGCCCTGTGCTGTAGCTTCACCTAGATTGGTGTATCATTGCAAGGTATTCCTGGCGCTCCTCCTGCTGTATTTTTCTACACTACCCGTTGATCTGGGGTTGATCTCCTGCTTGATGGAGATGGGAGAGTGAGAGATGTGCCGGGCCATGACATAACAGATGGTGATGATATACATTTCTACTGCTGCTGATGGCCTACAGCGCTTCATGGATATTTAATTCTGGGTTACTAGATCTGTTCTTGGTCTGTCCCACTTAGCATGGTGGCAGAGCCACACTACACGATAGAAGCTGTCCTCACTGTGAAGATAAGACTTTGCACCGATTCATCAATTTAAGGGGCTGGCAGGGGAGGGGAATAGTTGGTAATCAGTGGGGAGAGTGGTTCTTTGGTTTACATAGTATATAAGCTACTGCTTATCTGGCAGCTGGGAAGTGACAGAGTAGTTCTGGGTGACTGACCTTAGAATTGCTTCACTATCTATTCCTTTGAGAAGTGTTTGGTAATTAGTCTTGTTGACATGCTTCAATCATGAAGCCACTGTGAGGAAGATGGTGCACATCTTTAAATGGGTAACTGCAATTTTCTGATGCTTTTAGATTTCACGATTTCAAAATATGTTAAAGTACTGATTAACTGTGGTATTACTATTAAAGTGCTGTGCAAAAATTGTTAGTAAATTGTCAAAAGCATGTGAATCATCTTTTCCTTGGAAATTGCTGATTACTGCATGATTTTGTATATTGTGGTAAGTACAGGAAACTTTGTTATATCCGGCACCGACGGGACCGAGCTGTTGCCGATCTATCAAAACTGCCGGACATACCAGCGTTAATGTTGAAGCATACGGAGATTTTCATCTCTGTATCTGACAACAAACACTGTTGCTTAGCAACAGCTTCTAAACAGTCGGCCCGTACCTTGGAAGCGTCTCTGTAGCTTAGCAACAGCTTCAGAGAGACTTTCCAGAGCCTGACTGTTGGAAAAAAAAAGCCACGAGAAGAAAAAGCCACGAGAAGAAAAAAAACGTAACAAAACGGCTCCTGATTTCTGCCGGTAGATCGAGGTTTCCGGACATACAACCTCCGGATAAACCAAAGTCTCCTGTATAGTGCGCTCATTTCACTTTGAAACACATTCCACAATTACAATGAAAAATGAAAACTTTTTGTTGTCATTTACAAGTGGGCTTGTTAATATTATGCAATTCCTGGGCCCACAATTCTAACAATGACTTCTTTGTTAGACTTTTGGCCTGTGATTTTAATTGTTCTCAAGTATTTTGGCTTTTTTGACACCATATATTGTAGGTTATATTTATTTTTAACATAAACTGGTTAATGTATATCCCTTTAACCACCTTTCTTTGAAAGTAGTTGAAATTTGCTTTTTACTGTGTTCAGTCATAAAATGTGAACATAGAAGAAACAAATATATTTCATCCACAAGTCTGTATTCCAGCATGAAACCAACCGCAACAATGCACAAAAATTGTGGCTCTTTTAAAGTACCTGTCCACAATATCATTTTCATAAAACTGCAAAAAAATGGATATGGTATTAACTTTCTGTGTAGAGTTTTATTTCTGAAACCTGGTTTAAAATTAACTTTTTGGGGGCGGGGTGGTGTTAGAGAAGTAAAAGGATGCATTTTGTACTCTTTTATGATTAAATTAACCACCAAGGATATCCCTTACTTACGTGTTCTTTTTAGGGTTTGTTTCCAGTGATACAATGCTGCTATTGAAAATTATTCTTATTTTCATGTGGTAATATGTTTCTGGACAAGTGCCTTTTCCATTACTCAACATTTCTCAGTAGTTGCACTTGTTGATTAGAGCAGGAATATTTTGTGCATTCTTACACCACAGTATTTGAAGGAGCTGCTGATATAGTTACATCACATTTTAGTTGCAGTTGTCCGCTCCAGGAGCTTGTACAACAGGAAAGTTACCAAAGTAGATGACTTGTGAGTAATCTTGAATTTCATCAATCAATGATTATAATTAAGGTAAGGTTGAGTTCATGTTCAAAATGCATGTGCATTGTATACAGTGATTACAGTTAAGCATTAAGAAATTATAGCTTTGAGGGTTAGAAAAGGCACAGTATAACCAGGCTTGTCTCTTGGAGCTAGATAAATAAAGGATTACTAAAAATTATTTTTTATAATTTGGGTTCTTTCCAAAAACATTTCACTCGCGCTCAACGCGATTGGAGGCTTCTTGCGGGCGGATGCCTCCAACTGGAAAAAATCTACGAACTTACCTGCTGGCTCCATAGGTCCCGAGGCTTGCGATCCCGGGCCTCTGCTCTACGAAATGCGCAAAGGCCCAGGTATCCCAGGGGCGCATGCGGTTCGCAAGCGTCCCTGGGATTACGTGGGCCACGGGGAACCAATCAAAGAAAGGAATCCCCCTTCACACTTTTGACAGGTCTGTACGCACGGATCGGTCAAAAGTATCAATGGGGATCACTTAAAAAAAACAAAAAAAAAACACTGTAAAACATTAAAGATCCCCCCCCCCCCCCCCCCCCGGCATGCTCTCCTCCTTCCAGATAAGAGAAATGAGTTCATGAATTCGTGCCAGTAGTGCTTCTCCACCATGCTTTAGTGCCTCGGCGGGGATTCCATCTGCTCCTGAGGCCTTGTTGTTCTTCAGTTGTCGGATGGCCTTTTTAACCTCATGCCGGGCTGGGGTTGTGCTGAGATGGTGGCGGGTAGCATGCTGTTGGATGGAGTTGAGGACACTCACGTCGAAGACAGAGTCGCAGTTAAGGAGATCTTCGAAGTGCTCCTTCCGCGGGCACTGACTGTCTCTCTGTCCTTGATGAGTACCTCTCCGTTCTTGGCCCGCAGTGGGGTAGGGCCTTGGGTGCTTGGGCCGTAGATGGTCTTGACTGCGCTAAAGAATCCACGCATGTCGTGGTTGTCGGCTAGCTGCTGGATCTCCTGCGCTTTCTCCACCCACCATCTGTTCTTTAGGTCGCAAGTTTTTTGTTGGACCTCGGCTTTCAGATTTCTGTAGAGCTGCTTTCCTGCTCTCGAGTTCTGTTGCTGTTTCCAGATCAGGAATGCCTTGCGTTTGCGGCTTATTAGCTCCTGGATCTCCTGGTCATTCTCGTCGAACCAGTCTTGGTGTTTCCTGGTCGAGTGACCGAGCGTCTCTTCACAGGCGTTGATTATGGAGGCCTTGAGTGCAGACCAGGCGCTGTGGGCACTCTGTGTCTCTGCATCACTGGGAGTCGTCAGGTTGTTTGTGAGGCGCAGGCTGAATAGGGCTTTCTTAGATGGGTCTTCGAGTGCTCCAGCGTTAATTTTCCTGCGGCATTGTTTCTGTTGCTGCCGCTGTTTTGGGGCTACATTGGAGATGAGAGAGCGGATTAGGCGGTGGTCTGTCCAGCAGTCATCAGCTCCTGTCATGGCGCGGGTGATGCGGACGTCCTTGCGGTCCCTCGCTCGGACGATGACGAAGTCCAGCAGATGCCAGTGCTTGGAGCGAGGGTGCTGCCATGAAGCCTTGTACTTGTCTCTCTGACGGAACAAGGTGTTGGTTATGACAAGGCCATGTTCTAAGCATTTCGACAGGAGGAGGGTACCGTTGGAGTTGGCTTTCCCTACCCCCTCTTTGCCGATCACACCTCCCCAAAGGTCTGTGTCCTTTCCAACTCTGGCGTTAAAGTCACCAAGGAGGATCAGCTTGTCGCCCGTTGGGACTCTGGACAGGGATTGTTCGAGGCTTATTTCTCTTATCTGGAAGGAGGAGAGCATGCCAGGAAATCTCAGACGCCGTAATTGTGACCATCTTCAAGAAAGGTGACAAGTCCGATTGCGGTAATTACAGAGGAATTTCCCTGCTGTCTGCCACAGGGAAAGTCATCGCAAGAATCCTCCTCAATCGCCTTCTCCCAGTGGCCGAAGAGCTCCTCCCAGAGTCGCAATGCAGATTCCGCCCACTAAGGGGCACAATGGACATTACAAGAGAAATGCAGGGAACAGCACCAACCGCTATACATGGCCTTCTTTGATCTCACAAATGCCTTCGACACTGTCAACCGTGAGGGATTATGGAGTGTCCTCCTCAAATTTGGCTGCCCTCAAGTTTGTCACTATCCTCCGCCTACTTCACAACGACCTGCAAGCTGTGATCCTGACCAACGGTTCCACCACAGACCCAATTCACGTATGAACCGAGGTCAAGCAAGGCTGCGTCATCGCACCAATGCTCTTCTCGATCTTCCTTGCTGCAATGCTCCATCTCGCCCTTAGTAAGCTCCCCACTGGAGTGCTAATTTACAGAACAAACGGGAAGCTGTTCAGCCTCCGTCGCCTCCAGTCCAGATCCAAGGTAGTCCCATCCTCTGTCATCGAATTACAGTATGCAGACTATGCTTGCGTCTGTATTCACTCTGAGATCGAACTCCAAACCATCGTCAACACCTTCGCCGAAGCGTACACTAAACATCCGTAAGACAAAGGGACTACACATCCATACCAACCTGCCCTCGCCACACAGTACAGCCTCCTGATTATCAAAATCCATGACAAAGCCTTGGACAACGTGGACCACTTTCCATACCTCGGGAGCCTACTGTCAACAAGGGCAGACGTCAACGACGAAGTCCAACACCGCCTTCAGTGTGCCAGTGCAGCCTTCGGTCGCCTGAGGAAGAGTGTGTTTGAAGACCAGGACCTCAAACCCGGCCCTAAGCTCATGGTCTACAGAGCAGCAGTGATACCTGCCCTGCTGTATGCCTCAGAGACATGGACCATGTACAGCAGGCACCTCAAAGCACTGGAGAGGTACCACCAACGCTGCCTCTGCAAGATCCTGCAAATCCATTGGCAGGATAGGCGCACCAATGTCCGTGTTCTTGCTCAGGCCAACATCCCCAGCATCGAAGCTCTGACCACGCTCAATCAGCTCCGATGGACGGGTCACATTGTCCGCATGCCCAGTACGAGACTCCCAAAACAAGCGCTCTACTCGGAGCTCCGGCACGGCAAGAGAGCCCCAGGTGGGCAGAGGAAACGCTTCAAGGACACCCTCAAAGCCTCCTTGAAAAGTGTAACATCCCCATCAACACCTGGCCCAAGACCGCACAAAGTGGAGAAGCATCCGGGAAAGCGCCGAACACCTCGGGTCTCTTCGGGAGCAAGCGGAAGCCAAGCGCAAGGAGCGCATGTCAACCCAAGCGCCCCACCCACCCGCCCCTTCAACCACCGTCTGCCCCACCTGTGACAGAGACTGTAGGTCCCGCATTGGACTCATCAGTCACCTGCAAACTCATTTTTAATGTGGAAGCAAGTCATCCTCGGTTCCGAGGGACTTCCTAAAAAGAAGAAAACATTAAATACATTTTTTTAAATGACATTTAAAATGAATTAAAATGACATTAAATTAATTATTTTAAACAAAAATTAAATTTTAAAAAATTATACTTTTTACAGGGCTAAAAATATTACCTTTTTTAAAAGTATTTTTAAAATTATAAATCAGTGAAAATTTTTAATTTTTTAATTTTTTAAAACTCTTACGCTGGTAAAAGCAGGCCATGCGCCTGCTTTTACCAAGCGTAAGATATTTAAAGATTTTCAGCAGGCGGAAGTTGTGCCCTGCCCACAGAGGCTCATCTCCTGGGGATGCATGCGATCTGTCAAGAGGATTCTTGACAGATCGCAAGTGCTGGGTTTTAGCGCATGCACTTCACATGCCTAAACCCGGCACTTGCGTGGCCCCTATGGGTGCATACACACCTCATACGCACCCGTGGGGGTTGGAAAATCTGGCCCATTATCTTTTGTAAGTTTGTGCTTCATGTGAAACAAAAGTTGACTTTTTGAAGTATATGTATTGGTGTGCCACAAGGTGAACAATGGACCCTTTTACCATTGGGGTAAACACTGGAAATAGAACAGCCTACACTTCATATCCTCTAGATCTCTCTAAATTGATGGAAAGCACCACGCTGACAGATCGTATTACTCCGGCTAAAATGCCAAATTTGAATTTATTATTGGAAGTAAAATTATAAGGGAACGCAAGGAGATTGAATCAGCAAATCTAAAATAACTAAGTCCGTAATTCTCATCAGTACTTCAGAATTGTTTTCTGAGGTTATGTAACAACTATTTTAGAATCCTTAAAGAAGTTTGTTTCAATATTCTAATATACCATACATGAGCATCATGGATTCCTGGTTCACCTCTATGATGTGGAACTGAATGGTTGAATTATTTAAACAGAAGTAATTGCTAGAGGCTAAATAACTAGCAGATCTTTGTGAGCATTACTTGCGATGAGCTGGAGGTTTTATATGAACAAGAGTGTTGTACCAAGTAATGTTAGCAGAGACACTGACATATCAGCATTTGGGGAAACCTTGGGATCGGCAAGCTCCAGCAAGGGCGTTTGGCAGTTTTCACCATCCAGGTGCACTTTCAGGTGAAGGTCCCCACTGTCTAGGAGCACCAGGATCAGATTCTTGGTGTTCCAGGAACATTGGGTAAGGAGGTTCTAGGAACACTGACAAGTCTTGGGATTTGGGATCACTGAAAGAGAGATCCTGGGACCTGGGAGTATTATTGATTGTCATCTCTGCATCTGGGAGCATAAGTGATGGTTCTGGGATCAGGGGACACCGAGAATGGAGCCTAGAGGTTTGTGGTCAATAATCAGGGTAATCTTTGAAGGTGGTTCAGAGCATAGGGGTTGGGGGGGGGCGGGCGCGGGTAGTGGGAGCGAGACATAGTCTGGCAATATTGGGAGTTGTAGGGATTTGACAGTATGGGGGGTGGGTGTAAACCTTGTGGAGAATGGGACACAGGAGATTGTGACTTAAACTGTCATTGGCCCTTTTAGATCCATCATGAAATGAGTAAGGGACATAGAATAATAATAGCAGATTTTAACGACCCTGAAAAAAACTGGTAAGAGGTAGCGAAAGGGGTACAGGAGATGGAGTTTTTACAATGTGTGCAGGACTCCTTTCTTACCCGGTATGTAAAAAGCCCAACAAGAGTGGGGCCACTACAGGATCTGGGAAATGAACCAGAACAGATAAGAGAAGTAAGCATGGGGGAACACCTAGGCAATAGCGATCATAACATAATAAGGTTTAAGATAAAAATTGAAGGACAAAATAAGAAAGACAAAGACCAAAGTAATAAATTGGTAAAAGCTGATTTTATGGGGATGAGAATGGAACTAGGTAATAGAAAATGGAAAAATTTACTGACATAAAGAAATAGAACAGCAGTGGGAAACATTTAACATGACGATCAAGAGAGTCCAGGAGAAATATATCCCACTAAAAACCAAGAAAAATCTAGCCAGTTATAGCACACCATGGATGAATAAAAAATGAGAGCAAAACTGAAACTAAAGAATAAGGCATACACTAAGTACACAGACAACAAATGAGAGGAAGACGAAAGAGAATGTGAAAAGTTTAGGAAAGAAGTCGAAAAAACAATTAGGAAGAGACCAAAGAGAAACAATAAAATTAAGTTACCAACAAATATAAAAACAAATAGCAAAGTATTCTACAGACACAAAAATAACAAAAGAAAAGTTAGGATGGGGATAGGCCCTCTAAGGGATGCACACGATAAACTCACAGGTAATGTCAGTGAAATGGCAAAAATATTAGTCTTAGTCATAACGTACAAAACTTATGATCAACGAGGAATATATTGATATAGTCACAGAGGCACAGAAGGAGGCCATCCGGGGGTATTCAATATTCAGGAAAGATAGGCAAAAAGGAAAGGGAGGTGGGGTAGCATTGCTGGTTAGAGGGGATTAACACAATTGTAAGGAAGGATATTAGCTCTGATGATGTGGAATCTGTATGGGTAGAACTGAGAAATACCAAGGGGCAGAAAACGTTAGTGGGAGTGGTATATAGACCTCCAAACAGTAATGCGGAGGTTGGGGATGGCATTAAAAGGGAAATTAGAGAAGCGTGCAATAAGGGCACAGCAGTCATCATGGGTGACTTTAATCTACATATAGATTGGGCTAACCAAATTAGTAACAATACTGGAGGAGGAATTCCTGGAATGTTTACGGGATGGTTTCCTGGACCAATATGTCGAAGAACCAACTAGAGATCAGGCCATCTTAGACTGGGTATTATGTAATGAGAAAGGATTAATTAGCAATCTTGCTGTACGAGGCCCCTTGGGTCGGAGCGATCATAATATGATAGAATTAATTAAGATGGAGAGTGAAGTAGTTGACTTGGAGACTAGGGTCCTGAATTTAAATAAAGGAAACTACGATGGTATGAGGCGCAAGTTGGGTAGGATTGATTGGGGAATGTCACTCAAAGGGTTGATGGTAGATAGGCAATAGCAAACATTCAAAGACCACATGGATGAACTACAGAATTTGTTCATCCCAGTTTGGCATAAAAATAAAACAAAAAAAGTGACAACCTCAACCGTGGCTAACAAGGGAAATTAGGGATAGCATAAGATCCAAGGAGAGGACATATAAATTGGCCAGAAAAAGCAGTAAACCTGAGGATTGGGAGCAGTTTAGGATTCAACAAAGGAGGACAAAGGGATTAATTAAGAAGGGGAAAATAGAATATGAGAGTAAGCTTGCAGGGAACATAAAAACTGACTGTAAAAGCTTTTATAGATATGTGAAGAGAAAAAGATTGGTGAAGTCAAGCGTAGGTCCCTTGCAGTCAGAATCAGGGGAATTTATAATGGGGAACAAAGAAATGGCAGACCAATTAAATACATATTTTGGTTCTGTCTTCACAAAGGAGGACACAAATAACCTGCCAGAGATGTCGGGCAACATAGGGACTAATGAGAGGGAGGAACGGAAAGAAATCAGTATTTGTAGGGAAATGGTGTTAGGGAAGTTGACGGGATTGAGGGCCGATACATCCCCAGGGCCTGATAATCTACATCCTAGGGTACTTAAGGAAGTGGCCCTAGAAATAGTAGATGCATTGCTGGTCATCTTCCAACATTCGATTGAATCTGGAACAGTACCCATGGATTGGAGGGTAGCTAATGTTACCCCACTATTCAAAAAAGGTGGTAGAGAGAAAACTGGGAATTACAGACTGGTAAGCCTCACATCGGTAGTGGGGAAAATGCTAGAGTCCATTATAAAAGATGTAATAGCAGAGCACTTGGAAAATAGTGACAGGATCGTTACAGCCTTCTGGACTCGATATCGAGTTCAACAATTTCAGATCATAACCTCGTCCCCTATTACATTTTTACTTATATTTTTTATCCACACCTTTGTTTTGGCCTTTCCCTCACCCCCCCTTCTTTTGGTCCTCTCTCCCACATGGCAGCTGTCCCCCATTCTGCCAGCGCATTTCACACCTAATCTAGAGCCGTCTTTTGTCTCCACTAGTCCTATCACCATCTCGTCTCGTTTTGAATACCTCTTAATGTCTCTTCTCTTTTGTTCTCTCCCAGCCTGGCCTCTTAATCTATTTCATTTCCTGTGCTTCTTTAGTCTTGACAAAGGGTTTTCACCCGAAACGTTGACTCTGTTTTCTCTCCACGAATGTTGCCTGGCCTGCTGAGTTTTTCCAGCATTTTCTGTTGTTATTTCGGACAAAGTCAACATAGATTTACAAAAGGTAAATTGTGCATGACTAATCTACTGGAATTTTTTGAGGATGTAACTGGTAAAATAGATAAGGGAGAACCAGTGGATGTGGTGTATTTGGACTTTCAAAAGGCTTTCGATAAGGTCCCGCATAAGAGATTAGGGTGTAAAGTTAAGGCACATGGGATTGGGGGCAAGGTATTGACTTGGATAGAGAACTGGTTGACAGACAGAAAGCAAAGAGTTGGAGTAAACGCGTCTTTTTCCGAGTGGCAGGCAGTGACTAGTGGGGTACCGCAGGGATCAGTCCTTGGACCCCAGCTATTCACAATATATATTAATGATCTAGGCAAGGGAACTAGATGTAATATCTCCCAGTTTGCAGACGACACAAAGCTGGGTGGGCGCGTGTGCTGTGAGGAGGATGCCGAGAAACTCCAGGATGATTTGGACAGGTTGGGTGATTGGGCAGAAGCATGGCAGATGCAATATAACGTGGATAAATGCGAGGTTATCCACTTTGCTGTCAAAAACAGGAAGGCAGATTATTATCTGCATGGCAATAGATTGGGAGAAGGGGAAGTGCAACGAGACCTGGGTGTCCTTGTGCACCAGTCACTGAAGGTAAGCATGCAGGTGCAGCAGGCGGTTAAGAAGGCAAATGGTATGTTGGCCTTCATAGCGAGAGGGTTTGAGTACAGGAACAAGGATGTCTTGCTGCAGTTGTACAGGGCCTTGGTGAGACCACACCTTGAGTATTGTGTGCAGTTTTGGTCACCTTATCTGAGGAAGGATGTTCTTGCCATGGAGGGAGTTCAGCGAAGATTCACCAGACTGATACCTGGGATGGCAGGAATGACGTATGAGGAGAGATTGGGTCGATTGGGCTTATACTCACTGGAATTTAGAAGAATGAGAGGGGATCTCATTGAAACTTATGAAATTCTGACAGGACTGGACAGACTAGATGCAGGAAGGATGTTCCCGATGTTCGGGGTGTCCAGAACCAGGGGTCACAATCTAAGGATAAGGGGTAAGCCATTTAGGACAGAAATGAGGAGGAATTTCTTCACCCAGAGAGTGGTGAACCTGTGGAATTCTCTACCACAGAAGGCAGTAGAGGCCAATTCATTAAATATATTCAAGAAGGAGTTGGATATATTTCTTAAGGCTAAAGGGATCAAGGGATATGGGGAGAAAGCAGGGACAGGGTACTGAATGTGGATGATCAGCCATGATGCATTGAATGGCGGAGCAGGCTCGAGGGGCTGAATGGCCTATTCCTGCTCCTATCTTCTATGTTTCTATTCGGCCCATCGGGTCCGTACCGGCTCTCTACAGAGCACTCCAGTCAGTGCAATTCCCCCGCTCTATTCCTGTAGCCCTGCAAGTTCATTTCCCTCAAGTGCCTATTCAGTCTCCCCATGAAATATTGAGGTCTCCGCTTCCACCACTTCCGTCAGCTGCGAGTTCCAGGTCCTCACCACTCGCTGCGTAAAAAAGTTTTCCCTCACCTTCCCCCGTATCTCTTGCCCAAAACCTTAAATCTGTGTCCCCTAGTCCTTGTACCATCAACTAGTGGGAACAGCCTTTCCCCGTCTAGCCTATCCAAACCCATCATAATCTTGTACACCTCTATCAAATCACCCCTCAATCTCCTTTGCTTTAATGAAAACAAATCCAGCTTCTCCAACCTGTCCTTGTAGCTAAGATCCCCCATCCTTGGAACCATTCTGGTAAATCTCCTCTGCACCCTCTCAAGTGCCTTCACATCCGTCCTAGCGTGTGGTGACCAGAACTGGATGCAATACTCCAGTTGTGGCCTAACCAGAGCTTTATAAAGGTTCAGCATAACATCTTTACTTTTGTACTCAATACCTCTATTTATGAAGCCCAAGATCCCATATGCTTTGCTAACCACTCTCTCAATATGTCCCGCCATCTTCAGGGACCTATGCACGTTAACTCCCAGGTCCCTCTGCCCCTGCACTCTCTTTAAAACTGTGCCATTAAGTGTATATTGCCTCTCCCTGTTCCTTCTGCCAAAATGCATCACCTCACACTTCTCTGTATTAAATTCCATCTGCCACTTGTCTGCCCATTCTGCTAGCCTTTCTATGTCCTGTTGCAGTCGATTGGCATCATCATCACTTTGCCACACCCCCAAGTTTGGTGTTATCAGCAAATTTAGAAATTCTACTCTGTATTCCAATATCCAGGTCATCAAAAAAAGCAGTGGCCCCAGCACTTACCCTTGGGGAACACCATTGTGTACCATCCTCCAGTCTGAAAAACAGCCATTTACCACAACTCGCTGTTTTCTGTCCTTAAGCCAATTCCTTATCCAAGCTGCCACTCACCCACCTATTGCATGAGCCTCAGTTTTGGTAACCAGTCTTCTATGTGGTACTTTGTCAAATGCCTTCCTAAAATCCATGAAGACAACATCCATTGCATTCTCTTCATCAATCCTCCCTGTTACTTCATCAAAAAATTCAATTAGATTAATCAAACACGATCTGCCTTTTACAAATCCGTGTTGGCTCTCCTTAATTAGCTTAAACCTCTTCAAGTGCCCATTAATTATTTCCTTAATTATTGTTTCTAAGACTTTACCCATCCCTGATGTTAAACTGACCGGCCTGTAATTACTAGGATTGTCCTTGCACCCTTTCTTGAACAGTGGTGTCACATTTGCCACTTTCCAATCCTCAGGCACCTCGCCGGAACGAGGGAAGATTGGAAAATTATGGCAAGCCCTTCCGCTATCTCCTCCCCGAATTCCCTTAGGAACCTGGGATGCAAGCCATCTGGACCAGGCAACTTATCCACTCTAAGCATACCCAGTCTTTCTAGTACATCCTGTCTATCAATTTTCACCCCTTCCATTGCTTCTACCTTTTCCACTTCTACCGATATTTTGTCAGCATCCACCTCCTTAGTAAACACTGATACAAAGTACTCATTGAGCATTTTAGCCTTGCCCTGCGCCTCTAAGCATATATCACCTTCTTCGTCCCTAAGAGGACGCACCTCGCCTCTTACTATTCGCTTACTGTTTACATGCCGGTAGAAGATTTTTGGGTTTCCTTTTATGTTAACTGCCATTCTACTCTTTCATTCTCTCTTTGCCAATCTTATTTTCATCTTCACTGCCCCTCTCAACTTACTGTATTTGGTCTGGTTCTCCCTTGAAGAATTCACCTGACATTCATCATACACTTTTTTTTTGTGTTTCATCATCTTCTCTATCTACGTCATCATCCAAGGAGCCCTTGCTTTGGTTCCCTCACCCTTCTCTCTTGTTGGAATGTACCTAGCCTGTACTTGGAACATCTCCTCCTTAAAGATCACCCATTGTTCCGTTACAGTTTTTCCTGTCAGTCTTTGGTTACATTTTACCCTGGCTAGATCCTTTTGCATCCCATTGAAGTTAGCCCTATTCCAGTTTAGAAGTTCCACTCTAGATTGTTCCTTGCTCCTCTCCATTGCTAATCTAAATCTTATGATACGATGATCACTCGTACCCAAGTGTTCTCCCACAGACACTTGGTCGACCTGGTCCACCTCATTCCCCAGCACCAAATCCAGCAATGCCTCCTTCCTAGTTGGGCCAAGAACATACTGGTCAAGGAAATTCTCCTGAACACATTTCAGAAATTTCTCTCCCTCCTTTCCCTTTACCCTAGCATTATCCCAATCGATCTTTGGGTAATTGAAGTCCCCTAATATCACTACTCTATAGCTCTTGCATATCTCTGCGATTTCCCTGCAGTTTTCCTTCTCTACCTCCCTCTCACTGTTTGGAGGCCTGTAGAATACCCCCAATAACGTGATCATACCCTTTTTGCTCCTCAACTCTAACTGTCCCCTCAAGAACATCCTCTCTTTCCAACACTACAATGTCTTCCTTAATCAGCACTGACAACCCACCTCCCTTTTTTCCTTCCCTATCTTTTCTGAACACCTTGTACCCTTGAATATTAAGTGCCCAGTCCTCAAACGTTTTTAAGTCACGTTATTGCCACACGGCTAATTGTGCTTGTAGCTCACCAACCTTATTCACCACACTTTGTGCATTTACGTACATGCATTCTAAACCCATTTTTGAATTTTTCGTAGTCTTAGTCTGCTCCTATCGAATATGGTACTACTTTCTTCTCTAGTACTATCCAACACACTCACTCTTTTATGCACCTTATTCCTCTTTTCTACTCCTGTATGTTGGTGCCTATCCCCCGCCAAGCTAGTTTAAACCCTCCCCACGGGAATATTGGTCCCGACTCTGTTGAGGTGTAACTCGTCCGGCTTGTACAGGTCCCACTTTCCCCAGAAATGGTCCCAATGTTTCAGGAATCTAAAGCCTGCCCTCCTGCACCATCTCTCCAGCCACGCATTCAACTCTTCTATCCTCCTATTCCTGTACTCCCTAGCACGTGGTACTGGGAGTAATCTGGAGATTACTACCTTTTGAGGTCCTGCTTTTGAATCTCTTTCCTAGCTCCCTATAGTCTGCCTGCAGGACCTCATCGCTCTTTCTGCCTATGTCGTTGGTACCGATATGGACAACGACTTCTGGCTGTTCACCCTCCCCCCTCAGTGTCCTGCAGCCGCTCAGTGACATCCTTGACCCTGGCACCAGGGAGGCAACATGCCATCCTGGAGTTTCATCTGCATCCACACCTATCTGTTCCCCTAACCAATGAATCCCCTATCACTATTAAATAATTAGTTTGCTCGGTATTTACCAGGGAGACCAACATTGTGGACGTGACATTAAAAGAAGAGATCAAAAAAGATACAGGAGACTTTGGTTTATCCGGAGGTTGTATGTCCTGAAACCTCGATCTACCGGCAGAAATCAGGAGTCGTTCTGTTAGGTTGTTTTTCTTCTCGTGGCTTTTTTTTTCCCCCAACAGTCAGGCTTTGGAAAGTCCTCTGAAGCTGTTGCTAAGCTACAGAGACGCTTCCAAGGTACGGGCCGACTGTTTGAAGCTGTTGCTAAGCAACAGTGTTTGTTGTCAGATACGCCGTATGCTTCAACATTAACTTTGTATGTCCGGCAGTTTTGATAGATCGGCAACAGCTCGGTCCCGTCGGTGCCGGATATAACAAAGTTTCCTGTATAAAGAAATTTAAGATAGAAAGGGGGGAAATAATTGATAAACTAATCAAACTTGGAGCTTAAAACCCTTGGTCCGGATGGATTGCATGCGCTTATTAAAAGTAATTAGGGAAGAGATAACAGAGGCACTATTGCAGCTAATCTGATTCCTATATTTAAAAAGGGAGATAGAACAAGTCCAGGGAACTGTAGACCAATTGGCTTAATGTCGGTGGTAGGAAAGATAATGGAATCCTTACCCAAAAATGTAATAGCAAAACACCTAGACACTGAAAATATAATAGAGTTGTTAGTATGGATTTCCAAAGGGAAGGTAATGCTTGATCAACCTTATTAAATTCTTCAAAGAAATATCAAAGGGTAGATAAGGGTAATGTTGTAAACATAATATATTTGGATTTCCAAAAGGCCTTCAATAAGGTACTGCATAGTAGCCTCATGACTAAGATCAAAACATGTGGAGTCAGGGGACAAGTAGCAGAATGGACAGCAAGCTGGCTACAAAACAAAACTGGGAATAAGGGTTAAAGGTAGTGACGCAGACCGGGAAGTGGTGTTCCACAAGGATCGGTGCTGGGACTACCGTTGTTCACCATTTACATTAACGATTTGGACGTGGAAGTTGGAAGTACTATTTCAAAATTTGCCAATGACACCGAATTGGGGGGTGTAGTAAATACAGAGAGGTCAGTGACAAAATACAGGAAGACATTAATAAACTTGCAGAATGGTCGTCTAATTGGCAAATGAACTTTAATATAGATAAGTGAGATGGTACATTTTGGTAGCAAGAATAAGAAGGCCACATACTTCTTGGGAAATAAGTGTCTAAATGGGGTAGAGGAACAGAGGGATCTGTGGGTACAAATACATAAATCACTAAAAGTAGTGACGCAGATTAATAAGTCCATTAAAAAAGCAAACAAAGTACTGGAGTTCATTTCTAGTGGGAAAGAATTGAAAAGCAGAAGTTATTTTAAAGTTGTATAGAACCTTGGTTAGATCACACTTGGAGTAGTGTGAACAGTTCTGGTCTCCATATTATAAAAATGAGATAGAGACACTGGAGAAGGTGCAAAGAAGATTTACTCGAATGATACCAGAACTGAGAGATTATACCTGACATGGCTTCATAAAAAGGTCATGTCTTACAGATCTATTTGTATTTTTTGAAGAAGTTACGAAGTTGGTGGATGAGGGAAGCCCAGTAGACATTGTCTACTTAGACTTCCAAAATGCTTTTCAGAGGTTTCTCTATAAGATTGAAGCCTCTAGTATTAGTGGTAATATATTGAGTTGGATTGAGAACTGCCTGACAGGACGTAGGCAAAAAGTTGTTATAGATAGATTTGGATCTGTTTGTGGACTGGTCACCAAGGGTGTCCCACAGGGATCAGTGTTGGGATCGTTGCTGTTTACTATTTTTATTAATGATCTGGATGTAGGTGTTGGGTTCATAATCTTCAAATTTGCAGAAAATACTAAGATATGTGTGAGTTAGGACTGTAGATGTTGCTCGTCTGCTTCAGGCAGATCTTAATGTGTTTGGAGATTCGGCTCATGACTGGCAAATGATGCTTAACTTGGATAAGTGCAGTGTTCCGCATGTGGGCCAGGCAAATGCTCAGCATTCATACACCCTTCAGGGAAAAGTATTAAGGAAGGTGGAGAAAGAGGGATCTGGTCATTCTAGTGCCTACATCTCTAAAGGTACCCGAGCAATGCCATGAAGCGATAGCTAGAGCAAATAAGGTGTTGGGCTACATTCATAGGACAGTTGAGTATAAGACGAGGCATATTATTTTGTCCTTGTACAAGACCTTGGCCTGCACAAGACACTTGGAATACTGTGTCCAGTTTTGGTCTCCTCGCATGCTGGGTGATAGGCTTTGGAAAAGGTGCAGAGGAGGGCTACTAGACTAATTCCCAGTATAAAGCATCTTGGTTATCAAGGTAGGATAAAAGAGTTAGGACTTAGTTTAGAGAAGCGTAGACTTCGGGGCAATCTGATTAGGGTTTAAAAGTTGAAGGGAATAGATTGTGTTTCAGTTGACCGTTTATTCCCATTAAATAGGTTAGGGAGAACCAGGAGTCACAATTTTAAGTTGTGTAAGGCCAGATCTAGGTGAGATGTTAGGAGGTGGTTCTTTTCCCAGAGAATAGTGGACCTCTGGAACAGGCTGCCGTCCCATGTGGTGTACACCGACTCGCCAAATTCCTTCAAGCGAGAGCTGGACCTGTTTCTGTTTGGGGAGGACATCACCTCTTACAAAAGGTAGGTAATTCAGGGAAACTAGGCTGAATATAGAAAGTTCAGAGGGGAAGTGAAAAAAGAAATGAGGGGCAAAGAGAGAGTATGAGAATAGACTGGCAGCTAACATAAAAGGGAATCCAGAAGTCTTCTATAGGCATATAAATAGTAAGAGGAGGGGCGGGGCCTATTAAGGACCAAAAAAGAGGCCTACGCATGGAGGCAGAGGGCATAGCTGAGGTACTAAATGAGTACTTTGCATCTGTCTTTACCAAGGAAGAAGATGCTGCCAAAGTCATAGTGAAAGAGGAGGTAGTTGAGATACTGAATGGGCTAAAAATTAAAGAGGAGGTACTAGAAAGGCTGGCTGTACTTAAAGTAGATAAGGCACCAAGACAAGAGGATGCATCCTAGGATGCTGAGGGGAATAAAGGTGGAAATTGCGGAGGTACTGACGACAATCTTCCAATCCTCCTTGGATACGGGGTTGGTGCCAGAGGACTGGAGTACTACAAATGTTACACCCTTGTTCAAAAAAGGGTATAAGGATAAACCTAGCAACTACAGGCCAGTCAGTTTAGCCTTGGTGGTGGGGAATCTTTTAGAAACAATAATCAGGGACAAAATTAACAGTCACTTGGACAAGTGTGGATTAATTAAGGAAAGCCAGCACGATTTGTTAAAGGCAAATCATGTTTAACTAACTTGATTGAGTTTTTTGACGAGGTAACGGGGAGGGTTGATGAGGACAATGCGGTTGACGTGGTGTACATGGCTGTCAAAAAGACGTTTGATAAAGTGCCACATAATAGGTTTGCCAGCAAAGTTGAATCCCATGGAATAAAAAGGACAGTGGCAGCATGGATATGAAATTGGCTAAGTGTCAGGAAACAGAGAGTAGTGGTGAACAGTTGTTTTTTGGACTGGAGGAAGGTACACAGTGGTGTTCCCCAGGGGTCGGTACTAGGACCACTGCTTTTCTTGATGTATATTAATGACTTGGACTTGGGTGTACAGGGCACAATATCAACATTTGCAGATGACACAAAACTTGACCAGTGAGGAGGATAGTGATGGACTTCAAGAGGACATAGACAGGCTGGTGGAATGTGCAGACATGTGGCAGATGAAATTTAATGCAGAAAAGTGCAAAGTGATACATTTTGGTAGGAAGAACGAGTAGAGGCAATATAAACTAAAGGGTACAATTCTAAAGGGGGTGCAGGAACAGAGAGACCTGGGGGGTATTATGTGCACATCGTTGAAGGTGGCAGGGCAGGTTGAGAAAGCGGTTAAAAAAAGCATACGGGATCCTGGGCTATAGAGTACAAAAGCAACAAAGTTATGATGAACCTTTTATAAAACACTGGTTCGGCCACAACTAGAGTATTGTGTCCAATTCTGGGCACCGCACTTTAGGAAGGATGTGAAGGCCTTAGAGAGGGTGCAGAAAAGATTGGTTCCAGGGATGAGGGACTTCAGATATGTGGATAGACTGGAGAAGCTGGGGTTGTTCTCCTTAGAGCAGAGAAGGTTGGGAGGAGATCTGATAGAGGTGTTCAAAATCATGAGGGGTCTAAACAGAGTAGATAGAGACAAACTGTTCCCATTGGCGGAAGGGTCGAGAACCAGAGGACACAAATTTAAGGTGATTCAATTATGGCTTTCAAAAGGGAATTGGATAAGTACTTGAAAGAATTTTTTTTTCAGGGCTACGGGGAAAGGGCGTGGGACTGGGACTAGCTGACGTGCTCTTGCAGAGAACAGGCTCGATGGGCCGAAAGGCATCCTATGCTGTAACCATTCTATGATTTTAATTCAGGGCCAGAGTGATTGCCTAAATGGGTCGGAGAGGAATTACCAGATTTCCACCCCCCCCCCCCCCCCCCCCAATTGGCTTGAGTTTTTAATCTGGTTTTTCGCCTCTCCCAGGAAATCACATGATTATGGCTGGGGTGAGGAGTGTATATATTGTGATATACACAATGGCCCAGAAATTCGGGTCGGGGGCTTCCCGCGGGTGCAAGCCCCCGACCTACACTTACCTAGCGCGCCGGCAGTTGACCTCTTGGCCTGCGTGGAATTCCTCTCCGAGGCCTGTCCCAGAGGCCGGCGCGCTATACTGGCGTGTCCCAGGGGCGTAGTTAGTGCGAAGCGTCCCCTGGGATCATGTGAGCAACAGGCAGCCAATCGGAGCAGGGAATGCTCCATTCATAAGTCTTGACAGATAGACCTGTCAAAACGTATAAATGCTGAGGCTGTAAAACTGTACTTTACCTTCAAATAATTTTTTTTTTAAATCACACTTTGTAAATAAACTATAAATGACATTAAATAACTATTTTAAACAAAAATTTAAATTTTTGAAAAAAATAATTTTATTAAAAAACGGGGCTAAAAATAAACTTACCTTGCTTTAAAGTATTTAAAAGTAAAAAAACTTGTGGAAAAAATGTTTTAATTTTAAATAATTGACCACTTACCTTTGAAAATGAAGTCCTTACGGCTGCTTTTTACATTTCTAAAATGTACAGACTTATCCGCACATTAAAACCTGAAAAAAAAAGGAAGTTCAACGCGCGCGCGCAGACTCCCGCGCACACGCGTTCAACCTCTGAACCCCTTGGTTCAGAGGATCGGAAGTGCCGGTTTCCCGCGCATGTGTAGTGCATGCAAGATTCCGGCACTTCCATCGGGTCCACGCGTGAGTACTCCGTCCGTACTCACGCGTTGGGACCCGAATTTCTGGGCCATTGTGTCACAATTGTGTGGGACAGGCTGGGTGGACCAGAGGGTCTTTACCTGTCCATCATTGGTCGTATACAACAGAAAATGCTGGAAAAACGCAGGCCAGGCAACATCCGTGGAGAGAAAATAGAGTCAATGTTTCGGGGCAAACTCTATTGTTCGTGTACCTATTGGGAAAGATTGAACAGCCTGGGCTCTTTTCTCTAGAAAAGAGAAGACTGAGGGGTGACTTGATAGAGGTCTTTATGATTAGGAAAGGGTTTGATAGGGTAGACATAGAGAAAATGTTTCCACTGGTGGGGAGACCAGAACTAGAGGACATAAATATAAGATAGTCACTAATAAACCAGTAGGAATTCAGGAGAAACCTCTTTATCCAGAGAGTGGTTACAATGTGGAACTCGCTACCACAAGGAGTAGTTGAGGTGAATAGCATTGATACATTTAAGAGGAACCTAGATAAACACATGAGGGAATAAGGAATAGAAGGATATGTTGATAGGGTTAGATGGAAAAGGTTGGGAAGGAAGTTCATGTGACTGGCATGGACCTGTTGGGCTGATGGCCTGTTTCTGTGCTGTAAATACTGTGTAACTTGTTCCAGTCAAATAAGATGACTCACTGATGAGAGAAAGTGTATTGTGTTCCTTATTTTTTATTACACAAAGACGAGTTCTACGGATTGAATTATGTGAACCCCATCATAACTGTTGCTCTTTATGTTTATGCAATGTGAATAAAAGCTGCTTAATGATTTGTATCTGGCCTTTTTCAACAAGTATTTGCTCAGCCTGCATTTGGAGAGATTGAAGGACGAATGCGAAAGACACAAGATGGTGCCATTGTTACAACCCCAGGGAGTTATATACACAGACCTGAATTTGTAACAATACCCATTACTACAGTACTGGGGCTGATTCAAATTAGACAAAATTTGGTGTATAAAATGATGTAAATTAGATCAATTTTAATTTTTTTTTCTTCATCCATAATAAAAATATAATGAACTTTGTTTAGTCTATTGGCTCAATGAATAGCTTTGCTGTCCATAAAATGGTTGCAGCCATCGCCTACATACCTTGACCGCACTTTAAAGTAATTTGTTGCATGTGAAGCACTTTGGGAAGTTTGTGCAAGATTACAATCCTTGTAGGATTTCTATTTGGTGTCTATTGAGTCTTTCCTGTGGGGATCACTGGTATTTGTTGATGCTTATGATTGTGACTTAATACTGGAAATCTCTGTTCCTCAGACTATATAAAGCATAATAATGTAGTCTGTTTCAGAAGGACGGCACAGATTAAAGGGAAAACTGCACATTTGAAGTGACTGTGTACAAGAAAGTAACTTTTAATCTGATTTTTCTAATAGTAGCTAGTACAGTAGCGGCAACGGTTAACACACTTGAACCACATTCTTAAGTCAACTGAATCACTGTTAAAGTTCTCATACACACGTGTGTAGCATTTATGATTTTGTGTTCTTTATTTTTTGTTAAAGCTTATTTTGTTTCGAAGGTATATAGGAATACCTGTACTGATATCTGAAATGTGGAACTAAGCTATTCAAGCAAAATGCCCTGAAAAGAATAAGCTTCAGCTATTGTGGAAAATTTTCAGTGTACAATGTAATCCATTATGATGCATATTCGAGTCACAGTAGCACAGGGTAATGGAGTACTAAAACTAAAGCATTTCACCATGGTGTGTGATAGGCATTTGTACCTGCAGCCCTCGCACATTCAGAGTGTTCCACGTGTATCCCATAGAAGTTGGGTTTAGAGCAGCATCTACTGAGGCTTCAGAGAAGATCACTTGCCTGTTCCCTTTGCTGCAGATGGTAACTGTGACACAGAACGGAGAAGAGAGAGAAAATGAATTTAAAAAATAATAAAAAATAACACTAAGAAGGGGCCGAAGACCCAATGAAGAGAGAGTGACATGGGTGCAGGCTGCAGTTCGACCTTGGTAGGTGGGGTGGGGGCAAGAGTGGGCAGGCTGAAGCTGTGGGAAGATGGTGGGGAATATGAAGAAGGGATAGAAAATGGAAAGGAATGAGGGAACAGGCTTGAAGGTAGGAGAGAGGGCAACAAGGCAGGGGGGGAATTCTTACTGGTGGTGTGTTTGGCTGGGAGATGGATATTAAGGGGCACAACACTGCCACCTAGTGTTGGAAGATCTGCAAGGTGAGTAAGTATATCAATTTAAAAGCACTTGGCACGTTAAAACTAAGGCGTTGTCCCCAGGCATGCTGTCCAACCTGAGCTATCTCTATCTCCTTCCCATCTGATGCCCCCTGATATGTGATGTGGTTAATTTCTCACCATCTCACCCCATGCATCTGCCCACCACCGGCTCTGGCCTCTCAGTGGGATAACTGGACTATGTGGGTCCAGTTATCCCACTGCCTGCTAACCTGCTTTCATTGAAAACTCTTGTTAACCGTACTCCAAAGGGAACTCCCATTATAGCACCTGTAGTGCCGATTACACCTGTAGGTTATGGGCATCACACATTCACTCAGTCTGTGTGATACACATAGTAGGTGCTGTTGTACAGATATAAATGTGGTTGATTTGTTGAACTGTAGTTAGTTTTTGTTGGTTTTGTGAGAGGATAAAAACATAAGAAATAGGAGCAGGAGTAGGCCATTTGGCCCTTTGAGCCTGCTCCGCCATTCAATAAGATCACGGCTGATCTTCTACCTCATCTCCACTTTTCTGCCTTCCCTTAATATTCAAAAATCTATCGATCTCTGTCCTGAATATACTCAACGACTGTTCCAGTTGAAGATTGGGGAGGTACAAGACTCTGCTCAGCAGGAGGATGGTGACTTGATCTAGGTTGGGGGGAGGGAAGGAGGAGGCTCAGTTTGTGTTGAGGGAGAGAAGGCCACGTTTATCTTTCTGCTGGTGGGGCTGGGCTAATGCGTTTTGTCCTGCAGGGGGAAGGCTGAATATTTCACTGGTTTGGGGGGGGGGGGGGGCGCGTTGTATTAAGTTTTCTCAGTGGGGATAAGGTAGAAGGCTAGGTTTGTTCTCACTAGACCTTTAACATGTTGAGCATCCCAAGGTGCTTTGCAGATGGCGATGGGAAAGGAATGCTGAACCAAGAAGAGAGGGATTAGGAAATGGTGCAGGAAGCTTGGCTGAAGAATGGCTTTGAGACTACTTTTAAAGATGGAAAGAGAGGTGTAGAGACAGTGGCCTAAGGAGAGAGTTCCAGAGAACAGGACCAATGTAAGTAAGGCCTATCTCAAGTGAAGGAAGGCGGGGGGGGTGTGAATCAAAGGCCAGATTCACAAGGACAGAGTGTTGAGTGGGTAACTGGACTGAAGAAGTACGTAGAGGTAAGGTGCAATGAGGCTGTAGATGGATCTATAGACCAGGACGAGGATTTTAAATTTAGAGATGAGGAATCGGTCAAGGGCCGCGAGGACAAGGGTGATGAATGACTTGGACTTATTGCAGGACAGGACATGAGTGGTGGAGTTTTGGGCACGTTGGAGTTTATGAAGAGAGGAAGATGGGATGCCAGTGAGAAGGTGTTTGGAGTCTGGAAGTGACGATCTTGTAGCAGGGTTTCAATGGGTCAACGATTGAGGTAGAGGCAGAGGTGGGCAATGTTGCGGCATTAGAAGTAAGCAATTTTGGTGATGCATAGAATGTAAGGTTTAAAACTCAGCTCACGATCAAATATTGCGTCAAAATTCTGAACAGTCTGGTTGAGAGAAGGGAGGTGATTGGAATCAGTGTCGAGGGAGCCCAAGACACTGGTTTCAGTCTTCCTAATGTTGAGTTGGGGGAGAATGTGGCAGGTAAGCAATCAGACCACATTGAGGTAGTTGAAGGAAGTGACTGAGAGTTAGAATTGGACATCAGTATACATGTGAAAGTGAACCATGCCTGTGAAAGATGTCGCCAAGGAACAGTGTGTAGATTTGGTAGAGAAGAGGGCCGATGATAGATCTTTGGAGGACTTAAGAGCCCGGTGATGAGGGAGAGTCGCTGGCTGCATTCCAATAGGTCGCAATGGAACTCTGCAAGGGTTGTCCCATGGAGGTGGACAATGTAGGAAAGGCATTGGAGTAGAATGGTGTGATCTTTTGTGTTGAATGTTGTAGCTGGGTCCAAGAGGGCAAGCAGGGATAAAGCACCACAATCACAGTTACAGAGGATGTCATTCAAGACTTTGGCAAGTGTCATTTCAGTATTGAGAATGGCAGTAGTCTGATTAGAGGGGTTCAAACAGGTAATTTCAGGAGAGGTGGGCACAGAGCTTATAGGGGCAAGTTGTTCAACATCCGTGGAGAGGAAAGGCAGATTGAAAATGGGATGATAATTAGAGAGGACAGATGTGAAGAATAGATGACTTTTTAAGGCGTGGGGTGATAATTTTGATGGGGAGAGGCACAGTGCCCGACAAAAGTATGTGGACTTGGAAAGATAGTTGAGTGGGGAGGGGCACGAGAGAGCATGTGGTTAGTCTCATGGATGAGCTGAGTTTGGAGCGGGTGAAATTGGAAAAAAGGGCTGGGTTGCAGGATTGGAGTGGGCAAGTGACGAGGTTAGGGGTAAAAGATGAGGAAATGATGGAGGCAGCTAAGTAGATGGCCTTGACCTTTTGATATGAAGAAATCCGTAAGCTGTTTATAATTGGTGTTAGCGGGGAACCGAGAGGTTTAAGGAAGTGGCTGGTCATTGAGTAGAGGAGCTTAGATTGTCTTTACCTATGGGGATGATCCTGAAATAATATGCAGTTTTGGGTGGGGGAGTGAATATTAAAGGTGAGGTTGAGGGAGGACAGGAGAGTAGTGCAATCGGAGAGGAAGCTAGCGTATGAAGATGTAGGTTAGGAACAACTAGGATGAGAAGCTGTGTGATGCAGAGGTTGAGACGAGAGCAGAGAGGACATCTCAAAGAAAGCTGGCATTCGACTAGGGAGGGTAAATGAGGAGTGTGAAGGGTGAGGTGTTTGAAGGAGAGTTGAGAGTTTCCTTTTGTAGAAAGAATGAAAGAACTAGCATTTATATAGTGCCTTTCATGACCTCGGGACATCCCAAAGCACTTTACAGCCAAGGAAGTACTTGTTTAAAGTTTAGTTACTGTTGTAATGTAGGAAAAGCACAACCAATTTGTGCACAGCAAAGTCCCAAAAACAGCGATGAGATAATCTATTTTAGTGATGTTGGTAGAGGGATAGATATTGCCCCTGGACACCAGGGAGAATTCCCCTGCTCCTCTTCGAATAGTCCTCTGGGATCATTTACGAGGGAAGATGGGACCTCAGTTTAACGTCTCATCCAAATGACGGAACCTGTGGTAACTCTGTTGGACGGAGTATCAATCAGGAAATAGTTGAGGCTTGTAATAAGGGAGCATCTATAATTATGGGGGATTTTAACTATTATATTAATTGGACAAATCAAATTGGGCAGGGCTGCCTTGAGGATGAGTTCATTGAGTGTATTAGGGATGGGTTTCTTGAGCAGTATGTAACTGAACCGACCAGGGGGCAGGCAACCTTAGATCTGGTCCTGTGTAACGAGACAGGATTAATTCAAAATGTCCTAGTAAAGGATCCCCTTGGAATGAGTGACCATAACATGGTTGAATTCCATATTCAATTAGAGGGTGAGAAGGTTGGATCTCAAACAAGCGTGCTGAGCTTGAATAAAGGAGACTATGAAGGTATGAGAGCGGAATTGAGTAGAGTGGATTGGGAAAATAGATTAAAGGGTAAGACGATACATGATCAGTGGTGTACATTTAAGGAGTTATTTTACAACTTCCAAAAAATATATATTCCACTGAGAAGAAAAGGGTGTAAAAGAAAAGACAGCCATCCGTGGCTAAGTAAAGAAATTAAGGATAGTATTCGACTAAAAACAAGGGCATATAAGATAGCCAAATCTAGTGGGAGGATAGAGGATTGGGAAAACTTTAAAAGACAGCAAAAAATAACAAAAAGATTGATTAAGAAAGGGAAGATAGATTATGAAAGTAAATTAGCAAAAAATATAAAAACAGATAGTAAGAGTTTTTATAGTTATATAAAAAGAAAAAGGGTGGCTAAAGTAAATGTTGGTCCCTTCGAGGATGAGACCGGGAAATTAATGGTGGGAAATATGGAGATGGCAAAAACACTGAATGAATATTTTACATCAGTCTTTACAGTAGAAGACAATAAGAATATCCCAACACTGGACAAACAGGGGGCTAAAGGGGGGGAGGAGCTAAACACGATCAAAATCACTAAGGAAGTGGTACTCGGTAAAATAATGGGACTCGAGGCGGATAAATCACCTGGACCTGATGGCTTACATCCTAGGGTCTTGAGGGAAGTGGCGGTAGGGATTGTGGATGCATTGGTAATAATTTTCCAAAACTCCCTGGACTCGGCAATGGTCCCGGCAGACTGGAAAACTGCTAATGTAACACCCTTATTTAAAAAGGGCAGTAGACAGAAGGCTGGAAACTATAGACCGGTTAGCCTAACATCTGTAGTAGGTAAAATTTTGGAGTCCATTATTAAGGAGACAGTAACAGGACATTTGGATAATCATAATTTAATAGGACAAAGTCAGCATGGTTTTATGAAGGGGAAGTCATGTTTGACAAATTTGCTGGAGTTCTTTGAGGAAGTAACGTATAGGGTGGATAAAGGGGAACCAGTGGACGTAGTGTATTTAGACTTCCAAAAGGCATTTGACAAGGTGCCACACAGAAGATTATTGCTTAAGATAAAGAATCATGGGATTGGGGGTAATATTCTGGCATGGATAGAGGATTGGCTATCTAACAGAAGGCAGAGAGTTGGGATAAATGGTTCATTCTCAGACTGGCAATCAGTAACTGGTGGTGTTCCGCAGGGGTCAGTGCTGGGTCCCCAACTCTTTACAATCTATATTAACGATTTGGAGGAGGGGACCGAGTGTAACATATCAAAGTTTGCAGATGATACTAAGATGGGAGGAAAAGTAGTGAGTGAGGAGGACATAAAAAACCTGCAAGGGGACATCGACAGGCTAAGTAAGTGGGCAGAAATTTAGCAGATGGAATACAATACTGGAAAGTGTGAGGTTATGCACTTTGGCAGGAAAAATCGTAGAGCAAGTTATTATCTTAATGGCAAGAAACTGGCAAGTACTGAAGTACAAAGGGATCTGGGGGTCCTGGTGCACGAAACTCAAAAGGTTAGTATGCAGGTGCAGCAAGTGATTAAGAAGGCCAATGGAATGTTGGCTTTCATTGCTAGGGGGATAGAATATAAAAATAGGGAGGTATTGCTTCAGTTGTACAAGGTATTGGTGAGACCGCACCTGGAATACTGCGTACAGTTTTGGTGTCCATACTTAAGAAAGGACATACTTGCTCTCGAGTCAGTACAAAGAAGGTTCACTCGGTTAATCCCGGGGATGAGGGGATGGACATATGAGGAGAGGTTGAGTAGATTGGGACTCTACTCATTGGAGTTCAGAAGAATGAGAGGCGATCTTATTGAAAGATAAAAGATTGTGAAGGGGTTGGATCGGGTGGATGCGGGGAAGATGTTCCCGATGATGGGTGAAACTAGAACTAGGGGGCATAGTCTTAGAATAAGGGGCTGCTCTTTCAAAACTGAGATGAGGAGGAACTACTTCACTCAGAGGGTGGTAGGTCCATGGAATATGCTGCCCCAAAAAGCTGTAGAAGCTACATCATTACAAAAATTTAAAACAGAAATAGACAGTTTCCTAGAAGTAAAGGGAATTAAGGGTTACGGGGAGCGGGCAGGAATTTGGACATGAGTCTAGGTTCGGATCGGTCATGGCCCTGTGGGTAGTGGAGCGGGCCCAGGGGCCGTGTAGCCTGATCCTGCTCCTATTTCGTGTGTCTAATTCTGTTAGATTCAGGAGATGGTTCTGTGATAGTGGTTTGGCGGTTAGGATCAGATCAGCCATGATCTTATGGAATGGCGGAGCAGGCTCGAGGGGCCGATTGGCCTACTCCTGCTCCTATTTCTTATGTTCTTATGTTCTCCCTCAGTACGGCACTGAAGTGTCAGCCTAGATTATGTGCTCAAGTCTCTGGAATGGGACTTGCCTCTGCGTCAAAAGATTGAGGGTTCAAGAGTGCTGTCACTGAGCCATGGCTGACACTAATGGTTTCCTTGATGCACATGAAGCAATCGTTACATTTACCAATTCAGATGCTTAGGTATTCCCAATTTATATATGGTTGATTTCAATTTTTCATTAATATAACCTTCCTATTTTCACATTTTCCATATCTCGTTATGAGTTCTGTCTTGCTAATCTTGAAGTATATAGCGACCCTCTAGTATTGTTTTAGCTCTCTTTGTATTAGAAACCTGCTGCCATATTATTTTGTTGGGTAGTTTTCCCTTTCCTACAGAGTCCACTTCTTTTATCTCAAGTGTGTCTAGCATATAGAATTACACCCCCCTCATGTCCCATTTTTTCTATCCTTCGTGAACATTCTATACTTTACTGTGTTGTATTCACCATCTATTGGGGTAAACCATGTTTGGGTTATTCGGATCATATCACTACTGCTACAGAGGCCTCTAGATCTGGCATTTTGTTATGAATGCTTCTTAGCATTCACTTATAAGCACCTTGATAAAGATTTCCTCTTTTTTGTGGCCTCAGTGCCTGCCTGTTGCTGGAGGCTGGATGCAGTATTTTTCTGTTGTAAATGGTTGCTAATCTGCCTATCTACCATCCCTATATCAGTCCTATATGGGATCCTGTTACCCTCTTTTTGCCCCATCCCCACCCCCAATGGTTTAAGATGGCTACCAAGCACCTCCAGAAGTCAGAACATCCCCAACTGTTACGTTTGTTAGTGATCTTTGAATGCTTTTATAGTATTTCTCTCTTTGCTGTTTTGCCCCTACAATGTCCAACCCCCACTGCTGCTCTCCTAATCCCTTCAGTAGTCCTCCAATCTTCCTCCTGTGTGCACAGCTGTAACTCCAGGTACACAACACACTGCTGCAAGGTTTATCTTTCTAATGTACATGGTTATCCTCTTTACTTAGCAAAGAATCCCAACAACTACAAGCTCCAGGCTACGCTTTGAATGTTATAGCTTTACCCCATGGGCCTGATGTCTAGGGGTATAAATCCAAAAGTCAATAAATTCAGGCATTCTGTGAAACTGAAGACAATTAACTGCAGTATCTGACTTTAGATTTTTTTTTGCAGAATTCCTTTGAAAATGTTTTAGGATTACATTTTTTAGAATAAATTATTTACACAATGCTTTCATCTCTTAATTTGATTCCTGTACATGGTCAATGTTGCTGCATTTGTAAGAAACTTAAAATCTTACAGCTGTATTGGGTAGGATGCAAAGTAATCATTTGTAGTGGGAACTATTCTATTAAGATATGAGAAAGAAGCATCCCATGCCAAAAAGAAAGTTGCCATATGATATACAGTAAATTGCCACTATTGTACATTAATGATTTACATTGCACAGCAGAGAGGATTGCAGGTGGAAGAGGAAAAAGGGGCTTGGCACTCATCATCGGAGGAGGAGGAGCAGGATGAAGATGGGGCACCTATCGCCAGACCAACCGCTTATACTGCTGCCATGGATGCGCTAATATCGCGAAGGTTCACCTAGTGTAAAACATAAATGAAATCCTGTGATCCGATCCCACCACCAGGACCAACCCCCCCCCCCCCCCCCCCCCACCCTTTGCACTAAACAATCTTTAACCACTCATCCACCCATTGCACATTTGCCCAATGGGTCCAGTTATGTATTGACATTCATCATGAAACAAGTGAAAGCGTGTGTTGCCACTTGGGACGCAATAAGGGGTAAGAAATGGAAGTGGTGCTAATCAATAAATTTTACGTGGCATTGTAAAAAATGGAAACTTAACAATGTAACAATTTGTCAAGCACCCATGTGCATATCCTTGGTGAATTACAATTTATTGAATTTGCACTTCCTACCGCTTCTATGTAGTGCATCCCATGTGGCTTCAGCAGGGGTAGAGGCAGGCTGCTCAGATCCCTGCCCTGACTGCTGAGAGGTTTCTGACTACACCCTCTGGGTTCTGGAGTCCCTGAGGGCCTCACCAAAGACTGCTCCACCTGCACCTGAGTAGGGGCAGACTCGGCCATGGGGAGACGAAGCAGCACATTGGGTACTGGCTGGGGGTGGGGGCAGGGTTAAGGGGTGTGTAATGGGAGCACTTTGAGCGGAGTTCCCACTTCCATGTCCCCTTTCGCTATCATCCCTCTCCTGAACCAGCATCACATCACTTCTACCGCTCTGCTGCAGACCAGCTTGGTGGAGATCAGTTATTCGTTGTAAGGCCACAGATTCGGCATCAATCATCCTGTTTACGGCGGCACACATCTCCTGCACTGCCGTGGTCATGACCTGCATGGACTCATTTGAGAGCCGTGCTTAAAGTTCCATGGAGGCGGCCACTCTCTCCATGGCAGACATTCTCGCAATTCCCTATGCAACCAATCCACTAGCGATCAAGTTGGACTCCTCCATCCTCTCTGCTGTTGTGGAAAGTGTGTGTAGCATGTTCTCCAGTACCTGGATAAGTTCCTGATGCACCTCTAGCATTCTACTTCTCAACGATGGCCCCCGGGGTGCAGCATCTGTGTCCAGCTGAACAAAGCAATTCCACTCCCTGCTCAGGAGCCGCCTTCAGATTAATATTGGGACTCGTTATGTGCATAAAAATCAATCTCGGTCACTTACAGCAGTGCGATCTCCAGGCATGATTGATGGGGGAATTATCCAATCATCTCCATTCTGGCCGGGGATAGTGGTGTCACTGTATGCAGCTGTAAAAAAAAAAAAAAAAAAGGGGTACGTTTAGCATAATTATGCAATTATAAATAGTAATTTCATGTTAAAGTAAATGAAAATTAGATTAAAATGGATTGTGCCTTATAAAATGGCATTCACACTCGTTGGATGTGCCTATGTAAGCATGGGCAGGGTTGCCTCTGATCCATATGATGGTTAATAAGTTGGAGTGTTGAGCAGCATAGAAACAAACTTTGCATTTTAATATCTCAAACTTAATTTATTTAAATTGTTACACATTCTATTTATTGACAAACGATTTTGACTAAACAGAATTAAACTGAGGTTCAAATCTCAGCAGTGATTGTTGATCTGTCGACAGAGTCCAGGGGGCAGTGGTGAGTGGGATAGAAAGAAGTTTGGTGAATTTATCTCAACAAGAGTCATTGACGTAGTTGAAATATTATTGCTGAAGCATCTAAGAACTATCAGAAGGATATCATTAATATACAGCGTAGTTTTCAACAAAATGTATGTACAATCCAACACAGATGTCCCAAAAGGGAAAATCCAAGGTTGAACAGGGGGAAAACAAGTAGCCCCACAGTGTGTGTGAAATATAGGATCTCTCTTCTGAGGGTATGGGCAAAGTTGGGAAGCTTTATTCTGCATCTAATGTGCGCTATAACTTACTTGGAAGCTTTTGATACACAATCTGTTGTCAGTACTGAGTCATCTCCACGCACAGGCATCTCAAGATGAGCAAAAAGATTCTCCAAAATATTAAGTATTCCAAAGATAGCCAATCTGTAGCTTATATGATAGTACAGGTCTGTTAAAAGCATTGTCTTATAAGAATATATTTTTCCCTTTTTAAAATTTTTAGGATGAGGGTTGTTGGTACTCTTGCCTGCAGCCCCCTCCAAATGAAGTTGCTACTTAATGCTGAATTAGGGACAGGCCCATGTCTACAAAGAATTGGATTGTGTCTGCCCAAAATCATTTGTCACATTAGTCAGGGCTGGATTTGAATTCTGGTCCCAGAGGTGAAAGGCCATTATCTAATCCACTGTACAGGTAGACTATCCTTTATCCGAAAACCTTGGGACCAGCTGTGTTTCGGTTTTCGGAATTTTTCGGATTTCAGAAGGTTTTCATCTCCGTGTCTGACAACAAACACTGTTGCTTAGCAACAGCTTGTAAACACTTGGGCTCTGCCTTGGAAGCGTCTCTGAAGCTGTTGCTAAGCTACAGAGACTCTTTCCACAGCCTGACTGTTTTTAAAAAAAAAAAATGCTAGGGGAAGAAAAAAAACCTAACAAAACGGCTGCTGATTTCTGCCGTTAGATCGAGGTTTCCGGCTCCCCCTGCTCCGTATCTGAATTCCTTGATTTAGCGGGGGTCTGGGGCTCGACTGCCAACGCCAGTTGTGGGAAAGCCGGATATCGGCTGACTCCTACACTAAGCTGGCCCGCAAATCAAGTCGTGGGGGGGGGGGGGGTGGAAAAAAAGACTATCGGACAGGCCGCTGTATTGTTGGGTTCACTCTCCTGGTACCTCCTTCACACTGCCCGGCTCGGCCAGCAATCTCCTACCCAGGAGAGAACTCTGTGACCCTCTGCCCTGCTCACAGGGAAAGGCAGAGCTCCCGGACCACTCCTGTCCTGTTTGGCGCCACTCGGGTCATGTCGTGCGCACGACTTACGCTCCACGAAAAAACTTTCGGTTTTTAGAGGTTTTCGGAAGTGTGGATTTTGTATTTTAAAAGAACTAACCTTTCTGACTTTTGTTAATATATGTGAATACAGGAAACTTTCTGGTATCCGGCACTGACTGGACCGAGTTGGTGCCGTCCCATCAAAACTGCCGTATAAACCAGCGCTAATGTTAAAACATACGGAGCTTTTCAGCTCCGTGTGAATCAACAAACCCTGTTGCTTAGCAACAGCTTCAAAACAGTCGGCTGCAGCTTAAAAGCGTCTCTATAGCTAAGCAACAGCTTCAGCTGGACCTTGCAGAGCCTGACTGGGGAAAAAAAGCAACGAGAAGTAAAAAAACTTATAGGAAACGGCTCCTGAATTTTGCCAGTAGATAGAGCTTTCCGGACCTTTAACCTCCGGTTAAACGAAAGTTTCCTGTAATATTTTTGGATGTTTTCAGTTAACTGTGCTTCATGTTAGCATTGCATTGTGCAGACCTGCTTATTATATATTATAGAAAAGTCACAGATTCTTGTTATTGATGGATTGGTTTAGATTGGTCTTAGACTTTTGTAAATGAGCCATTACAGTAACAAAATCTATTTTTACAGGTATTCCATACATACTCTAATGAAGACTATGATAGGAGAAATGATGACGTGGATCCAGTTGCTGCATCTGCTGAATATGAGCTGGAAAAACGTGTAGAAAGACTGGATCTTTTCCCTGTTGAACTTGAGAAAGGTAGGAGTAAGAACCTAGGTTTATTTTGAAATTTCTTAATCTGAGCTGAGCTTTTAAGAGGTGATGAACAGAGGCTATGTACTTCCCCAGAGTAAAGGAAGATGAGGGGAATTCACCGCAGATACAGTGCAAGCAACTTACATTCATGAAATACCTTTAAAAGTCAAAACAAAGCAGTTCACAGAGGTGTAATCAAAAAAATGGTTGCTGAGCCAAGGAAGGAGATATTAAGAGGGGTGACCAAAAGTTGGTGAACGAGTGAGTTTTAAGGAGGGTCTTAAAGGAGGAGCGGGAGATGGACAGCCATAAAATGGGTGCCTAACCATCCAATCTGGCGGGTGGTGTGCACATTCTGTGTCGGAAGTGTGCCACCAACCCTATTGGTAAATGCTGAAGTATAGACATCCAGGCCTCACACCTGAAATAGATGTTTCAGGACCCCTTCCTGAAATTGGACTACCCTGAACATAGCCAGCACTTAAAATTAAATTTGCTTTGCCAGCATGCTGACTGGGGATGCACAGCAGGCATCCACAGCTCGCCAGTCTAATTTAAATGGGGCCTACCACTTGTTCCAGCGCAGGGATCATTCCCTGTGCCCAGTTTGTGCCGGCAGACTGTTGCTATCCAATTTCACCCGATGCCTTCTCATTATAATTGAGTTCATTTGTTCAGGGGGGAAAAAGGTGAACTTTGAAGCAAACAATGTGTAACTATCACACCTGGTTATCACCCGTTAGGAGGACACTCTCTCTCACTCTCTCTCTCACTCTCTCTCTCTCCCTCTCACTCTCTCACCCACTCTCTCACACACTTCTGTCAAGCATCAGAATCCCCACCGCCTTCAACTTTCTGTGTATTCAGTTCTGAAAATGGTATGGGATAAAAATCAAATACATAGGCAAAGGTCTCATATCCACTCATTGAATTTCACAACTCTCAATTATTAATCTCCAAAACACCAGTAAGAATACCATAATAAAAATGCGAAAGCAAAATACTGCGGATGCTGGAAATCTGAAATAAAAACAAAATGCTGGAAATACTCAGCAGGTCAGGCAGCATCTGTGGAGAGAGAAACAGAGTTAACGTTTCAGGTCAATAGCCTTTCATCAGAACTGGAAAAAGTTAGAGATGTACCAGGTTTTAAGCAATTACAGAGGCAGGGAAAGTGGGGAGGGGAGGAAAGAGCAAAGGGGAATGTCTGTGATAGGGTGGAATACAATTTGACTTCAGTCATCATGTTAGAAAGAGAAAGGGTAAATTAGATGGTGTACTTTTGTAGAGTGGCAAGACAGAGGTTTGTGCACATGACTTCTCACAGAGTCCCAAACATATTGTATTGTTAGTGGGATGTGCCAGTTGAAGACCAAAAACTCTTCTCAAGTAATTTTATTCTCATGCATCTTCTAGTGCACAAGTATAGAACAAAACAACATTGGCAGAAGCACAAGAGCAGATTTACCTGCTTATGGTGCATGGCCTGAGGAAATCCAGAGAGGGGCATAAAGGGAGAGATTTTTTTCTTCACTGGTTTTCCTGCTACATCCCACTTTTGAAAGTAGTGATTCATATTGGAGTACGTTTAACCAGTCTTCATTTTCAACAGCAACTTGCATAAAGTATAGTGCATTTAACATAGGAAAATGTTCCCAGGTGCTTCGCAAAGGCATAATCTGACAAAAATGGACACTGAGCCAAGGAAAGCGATACTAGGAGGGATCGTGAAAAGCACGATCAAAGAGGTAGGTTTTAAGGA
The DNA here is from genome assembly GCF_052327205.1 of Somniosus microcephalus. Taxonomy (NCBI): domain Eukaryota; kingdom Metazoa; phylum Chordata; class Chondrichthyes; order Squaliformes; family Somniosidae; genus Somniosus; species Somniosus microcephalus. The sequence goes on from NC_140991.1 coordinate 142,833,436, forward strand.
GGGTCTCAAAGGAGGAGCAGTTTAGGGAGGAAATTCCAGAATGTAGCAGCTAGATGGCTGAAGCACAGCCACCAATGGTGTAGCAAAGAGAGGGGGGATGCACAAGAGGCCAGAGTTGCAGGAATGAACATTTCTGGGATGGTTGGATGGGAGGAGTAAGGGTATAAAGAGATTTAAACAGAAGGATGATCTTTTTAAATTAGAGGCATTGGGGAGCGGAATGATGAGTGAATGGTCTTTGTGTAGGATAGGATACGGGCAGAGAGTTTTGGATAAGCTGAAGTTTATGGAGAGTGGAGAATGACAGGCCTACCAGGAGTGCTTTGGAATAGTTGAGTTTGCAAGAGACCGAGACATGGATGTGAGTTTCAGTGGCAGATGGGCAGAGGCAGAACAGAGTGGAGCGGCGCGGGCAGTGTTAGAGGTGGAATCAGATGGCCTTTCTGATGGAGAGGATATGGGGTTGTAAAATCAGCTAGGGGTCAAATAGGACACCAAAGTTGTGAAAAGTCTGGGTCAGCCTGAAGTGGGGGGGGGGGGGTTCAATTGGAGTCACTGGCAAAGTTATAGAGTAAAAAGAAAGAGACTTGCATTTATAGCATGCCTTTCACAACCACCAGACGTCCCAAAGCGCTTCACAGCCAATGAAGTACGTTTTGAAGTGTAGTCACTGTTGCAATGTAGAACTGGGTGTCGTCAGTTTACATGTGGAAGCTGATGCCATGACTTCGAATGATGTTGCTAAGGGACAGCATGTAGATGAGGAAGAAGAGGGTACCAAGAATAGATCCTTGGGAGACTCCAGGGATAACAGTCTAGGGCGTGAAGAGAAACCATTGCTTGAGATGCTCTGGCTACGATTTGATATGTAAGAGTGAAACTAAGTGGGGGCAGTTCCACTGAGCTAAACAATGGAGGAGAGGTGTTGACCATTTCAAAAGCTGCAGAGAGGTCAAAAAGGGATAGTGCACTGTGATCACAGTCACAGAGGATGTGATTTCTGACTGTGATTAGGGCTATTTCAATACTGTGGCAGGGGCGAAAACCTGTTTGGAGAGATTCAACCATGGAGTTGTGGGAAAGATGAGCATGGATTTGGGATACGACAACATTCATTTGGAGAGGAAAGTAAGGTTGGTGATGTGGTGACAATTTGCAAGAACAGAGGGATCAAGGGTGGGTTTTTGAGGAGGGGTACAGTACCTGAGGAAAGGGAATCATTTACAATGTCACTAGCATTGTTGGCCAGGAAGGAAAGTTGGGTATTCAGCAGTACCTTTCTCAAGTGGACCTTGACAGCATGTTAGGGTGGATATTCAATCTGGCGGCCATCACAGCCTAGACTGATCTTGTTTTAACTAGATATTAACACATGCATGTTCCCAACATGGTTTATTGAATAGCAATCATTACTGGGAATGCTGGCGGATTGATTTCTCCTCTCTTCCTCAACTTGGGGATTTTGAGACCACTTTTAGCATCTCAGTATCAATCTAGCTGAGATCAAGTAACTCAACACAGATCTGGGATTGTAGTGGGTCCTTCTTGGTCTATCAGTACCCACCTTGTAAGGTATTACTTTTCTTTTTGTAAAGCTGCTGCTATTGAGAAGGAACCACATTTTATTGAAGTACGCTGTGACGTAATAAAACTCACTACGCACTTGGTTTGAGCATAAAGCAAGGCTTTAATCAACTTGTTTCAGAACATGGAGGTCTAGTTGTACTTCACTAGTTCCTGTCTTACAAAATGTCCCTGGAAAGCTGGGCCCACGCCCAAGTATTTATACTCCTTGGACGGCGCCATCAGCTGGCCGTCCAGCGTTATTTCATGAGTAGTTTCTTGATGAGATTTATAACATTCTTCCTGCCTGAAAGATTTGGAAGTCCGACGACTTCCTCTTAACGGATTAGGCGGACCACGAATAGCTGCAGTCTTTTAGATTTTTGTTTATGGCTAGAAGGCAAGTGTCCACGGAAAGTGTCTTGGTCCCTGGGCCGGTTGATCCATACCGGTGGATCGACAGGGCCCCTGTTTCCCTGATCGACCCGAGGGAGGCTGGGGAGATCGTGACTCCGGGTGCAGGTCCCCACAGGTGCAGAACTGGGTTCATCCTGTTTGATAGCCGGGGATTGACCGGTGTCCTGGCCTCTGGTGGCCATCCCACGGGGTGCGCTCGGCTCCCCGAGTGGATCCGGTGGGGCAGCTGGCAGATCTCTCGATGTCCCAGGTAGGGCATCATCTTCAGGGGAGCGCAGAGTGTCGGCATTTTCACCGTGGGTCCCTCTATCAGTTGGGTCCGTGGAACTGGCTGGACAGGGAGCCAGGTCCCGGAGCGAAACAGTGGACTCCCGGCCATCAGGGTACCGCACGTGCGCGTACGTGGGATTGACATCTGCGAGTTCTACCTTGTCGACGAGAGGATCGTTTTTAGACGATTGGATGAATCTTCGGAGCAGCACGGGGTCGAGAGCTGCCAACCATGACGGTAGGGACGTCCCATGGGTGGAGAGACGCTGGAAGCTGAAGAATCGCTCGTGAGGTGTGACATTGGTGGACGTAGAAAGAAGAGACCTGATGGAATGCAACACGTCAGGGAGCATAGTTTCCCACTGCTGGTCTGGTAGGTTGCGTGACCTCAGCGCAAGAAGAACAGCGGTCCAAATGATAGCGTTGTATCTCTCAACCAGTCCGTTACCGATGGGATGGTACGGTGTCGTTTTACTTGTGGCAATTCCCCGTTGGGAGAGATAACTTTTGAGTTTGCTTGACATGACATGAAGGAGGGACCCCGATCAGAGTGGATGAAATTGGCCGTACCGCAAAGGGAAAAGACTTGATTAAGGCATTTGATCACTGTGGAAGTAAGCATATTGGGACAGGGGAAAGCAAAGGGAAAGCGTGAATATTCGTCCACCATAGTAAGTAAGTAGGTGTTTCGCGTTGAGGAAGGCAATGGCCCTTTAAAGTCAATGAGTCGCTGCATAGCGTGTATGAGCGAGCCATCCGATGGACGGAAGAATTGCAGTTTTAATTCTGCACAAATTCTACAGGAGGAGCATGTTCTTTTCACACCTTCCATAGAAAATGGGTGATTTTTAGATCGCACAAAGTGCAACATATGGGTAACGCCAGGATGGCATAAGTTAGTATGAAGATCTGCAAGAGTCGAAGTTGACATAGAAGAGCAGAATGCCCGCGTGAGGGTATCCGGGGCCACATTCTCTTTGCCGGGTCGATAATGTATGGTATACCCAAAGGCGGCCAATTCCATCCTCCAGAGTTGTATTTTGTTATTCTTGATCTTAGTGCGTTTTTGGTTATCCAGCATAAAGGCCACGGAGTGCTGATCGGTTATAAGTGTGAAATGGCAATGAGCGAGAAAATGACTCCATTTACGTACTGTTTCGATGATGGCTGTAGCCTCCTTCTCGACAGGAGGATAATGGAGCTCGCTACCCTGCAAAGTTCTGGACAGAAATGCAACGGGTCGACCACCTTGATTCAAGGTAGCAGAGATCGCCACATCCGATGCATCGCACTCGACCACGAAAGGAAGATTTTCATCAATGGAACGAAGCGTGGCTTTTTCCAGTTGTTGCTTGAGGAGGTTGAAAGCTGAAATAGCCGTTGCCTCCAATGGAAAAGACTTTGCATGAAGCAGGGGCTGGATCTTGTCAGAGAAGTGGGGTATCCATTTCGCATGATAGGCGAACATGCCGAGTGCCTGACGAAGAGAGTCGAGATTCGTAGGGGGAGGGAGCTCCTGAAGCGGACGAAGTCGCTCCGGATCTGGTTTGATGGCGCCATTGCCCACCCAGTAGCCAAGGATGTTGACTGATGGTACTGATTTTACAGATTTGGACTCATTTAAGGTTAAGTTGTGATGACAGAGAACGTCAAAAAATTTCTGGAGATTGGCATCGTGCTCCTTCTGGTCATGACCAGCAATGGTGATATTATCCAGATATGGAAAAGTGTCCGTTAAGTTCTCCTGTTTGACTAGGCTATCCATTGCCCGTTGAAAGACGGCCACCCCATTGGTGACCCCAAATGGAAGGCGACAAAACTGGTAATGCCAACCATTGGCTTCAAAGGCCGTATACTTTTTGTCAGAGTCCTTTAACGGTACTTGATAATATGCGCTCTTTAAATCAAAAGTTGAAAATACCTTGTAGTTGGCGAGGTTATTGACCATGTCATCGATGCGTGGTAGTGGGTAGGCATCCAGGTCGGTATACTGGTTAATAGTTTGCGAGTAATCGATGCAAAGACGTTTCTTGTGTTGCTTCAGAGGATTTTTAACAACGACGACTTGAACCCGCCAGGAAGATGAACATGGCTCAATGATACCGTCAGCTAAAAGGCGAGAGATTTCTGCCTCGATAAAGGATCGATCATCTTGGCTAAAACGTTGTGATTTAGTGACGATGGGCTTACATTGGGGGGGAAAGATTGGCAAACAAGGAGGGCTCGTCGAGCGAAGCCGCCGAAAGCGCACAAAGCAGTACTTTGGAAATAGTAAGCTCTGGCTTTGACCCTCCAAACTCGAAAGTGAGTCTTTTGTGTTGTTTCTGGAAATCCTGTCCCAGGAGCACATCACTGCATAGGTTTTTGAGCACCCCGAGCCGGGTGGAGAAATAAGTGCGGCCATTGAGAATAAGGTCGACAAGAGAAAAGGCGGTAGAATTGGTGGTCAGTGTTGTCAGAGCCATTACAATTTCCCTGTCCGAGGGGTAAATACGCAGTTTTAACTTACTGACAGCCCACTCACTAATGAAGCTGTCAGAGCTGCATGAGTCGATTAGTGCGCTCAAAATGTGTCCATTTACCGAAACCTTTGTGGCTGAATGGGACAGACTTTGGGGGAAAAACAGCTGTGATGGGAGGAGGAGCAGTTTTACCCTTGACAGCTGTAACCTTAGTAGTGGTTCTTGGGGGAGGAGCAGTTTTATAGATAGTAACTGCAAAACTAACAGGAGCTCTCGACCGGTATACTTTAGAAAGGGGGCCTTTCTTATAACAGCGTCTCTTGACTGGCATACCTTAGAAAAGTGACCTTTCTTGCTGCAATGATTGCAGGTTGTGTTACGAGCAGGACAAAATTTCCGATAATGGAACGCACCTCCACAGAAGAAACACTTCCTTCCAGATTGCCAAGATGCCGCTAGGGCGGGGTCGTCATCAGTGAAGGCTTCCAGGGTAGGGTTGTCATCCGCTAAGTTAGTCATCAGTAAGGGCTTCCACCCAAGACCTATCGAAGGAGTCATTAAAAGTGATAGCAGCAGCCCGTGCACGAGGTAAAAGATAGGTATCTGCATTCCTCTTTGCTAAGTCCAGGGAACACGCCTGGTCATAGGCAGCCTGTAACTCGAGGGTTTTATTCTCCAACAGACGTTGGCGTATGAAGGGAGACGTAACTCCATTAATAAAGGAATCGGGAATTAGCTCCTTCTGGTACTGCTCAGCTGTGACAGCTTTAAGGTTACAATCCTTGCTGAGCCTGCGAAGCTTTTGAAGGAATTCGTCAAGTGATTCCCCGGGTTGTTGTCGAGTTGTGGCCAATAGATGCCGAGCAAAAATTTTGTTTGGGGCCTTAACATATAGTCGCTGTAATATTAGGATAGCGGAGTCATAGTCTACACAGTCTTCGATGTAGTCAAACACATGAGGAGATACATAATTACATAATTGGCAAGTATCTCTGATTTATCAGGAACATTCTCACCACACACCCTAAGGAAGTTGCTGAAGGTACGATACCAGTGTTTCCATACCTTAGCAGTTGTAGGTGAATTTGGGTCCAGGTCAAGACGGGCGGGTCTGAGTAGTTTGTCCACGATGGATTGATTTCTACGCCAGAGTTCCCTTCTGCAGTTGAAGTCGTAGCTGGCTGTTCCCGAAATCCCTCAGAGCGTGGAGTCGATATCAAGTTGATTAAATTGACGTAATAAAACTCAGTACACACTTGGTTTGAGTATAAAGCAAGGTTTTAATCAACTTGTTTCAGAACATGGAGGTCTAGTTGTACTTCACTAGTTCCTATCTTACAAAATGTCCCTGCAAAGCTGGGCTCACGCCCGAGTATTTATACTCCTTGGATGGCGCCACCAGCTGGCCGTCCAGCATTATTTCATGAGTAGTTTCTTGATGATGAGACTTATAACACGCTGCAAGATAGAAAATCAGTTCCAACTAATATTTACTGAAACAGCTTGATGCTGAAAGCCAATGCATGATTGTAGAGTTAGTAATATAATCTTGCACTCCCATTCATAAGCAACTGTCAGTTCTTTATCAATGTCTTAGATGAAACTTCTTAGTTGGGGATTAGTGGGGAGAAGAGAAGAGTTCCAATGCTCCCTCTGCTTTGTTTAATGAGCATAGTTACTCACTTGATAAATCATAAAATTGTATTGATTTAGAAACTTGCAGGAAAGTTTGCAATTTACTTGTCAGTTTTTTCAGTAGAATGGTCAATGCAGGAAAGTGATGCCCTGGAAACTGCTGATTTTCTAATAAATGAACAGCTTTCTTGATTACATCCCACCTCAGTTCCATGTTTTAAAAAATTAGATTGAGAAATCTAACTGGAGTATTGTGTCCAATTCTGGGCACCGCACTTTAGGAAGGATGTGAACGCCTTAGAGAGGGTGCAGAAAAGATTTACAAGAATGGTTCCAGGAATGAGGGACTTCAGTTACGTGGATAGACTGGAGAAGCTGGGGTTGTTCTCCTTAGAGCAGAGAAGGTTGAGCGGAGATTTGATAGAGGTGTTCAAAATCATGAGAGGTCTAGACAGAGTAGATAGAGGGAAACTGTTCCCATTGGCAGAAGGGTTGAAAACCAGAGGGCACAGATTTAAGGTGATTGGCAGAAGACCCAAAGGTGATATGGAGAAATACTTTTTACTGAGGCAGATTCAATTGTGGCTTTCAAAAGAGAATTGGATAGGTACCTGAAGGAAGTTTTTTTTCAGGGCTATGGGGAAAGAGCAGGGCAGTAGGACTAGCTGAAGTAGGACGAGCCGGCACGGGCTCGGTGACCGAATGGCCTCCTTCAGTGCTGTAACCATTCTATAAGATTGCCTGTACTGCACAGAATAATGGCCCAGATTTTGCAGTTGTAATAAGGGTAACACCATCAGTATTCGCCATTATTACCTCTCTGAAACTGACAGCAGCTTCAGGATTTAGCGCATGCGCAGATAAACACGGAAGTCATGAAGTTGCAGTCAGTCATTCACTGCTCCGCCACAGGTTGTGCTGTGGAACTCCCCAGAGCCGGTAATCAGTTAAAATCACATACAAGGACGATGCTTCCCCTTTTACAATGGAATATCGCTGTTAAACCCCCCACCCCCCCCATAAACTTTAAGCCTTGTTGAAAGAGGTGTAACTGGGTTTTTAATGGCATACTGACTGCTGAACCAGCGTTCTGGCTCTGACAAACTATTTTTATATTTGTGGAATGTTGGACTTATAAGTTTTAAATTTTTAAAAAAAAAGTTTTTGGTATTTCAGCTTCTATATTAATCTTGTGTTGTATGTCCTAATCTTTATTTTGCTCTCTATAAAATTTATAAAAAGTAAATTATAATTGTGCATTTTACTTCCTGGTTTGCTGTCTGAGAATTCTTCAATGGCTGCTTAGCCAGCTTGATGACATCCCTGTTACTGGATGCTTAGGATTCGCTTGATTTGACCCCAGATTTAAGCAAAGGTCAGGAGAGCTGAAATTCATGCCACAGAGATCGCCAGATCTTTGTGGACAGCTTTCTTCGAGGTCAGCGGCGAGTGCCGTTGTTTCGCCGCTGACTGCAAATTCCGGGCCAATGTATAATGTTGCAGTACTTTGGAGCACGAACAACTAGGGATTAGTGAAATGCATGTTTGATTCCCCTGCCTCACTCCCACACACTGCTGGTTTCCTGATTCAGAATGTTTCCATATCCCTAAATAATGGAGTTTGTCACAATTCATATTTTTTCATTATTTATTTGATTAGACACTTCAGTTTTGCTTTCTGCATGTTTTGATTATCTGATTGAGAGCAAATCCACTTCCTCATATGTATCTGTGAATGCTGTAGTGAGTGGTCTGCCTATTATTGAGACGGATGATTATTAAGTAATCTGCTCAACTGTTCTGGTTCATTACTTGATCACTTCAGGCTTGTCGAAGGATATTCCAGATCTAAATGCTTCAGGCGAATCTCATCATTACTAATAACTGAGATATCAGAATTGTTTTGTTTTGCACAATAGCCAACTGGATGCGAACGTTTTGATATTGCATTCCCGAAAGGCTGCACTGATCTCAAGTAACCCAGTTCTATCGACATGGCGGTCTCACAGGGTGTCTCTGCATCAGAGATTGATTGATAGCTCCTTGCCCAAGCAGAGCGATATATTTGATTGTTTTCTGCTATTTAGTTCTGAGCCCATTGAGAATATGAAAACTTTTTTTGAAAAAACAATGCATATACAGTATGTTACGTTATGGATGCGGTTCCAGGTTTAGTGTCAAAGAGAGCAAATTGTTGCGTCATATTTTTGTACCTAAAGAGGTATGGATTAAAAGTTCTAACCGCAAGTGAAATCTGCATTATTTACTTCCCGCTGCTGTCTCTTACTACTTTTAATAAATGTGGTTTATAGCCTAAGCCGCCATGATCTGATAGTGTTTATTCTTCTGCTCACCGCAGACTTAGGAGAACATGAGAGGGCTTGTTTCGATTCCAACTGCTTCCTTACACCAAGGACACCTTTTATCCGCTGCAACACCCAGCACCGCCTCTCGGCATTTTCAGACTCCAAGACGCCTTCCCAGACCCCAGAATTCGTGGCACCTCTCCATGGCTTCCATGCCTTCTCGTTCAAACACCTCCCCTTGTTCCACCCATTCCCTGCCCCCACTTGCCTCTCATTTAAAATCCTGGTTCTCTGTCGCCCCCTTTCCACGTTTCTCCCTAAGATGCCTTTCCTTTCGCTGCCTCTGTACTGACTCCTTATCCTCTGTGATTTCAATCTCCATCTCCACTCACCTTGCCTTCTCTACTCTGATCTAACTTCCCTCCTGTCCTCCCTCAACCTATCTCTCCATATAAACTCTCCAATCCATATTCACGGCTACCCCCTCGACCATGCCATCTCAATTCCTTGCATCCTTCAGCATCCACATCCCCCTACCCTGTTTCAACAACCATTCCTTCTCCATCTGCCCTTGGCAAAAAACTCCCGCCCCTCGCAAAGTCACTTACTGCTGTACTTTCTAAATCCCACCTGCCTAGCCTTTGGTCTTTCCTTCGCCACAATATTTCAGCAGTTGGTCAGCTCAACCACTCCCTTACCTTCACCTTTGATGCCCTTGACCCCAGCGAAACCGCTACCTCACCCTGGTACTGACCCCATCTTCGTTCTCAAAGGGCACAGACATGAGGAGATCTAGATTGAGACCATCCATTCGCCTGTCTGGTGCTTCCACCCCTTCCCCTGTCCTAGCCCCAATCTCACGTCTTTCTTTAGTCTCTCTCCAATGTCCCCCTCATTTCTTCTCCAAGCACATCTTGCCCATATGACTCACCTCCTCCTCCCATTACCCTATTCCCCCTAAACTGCTGACCACCCAACTTTGCTCCCTGGCTCCTATTCTAGCTGACATTGTAAATGGTTCCCCTCTCTAAAGATACTGTTCCCACCCCTTTCAAAAAGGCTATAATTACCCCCTCAATAAATCCACCCGTAACCCCTCTGTTCTTGCAAACTGCTGCCCCATCTCTAGCCCTCCTTCCTCTCAAATCATTGAACGTGTTGTCGTTTCCCAAATCCCTGCCCATCTTTTCACAACTTCATGTTTGAATCTCCAGGATTCCACCCTTCCATAGCACTGAAACAACCCTAATCAAAGTCACAAATGACATCCTCTGACTGTGAACATGTTGCATTTTCTAACTTCATCTTCCTTGACCTGTCTGTAGCCTTTGACCTAGTCGACCACACCATCATCTTCCATCTTCTCTCCTCCATTGTCCAGCTGAGTGGACTGCCCTTGCTTGATTTCACTCTTGCCTATCCAATGTTAGCCAGAGCATCTCCAGTAGTAGCTTTTTAAAAAATTCTTCTTAAAACTCACATCGATAACCAAGGTTTTGGTCACACTCCTAATAGCTCCTCCTCTGGGTCGGCATCCATTTTGTCTGATTATGCCTCTGTGTAGTGCCTTGGGATGTTCTTGCATGTTTAAGGTGCTATATAAATGCAAGTTGCATTTGTAGTAGTTGTTCATATCCACTTCCTCCTCTGGATATGTTAACAACAGAATGTGTTTCGGTGTAATTTTGCTTGATTGCTGAGTTCTCTATTATTTGCCCTATTCTGTATCATAGTTAAATGTGTTGGATGATGCAGTGCAGCATTGGCTCATGTTTTCAGTATTATTTGAACTCATCCCCATGCCAAATTAATTAATTCTTCTCTCACTCTGCAGATGAGGATGGTCTTGGCATCAGTATTATAGGAATGGGAGTTGGAGCAGATGCAGGATTAGAAAAACTAGGAATTTTTGTCAAGACCGTTACAGAGGGAGGAGCAGCTCAAAGGGATAGCAGGTAAGAAAAATTGCTGTTGAAAAGGCCACATGGTTTTGTCATTTGTAGATATCACAGGATTTTCTCTTGTCCAAAAACGTGATAGGTCTAGAATAACTTTCAAGTACGAAAAGTTTAATTCAGTTGTCAGTTCAGGTTTAACGCAAGTTGCATAAGTGGCTATGGATACCTACTAGTCCACAAAGCAGTAAGGTGAGTTCAGTGTTTATTGACTACAAAACAGTGGTCGCTCTCATTTTGCTAGTTACCGAGTTTCTTAAGTTGCTTTCAAAATCATGAGGGGTCTAGACAGAGTAGATAGAGAGAAACAGTTCCCATTGGCGGAAGGGTCGAGAACCAGAGGGGACAGATTTAAGGTGATTGGTAGAAGAACCAAAGGCGATATGAGGAAAAAACCTCTTTATGCAGCGAGTGGTTATGATTTGGAATGCACTGCCTGAAAGGGTGGTGGAGGCAGATTCAATCGTAGCTTTCAAAAGGGAATTGGATAAGTACCTGAAGGAAATAATTTGCAGGGCTACGGGAAAAGGGCAGGGGAGTGGGACTAGTTGAAGTGCTCTTGCAGCCGCACGGGCTCGACGGGCTGAATAGCCTCCTTCTGTGCTGTAGCCATTCTATGATTCTAATGTCACATAAACTGAATTGACTCTAAATTGGCATCTCTGAGGGTTGGAACCTCATGAGGAGGCGGAGTAAAATTATCTGCTTGGCACTTTTGACTGAAGATACTTGAAAACACTGGTCTTACACTTATGTGCTGGCTCTGCCATGGTTGAGGATGGGTATGTTTATGGAGCCTCCCCCCTCACCCTACCAGTTGCTTGCTTCTCGACTTGATGTGATAGAGCTACAGAGTGTTGTTCTGATCCAATGGTTGTGGGAACGTTTAGCTTGTCTGTAGCCTTTTTCTTTTGGTGTTTGGTAATCTGGTAGCTCTGTGTTGTAGCTTCATTGGGTTGGTGACTCATTCTAAGGTATGGCTGTTGGTGCTCCTCGCACAGGGGTGAGCAATTATTTGGGCTGGAGGGCCACTTAACAAGTTTTGATGAGCTGTTGAGGGCCGCACACCAATGTTCCCCCTAAGATGTGCGGCTGCGCACCAATTGCGAGGACCCGTGCAGACCGCTCACCAGCTCCTGCTGCTGGAAGAGATACTGTGCAGCAAATTTAAAGGGGCTGCGCACAGAAAAAAAAATCAGAGGGAACATTGCATAAACATAAACCTAAATTCATATAGTAGTCCGATACTATCTTAAATATACAAAATGATTTGATACTGCTTAGAAATGAATCCAAGATAAAAGTTGAAAATGTTGTGGTATCTTCTGGTCTCCGTAAATCAGTGTGGTGAAATAGAACTGTACCCACTTTAGAGCCTGATTTCCCACCTCAGTGATCCTCATATCTCTCTGCAAAGATTACTAATGCAGTCCCAATTGGGACCAGATGAGAACTCCCCTGCCGTCGTACTCTGGGTACCGTGAGAGGAAAGACGCAGCGCTGGTCTCTTTCTTCGGTAAGAGTCATGGAGATGAGCAGCCATGACTCAACTCTAAAATGGATAGGGTATATTAGAGTACGCAGTATACTCTGGGTATGGATGTCTGCCATTGGGGCCCAGGATCGCGGAACGGATCCTTTTACGATCGGGCTGGGGAGAATTGCTTTTGCGAATTATTAATTTGAATTAAATATTAATATGCTTTTCCTTGGCTGCAGTTCGGGTCTGTCTCTGTCCCACGAGAAGTGAAAGTGGATAGATTAATGTGCAGCTTGAGCACCGCCTCGCGTTCTCTTTCTGTCCCGTCCAGCAGGCCGGATAGAATGACCTGGCAGACTGGATATGACCTGCAGGCTGTATTTTGCCCACCACTGTCCTAGCATGTCCTTCTACACTTCCCATTGAACCAGAGTTAATTTCCCAGCTTGATGGAAGGATGTGCTGGGGTATGCGGCTACAGATTCTGGTACTATACAATTCTGTTACTGATGATGGCCCCGGGCACTTCATAGCTTTGGGGTGCTAGATCTGTCCTTAGTCAGTCCTATTTAAGACGGTGGTAGTGATGGAGGGTGTCCTCACTGTGAAGACAAGAAGGGCTGTGCAGTGGCCACTACTACTAATGCTATCGTAGACAGACATGTCTACACAGTCCTTGCAAAGACAAACTCTAGTCCTCACAGTGCAGGTACTCTCCATCATGTAGTATAGCCATTGTGCTACATGGGACAGACTAATGAAATGTTCTAGAAGCCCAAAGCTGGGCATCTATGACATTCTGTGTGCCATCAGTAGTAGCAGAATCGTATACTGTAACCAATAGGTAGGCTGATGAGGATGAGGTCAAGTAGGTTACTCCCTTGTGCTGATTCCCTCACCACTTGATGCAGGTTCATTTGGGAATTATGTCCTTCAGGACTCAACCAGCTCAGTCAGTAGTTCTATCAAGCCACTCTTAGTGGACATTGCATTCTGTTCCTTGCTTACTTCAATGTTTTTTTCAAGAGTGGTGTGCAATATGGAGGCATACTGATTTTTAAGTTGGGAGTGAGAGTAGTTACTGGTAGTCAGCAGGAGGTGTCCTTCACTTTGTTTGACCTGAACCCACGAGACTTCATGGAAGATTCCCAGGGCCACACCCACCTGTTTGTATACTACATTCCCCTTTTCTGGTGGGTTTATTCTGCCATTGGAACAGCACATATCCAGGGACGATGATGGAGAAGTATGGGATGTTGGTTGCTAGATATGATTGTGTCAGGTTGTTGCATGACTAGCCTGCGGGCCTGTTTTCCATCTTGAGTTCCAGTTTCCAGATGTTGGAATGTCAACTAGGCTGGGATTGCTTGAGTCTTGTCCTGGTTGATGCTTGGGTTGTTGCCGATACTTCTCTTAGTGTCCTGTTTGACAACTGAGTGGCTTGCTAGGCCAGTTCTGAGGGCGTTAAGAGTCTGCTGTATTTTGTCACACTAGAGTCACATGTAGGCCAGACTAGGTAGGGTGACCGGTTCCATTCCTTGAAGGATATTAGCGAGCCTGTTTAAATTTTAGGACATTCCAGTTATTTTATGGTTCTAATCCACAAGTTAGCACATTTATTGAATATTGTATGGAAATTTGGAGGGGAAAGCTTTTGTTTAATATATTGACTACAGGTACATAAGGTAGGATTTGCGCAATGCTTGCAATGTCATTACATTGGGGTGTTTGGGCCTGAAAGATTGTATTGCATGCATAATGGTGGCAGAAGGCTCTTTGTGATTTATTTCAAACCCCAAATTGAGGAGGAAATTTAGATTTGTTAGATGCTGACACTAGAAAAGGGTGAGGGTTCCATTTACCCATTTATGAGTAATCTATTGAATTTAGCATATCTAGTCATTGAAGTTTAGGTGAAATTGGTTGAACATGTGTCATTAAATGATATTTGTGGGAGTTATTGTGTGTTCTGGCTTAAAGGGGTAGTCATTTTGAGTTCTAATATTAGCAGTGGTGTGAAAAATATGCTCAGCAGCCTATCTAAGGTATTTAACATGCTGGTTGCTGCATGATGTCAGCAGTTGGGCGGGGCTTGAGTGTGAGCTTAATACCAAGAGAGCCAGCAGCTGACTTGCTTGGTTATTGGTGCAAGCATGGGATGGAGTTTGAAGGAACGTCAGAGTTTGTGCCAAAAGTGGAGTTATCCAACAGCATGCTGGCAATGCACGTTTGAGGTGGGAAGGAGATTCTCAGTGTCCGTATCGATCAGTCACAGGAGCTAACTGGCACCAGAGGGGGAATTGGTTATTTTTTAGACTTGTAACAAAGGTCCCGGTGCTGCCTCAATAGGGGTAGAGGAAGTTAAACGGAGAAGCTTGGAATATCTTTAAATTCTGATCAATTAGATTCAGAATCTGAGACAAGTAGTTATTTTGATTGCTTTTATCTGATTGAAGACTCTTTTAAAGATCTTTTCTCTTGTCACGGTTTCTCTACAGATCAGAAATTCCGGGTGTAGTGTGAAAATCCGAGGCAGGGATGATGGTCGTCAACATCATGATCTGGAGTTAGGCATTTGTTATAACACCATGCACATCTGTCACAGAAAATGGACTTTGGCATTCATGCTGATGCTTAAAGCCTTTAGTTGGTGTAATTATGGCAGCTCAAGAGATGGAAACTGGCACAAGGCAGTGCAATAGTGATGGCTTCAGGGGCCAACTACAGAATGAGGGCTAGGACTAGATTTGAGGAACTGTGGCTGCAGATACAGCCATCTGATTTGATTAGGGTTATCTGATGTTACTAGTTTCGATCATGGAACTTATTTGTATGGGTGAGTGGATAATCAGTCTACCTGAAGAAACTGAAAATACATTTTGGGTGAAAGGACTGGACATAAATTTAAAGGCTGTAATATTTTTAAAAATATTTGTGATTTGTTAAATGATCCTTAAAGTGAAATAAATCCTAGAGTGGACATGACTGATGAGGTTTGGGGCCTGTGGTATTCCGCATACAAGACTATTTTTATTTCTAGGAAGCACTATGTTCCCCTGTATTCTTTCAAAAGTCTATCCTTGTAAGCTGCACACTTGCACATCAGAATTATGTCTAATTATTGTGGCTATCCATTATTTTATGTAAATATTTTTAGCTTATTTTAATAACCATTCATAAATTAATCCTGTTTGCAAATGAGAGATGTTGGAGTAACAGTATTTTTGAAAAAAAACTTAATTTTGATTCAAATTAAATTTTTGTATTAAATATTTGATACATTTGCCAATAAAGAAAAACAGCTTGATGAAGACATTAATGCTTAGTAAAATAATTTTATCTGTTTTGAAAGTGTATAAACCAGTATTAATAAGGAATGTTTGATGTTTGTGACTGTGCTGTAGAAGTCCCAATGGGAATTTGTAGTTTGCTCCATGATGTGGAATGAATCAAATTTGATACACTCTATTCTGCAAAGCATGCAAACTACTGGCAGCAGCAAGCAGTAGCAGTATATTATTCATGTGAAGTTTATTAGCACCATGTTATTCCTCTATAAATAGAGGGATTGCAGTATCAGACAACAGAATAGGAGCATTTGTAATCCATTTTACATTAATAGATTTTTAGGTCATAATAATGCACTTTATTATAATAGTGTGCAATTATGTCCTGTTTGCAGCCTATTTGAATTAATAAATATTTTTTAATGTGCTTTTTATCCCCAAATCCTACATCTGTTGAAAGGGTGTGTTGGTGTTGGCCTGTTTTGCCAATATTCCCTTTTAGCCAGATTCTAGGAGGTAAAAAATGCTGCTCAAACATGATCTGCACATCTGATTTCTCCTTTCACCCTGTGAGGATGATGCGCTGCAACCTCCACACCTGCCATGGCTCTGATTGGGAATTAACGAGAGGGTGGCTTCAAACTTGCATTCTTCCACTCTGTCCCTGTGCCTCTAGGCATTGAACCTTCAATGTAAGTGATGTTGGTAATGGTTTTCTCTTGTATCCATCTTCCCATACATTTTATCAATTACTAGTAACTCTCCTGTGGCTTTGCTTATGGTGAGTCAAAGGATATACTATTTTATAATAACTAATTGATCTCACATGGCAGTCAAGACCACTTTGATTTTTCCAGGTGAAGCAGGGTTAGAGGGTGGGGATAATCGAGCCAATAAAGCAACACATTTCTAGAAAGTAGTTGGGACAGCTTTCTGGAACTATGGACCCGATTTTCCCATTGGAGGCGGGTTGAGGTTTGGGTGGGTTCCAAACCCGCTTCCACTGTCAGGTGGGAAAAATTTGCGATTTTCCCCTAATTGGCCAGTTACTTTCAGAGGTGTGGGTTGCCCTGGGCCAATTAGTCTTTTGGGACTGAAACTCGCCTCTGCTGATGTCACTTATCCAGCTTCATTTAAGGGCTGCTTGCTGCCTTGGCTCATTCCACTGGTTTTTGGTCGATGGTGCACCACCTCCAAACTTTTATCTCCTTGAAGAATGGCCAGTTCCAAGGCAAGGGCCTCCCCGAGGTTCTCTGATGAGGCGCTGGGAATGCTGGTTGAGGGGACGAGATCTAGCAGGGAGGTGCTCTTCCCCCTCATCGGGGAGGAAGAGGCCTCCCAAAGAAACCAAGGCTGTGTGGGCCCAGCTGGCAAGGGATATAACCTCCAGATCTGTGTGCAGATTGGGTGATTGTTTCTGTTTATTGATGAAATGCCATCCCTGTGTGAATGTATCAACATTAGGTGATGGCAAACTGTTGGCGTGATGGCATCTGTTATTTCAGCTTAGGCAGCTCCACATTGCCTGCTCCATGACACTTGTGTGGTCAGGTTGGTGGTCAGAGTGAAAGGAGGCCAGAGAATCATGTCCATTGTCTATCATATAGATTGGGCTAACCAAATTAGTAACAATACTGTGGAGGAGGAATTCCTGGAGTGTTTACGGGATGGTTTCCTGGACCAATATGTCGAGGAACCAACCAGTGATCAGGCCATCTTAGACTGGGTATTATGTAATGAGAAATAATTATTTAGCAATCTTGTTGTACGAGGGCCCTTGGGTCGGAGCGATCATAATATGATAGAATTCTTCATTAAGATGGAGAATGAAGTAGTTGACTCGGAGACTAGGGTCCTGAATTTAAATAAAGGAAACTATGATGGTCTGAGGCGCGAGTTGGGTAGGATTGATTGGGGAATGTCACTCAAAGGGTTGACGGTGGATAGGCAATGGCAAGCATTCAAAGACCGCATGGATGAACTACAGAAATTGTTCATCCCAGTATGGCATAAAAATAAAACAAAAAAGGTGATTCAACCGTGGCTAACGAGGGAAATTAGGGATAGCATAAGATCCAAGGAGAGGACATATAAATTGGCCAGAAAAAGCAGTAAACCTGAGGATTGGGAGCAGTTTAGGATTCAACAAAGGAGGACAAAGGGATTAATGAAGAAGGGGAAAATTAGAATATGAGTGTAAGCTTGCAGGGAACATAAAAACTGACTGTAAAAGCTTTTATAGATATGTGAAGAGAAAAAGATTGGTGAAGTCAAACGTAGGTCCCTTGCAGTCAGAATCAGGGGAATTTATAATGGGTAACAAAGAAATGGCAGACCAATTAAATACATACTTTGGTTCTGTCTTCACAAAGGAGGATACAAATAACCTCCCAGAGATGTCGGGGAACATAGGGTCTGATGAAGGGGAGGAACTGAAAGAAATCAGTATTTGTAAGGAAGTGGTGTTAAGGAAATTGATGGGACTGAAGGCCGATAAATCCCCAGGGCCTGATAATCTACATCCTAGGGTACTTAATGAAGTGGCCCTAGAAATAGTAGATGCATTGCTGATCATCTTCCAACATTCGATGGAATCTGGAATAGTACCCATGGATTGGAGGGTAGCTAATGTTACCCCACTATTCAGAAAAGGTGGTAGGGAGAAAACGGGGAATTACAGACCGATAAGCTTGATATCGGTAGTGGGGAAAATGCTAGAGTCGATTATAAAGGATGTAATAGCTGAGCACTTGGAAAACAGTGACAGGATCGGACAAAGTCAACATGGATTTACAAAAGGTAAATCGTGCTTGACTAATCTGGAATTTTTTGAGGATGTAACTGGTAAAATAGATAAGGGAGAACCAGTGGATGTGGTATATTTGGACTTTCAGAAGGCTTTCGATAAGGTCCCGCATAAGAGGTTAGCGTGTAAAGTTAAGGCACATGGGATTGGGGAGCAAGGTATTGACTTGGATAGAAAACTGGTTGGCAGACAGAAAGCAAAGAGTTGGAATAAACGGGTCTTTTTCCGAGTGGCAGGCAGTGACTAGTGGGGTACCGCAGGGATCAGTCCTTGGACCCCAGCTATTCACAATGGCCCAGAAATTCGGGGGCTTCCCGCGGGTGCAAGCCCCTGACCTACACTTACCTAGCGCGCCGGCAGCTGAGCTCTGGGCCTGCGTAGAATTCCTCTCCGGGGCCTGGCCCAGAGGCCGGCGCGCTGTGCTGGCGTGTCCCAGGGGCGTAGCTAGTGCGATGCGTCCCCTGGGATCACGTGAGCCATGGGCAGCCAATCGGAGGAGGGAAAAGCCCATTCATAAGATTGACAGAAAGACCTGTCAAAACGTATGAATGCTGAGGGCCCAAAACAGTAGTTAACCTTCAAATACATTTTTTTAAAAATCACACTTTTTAAATAAACTATAAATTACATTAAATAACTATTTTAAACAATAATTTTAATTTTTGAAAAAAATAATTTTATAAAAACGGGGCTAAAAATAAACTTACCTTGCTTTAAAGTATTTAAAAATAACAAACCTGTGGAAAAAATGTTTTAATTTTAATTAATTGACCACTTACCTTTTAAAATGCAGTCCTTACGCCTGGTTTTTACATTTCTAAAATCTAAAGACTTACCCTCATGGAAAAACCTGTTTTTAAAAAAAAACGTAAGTTCAAAGCGAACGCGCAGACTCCCGCGCACACGCGTTCGACCTCTGAACCTCTTCGTTCAGAGGATCGGAAGTGCCGGTTTCCCGCGCATGCATAGTGCATGCAAGGAACCGGCACTTCCATCGGGTCCACACGTGAGTAGCCCGTGCGTACTCATGCGTTGGGACCCGAATTGCTGGGCCAATATATATTAATGATCGAGACGAGGGAACTAGATGTAATATCTCCAAATTTGCAGATGACACAAAGCTGGGTGGGCATGTGTGCTATGAGGAGGATGCCGAGAAACTCCAGGATGATTTGGACAGGTTGGGTGATTGGGCAGAAGCATGGCAGATGCAATATAACGTGGATAAATGTGAGGTTATCCACTTTGGTGGCAAAAACAGGAAGGCAGATTATTATCTGAATGGCAATAGATTGGGCGAAGGGGAAGTGCAACGAGACCTGGGTGTCCTTGTGCACCAGTCGCTGAAGGTAAGCATGCAGGTGCAGCAGGCGGTTAAGAAGGCAAATGGTATGTTGGCCTTCGTAGAGAGAGGCTTTGAGTACAGGACCAAGGATGTCTTGCTGCAGTTGTACAGGGCCTTGGTGAGACCACACCTTGAGTATTGTGTGCAGTTTTGGTCGCCTTATCTGAGGAAGGATGTTCTTGCCATGGAAGGAGTTCAGCAAAGATTCACCAGGCTGATACCTGGGTTGGCAGGAATGACGTATGAGGAGAGATTAGGTCGATTGGGCTTGTACTCGCTGGAGTTCAGAAGAATGAGAGGGGATCTCATTGAAACTTATAAAATTCTGACAAGACTGGACAGACTAGAATGCAGGAAGGATGTTCCCGATGGTTGGGGAGTCCAGAACCAGGGGGTAACAGTCTAAGGATAAAGGGTATGCCATTTAGGACAGAAATGAGCAGGAATTTCTTCACCCAGAGAGTGGTGAACCTGTGGAATTCTCTACCACAGAAGGCAGTAGAGGCCAATTAAATATATTCAAGAAGGAGTTCGATATATTTCTTAAGGCTAATGGGATCAAGGGGTATGGAGAGAAAGCAGGGACCGGGTACTGAATTTGGATGATCAGCCATGATCACATTGAATGGCGGAGCAGGCTCGAGGGGCCGAATGGCCTACTCCTGCTCCTATCTTCTATGTTTCTATCATGTGTTAAGAAGGAGCCAAGCACATGTGCCACAATGGGCAACCTATGCAAATCTGGCCAGGATGAGTGCATCCCTTGCATCACAGGTGTTATGTCCGTGTATAATCAGACACAGACTGCGGAGAACGGTACAAACGGTGTTTACTCAACGTGGCTCAGACTGCAACTGATCTGTACAGATTACGACTCAACGTTATATACAGGTGTGGTCACTGCCGGTACTTATTACAGTATACATGAGCTGTACAAAGTAGTTCCCCCCCCCCCCCCCCCCTTATAAAGGTACATACATTACAATTCCTCCCCTTTTAGATTAACAGTACCATAACACTCATTTAACAATTAAATATCAAACTAATTACAATTAACACTTTTAACATGCAACATTAGCTGAAAATAGTCTATTTATGAATTCAGTCTTTGGGGAGGCTTCCTGATCCTTTCTGGATCGCGCCTTTCCCGAGTGTCTTGCTCTTGGTGCGGAGGCGATTCTGGCCCCCTGTCGTCGGTTGGTTCATCAGCTTCCGATGCTACTGTTTCTGGGGTAGATGCTACCTGTACGTCGGGTTCATCACCAGGTACGTATGGGCGAGGCATGGGGTTGACTTGTTCCTGTGACTCTAGGATCTGGTCAGCATGGCGTCTCACGATGCTCTCCCCAATGTCCACTGTGTACATTAGTGGCCCCTGCCGTGTGCATATCGTTCCTGGCTGCTATTTTTCTGTTCGGTAGTCGTCGGCCAAGACTGGTTGCCCTACATTGAAGCTCCTTGTTAGCTTCTCATGGATGTGCTGGAATTGCTTACTCTCAACACCTCTTCGTACGTTTGGTCTGAGCAAATCCAGGCGAGATCTTAACCTTCGGTTAAAGAACATCATGGCTGGGGCCTGGTTGGTGATTGCATGTGTCGCATTCCGGTAGGCGAACAGGAAATTGTCCACCTTGTGCTGCAGCGGAATGTTGTCATTGTACATAGCCTTTATTGCCTTCTTAAAGGTTTGTACGAACCTCTCAGCCAATCCATTTGTGGCTGGATGATACGGGGCGGATGTGTAATGCCTTACCCCATTCTTTTTCAAGAACCTCCGGAACTCTTCGGACACAAACTGTGGTCCGTTGTCGGAGCAAATCTGTTCTGGCAAGCCATTCCTGGCAAAAATGGTCCGTAGGACTGCAATAGTTTTCTCCGTGGTGGTGGAGGACATTTTGATGACCTCAGGCCATTTCGAGTGCGCATCCACGGCTATTAAAAACATCGAGTCCATGAATGGACCAGCAGAATCAATATGCACCCGTTGCCATGGAGATGAGGGCCACTCCCATGGGTGTAGAGGGGCCTGTGGTGGTGCATTTTGGACTTTCTGGCATCCTGAGCAGCTCTTGGTGAGGTCCTCGATTTGTTTATCGATTCCCGGCCACCACACATAAGCCCTGGCTAGGCTTTTCATTTTTACCCCTCCAAGATGACCCTCATGAAGCTCATTGAGCACTCTATCCCTTAACTTGGGTGGAATTACCACTCGGGATCCACACATCAAGGTCCCCCGGCACACTGACAGCTGTTCTCTCCTTGTCGAGAATGCTGGCAACAGTGAGTCGCCATGTGCTGGCCATCCCTTCACCGTCAAATCATATACCTGAGACAGTGTCGGGTCTTTTCGGGTTTCCTTTTCGATACAAGCGTTAGTTACCGGTAGTTATTCAACTATAGTCGAATGGAATATTTCGACAGGATCCACTGCTGGTGCTTCCTCTGCAGTAGGCAGTGGCAGGCGTGATAGCCCATCAGCATTTCCATGCTGTTTCGTGCCCTTATATTCAATCTCATAGTGGTGCGCCCCTAGGAAAAAGTGACCATCTTTGTAGTCATTGCGCAGTCATCACCGGAACGCCCTTCTTCAGATTAAAAATGGAGACAAGAGGCTGGTGATCAGTCAGCAAGGTGAATTTCTGCCCGTGCAGATAGTGATTGAACTTTTTCACTCCCCACACTAGGCTGAGGGCCTCCCTGTCAATCTGGGCGTAGTTGCGCTCGGCTGAGGTTAGTGATCGTGATGCAAAGGCTATTGGCCTCTCTGAACCGTCCGAGAATTTGTGCGAGAGCACCGCTGCAATGCCGTAGGGTGACGCATCACATGCCAACCGAATTGGTAATGCTGGGTTGTAATGGGCCAATACCTCTTTCAATGTGATTAGTGTTTTGCTCTTCTGGAAAGCTCGTCTACATTCGTCACTCCACTTCCATGGCACCCCAGTTTGCAGTAGGGTGTTCAGTGGGTGTAGTATTGTAGACAAATTTGGCAAGAACTTATGGTAGTAGTTTACCAGCCCGAGGAACGACCTCAGTTGTGACACATTTTCCGGTGCTGGAGCCTTGACTACTGCCTCAATCTTCTCTGGGGACTTATGTAACCCCTCTTTATCGATAACGTGGCCACAATACGAGATCTGTTTTCTAAAAAACTCGCATTTGGGGCGGTTAGCTCGGAGCCCATATTCCTGCAATCTAGTGAGCACCTGCTCCAGGTTGGCAAGGTGATCACTGTCATTTTCGCCCGTGACCAGGATGTCGTCCAAATAACACTGGGTCCCTGGGATCCATTGCAGGACTTGTTCCATTGCCCTCTGCCAAATAGCCAGAGCTGATGCTACCCCGAATACCAGCCGATTGTATTGGTAGAGACCTTTATGGGTGTTGATTGTGAGGTATTTTTTTGATGCTGCTTCTACCTCCATTTGCAGATACGCCTTGGCCAGATCAATCTTAGTGAAGCGTTTCCCTCCAGATAGCGAGGCAAAAATATCTTCAATCCGCGGAAGTGGATATTGTACGGTGTGAAGGACCGGGTTCACTGTTACCTTAAAGTCCCCACAGATGCGAACCTTCCTTGGTTCCCCAGGCGTGCTGCTCAACGACTTTTTCATCACAGGGACGATGGGTGTAGCCCACTCGCTTCAGTCTACCTTGGACAGTACACCTGAACGTTCCAGACTCTCCAGCTCTGCTTCGATGGCTGGGCGGATCGCATAAGGTACCGGTCTGGCCTCAAAAAATTTTGAGCTTGCGTTTTCTTCAATTTTAATCGTCGCTGTCATGCCTTTTAGTGTTCCGAGTCCTTGCTGGAACACTTCTTTCGCATCAGTTAGGATCTTTGACAGTCGCCCAGGTGTGGCACCGTCATCCTTTTTGTCAGCCAGTCAGTGCATGTATGGAATGCCAATCCAGTTGTATTTTCCGGATCCATACACGTCCCAGTAATGGTGGTCCTCCATCTTGCAATACATACAAGTCTAGTTTTGGTGTTTCCTTACCGTTCTATATAACGGTCACCCTTATTTTTCCTTTGGGGTAGACTTTTTGCCCCGTGTACGTCTTCAAAATAATTTTTGTGTCTCTCAAGGGTATGTGTGAGAACAGCCGCTCGTAGTCCCGTCGGTTTATGACTGTTAGGGCTGATCCTGTGTCCAATTCCATCTTTACCTGGACTCGGCGGCACGGTGGCATAGTGGTTAGCACTGTTGCCTCACAGCGCCAGGGACCCGGGTTCGAATCCGGCCTCGGGTGACTGTCTGTGTGGAGTTTGCACATTCTCCCCGTGTTTGCGTGGGTTTCCTCCGGGTGCTCCGGTTTCCTCCCACAGTCCAAAGATGTGCAGGTTAGGTTGATTGGCTATGATAAATTGACCCTTAGTGTTAGGGGGATTAAATACGTGGGGTTACGGGGATAGGGTTGGATATGTGTTCGTGCAGGGGTTACGGGGATCGGGTGGGATATGTGTCGGTGCAGGCTCGATGGGCTGAAATGGCCTCTATCTGCCCTGTGGGGTTTCTGTGATTCTGTGATCCTGCTATCTTGAGAGTGACCCAAATGGTTCGGTGATCCTCTGTTGTGATCACATTATGTAGTTTCAGACAACTCAGTTTCCTGCTTTCGGAGTCATTATCACTCTTTTGTTCGTCTGAACTATTCTCCGTTATCTTATGTACCTTCTTGTACTTTCCTTTGGTCGGTTTCTTATTGCTGGTTTGCTTTCCCGACCTGCAGACTCGTGCTATGTGTCCTACTTTTCCACACTGTCTGCACACTTTGTCTTTGAACCAGCAATCATTCTGGTCCTGTGTTGTTCTGTCGCAGCGATAGCACTTCTCTGTTCCATATGACATTTAGTTTGTGCCATATTCTTGCGGTCTCTGTTGTATCTCTGCAGCGCCCCGTGCTGCTGCTTCATATGATACCGCAATGCTGAAAGCCTTTTCCAGCGTAAGGTCCTTTTCAGATAAAAGCCGTTTCTGGGTTCCTTCACTTTGAAGCCCACACACAAACTTGTCCCTTAAGGTATCTGCCAGTCCCGCTCCAAACTGGCAGTGTTTCGATAGTTTGCGCAGTTCTGTTAAATAATCAGCATTGCTTTCATCCTTATGCTGGTTCCGTTTGTGAAATTTGAATCTTTCTGCTATCAGCAGCGGTGTGGGGTTTAAATGTTCCTTTAGTATCGTTACTATGTCTTCAAAACTCTCTTCCATTGGCTTCGTTGGGGTTACTAGATTTCGCAATAACCCATACGTCTTTGCACCCATTAAATTCAACAATACCGACGCTTTCTTGTCATCTGACACCTCATTTGCCTTGCAGTACACCTCTATTCGTTCGACATATGTAGTCCAATCTTCGACTTCATTGTCAAATGCGGTGATACTGCCACTCTTCGGCATTTTGGGTGTGGTTTAAAATGGCGTCTCCCGCGCTTTCCTTCCTCCCCTGCTGCTGCCGGTTCTCGTGGCAATGGCGGCGCCCTGTAGGTTTCGCGCGCTTCCCCTGCGCTGCTGCCAATGCTGCTCTCGGCGGTCCTCGTGGCAATGGCGGCGCCTCGCGGGTTTCTGCGCGTCTCTCTCTCCCTCTTTCCGACGCTGCTTGGCCCCTGAACACCGGCTGCGCCCTGTGCGCTCTGCCCTCTATATCTATCTCTCTCTCTCTCTCTCTCTTTCTCTCTTCTTTCCCCCCCCCCCCCGTCGACGCTGCTCGGCCCTTTGCTGTACCGCTCGGTCGGCTCTAACCCGCCGCTGTCCGGGAAGGGTCTGCGCACTACCTGTTGCCAGCCCGTTTCGCTGGACCACCTCGACTGGAAAGCCAAGCCTGGCTCTCGACAGCCTCCCCCGCAATTCTCGAGTCTCTGCTGGATGACTGGGCGGTTGCCCGTGGTCGACGCCCGAGTCTCTGGCCTTGACCTCCAATCCACTGATCTTCAGGAACGAATCCCCGGGAGTTGATGCAGAGTTGCAGGTAGGTTCGAACCTGCCTCGTCGCCAATGTTACGTCCGTGTATAATCAGACACAGACTGCGGAGAACGGTACAAACGGTGTTTACTCAACGTGGCTCAGACTGCAACTGATCTGTACAGGTTACTACTCAACGTTATATACAGGTGTGGTCACTGCCGGTACTACAGTATACATGAGCTGTACAAAGTAGTTCCCCCCCTTAAAGGTACATACATTACAACGGTCAGCCATGTGCTCGTGTGCTGCCGCTGCTGCTGGTTCCACCGCCACCACCACCACCACCACCAAATAGTTCCCAAGCTGCTGGCAAATACCTCTGTTGGGGAAGCGCTCAGTCCAAGCAAGGAGAGGGTCTTCCAAGGAGGTCCCACAGTTGAGAGATAGAAGCTGCAGCACCTCCGACTTCGATAGGCCTGCTAGAAGTGCTGAAAGACCTGTGGAACAAAGGTTCTGCCACCTGCATCTGTTCCCTGCTGAAAGCTCCGTTTTAATGGTGGAGCTGCAGCTGTGACGAGGCCACCCACTTGTCAACCCGCCAGGATTAGCTGGCATGGTTTAGGAGGGTCGTGCAACACACACAAAATGTGGCAAAATAACAAAGCCCTGTCAAAATAGGATTATAGAGGCCCTTAACAACTATTTAAGGGTCTTAACTACCTCTCTGGACTGATGGAGGCGGGACCGAATCGCACCCATCAAACCCGCCTCCGGCAAAATTGCGCGGAGGCAGGTCCTGAACCTGCCCTCTCTTTTTGCGATTTTTGCCAACTATCCCGCCTCCAAACCCACCTTCTCAAGGCTGGGAAAATCGCCCCCTATATGTTTTAGGAATGGCAAGGGAATATGCCATATTGGATTTAGTAATGAGTATGACCAGAATTAGTTAGTAATCTGACAGTAAGGGAACATCTTCCAAATACTAACCACAATATGACTGAATTTAATATCGCGTTTGAGAGGCAGAAAGAAGAGCCATACACCAAGGTTTTAAATTTAAATAAGGCAAACCTCCAAGGGATTAGAAATAAATTGACCACAGTAAACTGGTCTGAACTATTAAGGGGTAAACCTACAGACAAACAGTGGGAAGTATTCAAAGAAATATTTGATACGATACCATACCAGTATATACCCCAAAAAGGCAACACCTCGACTTGTCTAGTTAAGCAACCATGGTCAACAAATGAGGTCAAAGACAATATCAAGCTACAAGAAAAGGTTTACACAAATGCAAGGAAAAGTGGAAATCCAGCAGACTGATAGAGCTATAAAAACCAACAAAGGGATATAAAGAGCTATAAAAACTAACAAAGGGATATAAAGAAAGTAATAGGTGTAAAAAGGAATATGAAATTTGTTTTCAAGGAATATCAAAGCTAATGGTAATGGTTTTTATAAATTATATTTAGAGAAAGAGAGCGGCGAGGGGAAATGTGGGCCCATTAAAGGCAGATGCAGGTGAGACTATAATGAACAATAAGGAAACGGTAAACTTGTGAATTTAATGCTTTGTATCCGTTTTCACAGTAGAGGAAGAGGCGAAAATACCAGGGGTACAAGGGAATCTAAAAATAGGTCAAGGGGAAGAATTTATTGGAATTAATATAAGTTTAAAAAATGGTAGTGGAGAAAGTAATCTGAATGAAGATAGAAAAAATCACCAGGACCTGATGGTTTCCAGGGTATTAAAGAAATAAGTAAGGAAATTGCAGATGCGTTGGTCATAATTTTCCAAAGCTCTCGAGACTTGGGAATTGTGCCTTTTGGATTGGAAAATTGCAAATGTCTCTCCATTATTTAAGAAGGGATGGAGAGAGAAACCAGGAAACTAAAGACCTGTTAGTTGTGAGGAGTCACTGGAATCTATCATTAGGGACAGAGTGACTGGGCACTTGGACAAGTATGAGCTGATCAAAGAGAGTCAGCATGGATTTATGATGGGTAGGTCATGTCTAACTAAGCCAGTTGAATTTTTTGAGGAGATCACTAATCTGCTGGATAGGGGAGTGCCAATGGATGTTGTCTATATAGACTTCCAGAAGACATTTGATAAGGTTTTGCACCAGAGATTATTAGCAAAAATGAAAGTGCACGGAATTGAATGTAACCTTGTGGCTTGGGATGATAATTGGTTGGGCGGTAGGAGACAGAGGGCTAGAAATTGGACGATTTATCCCCACCCATTCACGCCATAATTGGGTGAAAAAATGGCGGCCGCCGCTCTTCCACCAGTTAATGGCAGGACCCGCGGCGGCCGCCATTTTGGGGTGGTCTGCAGCGCTGCCAATTGCAGCGATCGCGAAAATCATTGAAATGAAGTAGATCGTGATGTCAGTGAGAGTGCAACTCTCACTTGACGCCCGATCTGCTAGTTTGGACAACGCTGCTCCACTTGCCGGCATGCCTTAACTACGACGAGCTGATCAAGCGTTGAGAAGCAGGAAAGCGGGTCCAGTAGCGGTATTTAAAGGGATTATCAGCACTTGAATCTGATATGTTTCTCCAGTTTGACTGGCTCTGTGCAACTTTCTGCAACTCCAGCAGCTTTATTAACTTCTTTCAAGGCTCTAAGGTAATAGGGAATGTTGTTGCAAGTGGAGAACACCTTCATTATTATTTAAAGGCTTCTGCTCACAATACTGGCTCACAGTCATGGGGGCTGTACTGGCAGTCCACCTTGCACTCAAGGATCTTTGAGAGAGGGAGCAGAGGCAACAAAGAAAATTAGAAGATTCACCAGAGGGAGCAGGAGGGCTCTCAACAGGGGGCCTTACCCACCTAGGGTCTTCCGAGAGCACTTCTCTTGTGCATTTAAGCGAGGAGCAGTGTAGGAAGCACAGTAAGTTGTGTAGATGGGAACAGTAATTTGGAAAGGATCATAGACAGATTAAGTGAGTGGGTTAAACTATGCAAGATGGAGTTCAGTGTGGGGAAATGTGAGGTCATCCACTTTGGATGCAAGAATGACAAATCAAAATATTTTCCAATTGGCGAGAGATGGAACAGTGGAGGTGCAAAGGGATTTGGGTGTCCATGTACATAAATCACTAAAAGCTAGTGTACAGGTCTAAAAAGTAATCAAAAAGGCTAATGGAAAGTTGGCTTTTATCTCGAGGGGGCTGGAATACAAAGGGGAAGAAATTATGGTTCAGTTGTATGGAGCCTTGGCCAGATCTCATCTGGAGTACTGCATTCAGTTTTGGGCACCCCGCTTCAAAATAATAGATTGCTTTGGAGGGGGTAGAGTGCAGATTCACTAGAATGAAAGCAGGGCTTAAAGGGTTAAATTATGAAGACAGGTTGCAAAAACTTGGCTTGTATTCTCTTACGTTTAGAAGGTTGAGGTGTGATCTAATTGAGGTGTTTAAAATGATACAGGGATTCGATAGAGTAGGTACAGATGAACTATATTTTCTGGTGGGAGAATCCAGAACAAGGGAACAAATTAGACCTAGGCCATTTAGGAGTGAAATCAGGAAGTGCTTTTTCACAGAGGGTAGTGAAAATCTGGAACTCTATTCCCCCCCAAAAAAGCTGTGGATGCAAGGTCAATTTAAATATTCAAGACTGAGCTTGAGGATATCAAGTGATATGGATCAAAAGCAGGTAAATGGAGATGAGGTACAGATCAGCAATGATCTGATTGAATGGCAGAATAGGCTTGAGGGGCTGAATGGCCTATTTTTGTTCCTATGAGAGTAGGAGAGAGGAAGAGGAGGATGGGAAGGAAGGATAGGAGGGAGAGAGGAGGGCAGAGAAAGAAAGGGGAGAAGAATGAGGACAGGCGAGGGGAAAGGAGGTGGAGGAGAGGGGTAAGATCGAGAGGAGAATATGGGGAAGGGAAGAGATGGGCATTGAACAGGACGGAGGGAGAGAAGGAGTAAAGAGGGGGAGGGAAAAAGAGGGAGGTCTGAGGCAGAGGAGAGTGGTGGGGTGAGGGCAGGGCAGGAGGTGCTGAACAGGGGAATGTGGAGGCAGGTGGAGATGGAGGAACAGGAAGGAGAGATCGAGATGGAGAGGGCAGGGCACAGAAATTATGGGTGGGGGAGGGAGGAGAGGTGAAGATGGGGGAGAGAAGAGAAGGTGAGGGTAGGGAGGAGAGGAGGGGGTGAGAATGGGAAATAAAGGGTGGCTTGAATGACAGGGTGAGAGAAGGACAGAGAAGGGGAGAAGAGAGGACAGAAGAGTGGATGAGGATGGGGGTGAGAGAAGTGGAGAAGGGAAAGTTGTAGAGGGGAGAAGGAAGATTGTTGTGAGGAGGAGAGGGAGGGAATGTTTGTTGAGAGGGAGGAGGAGGGGAGGAACAGAGGAGATGGGATGAGAGACAAGGTGGTCAAAATATATAGGTTTCACAGAATTTTATGGTAGTGAATGGTAAGTACAGAAGATGTTGGTGGGATGAAGTCTGAGTGGAAAGGAGGGAGCGAGTACCGCAATGTTGAAGAGCATTCTAAGGGAAAAGGGTGAAACTAAAGTTAAGAACAATATATTTATAAGCATTGGGGAGGGAGGGGAGTCTTGGGAATGGGAGGTTTTAGAATGTGTGGACTGAAAAAGAAAAACACTAGGAGCTGCAGCAAAAAGAGCAGAAATGTACTTTGAAAAACCAGCACTGGACCAAGGTCAGCTGACGGCTGAAGTAAATTCTTAACATTATCTTCAGATAACAGCTGGGAATCTGAGTGAGGCCGACTAATGGCCAAATAAATATTTTATGCATTGTTTCTGGTGGGTGAACCAGTGGGCAAACTCAGCTGAGTGCCAGATAGAAATGTTTCCAGATAATGGCCAGGAACCTGTGGGTAAAGCTGTCTGATAGCAAAATAAAAATGATGGATACTATTTCCTTGGAAAACCTGGGGGGTGAGCCCTGAAGAAAAATGTTAAACACATCATTCCCCTTGGAGATTCTGGGGTGGAGGTTGGCTGATAAGTGAAGAATATTTATAAAAACACTTTGCCATAGGCAATCTTGATGGGCTGATGAAACAGTACCTACCTGTGGTTGCCAGTTCAGGCTCCTTTTTTGGCAGCATTGCAGCAGTCCATCTGTTTGTTTATGTCTGGCCATTTAACCCTGCGCCTCACACCCTCTTTCCCAGCTTTGTTCCTGGTCTCTTGCCCACTTCATTTCTGGAACAGAATCTAGAGAGGAGAAGCAGGGCCTGTAACATTTCCTTGCCACACTGTTTTCTTCATGCTGTATCTGTCATGCCTATTTGTGGCTCTTAAACATATCTTTATTATACTTGCCTCTGATTGAGTCCTCCTACCACGGTCTCCAAGATAGATGGAGCTTGTGATGCTATTGTCCACAGTGCTACCCACTGGAAATCTGTGATAATCGGGTCCTTTCCCAATGTTCCCGGCTGCTGCCTCAAGTTCCTGCCTCTTGCCAGTTTCCACCCCCAATTAGGATTATGTTTCAGCCTCCCCTTTGATGACCCACCTTTGCTCCCAAACAAAAGTCAATAGAATGACCAGAATCATCAAACCACCTGTTCTGTGGAGTACCTGTACAGTATTAGCAGATGAAACAATATTCAATGTGACTCGACATTCACAAGCTAGTTGTAACTTTAGTTCATTTACCTGTTAACTATTTTCTTTTAATATTCAGTTCCCAAGACAATAAATAATCATCTCTGGAACTATCTTGTTGATAGAGGAATGGACAGAGCAGTGTTGTCTTTATTATTATTATTTATTATTTAGCTTGTTTGATTATTTATTTTACATGCCAGTTTAGTACTCGTTATCAATCTGGCAGATCTTCGTACAGGAAACTTTCTGGTATCCGGCATGGCCGGGACCGACGTGGTGCCGGTTCATCAAAAATTCCGGATAACCGAACGCTATAGTAAAAGATACGGAGCTCAGAGCTCCGTATAAAGCAACAAACCCTGTTGCTTAGCAACAGCTTAAGAACAACGTCCGCAAGTTGCAAGCGTCTCTGTAGCTTAGCAACAGCTGCAGCCACACGCTTGCACAGCAACAAATGGACTAATAAAAGTTACCTGAACCTACTCCTGAATTTTGCTGGTTAACCGACATTTCCGGTTATTTAGGGGCCGGTTAATCGAAAGTTTCCTGTAGTTAATTTTCAGGAATGACACACTCTTGTTACCATGCCGACACAGGCAGATTTTCTTTTTTTTATGTTTCGCTGAATTGCCTATAGGTAAATGTAGTACTGTACTAGGCATAATATTTCGAATTTTTTAAATGTTGTAAAAATTTATACCTGGTACAGTATTACTAATAGCTTATTAGTGTAACAGTTAACCTAATGTAAGACCGTGTACAATCTGTACTATTGTAGTCAGTCTCAGTAAATAACTACAAGATAGAGGTGAAACTGAAAATATAAGAATCAACAAGTCTTTCAAATACAAGTTCACTCCAGTTTTTCTGTGTAATAGAGTCATAGGCCTAGAAATTCAGTGAGCTGCGCCACCCGTTAGCGCCTTAAGAGGGCGCTAATTGGGTCGGAAGCCACTGGCCACGCCTCCCGCTAAATTCCGCGGGATGCTAATGGCAGCACTAGCCGTTAGCGCTGCGCCGCTACCGATGACGTCATCGGTGTGCGCAGCGCCCCACTAACACCCCGATCGCGATATTTAGATGCGCCCCCTGCTTTAATGCCGTACGCTATTTGCGACCGGTTCAGGGGGGCCTACCTGCGGCGGTGGAGGCGCTAATTAAAGGAGAGGTGTGGGGTGGCCATTTTTTTTGCTGGCCGCCTGCCAGCACACCTCCGCGCTGCCATCCCCGGCCGCCTGAGCCACCCCCCCCCCCCCCCGCGGAGTGCCGACTGCGTTCCAAGAGCCCAGCACTTCCCCTCGGTGCCGGACTCTTTTGCCGGCACTCGCGATCCTTGATCGCGCTGCACAAGGTCCCTCCCCTTTAAGAAGGGGGAGGAAGGCCTGCAGTACCGCTGCGCACCGTGCCGCAGCGATATTCAGTTGCAACGCCCCAAGAGGGATGCGGGGCGCCTCCAGTAGCGCCGCGCTTCCCTCTGGGGCACGCAAACTGAATTTCCAGCGGGCGGCCGCGACTGCTTCCGGGGTGCTACTTTTAGCGCCCTGGCGAGGCTGGCGCCCCTTGTATGCTATGGCATTTCAAGTGCTCATCTAAATGCTTCTTGAATGTTGTGAGGGTTCCTGCTCTACCACCTTTTCAGGCAGTGAGTTCCAGATTCCAACCACCTTCTGGGTGAAAAAGTTTTTCCTCAAAATTCCCTCTAAACCTCCTGCCCCTTACCTTGAAACTGTGCCCCCTGGTTATTGACCCCTCTAGTAAGGGGAAAAGTTCCTTTCTATCTACCCTATCTATGCCCCTCATAACTTTGTACACCTCAATCAGGTCCCCCTCAACCTTCTCTGCTCTAAGGAAAACAACCCCAGCCTTTCCAGTCTCTCTTCATAGCTGAAGCGCTCCAGCCCAGGTAACATCCTGGTGAATCAGCTCTGCACCCTCTCCAATGCAATCACATCCCTCCTATAGTGTGGTGACCAGAACTGCACACAGTATTCCAGCTGTGGCCTAACTAGCGTTTTGTACAGCTCCATCATAACCTCCCTGCTCTTGCCTTATTTAGCCGAGGCATAGAATATAAGTATCCCATATGCCTTTTTAACCACCTTATCTACCTGTTCTGCTGCCTTCAGGGATCTATGTACATGCACACCAAGGTCCCTCTGATCCTCTGTCCTTCCTAGGATCCCACCATTCATTGTGTAATTCCCTTGCCTTGTTAGTCCTCCCAAAATGCATCACCTCACACTTTTCAGGGTTAAATTCCATTTGCCACTGTTCTGCCCATCTAACCATCCCGTCTATATCGTCCTGTAGCCTGAGGCTTCCCTCCTCGCTATTTACCACTCCACCAATTTTCGTGTCATCTGCAAACTTACTGATCATACCTCCTACATTCATATCTAAATCATTAATGTACACTACAAACAACAAAGGACCCAGCACCGATCCCTGTGGTACACCACTGGACACAGGCTTCCAGTCACAAAAATAAACTTTGACCATCACCCTCTGCCTCCCAGCCTCAGACTCACTGGCCTGTAATTCCCTGGTTTATCCCTACTACCCTTCTTGAATAATGGTACTACGTTAGCTGTTCTCCAGTTCTCTGGCACCTCCCCTGTGGCCAGAGAGGTTCTGAAAATTTGTGTCAGAGCCCCTGCAATCTCCTCACTTGCCTTGCACAGCAGCCTGGGATACATCCCGTCAGGGCCTGAGGATTTATCCACTTTTAAGCCCGGTAAAACCCCTCGTACCTCCTCCCCCTCAATACTAATTTGTTCAAGTATATCACAATCCCCCTGCCTGATTTCTATGCCTACATCACCCTTCTCCATAGTGAACACAGATGCAAAATATTCATTTAAAACCTCACCTACATCTTCCGGCTCTACACACAGATTGCCACTTTGGGCCCTACTCTTTCCCTGGTTATCCTCTTGCCATTAATTATACTTATAAAACACCTTGGGATTTTCCTTTATTTTGCCTGCCAGTGTTTTTTCATGCCCCCTCTTCGCTCTCCTAATTTCTTTAAGTACCCCCCTGCATTTTCTATACTCCTCTAGGGCTTCCATTGTTATTAGTCCTTTGTATCTGCCAAAAGCCTCCCTTTTTTTCCTAATCCCATTCTTGTATATCCCTTGTCATCCAGGGTTCCCTGGGTTTGTTGGTCCCACCCTTGACCTTTACGGGAACATGTTGGCGTTGTACTCTCTCTATTTCCTTTCAGAAAGACTCCCACTGCTCTGATGTGGATTTTCCTACAAGTAGCTGATCCCAGTCCACTTTGGTCAGATCCTGCCTTATTCATATTAAAATCGGCCTTCCCCCAATTTAGAACCTTGATTTCCGGTCCATCTTTGTCTTTTTCCATGACTACCTTAAATCTCACTGAATTATGGTCACTGTCAACAAAATGCTCTCCTACTGACACTTCTACCATTTGCCTGGCTACATTCCCTAGAATTCGGTCCAGAACTGCCCCCTCTCTTGTAGGACTTTCTACATGCTGGCTCAAAAAGCTCTCCTGGATGCACTTTAAGAACTCTGCACCCTCTAAGCCTTTCACACTCTGACTATCCCAGTTAATATTGGGGAAGTTAAAATCCTCTACTATTATTACCCTATTATTTCTACAATTCTGAAATTTGCCTACATATCTGTTCCTCTATCTCTCCCTGACTGTTTGGGGGCCTATAGTACACTCCCAGCAAAGTGCTTGCCCCCTTTTTGTTTTTAAGTTCTACTCATATGGCCTCATTAGAGGAACCTGCTAAGATATCATCCCTTCTTACAGCAGTAATTGACTCCTTTGATTAATATTGCGACACCCCCCTCCTCTTTTACACACCCCTCTGTCTCGCCTGAAGAGTCTATACCTTGGAATATTGAGCTGCCACTCCCTCAACCATGTCTCTGTGATAGCAACAATATCATACTCCCATGATTTCATCAACACCTTCAATTCATCTGCCTTACTCGCAAGACTCCTTGCATTAAAATAAATGCCATCCAGCCTTGCCATACTCCCTTGTGCCGTTACATATTTGCTCTGCCTTCCAGGCTGACTTGTTTTTTCCTCTATATTTGGCTGTGCATCACCCCCTACTATAGCTCCACTCCGTATCCCATCCCCCTGCCAAGTTAGTTTAAACCCCCTCGCCCCCCAACATTACTCGCAAACCTCCCTGCAAGGATGTTGGTCCCGTTCCAGTTCAGGTGCAACCCGTCCGACTTGTACAGGTCCCACCTTCCCCAGATGCAGATCCAGTGATCCAGGAAACTAAAGCCCTCCTTCCTGCACCAACTCTTTAGCCACGCATTCATCTGCTCTATCCTCCTATTCCTATACTCACTAGCACGTGGCACCGGGTGTATTTTGAGGTCCTGCTTTTTAATCTGCTACCTAGCTCCCTAAATTCTTGTTGCAGGACCTCATCCCTCTTTGTTGGTACCAATGTGAACCACGACCTCTGACTGTTCGCCCTCCCCCTTCAGAATGCCCTGCAGCCATTCAGTGACATCCTTGACCCTGGCACCAGGGAGGCAGCATACCATCCTGGAGTCACGTCTGCGGCCACAGAAACATCTGTCTGTTCCCCTTAAGATAGAACCCCCATCACTATTGCTCTCCCACTCTTTTTCCTCCCCCCCGCCCCCTGTGCAGCTGAGCCACTCGTAGTGCCACGGACTTGGCTGTTGCTGCATTTCCCCTGAGTAACCATCTCCCCCATCAGTATCCAAAATGGTTATGTTCAGTTCAGTTTGCTATATGGATAATAGCACATTGCATTATATTCTGTTACTATATTGTACTGCAATACATTACAAAAGTCATTGTATAGAAAGTGAGAGCTGTTCTGAAAATATCAATAGGGAACTCAAGTGGTGAATTGGAGATGACATTCTATCATAGTCATTCCAGGAGTTTCAGCCATGGCTGGCCTCCCACATTCTACCCTACGTAAACTTGAGGTCATCCAAAACTCGGCTGCCTGTGTCCAAACTCGCACCAAGTCCCATTCACCCATCACCTCTGTGCTCGCTGACCTACATTGGCTCCCGGTTAAGCAGCGCCTCGATTTCAAATTTCTCATCCTTGTTTTCAAATCCCTCCATGGCTTCGCCCCTCCCTATCTCTCTAATCTCCTCCAGCCCCACAATCCCCCAAAATATCTGCGCTCCTCTAATTCTGCCCTCTTGATTATAATCCTTCAACCATTGGTGGCCGTGCCTTCTGTTGCCCAGGCCCTAAGCTCTGGAATTCCCTCCCTAAACCTCTCCGCCTCTATCTTTCTTTCTTCCTTTAAGATGCTCCTTAAAACCTACCTCTTTGTCCAAGCTTTTGGTCACCTGCCCTAATTTCTCCTTATGTGGCTCGGTGTTTTTATAAAAAAAAAAAAGTTGTCTTACAATACTGTGAAGTGCCTTGGGACATTTTACTACGTTAAAGGTGCTATATAAATACAAGTGGTTTTTGTTGTTGTTGGAGTAACCTGTTACTGCCAAAAACACTGCTATGTAAGTTAATAAGATTGTGTTTTTCTCTCTCATTCAGTGTGCACAATAATTTGTAATGATTGCAATTTTGTTTTTGACCTTTCTTTCATAAAGGATTCAAGTGAATGATCAGATTGTGGAAGTGGATGGAATCAGCCTGGTGGGTGTTACCCAAAGCTTTGCTGCCACTGTTCTGAGAACAACCAAAGGCAGTGTTAGGTAAGGAAATGTTTCATTTAGCCACTTCAGACCTTTTAAGGTGTTGATTTTATTATTTGTGGTATCCTGCTGGGGAGCATCTACAAGTTGTAATATGGTTGGACTTGGAAGTTTTCAGCCCTACAATCAATATGATTTAGAATGATACATTAGAGCATTCGGTATACTATATTAATTATGAAAATGTCTTTAGTGAAAATTTGTATCCTGATAATGTGAAAATCATACTGATAACGGCGACGGGATGAAATGGATGAAATTCAGTGAACTATTAGATGAATAGATGAATTCCAAATGCATGCAATTCTGACTTTGGAAAATGCAGATATACCAGGGAAGGCTGAGAAATTGAATAATATGTCACTGAAGCATAGAAATGATTTAAAATAGGATAACGTCGCTGAAATAGCAAATCAAACAATTTTATATACCTGTATTAAGAGCTTGCAGAAATTAGTATTATGTACTGTTTAAGTTTAAATAAAAACTGAACTTAAAATTTATCTCTGTAATTTTGCCTTTGGTTCATCAACATCTGTCAGGATAATTGGAGTCACTAATATTTCTGCGCTCATTTTATGAGTACTGCTGTACTTTAAAATGATCAAGGTAAATACAGATGAAGGTGGCCATTCGGCCCATTTTGACTCATCCATCGGGGGGCGGGTGGTGAAATTGACCAATTTGCAAGCCGCAGTCCCTAGCCCCCATGTGTCATCTGATCATATCTTGACTGAATTTGGTAGAGACATTATGGGCCAAATGGCCTATTTCTGTGCTGCTACATTCTGTAGTTATATGAATCTAAGGTTTTCACCTCTACTACCCTACCAGGATGACAATTCCAAGGAGTGCCCTAGGGATTAACATTAACTCCTTGGATTCAGAAACATAGCACAAATAGGTTAATTTTGCAGATCATGCTTAACAACAGTGGGTAGTAAAGTCTGAGGAGGCAGCCACAAAAGGAGATAAATTGCCCATTGACAGATAACATTTCAAATACAGGTAAGTGTGATGCACTGTATGTTGGAAGAAAGAATGGGTGTCACAAGTACACTGTGAATGGTGTAAAACTAGCTAAAGGTAAAGTAGATGGAAATCTGGAGTGACATATAACATACCAAACTACAGTACAGTGCAATAAACAGAAAGAATAGAATGCTGAACTATATTGCTAAACTATAAGTTGGAAAACTAATTTCAAACTGTATAATGCGCTGGTCAGACTATACCTTAAGTATGCTTTAGTTTTGGACACCAAGACACATGGAAAACATTCATGCTGTACTGATGATATGGAGAAGAGCACTGAGGTTGATTTCTATTGCCAGAGGACAGAGGTATAAGAAGAGATTTGAGAAATTGTGGGCCTTCCGTTTGAAAAGTAGGCAAATAGGGGCATCTTTACAGAAGTCTATAATGGCCTAGACGTAAATTCAGAATGCTACTTTTAAGGTAAACCAAGACAGGAGGGCAAGAGGCATGAACTAAAGCTGTTGAAAAGTCAATGTAAGAGAGATGGCAAGAAGAAATTGAAACAGTGATCAATGTTTGGCATGGTGTTTGCGGTTAGTCCCGTGGAGGCAAAAACCGTACATTCATTGAAGAGCCACGTGGGTACTGGCTCCCATATTATTGGGCATGGAGGACTACTACATGCCCGATTTGCATAGCATTTCGAAATGCCATCTGTAAGAGCATGGAGTCTGCTCAAACAATGCGTCAGACTCATTGCAAGCTACAATTTTGTGTGAATAAGGCATCCTACTCGTAATGTAATCGGGAGGTGTGAGCAGCGCCTTATAGACTAAGAATATGTTCCTTTCAATTGATTTTGTCATGTTAGGGGTAGTTTCCTGTTCTTGCTGTAACTAATTGTTTCTATGTCATTTTAATCTTTTTGAAAATTGAAAGATGTTGGAGCCTTTCAAAAATCTGCTCTAAAGTTTGTGGCAGGGTCTGAAAATAATGGCTTCGGTTTTCCCAATATTT
Source organism: Somniosus microcephalus (assembly GCF_052327205.1). Taxonomy (NCBI): domain Eukaryota; kingdom Metazoa; phylum Chordata; class Chondrichthyes; order Squaliformes; family Somniosidae; genus Somniosus; species Somniosus microcephalus. The sequence goes on from NC_140991.1 coordinate 142,872,186, forward strand.
AATTTGAGAAAATTTCTGCCCATCCAGAACTGGATGTCGGACAAGCAGTCTGACAATTTAGAAACCGTGGAGGGGTCGAGAGAAGTGGTGGTGAGGTAGAGCTGGGTGTCGTCAGCATACATGTGGAAACTGACGCTGTGTTTTCGGATGATTTCGCCAAGGGGCAGCTTGTAGATGAGAAATAGAAGGGGGCCAAGGATAGACCCTGGGGGGACACCAGAGGTAACGATGTGGGAGTGGGAGGAGAAGCCATTGCAGGTGATTCTCTGGCTACGAATAGATAGATAAGAATGTAATCGGGCGAGTGCAGTCCCACCCAGCTGGACAACGGTGAAGAAGCGTTGGAGAAGGATGGAGTGGTCAACCGTGTCAAAGGCTGCAGACAAATAAAGAAGGACGAGGAGGGATAGTTTACCTTTGTCACAATTACAAAGGATATCATTTGTGACTTTGAGAGCTGTTTCGGTTCTGTGGCAGGGGAGGAAACCTGATTGGAGGGATTCAAACATGGAGTTGCGGGAAAGATGAGCACGGATTTGGGAGGCGACAACACGTTCAAGGTCTTTGGAGAGGAAAGGGAGATGGGACGGAGGGGTCAAGGGTTGGTTTTTTGAGGAGGAGTGATGACGGTAGATTTGAGGGAGAGCACCATTAACAATGTCAGCTAACGTGGAAGCCAGAAAAGGAAGTTGGGTGGTCAGCAGTTTGGTGGGAATAGGGTCGAGGGAGCAGGAAGTAGGACTCATGGACAAGATCAGCGCGGAAAGGTCATGAGGGGGTATGTCCAGTTGTAGTGTGCAGAGTAGTTATATACTTCAGCAAGAAATTTGCCAAACGTTGCTTCCTGCTGAGTCCTTTTGAGTCTCATCGGCAATCTCAGTTGCATTCACGGGAAAGTATTTGTCAACTGCACCTAGCGTGAAAATCGCACCTTCACTCCCAACATGAGTCTTCATGTGGCAACCAGGACAAGGCATCTGCAATTGTGTTCTGCTTTGAAGTGTGATACTCAAACGTGCAGTCATATTGTGACAACAACACTGCCTAACGTTGCATTCTTGATGCGGCCATTGCAGGGATGGCAGATTTGGGCCCCAATATTGCTAGGAGCGGTTTGTGATTGGTTCCATCAGGGTAAACTTTCTGCCGATCAGGAACTGTTGGAATTTCTTGATTCCAAACACTACAGTGAGTGCTTCCTTTTCAATTTGCACGAAGTTTCTTTCGCTCTTTGTGGGGGTTTGCGATGCGAACACGATTGGTTTCTCTTGGCCATCATCCATTACGTGGCTTATGACAGCTCCCACACCATAACTGGAAGCATTACACGCTAAATGAAGCTTACGCCCTGTGTCGTAGTGCACAAGTAGAGCATCGCTAGAGAGACTTCTCTTACAAGCGTTGTAAGCTTCCTGTTGCGCTTTCGTCCACTTCCACTGGACATCCTTCTTGAGGAGCTTGTGCAATAGAGCTAACATGGTCGCTAACTCAGGTAAGAAACGTGCATTGTACTGGACCATTCCAAGGAAAGATCTTAACCCAGACACGTTCTGTGGCTTTGGAGCATTGATGACAGGATCAACCTTTTCTTTCACTGGTTGCAAGCCATATGCATCAACTTTCAAACCAAGGTACACAACCTCGGGCTGCACAAAAGCACATTTGCTCCTTTTCAATTTGACATTGTGGGAATTCAACCTTTGAAGCACTAAATCTAACACTTCTAGATTTTCTTCCTTGCTGCTTGTTGCAATCAGTACATCATCTTGATTGCATAAGTAATTTAGAACTCCTTGCAAAATCTCATCTGTCGTAGCCTGGAAGTTTTTAGGTGAGGACTTTACACCATACAGCTGCTTGGTGTATGAGTACAGTCCCTTGTGTGTGTTGATGGTGAGATACTGTTGACTCTTTTTGTCAACATTCAGCTGAGTGTAAGTGTGCGACAGGTCAAGCTTGGAGAAAACCTTTGACCCAGAGAGTGTTACATACAAATCTTGCGATGTAGGTAACAGGTGCTGCTCATCGTCAACTGCTTGGTTGATGGTAACTTTGTACTCACTGCACAAACATAGTTTTGTCTGCTTTGGGCACTACCACAATCGGGGTAGCCCATTCACTTTTGTTAGTTTTTACTAGTACTCCGTTCTCTCTAGCTCTTCCTCCACCTGACTTTTCAACACATAGGGGATTGGCCTTGCCTTACAATAGACAGGCTTTGCCTTGGACTTGATGCGGATATGTGCGTCATACCCAGTGATGCCCTCATAACTGTCTGTGAATATGCTTTTGTTCTTGTTCAACATTGTGTCGAGTCGCTTCTTTGAAGCATCTACACTTTTTTTTTAATTCATTGATGGGATGTGGGCGTCGCTGGCTAGGCCTGCATTTAGTGCCCATCCCTAATTGCCCTTGAGAAGATGGTGGTGAGCCGCCTTCTTGAACCGCTGCAGTCCATATGGTGTAGGTACACCCACAATGCTGTTGGGAAGGGAGTTCCAGGATTTTGGCCCAGCGACAGTGAAGGGACGGCGATACAGGTCCAAGTCAGGATGGTGTGTGGCTTGGAGGGGAACTTGTAGGTGGTGATGTTCCCATGCATCTGCTGCCCTTGTCCTTCTAAGTGGTAGAGGTCGCGGGTTTCGAAAGTGCTGTTGAAGGAGCTTTGGCGAGTTGCTGCAGTGCATCTTGTAGATGGTACACAGTGCGCCGGTGGTGGAGGGAGTGAATGTTGAAGGTGGTGGATGGAGTGCCAATCAAGCGGGCTGCTTTATCCTGAATGATGTCGAGCTTCTTGAGTGTTGTTGGAGCTGCACTCATCCAGGCAAGTGGAGAGTATTCCATCACACTCCTGACTTGTGCCTTGTAGATGGTGGAAAGGCTTTGGGGAGTCAGGAGGTGAGACACTCGCCGCAGAATCCCCAGCCTCTGGCCTGCTCTTGTAGCCACATTATTTATATGGCTGGTCCAGTTCAGTTTCTGATCAATGGTAACCCCCAGGATGTTGATAGTGGGGGGATTCAGCGATGGTAATGCCATTGAATGTCATGGGGAGATGGTTAGAGTCTCGCTTGTTGGAGATGGTCATTGCCTGGCACTTGTGTGGTACGAATGTTACTTGCCACTTGTCAGCCCAAGCCTGAATGTTGTCCAGGTCTTACTGCATATGGACACGGACTGCGTCACGGACTGAAGATGTTTTTCCAGACTAGTTTTAACTTTCTCAACCAGTCTTTGCCCATGAGAGTTGGCCTGTTGTAGCTCGCTACAATAATAGGCAGCTTTACTGACTGGTCAGTGTGTTGAACTGTACATTCTATTTGTCCACATGTCTCTAGTATTTCTCCGGAGTAGGTTTTTAACTCTACTGTACTCTTTGTAAGTGGTACTTGATTAAACTTGCTCTCATATGTGTCCTTACTCATGAGAGAGCAGTCTGCCGCCATGTTGATACACATCAGTGGTGAGTAAAGTTTTAGAAACAATAATCAAGGAAAAAATGAATGGGCACTTGGAAGGGACAGAATGTTTAAAACTAAGAGTGCAACAGAAAGTGGGGCCAAAACAAGGAGAATTGGTAAAAAGACATTAAAAGCCCTATCTGAATGAACGCAGCATTCGTAACAAGATAGATGAGTTGACAGCACAAATAGATACAAATGGGTACGATTTGATCGCCATTACAGAGACGTGGTTGCAAGGTGACCAGGGCTGGGAACTGAATATTCCAGGGTATTTGACAATTTGGAAGTATAGACAGAAAGGAAAGGGAGGGGTGGGGTGGCTTTGTTGGTAAAGGATGGGATCAGTGCAGTGGTGAGAAGTGATACTGGCTCAGAAGATCGGTTTGGGTGGAGATAAAAAAATAATAAGGGGAAAAGGTCTCTGGTGAGCGTAGTCTACAGGCCCCCGAACAGCAACAATACTGTTGGACATAGTATATATCAACAAATAATGGAGGCCTGTAAAAAGAAAGGTACGGTAATAATCATGGGTGATTTTAATCTCCATATTGATTGGATAAATCAAATTGGCCATGGTAGCCTTGGGGAGGAGTTCATAGTGTATTCAGGATGGTTTCCTAGAACAGTATGTAATGGAACCAACCAAGGAGCAGGCTATCTTGGATCTGGTACTGTGTAATGAGACAGAATTAATAAATGATCTCATAGTAAAGGATCCTCTAGGAAAGAGTGATCATAACATGGTTGAATTTCAAATTCAGTTGGAGGGTGAGAAAGTTGTATCTCAAACCAGTGTCCTGATCTTAAATAAAGGCAATTACATGAGGGCAGAACTGGCTAAAGTGGACTGGAAAAATAAATTAAAAGGTAAGACAGCTGACATGCAGTGGCGGACATTTAAGGAGCTATTTTATAACTCTCAACAAAAATATATTCCAGTGAGAAAGAAAGATTTTAAGAGAAGGGAGCACTATCTGAGGTTAACTAAGGAAGTAAAGAATGGTATCAAATTGAAAACAAAGGCATACAATGTTGCCAAGATTGGTGGGAGGCCAGAGGATTGGGAAATGTTTTAAAAACAGCAAAGGATGAGACAAAAGATAATAGAGAGAAGATGAATTGTGAGAGTAAACTGGCAAGAAATATTAAAACAGATAGTAAGGGCTTCTACAGGTATATAAAAAGGAAGAGAGTAGCTAAAGTAAATGTTAGTCCCTTAGAGGATGAGAATGGGGAATTAATAATGGGGAAATGGCAGAGACTCTGAACAAATATTTTGTATCTGTCTTCACGGTAGAAGACACTAACAATATCCCAATAATGGACAATCAAGGGGCCACAAGGAGGCGGGAACTAATGACAATCATTATCACTAAGGAAAAAGTACTTGGTAATATAATGGGACTAAAAGACAACAAGTCCCCTGGACCAGATGGCCTGCATCCCAGGGTCTTAAAAGAAGTGGCTGCAGAGATAGTGGATGCATTGGTTGCAATATACCAAAATTCCCTGGACTCTGGAGAGGTCCCAGTGGATTGGAAAACTGCAAATGTAACACCCCTATTTAAGAAAGGAGGGAGACAGAAAGCAGGAAACTATAGACCAGTTAGCCTAACATCTGTCATTGGGAAAATGCTGGAGTCCTTCATTAAGGAAGCAGTAGCAGGGCATTTGGAAAATCATAATGCAGTCAAGCAGAGTCAGCATGGTTTTATGAAAGGGAAATCACGTTTAACAAATTTGCTGGAGTTCTTTGAGGATATAACGAGCGGGGTGGATAAGGGTGAGCCAGTGGATGTGGTGTATTTGGATTTCCAGAAGAAATTCGATAAGGTGCCACGTAAAAGATTACTGCATAAGATGAGAGCTCACGGAGTTGCGGGTAATATATTAGCATGGATAGAGAATTGGCTAACTAACAGAAAGCAGAGAGTCGGGATAAATGGGTCATTTTCCGGTTGGCAAACGGTAACTAGTGGGGTGCCACAGGGATCGGTGCTGGGGCCTCAACCATTTTCAATCTACATTAATGACTTGGATGAAGGAACTGAGTGTAATGTAGCCAAGTTTGCAGATGATACAAAGATGGGTGGGAAAGCAAGTTGTGCAGAGGACTCAAAGAATCTGCAAAGGGATATAGATAGGCTAAGTGAGTGGGCAAACATTTGGCAGATGGAGTATAATGTGGGAAAGTGTGAGGTTATCCACTTTGGCAGGAAAAATAAAAAAAGCAAATTATTATTTAAACGGAGAGAGATTACAAAATGCTACAGTTCAGAGGGACCTGGGGGTCCTTGTGCATGAAACACAAAAAGTTAGCATGCAGGTGCAGCAAGTAATCAAAAAGGCAAATGGAATGTTGGCATTTATTGCAAGGGGGCTGGAGTATAAAAGCAGAGAAGTCCTGCTACAACTGTACAGGGTATTGGTGAGACCACACCTTGAGTACTGCGTACAGTTTTGATCTCCTTATTTAAAGAAGGATATACTTGCATTGGAGGCAGTTCAGAGACGATTCACACGGCTGATTCCTGAGATGAGGGGGTTGACTTATGAAGAATGGTTGAGCAGGTTGGGCCTATACTCATTGGAATTTAGAAGAATGAGAGGTGATCTTATTGAAATATGTAAGATACTGAGGGGGCTCGACGAGGTAGATGCAGAGAGGATGTTTCCCCTCCTGGGGAACTCTAGAACTCGGGGGCATAGTTTCAGAATAAAGGGTCACCCTATTAGAACTGAGATGAGGAGGAATTTTGGTCGTCAATCTGTGGAATTCTCTGCCCCAGAGAGCCGTGGAGGTTGGGTCATTAAATACATTTAAGGTGGAGATAGACAGATTTTTGAACAATAAGGGAGTGAAGGGTTATGGGGAGTGGGCAGGGAAGTGGCTTTGAGCCCAAGATCAGCTATGATCTTATTGAATGGCGGAGCAGGCTCGAGAGGCCATGTGGCCTTATTTCTGCTCCTATTTCTTACGTAAGCTCATTAAGTAGAGCCAATACGAATTTGTAAAAGGCAGATCCTGTTTGACTAATCTAATTGAATTTTTTGATGAAGTAGAGAGGATTGATGAAGGGAATGTAATGGATGTTGTCTACATGGATTTTCGGAAGGTGTTTGACAAAGTACCACATAGAAGGCTGGTTAACAAAATTGAGGCTCATGGAATAGGTGTGTCAGTGGCAGCTTGGATAAGGAATTGGCTTAAGGACAGAAAACAGCGAGTTGTGGTAAATGGCTGTTTTTTAGACTGGAGGATGGTACACAATGGTGTTCCCCAAGGGTCAGTGCTGGGGCCACTGCTTTTTTTGATATATATAAATGACCTGGATATTGGAATACAGAGAATTTCTAAATTTGCTGGTGACACCAAACTTGGGGGTGTGGCAAACAGTGATGATGATACCAATCGACTGCAACAGGACATAGAAAGGCTAGCAGAATGGGCAGACACGTGGCAAATGGAATTTAATACAGAGAAGTGTGAGGTGATGCATTTTGGCAGAAGGAACAGGGAGAGGCAATATACACTTAATAGCACAGTTTTAAAGAGTGTGCAGGGACAGAGGGACCTGGGAGTTAACGTGCATAGGTCCCTGAAGATGGCGGGACATATTGAGAGAGTGGTTAGCAAAGCATATGGGATCTTGGGCTTCATAAATAGAGGTATTGAGTACAAAAGTAGAGAAGTTATGCTGACCTTTATAAAGTGCTGGTTAGGCCACAACTGGAGTATTGCGTCCAGTTCTGGTCACTACACTTTAGGAAGGATGTGAAGGCCCTTGAGAGGGTGCAGAGGAGATTTACCAGCATGGTTCCGGGGATGGGGGATCTTAGCTACAAGGCCAGGTTGGAGAAGCTGGATTTGTTTTCATTAGAGCAAAGGAGGTTGAGGGGTGATTTGATAGAGGTGTACAAGATTATGACGGGTTTGGATAGGCTAGATGGGGGACATGCTGTTCCCACTAGTTGATGGTACAAGGACTAGGGGACACAGATTTAAGGTTTTGGGCAAGAGATACAGGGGGGACGTGAGGAAAAGCTTTTTTACGCAGCAAGTGGTGAGGACCTGGAACTTGCTGCTGATGGAAGTGGTGGAAGCGGAGATACTCAATGTTTTCAAGGGTGGACTGGATAGGCACTTGAGGGAAATAAACTTGCAGGGCTACAGGGATAGAGTGGGGGAATGGGACTGACTGGATTGCTCTACAGAGAGCCGGCATGGACTCGATGGGCCAAATGGCCTCCTTCTGTGCCTCTATGACTATATCAGTATATTCCTTGCTGATCATAAGTTTTGTACGGAAGTCTTTCTCACCACAGTTAGCGTTGCCACTAGTGGCATAGATACTGTAGATGCCCCATTCTTCAACGTCACTTCAATATTGTGAATTCCTCCCTTTTGTTGTTGCTGCCTTGTATTGCCACGAGAATGCTTCTTCCTGCTTTAGATGTAGCTCTGCAAGCTGTTGAAATATGGCCTTGCTTCTGGCAGTGCATACACTTTGCATTTCTGTATTGGCAGGACTGTGGTGAGTGATTTCCATTGCAGCGATAACAATTCACTGAACTGCTCTCACCGACATGGTTTCGACCCAGTCTCTCAGCTTTAGGTTTGGCGATGGCTCTGTGACTGTAGACCTCAGCTGCACTAGTCACTTGAGTTGGACAGAGCTCCCGAGCATTCTTAGACGCCATCTCCATAGATAGGGCAATTTTGCATGCTATGTCAAACATTAGATTTGAAGTGTTCAGTAACTTGGACTGTGTGCGCTCATCCACCAATCCACACACAATCTTACCTCGCAATGTACGATCCAAAAATGTGCCGAAGTTACAATGCAAAGACAGGTTCTTAAGAGCTACAATGTACTCACTGATGGTTTCACTTTGTTTTTGGTTTCTGGTACCAAACTCTGATATTTCTAATGGCTTTGGGTTGAAATGGTCCTCAAGTTTCTCGACAATGTCTTCAAATGATGCATCCTTCACTTTTCCTGGCGCAAGTAGGTTTGTCAACGCTCCTTAGACATCTGGCCCGTTCTCTTAGAAAAATTGCTTTCTTCCTTTCACGAATTACTTTATTTTGTACTTGAACATTCTCATCTGCACCGTCTGTCTCAATAATGTTATTAGCCTTAAAAAAATAAAAAAAAATAAAAAAAAATTTAAATCTCCATCCGGTCAATGTAAGAACTGAATGGTTCGCGAGCTCGGTCATACATGCCGAGGCTTCCAATGAATCCCATAGGCGCGATCATGATTGTCCCGATCTCGTCGAACAGTGACTCAGCACGCTACCTGTGTACTAATGTTGCTGTGTATACATACACGCAAAGGCAAAGCACAGACAATTCTGCATGAGCATTAACAGTAAAACATCGCAAAAATTCAGTTTAGGTGTCATAAATTCACCTTAAACTTTTCCACTCGAAGGCTGAACACTGTGTCCTTCCACGATCCTTAAAAATGGCTTTGGGATCCCATCCTCGTCACCAAAATGTAATATATGTGGGTAGAACAAATGAAGGGCAGAGACAGGATGAGTTACTAGTCCAAGTGCTTGCTTTATTCGGCCAGAGCGAACTAAGCATGCTCATACTAAACCATGTGACAAGCCATGTGATAATACATTACAACCAATGTTCCTCCTAATTTTTTTTTGGGTGCATGGTCCCTTTAACGGGCTGCACGGCCTATTCAAAGTTGCGGTCAGGTGCAAAATTTCACATTTGAAAAGCCAGTCCCAGGCCGCCGCGCAGCTTAGAAGGAATGTTGATCGTGGCATCAATCAGCACCCAGCGCTGAATTGACGCACAACCTGGTATTTTGGACATTGCTGCTCTTATTAATGCCCTATCCAAAGCATGCATGGCAGAACATGTGTGCAGCAGTACGATGGACCTACTGCCAGCGCTTCTTAAAGGGACACGCAACTTACAGGTAAGTTTAGATTTTTGCTTTTGCACGGATTTCTTTACATTTTATTGGAGTAGTGTCTTGGTATAATACATTTAAAACATTGTTAAAACGTGCAGGGAGTGCTGTTGGATGTTTGCAAGGCTTTGGATCTTAAAGGAAAGCCTCTGAGAAAACCACTTGCTCCCAGTCCTGGGGGGCTCTAGTTGCAGTCCTCCTTGGGCTGCAGCATGGCGTGGAGATGGAGCAGAGGCAGCAAAGGGGACCAGCCGCTTGTAGAGGGAGCAGGAAAGGAGGGAGCAGAATAGGAAAAAGCAGAAGAGGAGGAAGCAGAAGGAAGGAGGCAACCCAGACAGCCCCTTTCTGGCCGGGATATCCGGGATTGAATCATCTGCTGGCGGTACCAGTGAACACAACCCCAGTTCCCCTTTCAATATTTGTCCCACACCTTACCTTCTTTCTGTTACTGACCATCACAGCGTCCTCTTGACCGCAATGCCGAGATAAAAGCCACCACAAAGCAAACTTTCCAATCCAACTTTATGCATATATGCATCCAATATTATCAGAAAATTAACTAATCACCCTTGTGCATTCCCTTAGTGAGTGTCTTTTGTGTTCCTTTGCCTATCCTAGTGCTCTGCATAGTGCTAAACTATCCCTCCTCGTCCTTCTTGACTTGTCTGCAGCCTTTGACACGGTTGACCACTCCATACTTCTCCAACGCCTCTCCACTGTCATCCAGCTGGGTGGGACTGCACTCGCCTGGTTCCTTTCTTATCTATCTATTCGTAGCCAGAGAATCACCTGCAATGGCTTCTCTTCCCGCTTCCGCATCGTTACCTCTGGTGTCCCCCAAGGATCTATCCTTGGCCCCCTCCTATTTCTCATCTACATGTTGCCCCTTGGTGACATCATCCAAAAACACAGCGTCAGTTTCCACATGTACGCTGACGACACCCAGCTCTACCTCACTACCTCTTCTCTCGACCCTGCCACGATCTCTAAATTGTCAGTCTGCTTGTCCGACATACAGTTCTGGATGAGCAGAAATTTTCTCCAATTAAATATTGGGAAGACCGAAGCCATTGTTTTCAGTCCTTGCCACAAACTCCGTTCTCTAGCCACTGACTCCAGCCCTCTCCCTAACATCTGTCTGAGGCTGAACCACACTATTTGTAACCTTGGTGTCATATTTGACCCTGAAATGAGCTACCGACCACATCTCCGCGGCATAACAAAGACCGCCTATTTCCACCTCCATAACATCGCTCGTCTCCGCCCTTGCCTCAGCTCATCTGCTGCTGAAACCCTCATCCATGCCGTTGTTACCTCTAGACTTGACTATTCCAACGCACTCCTGGCTGGCCTCCCATATTCTACCCTACGTAAACTTGAGGTCATCCAAAACTCGGCTGCCCATGTCCTAACTCTCACCAAGTCCCGTTCGCCCATCACCCCTGTGCTCGCTGACTTACATTGGCTCTCGGTTAAGCAGCGCCTCGTTTTCAAATCCCTCCATGGCCTCGCCCCTCCCTATCTCTAATCTCCTTCAGCCCCACAACCCCCCCCCCCCCCCCGAGATATCTGCACTTCTCTAATTCTGCCCTCTTGAGCATCCCTGATTATAATCGTTCAACCATTGGTGGCCGTTCCTTCTGTTGCCTAGGCCCTAAGCTCTGGAATTCCCTGCCTAAGCCTCTCCACCTTGCTACCTCCCTTTCCTCCTTTAAGACATTCCTTTAAGACATTCCTTAAAACCTACCTCTTTGACCAAGCTTTTGGTCACTTGCCCTAATTTCTCCTTATGTGGCTCAGTGTCAAATTTTTTGTCTTATAATACTCCTGTGCAGCGCCTTGGGAGGTTTTACTGCATTAAAGTTGCTATATTAATACAAGTTGTTTTTGTTGTTGTTGTTGCTACCCCAGTGGCTGCAGCATGGCTGGTGGAAGGCTGCTGACTTTCAATGGGGGACACTGCAGATCGCCTTGCAGGACGACCTGGGAGTGTGAAATCGAGTGACGGTGTTTCTTCTTCTTCACTCTCCTCTCCCTCTTCTTGGTCAACCACTGGCTGGGCAGGCTAGATTTCTTGGGTGTCTGAAATGAGGAAGGCACAAAGGTAGGGTTGTGGTGAGGGGATGACTGGAAAGCAAGAGGTGCATGCTTACACCATGTGCAGCTTGTAAATCAGAAGACACTGTGGGATGAAGGGAAAGTGGGATGTGAGAGATGGAGGATACATATGAGGATACTGGCATCTTCTATTCTTTCAGCCCCGCCGCTGATCAAGAGCTACCATCTCTTCCAAGGGGGTGAGAGAAGGTAGGAATGTGAGGTGTGCCTCGTGTTTGGTCGAGATTGTCGGTAGGTGAGTGATGGGGTGGGGTTGGGTCGTGCATTGAGCAGTGCGTGAGGCTAGTGGTGTAGTTGGTAGTGATATACCTATCAATTCGTCCAATGAAAAGCGACGAGTTAAGAAAGTAACTATAGGTTTTTATTGACTAAATAACAGAGCCCACCCTCGTGGGTGATCGGATCCAAGAAGGAGGAATACCAGCCAGTCGACCACCTTTATACCCGGGCAGGTAGGCGGAGCCATGGGCGGAGTCGGCAGTGGTCAGCCCAGGTATAGCAGCGTGACAAGAGGCGACCTCGTACAGTGATACAACAATGTGAACAGTGATAACTATAGGGAAACGATCTAACAGTGATAACTATAGTGTAACGATAGTGAACGGTAAAAGTGGTTTACCACATTCACCCCTTGTTTAGATTTGAGTCCGGCGGGGTGAAGTGTACTACCAGTTCTGGTATGTCAGTCTGTCCGGAGGCCTCGTAAGCCTGTCTGATCGTCGCAGCGGCGGTGCTGCGTTCTCCGGTGTTAATGCTGGCGTCTGCGAGGTAGGCGAAGGCTCTTGGGGTTCCGGCGTACCGTCTACCTGGGCTGGAATTGGGGGGGTGGTGGGGGGGGGTAGCGGTGGTGTCTCCGGAGTGCCCGAGGGTGCGAGGTCTCGTAAGGAGACTGTGTCCTCCCGCCCGTCTGGGTATGCCACGTAGGCGTACTGGGGGTTGGCGTGCAGGAGGTTCACCCTCTCGACCAGGGGGTCCGTTTTATGGGCCCTCACGTGCTTTCGCAGCAAGACAGGCCCCGGAGAGGTCAGCCAGGTTGGTAGCGTGGTTCCCGTAGTCGACTTCCTGGGGAAAACAAACATTCGTTCATGGGGGGTGGCGTTAATGGCAGTGCAAAGTAGTGACCGGGTGGAATGCAGCGCCGCCGGGAGGACCTCCTGCCAGCGAGAGGTTGGGAGGCCCTTAGACTTTAAGGCTAAGAGGACGGCCTTCCATACCGTCGCGTTCTCTCTTTCCACCTGGCCGTTCCCTCGGGGGTTGTAGCTGGTGGTCCTGCTAGTGGCGATGCCTCTCGCTAGTAGGAACTGACGGAGTTCCTCGCTCATGAAGGAGGCGCCCCGGTCACTATGTATATAGTTTGGGAACCCGAACAAGGCAAAGAGGTCGTTCAGGCATTTAACGACCGTGGTGCTGGTCATGTCTGGGCAGGGGAAGGCAAAGGGGAAACGGGAGTACTCATCAACAATGTTGAGGAAGTACACATTACGGTCAGAGGACGGGAGGGGCCCCTTAAAATCGATGCTCAAGCGCTCGAAGGGGCGGGTGGCCTTGATCAGGCTTGCTCTGTCCGGCCTAAAGAAGTGCGGTTTGCACTCGGCACAGGTCTGGCAGTTCCTGGTCATGGTCCTGACCTCCTCGATGGAGTAGGTCAGGTTGCGGGCCTTAATGAAGTGGTAAAGCCTGGTGACCCTGGGGTGGCAGAGGTCGTTGTGGAGGGTCTGAAGTCTATCAATTTGCGCGCTGGCGCATGTAATTCGAGATAGAGCGTCAGGGGGTTCGTTCAGCTTACCAGGCCGGTACAAGATATCATAATCGTAGGTGGATAGCTCGATTCTCCACCTCAAGATCTTGTCGTTCTTGATTTTACCCCTCAGCTTGTTATTAAACATAAAAGCGACCGAACGCTGGTCGGTGAGGAGGGTAAATCGCTTGCCTGCGAGGTAATGCCTCCAGCGGCGTACCGCCTCCACAATCGCCTGGGCCTCCTTCTCGACCGAAGAGTGTCGGATCTCAGGGCCCTGTAGGGTCCTTGAGAAGAAGGCCACCGGTCTCCCCTCCTGGTTGAGGGTAGCGGCTAGGGCGAAGTCGGATGCATCGCTCTCCACTTGGAAGGGGATGGACTCATCCACTGCGTGCATAGTGGCCTTAGCAATGTCTCCCCTGATGAGGGAGAAGGCCGCGCGCGCTTCTTCCGTAAGGGGGAAGGAGGTGGACTTCATGAGGGGTCTGGCTTTGTCCGCATAATTCGGCACCCATTGGGCATAGTAGGCGAAGAGCCCCAGGGTTCTCTTCAGCGCCTTTGGACAGTGGGGAAGGGGTAGCTCCATGAGGGGACGCATTCTTTCGGGATCGGGGCCGATGATTCCGTTCTCTACTACGCAGCCGAGGATGGCAAGGTGCGAGGTGTTAAACACACATTTCTCCTTATTGTAGGTGAGGTTCAGCCGTTGGGCCGTACGGAGGAATCTTTCCAGATTAGCGTCATGGTCTTGCCGGTCGCGGCCGCAGATGGTGACGTTATCTAGATAGGGGAACGTGGCTTGCAGCCCGTTCTGGTCAACCATCCGGTCCATCTCCCTTTGGAAGACCGAAACCCCGTTGGTGACGCCGAAGGGGACCCTAAGGAAGTGGTAGAGGCGGCCATTCGCCTCGAAGGCGGTATACTGGCGGTCCTCGGGGCGGATAGGTAGTTGGTGGTAGGCCGACTTAAGGTCGATGGTAGAGAATACCCGGTATTGAGCAATCTGATTGACCATATCAGATATGCGGGGAAGGGGGTATGCGTCCAGCTGGGTGTACCGGTTTATGGTTTGGCTGTAGTCGATGACCAGGCGGTTTTTATTGCCGGTCTTAACGACTACAACCTGGGCACGCCAGGGGCTGCTGCTCCCCTCGATGATGCCCTCCTTCAGGAGACGCTGCACCTCAGAGCTAATGAAAGCTCTGTCCCCGGAGCTGTACCGCCTGCTCTTGGTAGCGACGGGTTTGCAGTCGGGGGTGAGGTTAGCGAACAGGGAAGGTGGCGGGACCTTGAGGGTGGATAGGCCGCAGGTGTTACGCGGTGGGCGATTTAAAGGCTGCTGGTTGTCGACTGTGAGCGGGGGGAGGGGTCCACCGTATGCTAGAGTGACGCTTTGGAGGTGGGATTGAAAATCCAGCCCAAGTAGGACGGCAGCGCATAGCTGGGGCAGGACGAGGAGTTTAAAGTTTTTATACTCCGTACCCTTAACCGACAGGGTCACAACACAGTAGCCGCTGATGTCTGTGGCGTGGGACCTCGATGCCATCGAGATCCGGTTGCGCGTTGGCTGGACAGTGAGGGAGTAGTGGCTCACCGTGTCTGGATGTATGAAGCTCTCTGTGCTTCCGCTGTCGAACAGGCAGGTCGTGGCGTGGCCGTCTACTTTGATGTCCATCATTGACTTGGACAGCTGATGCGGGCGAGCTTGGTCTAGTGTGACGGAGGCTAGTGTGTGGCTGAGCGGGTCGCTGTAGTCTGTCGGTGAAGCGGTCGTCAGGTCTGGAGGTAAGGTGGCGGTCGAGCGTGGTGGGTAAAATGGAGGCGCCCACGAGGTGGGGCAAAATGGTGGAGAAGATGGCTGCCCCCACAACCCACATGAGGCACTGCTGGCGTCGGTTGCCTGGATCAAAGATGGCCGCCCCCATTGCTCATCTGTGGCCTTGATAGAAGATGGCCGCCCCCACAGTTCGCACGAGGCACTGCTGGCCTCTGCTGCTCTCCCTCTGCAGGCCTTCGCGAAGTGGCCTTTCTTCAGGCAGCTGGAGCACATCGCGTTTTTGGCTGGGCAGCGCGACCTCGGGTGTTTCGCCTGCCCACAGAAGAAGCAGCCGGCGGCCCGGTCGCGGGGGTCCGAAGTCGCAGCCGGTACCGGGGGTGGCGGTCCCGATCGGGTCCGGGACGCCGACGCTGAGGTAGGTCCCGGGGGCGGCGCTACGAGGGGTATTGCGGTCGGGGTCGGGCCCGAGTCCCAGAGTCGCGAACTGTACCTGGAATACACCTCGAGGTCCCGCTGGGTCACTTCTAGGGAGTAGGCCAAGGCTGCAGCTGTGTTCAGGTCGAGGTCCTTTGATTCCAGCAGTCTCTGCCGTGAGTAGTCGGACCGAAGGCCTTTCACGAAGGCATCACGGATGTTATCTTCAGTGTTTTCTGCAGCCGATACTGCTTTAAAGTCACAGTCCCTGCCGAGTGTTCGTAGCGCCCGTAAAAATTCAGCTACAGACTCTCCTGGCTGTTGCGGGCGGGATCTTAGGAGGTGTCTGGCATACATGGAATTTACCGGGCTCCGGTACTGCTGTTTCAGTAGGTTGATAGCGGCCTCGTAAGTAGTAATGTCCTGGATGAGTGCGTATACTTTAGGGCTCGCTTGGGCGGTCAGAACTCTCAGTTTGGATCTCTGAGGGACGCCGGATTCTTCCAGGTAGGATTCGAAGCAGCACAGCCAGTGTTTGAAGTCGAGGGCTGCGTTTGTTGCTTGTGGGTTTAGATCCAGGTACGGTGGTTTGAGGGCTCGCAGCCAAGCCGGCTGCTGTGGCTGTTGTAGCTGGGCGTCTGGCTGGTCGTTTGGCTGCTCCGGTGACTGGTTGTTTGGCTGCTCAAGCGACGACATTTTAAAATTTAGTCAATAAAATTGATATACCTATCAATTCGTCCAATGAAAAGCGACGAGTTAAGAAAGTAACTATAGGTTTTTATTGACTAAATAACAGAGCCCACCCTCGTGGGTGATCGGATCCAAGAAGGAGGAATACCAGCCAGTCGACCACCTTTATACCCGGGCAGGTAGGCGGAGCCATGGGCGGAGTCGGCAGTGGTCAGCCCAGGTATAGCAGCGTGACAAGAGGCGACCTCGTACAGTGATACAACAATGTGAACAGTGATAACTATAGGGAAATGATCTAACAGTGATAACTATAGTGTAACGATAGTGAACGGTAAAAGTGGTTTACCACAGGTAGGATACGTCTTTTGAAGATGCATTCACTGACCTTGGCCACTGGTCTGAGGCCGTTAAACGTCTTTGGGCACTGGAGCTAGGTCCTGGGTGCGAAACTGCTAGCAGTGACCACCTCGGCGATCTGGTCCCACATCCTCCTTTCTGGAGGGCCTCCTGTAGATAGAGGACCTTTTTTTAAAATTTGTTTATGGGTTGTGGGCATCAGCTGGCAAGTCCAGCATTTATTTCCCATCCCTAATATCGATTATGAAGGTGGTGGTGAGCCACCTTCTTGAACCGCTGCAGTCTGTGTGGTGAAGTTACTCCCACAGTGCTGTTAGGGAGGGAGTTCCAGGCTTTTCACCCAGCGACAATGAAGCAACGGTGATATATTTCCAATTCAGGATGGTGTGTGACTTGGAGAGGAACTTGGAGGTGATGGTGTTCTCATGCGCCTGCTGCTCTTGTCCTTTTAGGTGGTAGAGGTTGCGGGTTTGGGAGGTGCTGTCGAAGAATCTGCCATGCATCTTGTGGATGGTACACACTGCAGCCACGGTGTGCTGGTGGTGGAGGGAGTGAATGTTTAAGGTGGTGAATGGGGTTCGAATCAAGTGGCTGCTTTGTCTGGATGGTGTTGAGCTTCTTCAATGTTGTTGGAGCAGCACTCATCCAGGCAAGTGTGGAGTATTCCATCACGCTCCTGACTTGGGCCTTGTAGATGGTGGAAAAGCTTTGGGGTGTCAGGAGGTGAGACACTCGCCACAGAATACGCAGCCTCTGACTTGCTCATGTCGCCACTGTATTTATTTGGCTGGACCAGTTAACTTTCTGGTCAATGGTGACCTCCAGGATGTTGATGGGGGATTCGGCAATGGTAATTTCATTGAATGTCAAGGGGCGGTGGTTGGACTCTTGCTTGTTGGAGGTAGTCATTGTCTGGCACTTGTGTAACGCGAATGTTACTTGCCACTTATCAGCCCAAGCCTGAATGTCGTCCAGGTCTTGCTGCATGCAGGCATGGACTGCTTCATTATCTGAGGAGTTGCAAATGGAACTGAACACTGCAATTGTCAGCGACCATCCCCATTTCTGACCCTATGATGGAGGGAAAGTCATTGATGAAGCAGCTGAAGATGCTTGGGCCAAGACACTGAGGACTCCTGGGGCTGAGATGATTTGCCTCCAACAACCACAAGCATCTTCCTTTGTGCTAGGTTTCCCCGATTGCCATTGACTTCAATTTTACTAGGGCTCCTTGATGCCACACTCTGTCAAATGTTAAGGGCAGTCACTCTCGCCTCACTTCTGGAATTCAGTTTGGACCAAGGCTGTAATGAGGTCTGGAGCCGAGTGGGCCTGGCAGAACCCAAACTGAGCATCAGTGAGCAGGTTATTGCTAAGTGACGCTTAATAGCACTGTCAACGACTCCTTCCATCACTTTGCTGATGATTGAACGTAGACTGATGCCGTGGTAATTGGCCGGATTGGATTTGTCCGTTTTTTTGTGGACAGGACATACCTGGGCAATTTTGCACATTGTTGCTTATATGCCAGTGTTGTAGCTATACTGGAATAGCTTGTCTAGATATATGACTAATTTTGGACCACAAGTCTTTAGCACGACAGCTGGGATGTTGTCGGGGCCCATAGCCTTTGCTATATCCAGTGTGCTCGGCCGTTTCTTGATACCACGTGGAGTGAATCAAATTGGCTGAAGACTGGCTTTTGTGATGGTGGGGAACTCGGGAGGAGGCCGATATGGATCATCCACTTGGCACTTCTGGGTGAAGACGGTTGCAAACTGTGGTAAACCACTGTTAACCCTGTACATGTCTGTGTGGTAAACCACTGTTAACTCTGTACAAGTCCGGGCATGTCTCCACCCCTGGCTCCACCCCTAAGCCCGGGTATAAAGGTGACTCACCACCCTTCCCCCGGGAGCTCTTAGGATGGATTCACTAGCAGAGGCATGCTCCAGTTCTTAGTCAATAAAAGCCTACTTCATATAAGTCCATCTCGTAGTCTTTGGTGTTGTTGATAGCGCATCAATTTTATTGACTAATTTTCAACATGGAGCAAATCTTGAAGCCGGAACGTTTAGACCTGGATCATAAACGCTTTAGCCTTGTCTTTTGCACTCAGGTGCTGGGCTCCGCCATCATTGAGGATGGGGATATTCATGGAGCCTCCTCCTCCCGTTAGTTGTTTAATTGTCCACCACCATTCATGACTGGATGTGGCAGGACCACAGAGCCTTGAGCTGATCCGTTGGTTGTGGGATCGCTTAGCTCTATCTATAGCCTGCTGTTTAGCATGTATGTAGTCCTGTGTTGTCGCATCACCAGGTTGGCACTTCATTTTTAGGTATGCCTGGTGCTGCTCCTGGCATGCTCTTCTACACTCCTTATTGAACCAGGGTTGGTTCCCTGGCGTGATGGTAATGGTAGAGTGAGGGATATGCCGGGCCATGAGGTTACAGATTGTGGTGGAATACAATTCTGCTGCTGCTGATGGCCCACAGCGTCTCACTGGTGCCCAGTTTTGAGCTGTTAGATCTGTTCTGAATCTATCCCATTTAGCATGGTAGTAGTGCCACACAACACGATGGAGAGTGTCCTCAGTGAGAAGATGGGACTTCATCCCCACAAGTACTGTGTGTGGTCAAATCTACCAATACTGTCATGAACTAATGCATCAGATTGGTGAGGACGAGGTCAAGTAGGTTTTTCCTTTATGTTGGTTCTCTCACCACCTGCCACAGGCCCAATCTGGCAGCTACGTCCTTCAGGACTCTGCCAGCTCGGACAGTAATGGTGCTACTAAGCCACTCTTGGTGATGAACATTGAAGTCTTCCAACCAGAGTATGTTCTGTACCCTTGCTACCCTCAGTGCTTATTCCAAGTGGTGTTCAACATGGAGGTGTACTGAGTCATCGGCTGAGGGAGGGCGGTAGGTGTTAATCAGCAGGACGTTTCCTTGTCCATGTTTAACCTGATGCCATGAGACTTTATGGGGTCTGGAGTCAATGTTGTGGACTCCCAGGGCCTCTCCCTCCTGACTTCATACCACTGTGCCACCACCTCTGGTGGGTCGGTCCTGCCGGTGGGACAGGGCATACCTTGGGATGGTGATGGAGGAGTCTGGGACATTGGCTAAAAGGTATGATTCTGCGAGTATGACTGTGTCAGGCTGTTGCTTGACTAGTCTGTGGGACAGCTCTCCCGATTTTGGCACAAGTCCCCAGATGTTAGTGAGGACTTTTCAGGGTCGACTGGGCTATGTGTGCCTTTGTTATGGCCGTCGCCGAGGTTGATGCCGGGTGGTCCGTCTGGTTTTATTTGTATACTTCTTTGTAGCGGTTTGGTAGAACTGAGTGGCTTGCTAGGCCATTTCAGAGGGCAGTTAAAAGTCAACCACATTGCTGTGTGTCTGGAGTCACATATAGGCCAGACCAGGTAATGACAGCAGTTATCCTTCCCTAAAGGACATTAGTGAACCAGATGGGTTTTTACGACAATCCGGTAGTTTCCTGGTCACCATTGCTGAGACTAGCTTTTTATTCTAGATTTATTTAATTAACTGAATTTAAATTCTCCAACTGCCGTGGTGGGATTTGCACCAGTGTCTCCGGATCAGTAGTCTGAGCCTCTGGATTACTAGTCTAGTGACATAACCAGTATGCTACCTTCCAGTGTTGATGCCCTGCACAAAGCTCGAGTGCTATGTCCGAGACCCTTGGTACCCTTGGTGCCCTTTCCCTAGCCTGTTGAGCCATTTGTGTTGGTGCTGAAGCACTCTTACCATTTCTGATCAGCAGAAGGCAGCTCACCTTTAAGAGATGGAGACCGTCTCGTGGTGAAGCTCTTTTAAATTTTTTCATCTGCAGAAGGCAGCTTGCCTTTAAGAGATGCAGACTGCCTTTTAGAAAAGCAGGCTTGCTTTAAGTAAAGCTAGCTTGCTTGAGCAACAAGAACTTTGTCCCCCTGCTGAGCGCACAGCCTGTCAGCCGCATGTTGAGCACTAGGCTATGCGCTGCAATCATTATAATTAGCGGGCAGCATGAAGTTGACGGTGGCCTGCGCTTTTTGAATGGGTGTGGTCATACCTCGCATCGCGGTGCCCGCGCTCATTTTTTAGCATTATCGAATTTCTAGGTCTTTGTATCTTATCTGGGTCTGTCTAATGAAACCTGCCAGCGCTGACTAAGATTCTCGAAGCAAGCCATCACTGAAATTTCCAAACTCTGGAGCCAGACTTGAGAATGAGTTCCAGCATTGGATGGTTCTGTCAATGGCTGTCAAGCTTACAGCTGCTTTGAACTTTTATGCGGCAAGCTCCCTCCAGGAAAGCGTGGGTGATATCTGGCATATCTCCCAATCTTCAATCAGTGAATTGTTTGCCAGTGTCAGAGATTTTAATTTCCTGTGGAAAGCAGCAAGGACTCTTCCACTTCTACCATGTTGTAGGATTCCCACAAATGCAAGACATAATTAACTGCACATGTGGCCTTACGTACCCCTAGTCTGAACACAGCACCAATAGAAAGGTTTATCATTTCATTAGATTACAGGTGGTCTGCAACACAAGAACAGAGTATAAGCTACAGCCTTGCTAATAATGCCAGTGCATTGCCTGGTGAAAAGAGCCACTTTATGCGAGTGTGTGAATTTGCAGCTTGTGATGGTATAAGTACTTTGTGCTTGGCACTTGAACCATTTTGCAATTATCCTGCATATGCAGCATTGTATTTAAAGCTGTTCCATTTGTTTTCTAGAAGTTTTCTTTTAATTGTTGTTGGGATATGGACGATGCTACAAGGCTGCATTTATAGTTGCGCTGGGAAGGCATTGTAGGATCTTTACCCTAAACAGCTGGAGTCCTTGTGGTAATCATGCTTTCTCGATGGTGGTTGGCAGGGAATTTCAGGATTTTGACCCAAAAATGATGAAGGAACAACAGTATATCTCCATGCCAGGATGGGGACTTGGAGGGGAATTTGGAAGTGTTCCCATGACATTGCTGCTCTTACCCTTCACTGTGGTAGTGGTTGTGGGACTGGGAGATGCTATTGAAGTAAATTTAGTGAGTTGTTGCTGTGCATCCTGTAGATAGAACATACTGCAGCCACAGTGTGCCTGTGGTGGAGGTGGTGGATAATAAATCCAGTGGCAGTGGCAATCAAGCAGACTGCTCTGTCCTGGATAGTATTGAGCCTCTTGTGTTGTTGCAACTACATATTCGCAGGGGAAAGAAACTCCCCCCAAACAATTTTTTGAAAAACTTAATTTTCCCTTAAATTTTGCTTGGATTTTCCCTTTTTAACATTTTTCTACCTGGTTCTTGGTATTTTTGAAATCTGGATCATGTTGAATTTGATCAATCTGTGGTTGCTATTTTTCAAAGGCTAGTAAATCTTGTCCATCAAGAATTGGTGAACTGTTGTTAGGATGGCTTTCTCACGAAACAGTAGCTGTGTTTCTGGTGGAAAGGATATGTACATCACATGATCCATGAATATATTCTTCAAATAAAATGTTAACCTTTGTGGTCCATTCACACAGCAGGCAGTATTTTTAAAAGTAGCTACATCCAGCTCAGTAGTTTTTCTGCTCCGTACAACATCCGTCAATTTTGTTTCTCTCAAAGATTTCCATACAGCATTTGGACTCTTAACTATGAGCATGGAAGTTTTTCACACAATTCTCCTATCTTTCTCCCTCTTGCATCACCAAATTATACTGACCACTTTTGTTAGCAAACTGATTAATGCACTCGTAAAATTCTTATGTGCTCTATTCTCAGAACTTTTGTTTTCAACCAAGCTTTCCAGTCACCGCCCCGCCCCCCCCCCCCCCCCAGTCTTTATGCAGCCTTTATATGTGAAATACCTTGGGATGGTTTTTATGTTAAAAAGGTGCTATATAAATGTAAGTTTAATGAAATTGTTAATTTGTTCAAATGTGCTTTGACTGCTAAAATAGCATACATACAATTTTTTTTTTGTAATTGCATTAATCAGCCCACTTAAAAAGTAGCACCAAATGGAATTTAAAGCACCTAGGGGGAAAAATTCAGTTGGTTGCGCCTCCCGTTAGCACCTTAAGGTGCTAACGGGACGCAAAGCAACTAGCGCCCGGGTGCGACACTGCCCACGTCTCCCGCAAAACTCAGCGGGAGGTTAGTGGTGGCGCTAACCGGTAGCGCACTGCGCCGCTGGCGATGATGTCATTGGCGTGTGCCCCGCTCACGCCCTGGCCACGATCTTCGGAAGCGCCCCCTGACTTACCGCCAGACGCTATGTCCGACGGGGTCGGGGGGGGGGGGGGGGCGTACCTGCGGCAGGGGAGGCGCAATTTAAAGGCGAGGTGCGGGGCGGCCATTTTTGTTGCTGGCCGCCTGCCAGCACCTGCCTGCGCTCCCGTCCTAGACCTCCTGAAACGCACCCCCCCCCCCCCCCCCCCCGCGGAGTGCTGGCTGCGCTCCAAGAGCCTGGCACTTCTCTTGAGTGCCAGGTTCTTTTGCCTGCACTCCCGATCCCGGGGGCCCAGCTGGGCCCCAGGTCGCGCTGCACAAGGCCCACTCCCCTTTTAAGAAGGGGAGGAAGGCCTGCAATACCGTGGCGCGACGTACCGCAGCGTGTGGCACTGCGGCACATAACACTGCAATATTGATTCTCTGCCACAAGAGGGATGCGGGGCGCTTCCAGTAGCGCCCCGCTTCCCTCTTGGGGCGCAACCACTCAATTTCCGGTGCAGGGACGCTAATTTTTCCGGGGCGCTACTCAATTTAGCGCCCCAATTGGGGCGAAGCTCAATTTTTAGCCTCTAATGTTTTAACTTGATGGCTCTTAGAATTAATGGTGCCATTAGAAGTAGGACTTACCATAGATAAGCTTTTTAGCATAGGTTGAAAATACATACAGTTTTCAATTATTGAGTCAGCTACACAGAGGTATAACCTAACGTGCAAACACTTTCAGCTTCACATGACTGGCATTTCTTTTACCCTGCTGGTTTTCAGATGAGAGAGAATGATTTGCTTATATCCTTCCATGCAGTCAAGTGTTTTATCACAGTAACTGATTCTCTTCCCATTCCCCTCTTGTGTTGTTTTGTTGTCATTCTCTCTTCCTCATTCATGATATAGTCTGGCTACCTGATTCGCAACATGTAGATTAGGCATTTTTGGTTAAATTCATGCATGCAGCACTTACTTGAACACAATGAGAATTGTATTACAAGCCTCAGTGGATTATCGTCAACTGACTTTTTTCGTCTGGTTAATAACTTCATTTAAATTCGTATTCCAAAGTGGTTTCTGTCATTGGGCTACTATTGTGTTCTATGTATGTGATATGATTTTAAAATGCCTGAAACAGTGGAAAATACTTTTTTTCAAAGAAAAAAATTAGTTTTTGGCAGTACGTGCTGAGTTAGGTAGCCTAGTGGAGGTACAAATAATTGTAATTTCTCAGCATAATAATGTTTGTTAAACCTGATAAAATGCTCATATATTTTGATATTTTCATTCAGAAGCTGTTTATGGATTTATGGCCTTGATGCATCTAACATTCCAGGTCAATGATTTGTTTTGTTTTTGGTTGCACTGCTGCGAGGCATGTACACATCAATTACCGTAACTGGAAACTAAAGGCTGGCCCTAATCATAACATAGCCTCTTTGCTTATTTTATGTTGACCTACTTACCAAACAATACATTATGCTAGGGACATTATTTGGAAAGGATACATTTTACAATGGCTTTTTCTTATCTCTGCCAGTCTTACTTTTTGTCAATGACACTTGAAAGATGCTCAAACAATTTTTTTTTTTTTTAATTTGGTGGGGAATATTATGATGTACTGTGTTTTCATTTTGATTCAAAATTTTATTAAACGAAAATGCTGGCAATCTGAAATTAAAAGGAGAAAATTCTGGAAAATAGTATTTGTGACATGAGGATTGGTTAAACTTTTGGGCATGATTAAGTTGGAAAACAATTTTTAGAATTTTTTAAAATCTATATAAAATTAAAGATTTCGGGCCTGAAATTCTCCTGATTCCTTTAAAGGATGAAGTGTGGCAAGGCAAAATTGCACCTGCTACTTTGCCCAGATATGTGGAAGGGATCATTTTAATATTCAGGATAGGCAACCCACCCTGATCAAGTGCTACAAAGTTGGAGAAGCACTCAGCCGCTTTGAGAGAGGAGTCCAAGGCCCTCATCAGACTGAAGAATAAATTCTACAAAAAATATTTTATACCTCTTGGGGAATGTGTAGGCGACTGGCTTACATCTCTTTAATTTTGGGGCCTTTTGTAAGTCCACACCTGATTTTAACAGTCGCGAGTTCCAGTGGGCCTACAGATAGTGTGCTAGGAAGAATTCCAAGGGTAATGCCCTCAGGTATGTCTCTGAACTCTATGGAGGACATAAGGGGAGTGGGCTTAAGGGCAGGTTCAGTTTCTGTTCCAAATTCTCGTTCCCTCCTGGCAAAATACCAGATTTCTGCATTCTCCCAATTCAGGAAATCTTACATCTGTGGCATCAAACTACCAACTGCGTAAAAAAAATAATTCTTTGCTATCTCTTTAAAAGCAGAGTTGCCACTTATTTAAAAAAAAACGCAATCAGCAAACACCACAAAAGCAGTCAAACACATTCCTGATTTTTTTTAAACAAAACTTCTTTTAACATTCATGTTGATTTCTCACCCGCTCCACTATATACACCTCCAAATAACATTTAGAATATAATATTTATAACATAACATAATATCCTCCAACTAAATATTGGGAAATATTGATGCCATTGTCTTTGGTCCCCTCCACAAAGTCCATTCACTGGGCACCGTTTCCATCCCTGGCAACTGTCAAACTGGCAAAGTTGAGCCAGACCATTTGCAACCTTGGTGTTGTGTTTGATTCCAAGATGAGCTTCTGACCACATATCCGCCCATCACCAAGACTGCCTACTTCCACCTCTGTAACATCGCCAGACTCCGCCCCTGCCTCAGCCCATCTGTTGCTCAAACCCTCACCCCTGCCTTTATTATCTCTAGACTCGACTATTCCAACACACTCCTGGCTGACCTCCCATCTTCCACCATACATAAATTTGTGCTCATTTAAATTCTGCTGCCCGTATCTTAATTCGCTCTAAGTCTTGTTCACCTATCACCCCTGTGCTTGCTAACCTACATTGGCTCCTGGTCTGACAGCACCTTAATTTTAAAATTCTCATCCTTGTTTTCAAATCCCTCCATGGCCTCGCTCCCCTATCTCTATAACCCCCTCCAGCTCTACAAGTCTTCGAGATCTCTGCATTCCTCCAATTCTGGCCTCTTCGGCATCCCCGTTTTAATTGCTCCACCACTGGCGGCCGTGCTTTCAGCTGCCTTGGCCCTAAGCTCTGCAATTCCCTCCCTAAACCTCTCTACCTCTCCTCCTTTAAGATGCTCCTTACCTCTTTGACCAAGCTTTTGGTCAACTGTCCTGATATCTCCTTTTGTGGCTTGGTATCAGTTTTTTTTAAAATTGATATCACTTGTTAAGCACCTCAGGATGGTTTGCTACGTTAAAGGCACCATATAAATGTAAGCTGCTGTTGTTAGAAGCTTATAGAACATTTTAAGAGTTCTGAAGCTCATTGATGCCACGTTAGAAATTCTTCCAAAATCTTTCTGCTGAACAACCTCCCTTCCCTTTCTTTCAGCAGAAATCAACACCACGCCTCCCACCCCCAAAAAGACTCTATACATTATTTCCATTTCCTGGCTTGGTCTGCGCCCCTTGGAACAGGAGAAGGCCATTCAACCCCTCAAGCCTGTTCCTCCATTCAGTTAGATCATGGCTGATCTGTATCTTAACTCTCATCTACCCACATTGGTTGTGTAACCCTTAATACCCTTGCCAAACAAAAATCTACCAATCTCAGTTTTGAAATTTTCAATTGACCAAGCCGCAACAGGTTTTTGGGGGAAGACAGTTCCATATTTCCATTACCCTTTGTGTGAAGGAAGTGCTTCCTCACATCACCCCTGAACGGCCTCGCTCTAATTTTAAAGTTATGTCCCCTTGTTCTGGGTTCTCCCACCAGAGGCAATAGTTTCTCTCTACCCTATCAATTCTTTTTAATCATCTTAAACACTTCAATTAGATCACTACTTAAGCTTCTATACTCAAACACATACAAGCCTTATCCAAGCAACCTGTCTTCCTAATTTAACCCTTTTAGCCCCGGTATCATTCTGGTGACTCTGCGCTGCACCCCCTCCAAGGACAATATGTCCTTCTT
Organism: Somniosus microcephalus; assembly: GCF_052327205.1. Lineage (NCBI taxonomy): Eukaryota > Metazoa > Chordata > Chondrichthyes > Squaliformes > Somniosidae > Somniosus > Somniosus microcephalus. The sequence goes on from NC_140991.1 coordinate 142,898,958, forward strand.
GAAGTGCGGTGCCCAGAACTGAACACAGTTGGGGTCTAACCAGAGCTTTACATAACTGTAACATAACTTCCATCCCTTTGTATTCCAGCCCCCTTAAGATAAAGACCAACATTCCATTAGCCTTTTAAATTATTTTTTGTACCTGTCCACTAACTTTTAGGGATTTTTGTACTTGGACCTCTAAATATCTCTGCTCCTCCACAGTTCCTACCTTCTCCTGATTTAGTAAATCCTGCATCCTCGACTGTAGCCTGACCTGGTTCATCAAATATGGCTCTTGTAGAAGGTCTACCAACCTCTAAACAGCCATGGCCTGAAAGTTGCTTCCTGATTGGTGCATTTAGACCAATAATAAAGCAACAGCATTTTAGCACTAATCAGGAACAAGCTTTTCTAATGTTCAAGGCCTGGGTTATTTGAACCACTCGGCACGCAAACAGAAGAAAAGAACTGCAGGCCAGATTGAAGGAGTTTGTGGGCTAGTTTCGGCTCACAGGCCATGTCTTGGGACATTACCATGTTAGATAATTATAAACTGAGAAAAGACTGACTAACATTTCGCCACTTTAAAATTAACTCTACTTGTGATAGTTTGTGTAACTTAAGTAATTTCCAATCTATAAAACCTAGTTGAGTAGAACTAAGCCTTTCAGATATCATGATTGTGAATAATTTTATTAAAAATCAGTGACTTTAAATTGCTGCTGTCGCTCAAAGAGACTTCATATCTTAGTGTTGTGGCAAACTATTGCCATAGTTTCTTTATTTAATACAGTGCAGTACTCCGTGCAATGTAAACATTTTTAAAAAGTGGTTTCTGCAGCCCCACACTTCTCCACATTAACTCAACTGGGTTATCCTTTGAGTAGTTGAGCCACATAGACCAGCAAAATATTGAGATTGGTCCCTATCCATGTTGAGTTAGCTGACCTTAGTTTTGTTGGTGATGGGATGCTACAGTTCATCTTAGCACCACTGATAAAGGGAGGAGCAAAAATTGATTAGATTTCCCATTCCTGATCGCTATCCCTATATGACTGCTGCTGAGCTGTTTGTGGGGTGGACATTAGATGTGGACAGGATTGCTTGCTGCTATGAAGAGCTCCTTCCTCAAAGCGGAATAGTCTGCCAATATTCAATAACCTCATCAGTAAATGATGACCACTTGGACATGGTACAGGATGATACTGGCACTAATGTTCCCTCTAAGCTGTGCGGCCGTGCAGCTGTCTGCCAGTCCCGCACAGCGCAGGACCAGCTTTTCAAATGTGAAATTTCGCACATAACTTTGGGCCGTGCAGCCCGTTAAAGGGACTACCCCCCCCCCCCCCCCCCCACCCAAAAAAAAAATTGGGGAAACATTGACTGGCACACATGGAAGCCAGAATTTTCTGTACCTGGGTGGGTCGGGTGCAGGTGGTCGCCATGGCGGGTCGCGACCCCGTTCTTCATTCCATCCCGCTCCTGAGATCAACTTTCCGTTAATGGCACCTATTAAGGCAGCCCTGCGCGTTACCTGGTCCTATTAAATGGTGCGGGTATTATTATGTCATCGATGATGCTGGGATATTTAAAGGAGCCATGGTCACATTGCATTTGAAGGTTCATCTAGAATAGTGCAGGCACTGCACTGCACCATTGGAGTGTTGCAGAGAGTGTCAAACATGATGGCACGGAGACAAAGGGCTGCACCCAGGTTCTCCGATGACTCCCTCCAAATGCTTAGGGAAGAGACCTCCCCAACAGACCAAAGGAGCCTGGCTCCACATAGCAGAGGAGGCTAACAGCAGAGATGTTGTGAGGAGGACCTGGGTGCAGTGCTGCAAATGTTTCAATGATCTCATTAGATCAGGAACGATGAGTGCAAAGCCACACTTAACTTCATCCTGCTGTGCCTCTCATATCCCCATCACTCTGCCTTCCCAACCCTACTCCTGCACATCCTTACACCAACATACCTTGCATGTCCACCCATCCCTCTCTCTCTGTCTGCATTATCACATCCCCATCTGACTAATCACCCCTCACACTCGCCCTCATCCTAATGCAATCATACCAACTAACAACACAAGGAGGCCCCTTGGCATTGCCACCCCACTCCATTATAGTGACCCTCTAAAGATGTAAACCATCCATTCCTTACAATCATTCCATCACTCTCACTTAAACGTCTCTTCTTTCCCTCCTTGCAGGAAAAGGGAGCCCACAATAAGAGGGAAAGGGAGAGAACCGGAGTGGCCCTTCATCATTGGCTACCTTAGTAGCAGAGGAGGTTGCCTTGGAAATGTCCGGAGTCACAGAGCAGCTGGAAGCAGGTGGCAACTTGGTGACAGAATTACCTATCATGCAGCCACATGGCATACAGCAGTCACTCATATGGGGACAGATGCCAGCAGCCAGTGAATGTTCATTATGTGCATAATGGTATCTGTACCCATACTTGATATGACATATCTAACTCATCTCTTTACTCTCCCACAGGTCCATCAAGAGCCCTCCCTGATACCATTATGCACATAATAAAATTATCAAGAGATATTAATAGATTAAGTGAATGGGCAAAACTGTGGCAAATGGATTTCAATGTAAGCAAATGCGAGGCCATCCACTTTGGACCTAAAAAGGATAGAACAGGGTACTTTCTAAATGGTGAAAAGGTAGAAACAGTGGATGTCCAAAGAGACTTGGGGGTTCAGGTACATAGATCATTAAAATGTCATGAACAGGTACAGAAAATAATCAAAAAAATAAATGCTGGCCTTTATATCTAGAGGACTAGAATACAAGGGGGTAGAAGTTATGCTGCAGCTGTACAAAACCCTGGTTAGACCACACCTGGAGTACTGTGAGCAGTTCTGGGCACCACGCTTTAGGAAGGATACAGTGGCCTTGGAGGAAGTGCAACATAAGTTTACCAGAATGATACCTGGACTTCAAGGGTTAAGTTACGAGGAGCGATTACACAAATTAGGGTTGTATTTCCTTGAATTTAGAAGGTTAAGGGGTGATCTGATCGAAGTTTTCAGGATGTTAAGGGGAACAGATAGGGTAGATAGAGAGAAACTATTTCCGCTGATTGGGGACTCTACGACAGAAGGCATATAAGAACATAAGACGTAGGAGCAGGAGTAGGTCATTTGGCCCCTCGAGCCTGCTCCGCCATTCAATAAGATCATGGCTGATCTAATCTTGGCCTCAACTTGACTCCCTTATTGTTCAAAAATCTGTCTATCTCCACCTTAAATATATTCAATGACCCAGCCTCCACAGCTCTCTGGGGTAGAGAATTCCACAGATTCACCATCCTCTGAGAGAAGAAATTCTTCCTCATTTCCGATTTAAAAGGGTTTCCCCTTATTCTGAAATTATGCCCCCTAGTTCTAGGTTCCCCCACGAGGGGAAACATCCTCTCTGCATCTACCCTGTCAAGCCCCTGCAGAATCTTTTATGTTTCAATAAGATCCCCTCTCATTCTTCTAAACTTCAATGAGTATAGGCCCAACCTGCTCAACCTTTCTTCATAAGACAACCCCTTCATCTCCGGAATCAACCTCGTGAACCTTCTCTGAACTGCCTCCAATGCAAGTATATCCTTCCTTAAATAAGGAGACCAAAACTGTACGCAGTACTCCAGGTGTGGTCTCACCAATGCCCTGTACAGTTGTAACAGGAATTCCCTACTTTTATACTCCATTCCCTTTGCAATAAAGGCCAACATTCCATTTGCCTTCCTAATTACTTGCTGTACCTACATGCTAACCTTTTGTGATTCATGTACAAGGACCCCCAGATCTCTCTCTACCTCAGCATTTTGTAATCTCTCCCCATTTAAATAATTTGCTTTTTTATTTTTCCTACCAAAGTGGATAACCTCGCATTTTCCCGCATTAAACTCCATCTGCCAGATTTTTGCCCACTCAACTTATCTATATCCCTTTGGAGATTCTTTGCGTCCTCCACACAATTTGCAGTCTAAAAATTAAAGCCAGACCATTCAGGAGTGAAATTAGGAAACACTTCTGTACACAAAGGGTGGTAGAAGTTTGGAAAACTCTTCCACAAATGGTAATTGATGCTAGATCAATTGTTAATTTTAAATTGGAGGTTGATAGCTTTTTGTTAACCAAAGGTATTAAGGGATATGGGCCAAAGGCAGGTATATGGAGTTAGATCGCAGATCAGCCATGATGTCATTGAATGGCGGAACAGGCTCGAGGGGCTGGATGGCCTACTCATGTTCCTATGTTCCCCACTGTACAGGAGGAAGAGCAAGACGACACCTCAGAGTAGCCTACAGCCTCTGAGGGCGCACCATCACCAGACATAAGCGCACCCAGCACCAGCGCAGATATGCATACCTCAGTGGGTGCAACGTGAGATAGAGTAGTGTTGTCACCTGGTGTCTCACAGGTCACAAGTGAGCAAGAGCAGATGGTGGAGATAGGGACAGCAGTGGAGACTCTTCGCTGGAGGGCGCAGGACGCTCCCAGCTCTGCTCAGCTGCATGCAGACACTGGGTGATTTTAACTCGGGTGCGGGATGGTGTCGTGTTATCTGAATTTCGTGTTTCCCACACGAATCTAAATGGATGTGGGAGATTGATGCAATTTTAACTCAATTGGCCAATTGATTTCCAACGTGTAGGAAGCCTTTGCAAATGGGTTTCTCATGACTGAAAGTCCCCTCCGATGATGTCATCATTGCTGCTGCATTTTAGGTCCACAGCAAGCCTTGCTTCTTCTGCAGACTGCCAAGCTTCTTGACTGTGCAGTGTGAGGGAGCTGCACCAAATATGACAAGCGGGAGGGTCAGATCAGTTCCTCGCTTTGACGAGGTGGCACTGCAGGCATTAGTGGATGGAGCTAGGGTCAACAGGGCGGTGCTCTTCCCTTCATCAGGGAGGAAGAGGCCGCCCACTCGGACCAAGGCAGTGTAGATGCAGGTGGCTGAGGAGGTCAACTCCTTGGGAGTCACCCGCAGAACCTGGATACAGTGCAGGGAAAGATTTCATGACCTTCAGCGCACTGGAAAAGTAAGAGTGAATTTCCCATCACCCTCAATCCGATCCCCATTGCCTTTCCTCACCAGCACTCAGCTTTAGCAATCTCTTCCTCCACATCCTACTTGACACTGACACCCATGCACCCTTACCCATTCCCTCTATCTCTATGCTCACATTCACATAACTATTTGACCATGCAGCCCTCACACAACCTATCACTCTGATGCTTTGAACACAACTGACAACACACAGGGAGGGCCCTTGGTCTTGCAACCTCACTCCATCTTTGTCTCCTTCTAAGTATCTATGCTATGCAATCTCTACACTCACTCCTTCATTCTCACTCAACCTCCACTTGTGAGCTCTCTTTTCCTGCAATGAGGGAGACAACAAAAGAGAGCGAGCCAGGACAGGAGGAGGGACAGCCTCAATAGCCCACCTGACCCCCTGGGAGGAGGCCGTCCTGGAAATTATGGGAATAGAGGATGATTCGCGCGTGGGGGCCGGACAGATGGTGTAACACAGCAAGCTGGTGAGAGAAAAGTTTCCCATCTCTTTGACATTGCATGAGTCGCTGATCATGATTGTGAAGCTGTAACAGATGGACTTATGAGCATCTGCAGAAAGCTATGTGCATGTAGCCTTTGCATCACATCTCTGACTCTTTCCTTTACTCCCCCACAGGACCATCTCAAGCATCCGTCCCCCCTAGCCGGGAAGAAGAGGCTGAGCAGCCAGACTCCTCAGAGGAAGCTGCAACCTCTGAGGGCACAGCGTCAGCAGAATTCAGCGCACCCAGCACCAGCGCAGACACACCTCAGTGGGACTTCCGGGACATAGAGTAGTGTTGTCACCTGGTGTATCACAGCTCACAAGTGAGCATCAGCAGATTGTGGAGACAGGGACAGCAGTGGAGAGCCCTAGTCGGAGGGTGCAGGACTCTGCCAGCTCGGCTCAGCAGCATGTCGACCCTCTGCCTCTGGGTCCATCCATAAGATCAGAGGTGATGGAACTCCAGGCACAGATGCAGGAGTCTCTGCCAGGTTTTGTCTCTAGGGCCGCTGCGAGAGTGGAGCGAATGGAGGAGTCCATAGCGAACATGAGCAGAGCCTTTGTGGAGTCATTGGCGCATGAACGCATCACCGTGGAAAGGATTGCTACCTCCGTGGTAAGGCTGGCTACCGTAGAGGAGAGGAGGGCTACGGCCATGGAGGAGCTTAGTCACCAGGGTATGGAAAACATGGTCATTGTTCAGAATAGAATGACATCTCTTGAGCGATGGGCATCTATTGAACAGAGAAACCAGACCTTCATGGAAGTCCTTCTGAGTAGGACAGCCATTGCAGATACGGGTCCCCATGGCCCCCCTGATGTGCAACAAGGTGCTCTCCAGCCACTTCCAGGCACCGGCCCCTTCTGGCCTGTGCAGCTTCAGGTGGGTGAACAGCAGCCTGGCGCTCCTGCTGCTGCTATTGCTGGTGCTGCTGTTGTTCCTGGTTCTGCTGCTGCCGTGGCTGGTGCTTGAGCTCTTCTAATGCCCAGATAGGAAGGAAATAAATGGCTCCCATGCTTCTGGTATATGCCTCCGTTGAGGAAGCGCTGAGTGAAGGTGGCGAGAGGGGTTTCTCAGGAGGTCACACTGGAGATGGGTGTGAGGCTCCAACCTTCCACAGGTGTGGCTAAGCCTTCTAAAAGTTGCCTCAGACCTGAGACCACTAAGTCCTGGCACCTGCAATTCATGGCTGATCAAATCTCCTCTTTAATGGTTGACCTGCAATTGATAGTCAGCAATCCAATAGTGCTCCCGCCAGGTTTCACATTTGTGATTCCCACCAGGCGTGTTTCAGGCGGGAAAAGGATTAAATTTGCAAGGGCCTTTCAAAATAGGATTATAGAGGCCATTTAGTGGTTGTTAAGGGCCTTAACGATCAGTCCCGCCCGTTGGATGTGGGACGGAGTTGGGATCATCAGACACGACTGAGTTAAAATTGCTTGGAGTCGGGAACCAGGCGGGGGGGTCCTGCCCCGCCAGTTTTTGCGATTTTAACCCCTGGCATGCCTCCACGGCTCAGTGAAAATCGAGCCCTGAGCCTCGGGGGCATCCAGGAAGAGGGCGATCCTGGCGGTGCAACAAGAAGTGCAGGAGGCTTTGACAGGTTTTGTGACCGTGATGTGTGCAAATGCGCAGAGAATGGAGGAGTCCATCTCCAACGTCAGCACCACCATGTCGCAGCCGATGGTGACTGTAGGCTCTTCCATGAAAGGATGGCGACCTGCATGGAGCAGCTAATGCGCCACTCACAAGAGCACATGGTCTTTATGGAGAATAGATGACAGATGCTCATAACATCCCTCTTAGAGAGGAGGTCTAACATAGACATAGGTCCTCATGCCCCCACTGCTGTGCAGCAAGGTGCTCTCCAGCTCCTTGCTAGCAGGGAAGTGCGGATGGTCCATGAGAGGGATGATGATGAGAGGGGACATAGAAGTAGGGGCTCTTCTCAGCGCTCACACTTCTCCCCTGCTGCCACCCCCCCCCCAGTCAGAGCCCCAGATGGTTCCTCGGATCGCGATAGCTGAGTCTGCCCCTGCACAGTCGCAATAGGAGCAGACTTTGGTGGGGCCATCACAGGCTCCAAAACCCAGATGACATCTGCCAAATGTTCCTATGCAGTCACAGCAGGGAAGTGAGCAGGCTGCCTCTACCTCTTCTGAAGCCACAGGGGTAACACCTCGTAGAAGCACGCGTAAGAGAAAGATGAAACACAAGTAGATGCACAAGAGTAGCCACTTGGGTGTTTTAATAAATGTTTCAGTACTGTGATGTCATGCATAAAACTATTTATTTTCACCATTTTCCGGTCTAATTTGTTTGCAACTTTGAAAGTGGCTTAGTGAGTTGGAGTGAATGGTGAGACATAGCATTACCTCCAGCAATGGTGGTCAGTGTGAAAGGAATGGCTTGGTCATTGTAGGGATGCTTTATGGTATTGCTGTGGGGTGGTGCCAACCTGACGCAGCATGTGCCAGCCATATGGGTATAATGCGTGAAGTTAAGTAAATCTGGCCATGATGAGGCCATCCCATGCCTCCCGGGCAGCAATGCACTCGGGTGCTGGTGGGATCCGGACCGCAGGTTCCTCCTGCTCCTCCTCCTCATCTTCCAACTGATGCTCCTCCTGCTCGTCCTTCTCCTCTTCCTCCTCTGAAAAGGCTGTGCATGCAGAGCCTTGCTCCTCATGCAGCGCTAATCCTCGCTGCTGTGCTATGTTGTGCAGGCTGCAGCAGACCACAACGATTCTGGAGACCCTGGCTGGTGTGTACTGGAGGGCTCTTCCAGATCTGTCAATGCATCTGAAGCGCATTTTCAGCATGCCTATTGTCTGCTCTATGACACATCTGGTGGAAATGTGGCTTTCATTATATCTCTCCAGGGCCTCAGTACGTGGCCTCCTCAAGAGTGGATAGTCCTTGTTTTCAAGCAGCCAGCCGGAAAGTCTGTTTGGAGGAGGGAAGAGCTGAGGGAGGGTGAACTCGCGCAGGACGAAAGAGTCATGGCAGCTGCCAGGGAATTTGGCGCACACATGCATGATGATCTTCCTATGGTTGCAGGCGAGCTGCACATTGAGGTGCCCTTGCGGTTGACACAGACTCCTGAGTAATGGTGGGTGCCCTGATGGCCTCGTATGCAGTTGATGACGCCCTGCACCCGTGGGAAGCCAGCCAGAGCGGCAAAGGCCAGTGCCCACTCAGTAATACTGGCTTCATCAGTGGCAAACTTGATATAATTGGCTGACTAGTCAAAGAGGGTATCGGTGACCTCTGATGCATCTGAGAACATAAGAAGTAGGAGCAGGAGTAGGTCATACGGCCCCTCGGGCCTGCTCCGCCATTCAATAGGATCATGGCTGATCCGAATCTAGACTCACGTCCACTTCCCTGCCCTCTCCCCGTAACCCCTAATTCCCTTGTCTGCTAGGAAACTGTCTATCTCAGTTTTAAATTTATTTAATGTTGCAGCTTCCACAGCTCTCTGGGGTAGCAAATTCCATAGATTTACTACCCTCTGAGTGAAGAAGTTTCTCCTCATCTCAGTTTTGAAAGGGCAGCCCCTTATTCTAAGATTATGCCCCCTAGTTCTAGTCTCACCCATCAGTGGAAACATCCTCACCGCATCCACCTGATCAAGACCCCTCACAACCTTATATGTTTCGATAAGATCGCCTCTCATTCTTCTGAACTCCAATGAGTAGAGTCCCAACCTACTCAACCTTTCCTCATACGTCAACCCCCTCATCTCTGGAATCAACCGAGTGAACCTTCTCTGAACCGCTCGAGAGCAAGTATATCTTTTCTTAAATATGGAAACCAAAACTGCATGCAGTATTCCCGGTGTGGCCTCACCAATACACTGTATAACTGCAGCAAGACCTCCCTGTTTTTATACTCCATCCCCCTTGCAATAAAAGCCAAGATTCCATTGGCCTTCCTGATCACCTGCTGCACCTGCATACTAACTTTTTGTGTTTCATGCACCAGGACCCCCAGATCCCTTTGTAATGTAGCACTTTGCAGTTTCTCACCATTTAGATAATAACTTGCTCTTTGATTTTTTTCTGCCAAAGTGCATAACCTCACACTTTCCAATATTATATTCCATCTGCCAAATCTCTGCCCACTCACTTAGCCTGTCTATGTCCTTTTGCAGGTTTTTTATGTCCTCTTCACTCACTGCTTTCCCTCCCATCTTTGTATCGTCGGCAAACTTGGATACGTTGCACTCGATCCCTTCCTCCAAATCGTTAATATAGATTGTAAAGAGTTGGGGTCCCAGCCCTGACCCCTGCGGAACACCACTCTTCACTTTGCCAACCCGAGAATGAACCATTTTCTGTTAGATAGCCAATCTTCCACCCATGCCAGTATATGACCCCCAATCCCGTGATTTTTTATCTTGATCAGTAATCTTTTGTGTGGAACCTTGTCAAATGCCTTTTGGAAGTCCAGATACACTACATCCACTGGTTCCCCTTTATCCACCCTGTATGTTACATCCTCAAAGAATTCGAGCAAATTTGTCAAACATGACTTCCCCTTCATAAAACCATGCTGACTGCGTCCTATTAAATTATGTTTATCCAAATGCTCTGTTACGGTTTCCTTAATAATGGACTCCAACATTTTGCCAACCACAGATGTTAGGCTAACTGGTCTATAGTTTCCAGCTTTTTGTCTACTTCCCTTCTTAAATAAGGGTGTTACATTAGCAGTTTTCCAATCTGCCGGGACCTTTCCTGAGTCCAGGGAGTTTTGGAAAATAATCACCAATGCATCCACAATCCCTACCGCCACTTCCCTCAAGACCCTAGGATGTAGGCCATCAGGTCCGGGGGATTTATCCGCCTTAAGTCCCATTATTTTACCGAGTACCATCTCCTTAGTGATTTTAATCGTGTTTAGCTCCTCCTCCCCCCCCCCCCCCCCCCCATTGCCCCCTGTTTGTCCAGTGTTGGGATATTTTTAGTGTCCTCTACTGTAAAGACTGATACAAAATATTTGTTCAGCGTCTTTGCCATCTCCATGTTCCCCACCACTAGTTTCCCGGTCCCATCCTCTAAGGGACCAACGTTCACTTTAGCCACGCTTTTTCTTTTTATATAGCTGTAGAAACTCTTGCTATCTGTTTTTATATTTTTTGCTAGTTTACTTTCATAATCTATCTTCCCTTTCTTAATTAATCTTTTTGTTATTGTTTGCTGGCTTTTAAATGCTTCCCAATCTTCTATCCTCCCACTAGATTTGGCTACTTTATATGCCCTTGTTTTCAGTCGGATACTATCCTTTATTACTTTACTAAGCCACGGATGGCTGTCTTTTCTTTTACTCCCCTTTTTCCTCAGTGGAATATATTTATCTTGAAAGATGTGAAATATCTCCTTGAATGTAGACCACTGCTCTTGTACCGTCTTACACTTTAATCTGTTTTCCCAGTCCACTTTAGTCAATTCTACTCTCATACCTTCATAGTCTCCTTTATTTAAGCTCAGTACGCTGGTTTGAGATCCAACTCTCTCACCCTCAAACTGAATTTGGAATTCAACCATATTATGGTCACTCATTCCAAGGGGATCTTTTACTAGGACATTTTTTTATTAATCCTGTCTCATTACACAGGACCAGATCTAAGATTGCCTGCCCCCGGTTGGTTCAGTTACATACTGCTCAAGGAACCCGTCCCTAATACACTCTATGAACTCTTCCTCAATGCTGCCAAACCCAATTTGATTAGTCCAGTCAATATGAAAGTTAAAATCCCCCATGATTATAGCTGTTCCCTTATTACAAGCCCCAACTATTTCCTGATTTATACTCCGACCAACAGAGTTGCAACTGTTAGGAGGCCTATAGACTACGCCCACTAGTGACTTTTTCCCCTTATTATTCCTTATCTCCACCCAAACTGTTTCACTATCCTGATCCTTTGACCCAATATCATTTCTGACTATTGCAGTGATTCCATCCTTGATTAACATAGCACTCCCTTTCCTTCCTGTCTGTCCTTCCTAATTGTCAAATACCCTTGTATGTTTAGTTCCCAGTCATGATCATCTTGCAGCCATGTTTCCGTAATGGCCACCAGATCATACCCATGTGTAGTTATTTGTACCATCAACTCGTCTATTTTGTTACGAATGCTGCGTGCATTCAGATAAAGAACTTTCAAATATGTTTTCTGACAATTTATTCCTGCTTTTACCCCTTTTACTACTTTACCTTTATCATTAAACATTCTGTCCCTTCCTGACACGCTCTGAGGGCGGCTGACTGCGAGATGCCGCAAATGTCTGCTGCAGATCTCTGGAAGGAGCCCGAGGCGAAGAAGTTGAGGGCGCTGGTGACTTTGACAGCCACTGGTAAGGCGTGTCCACCCGCTCCTCTGGGCTGCAGGTCTTGCTTGAGCGATGTGCAAATGTCTGTGAGGACCTGGCACGATAGCTTGAGTCTCCTTTGGCACTGCTGCTCCATCAGGTTGAGGAAGCTCACCCTCTGCCTCATTACCCTATTTTGGGTGTATCTCCTATGGTGTGGTGCAGCCCTGCACTGATGTCCTCTGTCCTGTGCAGCATCAGGTGGTTGAGGAGAAGGTTGTTGGTGCTGCTGGTGTTGGGGCTCATCGTGGTCCGATTCTGAGGACCAAGGTAAGACCGTATAAATGGCACTCATTCTGATGTAATAGATGGCAGGTCAAGTAGAGACGACAGAAGCAATTTTTCAGTGGTGTGATAGGTTCTACCAATGAGGTGACAGTGGATCCTGACTTTGCTGGAAACACTTACAACCTCTAGAAAGCTAAATCTGTGCTTCAGCAATAGCATCTGATTTAGAAAAGTGACCAGTTGTGAAGTGGGAGTTTTTATTGTACTTTTCATGCTGTGCATTAATGAGGTGGATCAATGGCCACTCAACTTCCACCTCGGGTTCACAGATGTGGTTCCCGAGCTGCATGATTCCCGTGCTGATCCAGGGAAATTTGAAAGGTAGAGTTAAAAAGACGCTTAAAGGTCTGACAAGTACCTCAATTACCTCGGCCTCCTCTGCCGTTCGGTTCGCTGCCGTGCTGGCAAACGCGCCCGAGGGAAAGGCGCGTGGGGGCGGGATGACCACGAGTTCCTGACCCCCACTGAGGTTTTTTGAAATTTCCCTCCCGACCCACCTCCAATTGCGCCCGCACGGACCCCAGAAAATTCCGGTCTTACACTAGCAAGGAGGAAAAGCCTTGTGGAAAGGTGGGAATGGAAGAAAATTAACTAGAGAAAAAAATGCTTTAATTAGAACACTTTCTTTGATCACATTGAAGAGGCCTTAGTTAGTTTTTTGGGGGTCATTTTTCTTCGTTCAACTTTTCACACCACTCCTACAGATGAGTCATGGTTCCATATGACTGTGCATTTACCTACCCAATATGTAGGTAATTTGTAACAATCCCAGAGATTGAACAGAAAACCCTTGTTCAGATTACTGATTATATCACGTGCCCACATGAGTTCGGGTCATTCGAGAGTCCGCTGTAGAGCTGTGCCATCTGCTGCAAGGACACCTGCAGCTACCATGCAGCATTCAGCACATGCAGGGACAGTAACGTTTGGCTTTGGCTTGAAACTTCTTCATACCTTCTTGCAGGCATGCTACAGTGTTCACCTACAGAGATAGGCACCTCATGTTCATCCGTTGAACGGTTGCTTGATTGCTTTGTCAATTGCCTACAGATTCATGCTTGCACCAAGGTGCCTTTCCTTTCATTTTTGCCTGCCACCTTTTCAGCTCCTGTCCCTTCGGATTTAGCAAAGGCTGTTTATGGGAGATCTGCCTTTTAAAGCCCTGAGTTTTTCTCTTATTATGGCACGCCCCTTAATTATTGACATCCCTTTAAATTTCATTTATATGCAAATTTCCATTTGTATTACCAGTGTGCTCCATAGAGTCGGCATCTGCTGCTTTGAATAATTATTGAAATGAACTTGCCCTGGAGAATTGAGTGCTATTGGCACATTATCATTCGGCAGGATTTGCACCAGTTCGTAACCATTTAGAACTACAGGAAATTAAAGATAAATTTTACAGAGCCTTCCATCTGGGGATTAAATAAACAGAATGTTGTCAATTTTAGGACAAGTTGTACATTTTCTACAATGCAATGGACTTTATGGAATGAATAGCCTTTTCTCATTCAATGCTTTCTATGCTATGATCCAAGCCAATTGGAAAAACCTGAAGTTTGAATTTAACTTTAAATCATCTGAATTTTGATTAAAGCTTAATTTGGGATGCTCACCTTCTATTTATTATGTATGACAAAAAATATAAGCCTGTGTGTCATAGAAATCATAGAATCATAGAAATTTACAGCACGGAAGGAGGCTATTTCTGCCCACCGTGTCCATCGTATCAGTGGTCAGAAGTCACTAAATAGAGTTTCAGGTAATTCAAAATGCATTTGCTTGATATTTATTATTCTGGAGCCCAAAGATTTTGGGCAAGGTTCTATATCTCTCTCCTCCTGATTTAATTCATATAGGGATGATTTATTTTGTGTTCCTAATATTGAACCCAATGTAGGTGAGTGTCAAGCAGTTCATTTATGCTGTATAAAGTGGCAGAAAAACAGTTTAGACGTAAAACATTTTTTCCTTGTAAAATTTTGTGGAAGTACGTTCTAGTTTGTGTCTGTGTGTCGAATGCACAATTTGACTAAGTTCACTCCACGCGACTCAATTAAGTTGCTTCATTTCTAATACTACCACTGTTTGATTATCATAAGTAATAATGGTTAGAAAGTAAACAGAACGGTTTGTCTTGCAGATTTCTGATTGGGCGAGAGAAACCTGGCCAGAGCAGTGAAGTTGCTCAACTGATCAGCCAAACTCTAGAGCAGGAGCGACATCAAAGAGAGCTGCTAGAACAGCACTACGCTCAGTATGATGCAGATGATGATGAGGTAAAAGTGAACATCACAAATGCTGTCATTCAGTTGAAGCAATTCTGTGTTTCTCATTTACTTCATAAAAGTGATAATTGTAGCTTTCCCTAGGGAGTCGTTCAAATATGTAAGTATGTAGCTCTTGGGCACACCCAGAACCAGAAATCAGGATCACAAACACATTTGCCTCACAGGCAGTTGAGGCTTTATTTTTTACATGGGCTTGGTCTGATACCAGGAAAATGTCATAAGCTGGTTCAATCTTGCACGACATCTGGTTACATTATTCGATTAGTATTTTATTCACATTAGCACCATCATTTGAGAGGCAGGATTAGAGCTATTCTGCTATCATACCTGAACAGTCATCTGTTAAATAGAAATTTAGAGAGTTCAACATTAGAGGAAATGGTTTACTTTGTTTCCTGTTGTCTCACATGTTTCCATTCTTTAATTTTCTGGCATACAGCTCTATTTAATTATTTTAACTTTTGAACTCCACAATTTCATTGTTTTTATACAGTAGTAAATATACAAATGAATGATAGTGAAATTTTAGGGAATCGTTTCCTTTTTGTGTCAGCACTGCAATTGTCTTTCCAGGGCTGATTCTAATGAGATGTAACATGGATCAGCTTAATTCAGATGTAAAGAAAATTTGTCAGATTGGGCAAAATGCTGCCTTTGTAAAACTTGGTATGTCAGTGTAGCATTCAACAACTGAAGGGATTTTGCATGAACACATGGGTTTAAAGGTGTAATATCCTTGGTCCTGGGCATTGTGTAGCCTGCCATTGACATCTCGTAAACTAAAATCACATTATTTACATAATACAGTTCCAGAATTGTCTCAGTTAGATAAGTTTTCTTTTAAGCATTTTCTTCTACCTACATACAATCCTGGATCCAAACTATTCCAAGTACTGAAGTGCACATACTAAACTTGTGCGCTTAATTTCCACTATTTAAGTAGGACCAGTAGGTATTGCAGCTTTATGGTGAAAATGAAAGTGTGATATATGAAGTTTGCTATTACAACTGTGATGTTCAGTAATAGAAAAGTAGTTCGAAAAACAAGCTATCAAATGGTAGCATCTTACAATATCTAGCATTGGTCAACACAATGTAATTACAATATTTAATCATGTTTCCTCTTCAAGGATAGTATGTGCTTAGACTAATTCAATAACTAATCGGCACTAATATTCTTTTAAGCACGTTAGCCATTAATTATTAAAAATTGGAGTGGGCAGATGAAATGAGGATATGGTGGAATGCATCCCCGAGCAATTTCCCAGCTCCGTACGTCTCAGATCTGCTAAAATATCTATGGGGTACAGGTGGGAAACGTAGGTTATAGTCTCCACACTACCAATAAAATCGTACATATAAACTAAAGCCTATCGCTCCTTAAAACCAAAGAAAAAATGAAGATGTGTGAACTCTTTTTTGTTGCTTTAATGGGCAAATCACCATACACACAAACATCCAAAAAAGTATCCTTGTTCATGTACATACCGGTTTTATTAAAGGGAGTTAATCAAATCAGCTGAATTAAACTAAAATGTAATTTGATACTTATTTGCTTTTTTTTTTAGGGTTTGATAGTGTCATGCTTTTAGACAAACCTTTTCTCCGGACCCTGGCCCATCACTTTTATTTCCTCTTTTTTTTTAATTTTCTCTTTACTCCTCCTAGGCCCCTCCCTGCTGTCATTATGCCTCCTTTCATTTCTCCCTTTTTGGGTACTTTGCCTTCCCAAATCCTTACCCCAACCCTTCAGCACTCCTCAACCTTCCTTCTCTCCTGCTGCCGTCCTAGGCTTGACTCCCTCTTCGATAAGCGTGCAGCTTCCCTCTGTGTCTCTCCTCACATCCTCAGAAGGGCCCATCGACGCACTCGTCGCTGCCTCCTTACAAGTAGTAACTCCAACTGCCCCATCTACTCTCTCGCCGACCTTTCCATCCAGCATACCTGTTGGGGGCTAATCTTGCCAATCTCCTTCCCGTGCCACTCACCCCTTCTAATGTTGACCCTGTGGAATTAGCTAGCGGATCGGCTATCACAGCCCCTCTCCACGTCTCCCTCCAGAATGACTGTACACTTGTGAACAAGGCCCTTGCCATTCATGAGCTTATTGTGGATGATTGCATCAACATCATGGCCTCGATGGAAATTTACACTGACTGCCAGAAAGCTTTTTCAAGTTGGGTGGATAATATTGTGACCAATTGAGCTTAACTTCCTGGTGCACTGGTCTTCAGAATACTCATAGGTGGGCTAGCACAAGGTGAACTTCATGCTAATACTTTCCAAAAAAGCCTGAAGAATATTCTGAAGGGGTTCCAAGTCCAATAGGATATCCTTTTTTTTCCTTAACACAGATGCTTCCCTTTGAGGGTGGGAAACTCATCTAAGAAACAACTGATTCCAAGGCCCAAAGCATTTAGAAAACCTGGCACATAAATAGACAAGATCCAAAAATTGTTTAATTGGACAATGAATACTCTGAGTAGAAATTGAAGGCAGACTATGATCAGACATAACAGCAATGTTAAGCTGCATCAGTTAGAGAATGAGTGCTCTGGCCCAAAATGCTCATTCCTGTAAATGTTCTTCCTGATTGTTATCTGAGGTGTAACAATTCCTCTCTAGTCGGAGTCCAGGTTCAGAATGATGGCTGCTTAAGCATTGCTGTCTTTGTTTTGTATTTTTCCCCCAATTTTTTTGAGTTAATTCATGTTCAAGATATGAGATTTTAGTGCTGGAATCTGAGCATTTTCGACTTTTAGCATTTAAAGTCGATCATTCCACAAGCTTCATGCACTGCTTAGATGCTGGGAAAAATTTCTACTCTACCCCAGCAATGTGCCTTACCCCTCGCTGTAACAGCAGGACAGCAGGAGGCTCCCCACATCTCCGATCTCTATGGGCCCCCTAGATGAAGCTGTCAATTACTGTGCAATTATGGTCAGATTTGCTTTTTGCTCTGGACTCATGCCAACTAAAAGCTAGTTTAAGACTGCCCAAACCTAGTAAGATACACAAGGCCACTGAAGCAGTTCTGGAATATCCTTTGGGATGCTACAACAGAGATGGTGTAGTCTGGATGGTCTTGTGATGCCAGTAACTGAAGGAATATTGTTACTTATTGGCTTGCTAATTTATATTGAAATAAGCAGCTGTGCTCAAATTAATAAGGAACAAAGCGATGTTCAAGTTGAAGAGGAAATAATATATGGAAATGGCAGCAGAGGATCAAGAGGTTCAGCAGTCTGCCTCTAAGAGTCCTGGCATTGGGTGGAGACTTTGAAAAAGTGATTGTTGTCTTAAACAATGTTCTGTTGTTCACTTGAGTTGAATTCAGTCTTCCGGTTATAATCATTTTGGGGGAGAAATTCGTGTATTTAACGCCACATGTTAGTACCATGAGATGGCGCTAAAACACCGTTCAGAGCTCTACTGCCAGCTGATGGCGGTTCCAGCGCCGCACACCACATCTGTCTTGCCGGTAGCGCTGCTGGTAAACTCAATCGCCAGGGACATCACAATCACGGAGATCATGACATCAGTGAGTGTGCAATGCTCACTTGACACCTGATTTCCCAACTTCGTTTTGGCCATTGAACTTACCGGCTGGAGAAAGCAACGACAGGTTGAGGTGGCGTGCAGCAGCAGGAAGCCGGCTCCAGCAACGCATTTTAAAGGGATTCTTACCAATCACTCGCACCTGACACGGCTTTTAAGTTAAAGTGGCTGTGTGCCACTTCCTGCTACTGCAAGAGTTTTCTTTAGTCATTTCAAGGTCATTTGGTATCAGGGAGTGTTCTGGCAAGTACAAAACTCTTATTATTTTTGAAATGCTTCAAACTACAACACTTGCTAAAAGTCATGGGGGCTATACTGACAGTTGACCTCTCCCTCCAGGATCTATGCCGGAGGGAGCGAAGGCAGCGAGAAAGATGGGAACATGGGCGCAGAGGGAGTAGGAAGGCCGTCAGGGCTGTCAACAGGAGACCTTACCCTCCGAGGGTCTACCGCCCACACTTCTCCCTTCAATTAAGCGAGGAGCAGTGTATTAGGAGGCTTCGCTTCATCAAGGAGGTGGTCACAGAGCTCTGCCAACCTCCTGCAACCTGATCTCCAGCTTCAGACCAGCGCGACTACAGCTCTCCCAGTGGCAGTCAAGGTCACCGTGGCCGTCAATTTCTTTGCCAGCAGGTCCGTCCTGTCTGCAGCAGTAGACTTAGCTAACATCTCGCAGTTTGCCGTCCATCGCTGCATCCGGGAGGTCACTGAGGTTCGAATGCACCCATGTGGCTTTTTGGGCACTGCATAACAATCCTGAGATCTTCCGTAACTGCAAAGGCTACCACTCACTTAATGTGCAGTTGGTGTGCGACCACACACCACGAATCCTCAATGTCAATGCTCACTATCCTGGCAGCAGCCACGATGCCGTCATCTTGCGCCAGCACTCTTCCAGCCACCACGTCAAGCTCGAGGGTGTCTGCTCGGAGACCAGGACTATCCGCTCTGCATCTGCCCCAACACTCGTGCCCAGCACTCATAATGAGAGCAATGCTGCCAGCAGGAACATCATGTTGGAGCATAGATTGCTGGCCTGCTGCGACACTGTGAAAGCCCCGGTCAACGGTGGTAGACCCAGCCACGATGGCAGCAGTCAGAGCTTGGATGCCATCATGCTGAGAGTGCATGAGAGCAGCCTGTGCTTCCGCTGCAGCACTAAGACGTTGGGTCGCTTCCGCCTGTGCTGCAATGGAAGCTGCAACATCGCTCATCATCCTCTCCATCACGCCTGGGTCACCACCAGCCTCTCTGGGAGTGTATCATCATTTGTAGACTGGAAATGCTGGGCTCCATGCTTTGCGCAGAGCCTTGTGCAGTGTTGGAGGCGGACTCCTCCGCACTCCTTGCCATTGCCGAAAGACGCTCTGGCAGCCTTACCATTGCAACTATTGTTTCCATGTGCATGCCCATCACCCTTCTAAAGGCCTCCCCATTGAGGTTCTCATCTGAGCCTCCAGGGACCTGGCCCCTGAGCTATCCTTTCCCCCTGGCCTTGCTGCAGCCCACTCTCCCACTACTACTCTAAAGAACACGTCGTGCCAGTATCTGAGCTGGTGCAAGGAGGACACAAATAACCTCCCAGAGTTGTCGGGGAACATAGGGTCTGATGAAAGGGAAGAACTGAAAGAAATCAGTATTTGTAGGGAAATGGTGTTAGGGAAATTAAATCCCCAGAGCCTGATAATCTACATCCTAGGGTATTGAGGAAGTGGCCCTAGAAATAGTAGATGCAATGCTGATCATCTTCCAACATTCAATGGAATCTGGAACAGTACCCATGGATTGGAGGGTAGCTAATGTTACCCCACTATTCAAAAAAGGTGGTAGAGAGAAAACGGGGAATTACAGGTAAGCCTGACATCGGTAGTGGGGAAAATGCTAGAGTCCATTATAAAAGATGTAATAGCAGAGCACTTGGAAAACAGTGACAGGATCGGACAAAGTCAACATGGATTTACAAAAGGTAAATCATGCTCGACTAATCTTCTGGAATTTTTTGAGGATGTAACTGGTAAAATAAATAAGGGAGAACCAGTGGATGTGGTGTATTTAGACTTTCAGAAGACTTTCAATAAGGTCCTGCATAAGAGATGAGCGTGTAAAGTTAAGGCACATGGGATTGGGGGCAAGGTATTGACTTGGATAGAGAACTGGCTGTCAGACAGAAAGCAAAGAGTTGGAAACATAGAAACATAGAAGATAGGAGCAGGAGTAGGCCATTCGGCCCCTCGAGCCTGCTCTGCCATTCAATGAGATCATGGCTGATCATCCAAATTCAGTACCCTGTTCCTGCCTTTTCTCCATATCCCTTGATCCCTTTAGCCTTAAGAAATATATCCAACTCCTTCTTGAATATATTTAATGAATTGGCCTCTACTGCCGCCTTTGGTAGAGAATTCCACAGGTTCACCACTCTCTGGGTGAAGAAATTCCTCCTCATCTCTGTCCTAAATGGCTTACCCCTTATCCTTAGACTGTGACCTCTGGTTCTGGACTCCCCGACCATTGGGAACATCCTTCCAGCATCTATTCTGTCTAGTCCTGTTAGAATTTTATAAGTTTCGATGAGATCCCCTCTCATTCTTCTAAACTCCAGTGAGTACAAGCCCAATCGACCCAATCTCTCCTCGTACATCAATAAACGGGTCTTTTTCCGAGTGGCAGGCAGTGACTAGTGGGGTACCACAGGGATCGGTCCTTGGACCCCAGCTATTCACAATATATATTAATGATGATCTAGACAAGGGAACTAGATGTAATATCTCCAAATTTGCAGATGACACAAAGCAGGGTGGGCGTGTGTGCTGTGAGGAGGATGCCGAGAAACTACAGGATGATTTGGACAGGTTGGGTGATTGGGCAGAAGCATGGCAGATGCAATATAACATGGATAAATGTGAGGTTATCCACTTTGCTGTCAAAAACAGGAAGGCAGATTATTATCTGAATGGCAATAGATTGGGAGAAGGGGAAGTACAACGAGACCTGGATGTCCTTGTGCACCAGTCGCTGAAGGTAAGCATGCAGGTGCAGCAGGCGGTTAAGAAGGCAAATGGGATGTTGGCCTTCGTAGCGAGAGGGTTTGAGTACAGGAACAAGGATGTCTTGCTGCAGTTGTACAGGGCCTTGGTGAGACCACACCTTGAGTATTGTGTGCAGTTTTGGTCACCTTATCTGAGGAAGGATGTTCTTGCCATGGAGGGAGTTCAGCGAAGATTCACCAGGCTGATACCTGGGATGGCAGGAATGGCGTATGAGGAGAGATTGGGTCGATTGGGCTTGTACTCACTGGAGTTTAGAAGAATGAGAGGGGATCGCATTGAAATTTATAAAATTCTGACAGGACTGGACAGACTAGATGTAGGAAGGATGTTCCCGATGGTCGGGGAGTCCAGAACCAGGGGTCACAGTCTAAGGATAAGGGGTAGGCCATTTAGGACAGAAATGAGGAGGAATTTCTTCACCCAGAGAGTGGTGAACCTGTGGAATTCTCTACTACAGAAGGCAGTAGCGGCCAATACATTAAATATATTCAAGAAGGAGTTGGATATATTTCTTAAGGCTAAAGGGATCAAGGGGTATGGGGAGAAAGCAGGGACAGGGTGACGTAATAAAGACTCACTACGCACTTGGTTGTACATAAAGCAAGGCTTTAATCGACTTGTAACAATACATGGAGGTCTAGTTAGTAGTCACTAGCTTCCTGTTTCCAGATTGTCTCTGGTCAAGGTGGGCCCATGCCCGAGTATTTATACTCCTCGGACGGCGCCCTCAGCTGGCCGTTCAGTAGTACTTCGAGTTTCTTCTTGTAGAAGTTGCGATTTATGACGCAGGGTACTGAATTTGGATGAGCAGCCATGATCGCATTGAATGGCGGAGCAGGCTTGAGGGGCCGAATGGCCTATTCCTGCTCCTATCTTCTATGTTTCTATGAGTGACAGATGCAGTGACCCGGTGTCGTCTTCCTCCTCTTCTTCCCCCTCGGTCTCTGCGGTGCCCTCAGGGACAGGCTGCTCAGGTGCTTCCTGATTATCTGAAAGCTGAAAAGCACAAGAATTCGGTTATGGTGAGGGGAGGGGGACAGAAAGGCAGAAATGCATGCATACAGCATGAGTAGCTTGAAAGTGAGAAGATTGTGGGCTGAGGGGAAAGTGGGATGTGAGAAGGAGTAGGAATGAACATACCGTCGTTGTCTCCAAGGGGGGTCAACGTCGCCGGTGGCTACAGTGCCCATGGCCTGGCACCCAATGATCTCCAACACGCTACCCTCCAGCTGGCTCAGCTGCTCAATGTGGGCTTGGCCCCCACCTATCCGCTCCTGCTCCTTCCGGTTGTGAGCCAGCTTTGGCCTAAAAGAGAATGGAAATTGAGAGTGAGTATGGTGCAATGTGTTTGGGTGACGTGCCTGCCATGGTTGAATAGCTGTCATTGTGTGCAAAGTGTGAGATGTGGGTGAGTGTTGCTTGGTAGAGATTGTTGGTGGGTGAGTGCTAGGGTGTGGTTCATTGAGCCCGTGTGAAGCTTGTGGTACAGATGGTGGTATGTAGCATTTGTTGAAGCCTTCGCTCACCCCGACCACCCGTGTGAGGTTGTTAAACGTCTTCCTGCACTGGCTGTGGGTCCTGGGGACCATCGTGTTGCCTGTCACGTGTTGTGCCACCTCCCTCTACATAGTGCGTGACACTTGTTGCGAGGGCCTCCTGCCAGTTGGCGGGTACAGGACCACCCGCCTTCTCTCGGCCGCGAAAACTAAAGCCTCCAAAGCTTCATCGGAGAACCTCCGGGCGCTCTCCCTGGGGCGACGATCTGCCATTACGATTTGTTAGTAACTGATCCTTCTGTTTCTGCGTAGGATTGTTGGGGCAGCTGCACACCCAACAATGATGAGAATGAGGTGCTGCAACATCAATGAACCTCCCCTTTAAGTAGTGAAAAAAGCCTGTGACAATCATGACTTGCAATTAGACTGCACCTGATATTGGTCCAGCTTTTCAGTGTACTCTTTGGTACGAAGAGATAAACTGTAGATTAACAAAAATACATTGAATGAAACTTAACAAATTAAATTGAAATTTGATTGTCCGGAGTGATGATGCACTCCAGTCCCTGCGGTGCCCACTGGTCGCGGAAGGCCTCGAGTGTGCCGGCGGACACTGCGTGCTCCATCTCCAGGGCCACCCAGGCGTGAATGTGGCCACAGAAGTGAAGCAGGCAGTTGGGCCGAACGACCCTCTCGACTGCCCGCTTCTTGGACCTGTTAATGGCTACTTTGGCCAGGCCCAGGAGCAGTAACTTTTCAGTGTACCACCAATCAGCTTGGGTTTTTAGATTAGAATCATGACTGCAATCGTTTTAGTGAGGAATGAGAACGAATTTTGTGTGCATTCTAGACAATTTTCAGGTGGTGCTACTTAACCATTTTTAGCCTAAACACTACCCATTTCTTGACTATAATGTATTTCCAGTCCTTTATTCTTTAACTTCAGCATAAAAAGTAATTTACAAGTGGAGTATAGTCACAGAGTACGCGAAACATATAGAAACATAGAAGATAGGAGCAGGAGTAGGCCATTCGGCCCCTCGAGCCTGCTCCGCCATTCAATGCGATCATGGCAGATCATCCAAATTCAGTACCCTGTCCCTGCTTTCTCCCCATATCCCTTGATCCCTTTAGCCTTAAGAAATATATCCAACTCCTTCTTGAATATATTTAATGAATTGGCCTCTACTGCCTTCTGTGGTAGAGAATTCCACAGGTTCACCACTCTCTGGGTGAAGAAATTCCTCCTCATTTCTGTCCTAAATGGCTTACCCCTTATCTTTAGACTGTGACCTCTGGTTCTAGACTCCCCGACCATCGGGAACATCCTTTCCTGCATCTAGCCTGTCCAGTCCTGTCAGAATTTTATAAGTTTCAATGAGATCCCCTCTCATTCTTCTAAACTCCAGCGAGTATAAGCCCAATCGACCCAGTCTCTCCTCATACGTCATTCCTGCCATCCCAGGTGTCAGCCTGGTGAATCTTCGATGAACTGCTTCCATGGCAAGAACATCCTTAGATAAGGCGACCAAAACTGCACACAATACTCGCGATGTGGTCTCACCATGGCCCTGTACAGCTGCAGCAAGACATCCTTGTTCCTGTACTCAAACCCTCTCGCTACGAAGGCTAACATACCATTTGCCTTCTTAACTGCCTGCTGCACCTGCATGCTTACCTTCAGCGACTGGTGCACAAGGACACCCAGGCCTCGTTGCACTTCCCCTTCTCCCAATCTATTGCCATTCAGATAATAATCTGCCTTCCTGTTTTTGACAGCAAAGTGGATAACCTCGCATTTATCCACGTTATATTGCATCTGCCATGCTTCTGCCCAATCACCCAACCTGTCCAAATCATCCTGGAGTTTCTCGGCATCCTCCTCACAGCACACACGCCCACCCAGCTTTGTGTCGTCTGGAAACTTGGAGATATTACATCTAGTTCCCTTGTCTAGATCATTAATATATATTGTGAATAGCTGGGGTCCAAGGACCGATCCCTGCGGTACCCCACTCGTCACTGCCTGCCACTCAGAAAAAGACCCGTTTATTCCAACTCTTTGCTTTCTGTCTGCCAACCAGTTCTCTATCCAAGTCAATACCTTGCCCCCAATCCCATGTGCCTTAACTTTGCACGCTAATCTCTTATGCGGGACCTTATCGAAAGCCTTTTGAAAGTCTAAATACACCATGATATACCTATCAATTCATCCAATGAAAAGCGACGAATTAAGAAAGTAACTATAGGTTTTTATTGGCTAAATAACAGAGCCCACCCTCGTGGGTGATCGGATACAACAAGGAGGAATGCCAGCCAGTCGACTACCTTTATACCTGGGCAGGTAGGTGGAGTCATGGGCGGAGTCAGCAGTGGTCAGCCCAGGTATAGCAGCATGACAAGAGGCGACCTCGTATAGTGATACAACAGTGTGAACAGTGATAACCATAGAGTAACGATATAACAGTGATAACTATAGTGTAACGATAGTGAACGATAAAAGTGGTTTACCACATTCACCCCTTGTTTAGATTTGAGTCCGGCGGGGTGAAGTGTACTACCAGTTCTGGTATGTCAGTCTGTCCGGAGGCCTCGTAAGCCTTTCTGATCGTCGCAGCGGCGGTGTTGCATTATCCGGTGTTAATGCTGGTGTCTGCGTGGTCGGCGAAGGCTCGTGGGGTTCCGGCATGCCGTCTACCTGGGCTGGAATTGGGGGGGGGGGGTGAAGGTGGTGTCTCCGGACTGCCCGAGGGTGCGAGGTCTCGTAAGGAGACTGTGTCCTCCCGCCCGTCTGGGTATGCCACATAGGCGTACTGGGGGTTGGCGTGCAGGAGGTCCACCCTCTCGACCAGGGGGTCCGTTTTATGGGCCCTCACGTGCTTTCGCAGCAAGACGGGCCCCGGAGAGGTCAGCCAGGTTGGTGGCGTGGTTCCCGTAGTCGACTTCCTGGGGAAAGCAAACATTCGTTCATGGGGGTGGCGTTGATGGCAGTGCAAAGTAGTGACCGGGTGGAATGCAGTGCTGCCGGGAGGACTTCCTGCCAGCGGGAGGTTGGGAGGCCCTTAGACTTTAAGGCTAAGAGGACGGCCTTCCATACCGTCGCGTTCTCTCTTTCCACCTGGCCGTTCCCTCGGTTGTAGCTGGTGGTCCTGCTTGCAGCAATACCTCTCGCTAGTAGGAACTGACGGAGTTCCTCGCTCATGAAGGAGGAGCCCCGGCCACTATGTATATAGTTTGGGAACCCGAACAAGGCGAAGAGGTCGTTCAGGCATTTAATGACCGTGGTACTGGTCATGTCTGGGCAGGGGAAGGCAAAGGGGAAACGGGAGTACTCGTCAACAATGTTGAGGAAGTACACATTACGGTCAGAGGACGGGAGGGGCCCCTTAAAGTCGATGCTCAGGCGCTCGAAGGGGCGGGTGGCCTTGATCAGGCTTGCTCTGTCCGGCCTAAAGAAGTGCGGTTTGCACTCGGCACAGGTCTGGCAGTTCCTGGTCATGGTCCTGACCTCCTCGATGGAGTAGGGCAGGTTGCGGGCCTTAATGAAGTGGTAAAGTCTGGTGACCCCGGGGTGGCAGAGGTGGTTGTGGAGGGTCTGAAGTCTATCACTTTGTGCGCTGGCGCATGTAATTCGTGACAGAGCATCGGGGGGTTCGTTCAGCTTACCTGGCCGGTACAAGATATCATAATCATAGGTGGAGAGCTCGATTCTCCACCTCAAGATCTTGTCATTCTTGATTTTGCCCCTCAGCTTGTTATTAAACATAAGAGCGACCGAACGTTGGTCGGTAAGGAGGGTAAATCGTTTGCCTGCCAGGTAGTGCCTCCAGCGTCGTACCGCCTCCACAATCGCCTGGGCCTCCTTCTCGACCGACGAGTGTCGGATCTCAGGGCCCTGTAGGGTCCTTGAGAAGAAGGCCACCGGTCTCCCCTCCTGGTTAAGGGTGGCGGCTAGGGCGAAGTCGGATGCATCGCTCTCAACGTGGAAAGGGATAGACTCATCCACCGCGTGCATTGTGGCCTTAGCAATGTCTCCCTTAATGAGGGAGAAGGCTGCGCACGCTTCTGCCGTCGGGGAAGGAGGTGGACTTCATGAGGGGTCTGGCTTTGTCTGCATAATTGGGCACCCATTGGGCATAGTAGGCGAAGAGCCCCAGGGTTCTCTTCAGTGCCTTTGGACAGTGGGGGAGGGGTAGCTCCATGAGGGGGCGCATTCTTTCGGGGTCGGGGCCGATGACTCCGTTCTCTACTACACAGCCGAGGATGGCAAGGCGCGAGGTGTTAAACACACATTTATCCTTGCTGTAGGTGAGGTTCAGCCGTTGGGCCGTACGGAGGAATCTCTCCAGATTAACATCGTGGTCCTGCCGGTCGCGGCCGCAGATGGTGACGTTATCTAGATAGGGGAACGTGGCGTGCAGCCCGTTCTGGTCAACCATCCGGTCCATCTCCCTTTGGAAGACCGAAACCCCGTTGGTGACGCCGAAGGGAACCCTAAGGAAGTGGTAGAGGCGGCCGTTCGCCTCGAAGGCTGTATACTGGTGGTCCTCAGGGCGGATAGGGAGTTGGTGATAGGCCGACTTAAGGTCGATGGTGGAGAATACCCGGTACTGCGCAATCTGATTGACCATATCAGATATGCGGGGAAGGGGGTATGCGTCCAGCTGGGTGTACCTGTTTATGGTCTGGCTGTAGTCGATGACCAGGCGGTTTTTATTGCCGGTCTTAACGACCACGACCTGGGCACGCCAGGGGCTGGTGCTCCCCTCGATGATGCCCTCCTTCAGGAGACGCTGCACCTCGGAGCTAATGAAAGCTCTGTCCCCGGCGCTGTACCGCCTGCTCTTGGTAGCGACGGGTTTGCAGTCGGGGGTGAGGTTAGCGAACAGGGAAGGTGGCGGGACCTTGAGGGTGGATAGGCCGCAGGTGTTACGCGGTGGGCGGTTTAAAATCTGCTGGTTGTCGACTGTGAGTAGGGGGAGGGGTCCGCCGTATGCTAGCGTGACGCTTTGGAGGTGGGATTGGAAGTCTAGGCCTAGTAGGACGGCAGCGCATAGCTGGGGCAGGACGAGGAGTTTAAAATTTTTATACTCCGTACCCTTAACCGACAGGGTCACAACACAGTAGCCGCTGATGTCTGTGGCGTGTGACCTCGATGCCATCGAGATCCGGTTGCGCGTTGGCAGGACAGGGAGGGAGTAGTGGCTCACCGTGTCTGGGTGGATGAAGCTCTCCGTGCTTCCGCTGTCGAACAGGCAGGTTGTGGCGTGGCTGTTTACTTTGATGTCCATCATCGACTTGGACAGGTGATGCGGGCGGGCCTGGTCCAGTGTGACGGAGGCTAGTGTATAGCTGAGCGAGTTGTTGTAGTCTGCGGTTGAGGCGGTAGTCGGGTCTGGAGGCATGGTGGCGGTCGGGCGTGGTGGGTAAAATGGCGTCTCCCACGAGGTTGGACAAAATGGCGGAGAAGATGGCTGCCCCCATAACTCACATGAGGCACTGCTGGTGTCGGTTGCCTGTATCAAAGATGGCCGCCCCCATGACTCACATGTGGGGATGCTGGTCTCTGTTGCCTTGAAGGAAGATGGCCGCCCCCACAGCTCGCATGAGGCACTGCTGGCCTCTGATGATCTACCTCTGCAGGCCTTAGCGAAGTGGCCTTTCTTCATGCAGTTTGAGCAGGTAGAGTTCCTGGCTGGGCAGCGCGACCTCGGGTGTTTCGCCTGGCCGCAGAAGAAGCAGCCGGCGGCCCGATCGCGGGGGTCCGATGTCGGAGCCGGTACCGGGGGTGGCGGTCTCAATCGGGTCCGGGACGCCGACGCTGAGGTAGGTCCCAGGGGGGTTGCTGTGGGGGGTATCGCGGTCGGGGTCGGTCCCAAGTCCCAGGGTCGCGAGTTACAGTACCTTGAGTATGCCTCGAGGTCCCGATGGGCCACCTCTAGTGAGAGAGCGAGGGCTGCAGCTTTGTCCAGGTCGAGGTCCCTTGCTTCCAGTAGTCTTTGCCGTGAGTAGTCGGACCGCAGGCCTTTCACGAAGGCATCGCGGACATTGTCTTCAGTATTTTCTGCCGCCGTTACTGCTTTAAAGTTACAGTCTCTGCCAAGTGCTTGTAGCACCCGTAAAAATTCCTCCACGGGCTCTCCTGGCTGTTGCGGGCGGGATCTTAGGAGGTGTCTGGCATACATGGAATTTACCGGGGTTTGGTACTGTCTTTTCAGCCGGTTGATGGCGTCCTCGTATGTTTTAAGGTCCCGGATGAGTGCGAATACTTTAGGGCTCACTTGGGCGTTCAGAACTCTTAGCATGGATTTCTGAGGCACGCCGGATTCTCCCAGGTAGGCTTCGAAGCAGCTCAGCCAGTGTTCGAAGTCGAGGGCTGAGTTTGCTGCCTGTGGGTTTAGGTCCAGGTACGGTGGTCTGAGGGCTCGCAGCCAGGCCGGCTGCTGTGGCTGTTGTAGCTGGGCGTCTGGCTGGTCGCTTGGCTGGTCGTTTGACTGCTCAAGTGTCGACATTTTAAAATTTAGCCAATAAAATTGATATACCTATCAATTCATCCAATGAAAAGCGACGAATTAAGAAAGTAACTATAGGTTTTTATTGGCTAAATAACAGAGCCCACCCTCGTGGGTGATCGGATACAACAAGGAGGAATGCCAGCCAGTCGACTACCTTTATACCTGGGCAGGTAGGTGGAGTCATGGGCGGAGTCAGCAGTGGTCAGCCCAGGTATAGCAGCGTGACAAGAGGCGACCTCGTATAGTGATACAACAGTGTGAACAGTGATAACCATAGAGTAACGATATAACAGTGATAACTATAGTGTAACGATAGTGAACGATAAAAGTGGTTTACCACACACCGCATCCACTGGATCTCCCTTACCCATTTTACCAGTTACATCCTCAAAAAATTCCAGTAGATTAGTCAAGCACGATTTACCTTTTGTAAATCCATGTTGACTTTGTCCGATCCTGTCACTGTTTTCCAAGTGCTCTGCTATTACATCTTTTATAATGGACCCTAGCATTTTCCCCACTACCGATGTCAGGCTTACCGGTCTGTAATTCCATGTTTTCTCTCTACCACCTTTTTTGAATAGTGGGGTAACATTAGCTACCCTCCAATCCATGGGTACTGTTCCAGATTCCATCGAATGTTGGAAGATGATCAGCAATGCATCTACTATTTCTAGGGCCACTTCCTTAAGTACCCTAGGACGTAGATTATCAGGCCCTGGGGATTTATCAGCCTTCAATCCCGTCAACTTCCCAAACACCATTTCCCTACAAATACTGATTTCTTTCAGTTCCTCCCTTTCATCAGACCCTATGTTCCCCGACATCTCTGGGAGGTTATTTGTGTCCTCCTTTGTGAAGACAGAACCAAAATATGTATTTAATTGGCCTGCCATTTCTTTGTTCCCCATTATAAATTCCCCTGATTCTGACTGCAAGGGACCTACGCTTGACTTTACCAATCTTTTTCTTTTCACATATCTAATAAAAGCTTTTACAGTCAGTTTTTATGTTCCCTGCAAGCTTACTCTCATATTCTATTTTCCCCTTCTTAATTAATCCCTTTGTCCTCCTTTGTTGAATCCTAAACGGCTCCCAATCCTCAGGTTTACTGCTTTTTCTGGCCAATTTATATGTCCTCTCCTTGGATCTTATGCCATCTCTAATTTCCCTTGTTAGCCACGGTTGAGTCACCTTTTTTGTTTTATTTTTATGCCAAACTGGGATGAACAAATTCTGTAGTTCATCCATGCGGTCTTTGAATGTTTGCCATTGCCTATCCACCGTCAACCCTTTGAGTGACATTCCCCAATCAATCCTACCCAACTCGCGCCTCATGCCATCGTAGTTTCCTTTATTTAAATTTAGGACCCTAGTCTCTGAGTCAACTACTTCACTCTCCATCTTAATGAAGAATTCGATCATATTATGATCGCTCCGACCCAAGGGGCCTCATATAACAAGATTGCTAATTAATCCTTTCTCATTACATAATACCCAGTCTAAGATGGCCTGATCTCTGGTTGGTTCCTCGACATATTGGTCCAGGAAACCATCCCGTAAACACTCCAGGAATTCCTCCTCCACAGTATTGTTACTAATTTGGTTAGCCCAATCTATATGTAGATTAAAGTCCCCCATGAAGACTGCTGTGCCCTTATTGCACGCTTCTCTAATTTCCCTTTTAATGCCATCCCCAACCTCTGCATTACTGCTTGGAGGTCTGTATACCACGCCCACTAACGTTTTCTGCCCCTTGGTATTTCTCAGTTCTACCCATACAGATTCCACATCATCAGAGCTAATATCCTTCCTTACAATTGTGTTAATCCCCTCTAACCAGCAATGCTACCCCACCTCCCTTTCCTTTTTGCCTATCTTTCCTGAATATTGAATACCCCTGGATGTTGAGTTCCCAGCCTTGGCCACCCTGGAGCCATGTTTCCGTAATCCCAATCAAATCATAAGGGACCCTAGGCATGGGTCCCTTACGTGCTGCTTGAACAAAGAAAAATGCATATATTTATACTGTTTTCTTATCAAGCTGGAACTGGCATTTCCTAATATGGTAGCCTCTGGCTACTGCATAGTCCAGAGACACAAGTCTACATTTTCTTCAACATTCATCAACAATGTTAGATGCATGTAAAAACACCGTGGCCTTGCTGTGGTAAGCATAACCCTTCTAGTCTCTAGGCATTCTTACATTAAAAAGCATTTCTAATTGGAACATTCTATTATGAAAATATCCAAAACACCGACTGTTGCTAAGTGAAATCTGTATCTATCTATCTCTCTCCCTCTCTCTAATGATACCAACCACATTTTTCCCTATATTGAATGAACTAAATATGAATACCTTTCAGAAGCTGAATTAACCGAGTTCCATATGCCAACATTACCTACTTTTTTTATTTTTCCCCCCGATGGGCTACGTTACCTGTTAGCAAAGTGTTTTCTATCCTTCTTTGGCCCGTAATGTCCGATAAGAGGCTTCCTGCATGCGGATGCCTCCTAATGGAAAACAATCTCCGAATTTACTTGAGGGCTCCCGAGGTACGGACACTTCCATTCCTGGGCCTCTGCAAAGTCGAAATGCGCAGGGCCCAGGTATCCCAGAGGCGCATGCAGTTCGCAAGCATCCCTGGGATCACGTGGGCCATGGGGAACCAATAAGAGAAGGGATAGACCTTCTCCAGATAGACCTGTCAAATATATGAATGGAGATCACCCCAAAAACACAGTAAAACATTAAATGCATTTTTAAAAAACCACCACGTTTTTAAAATGAGTTAAAATTACAATAAATGAAATATTTTAAACAAAAATTTAATTTTTTGAAAAAAGTAATCAAAGTTTTTTACAGGGCTAAAAATAAATTTACCTTTTTTAAAATGTATTTTTAAATTATAAATGAATGAAAAAAAATTTTTAAAACTTTTTTCAACTCTTATGCTGGTAAAAGCAGGCCAAGATTTCTAAGGGTTTTCTGCGGGCGGAGGTTCTGTAGAAAGCGGAACTCCCCACCCACAGAGGCCCTTCTCCAGCGCAGGCATCCGATCTGTCAAGAGCATTCTTGACGGATCAGAAATGCCGGTTTTTAGCGCATGCGCTTCGCATGCCTGAAACCGGCATTTCAAATGTCCCTACAGGTGTGTACACAGCCCGTACATACCTGTAGGCATCGGAAAATATGGGCCATTGTCTTTAGTAATCCTGGCTTTCTCTTTGTACCCTTGCTATCGCCTTACCTTTCCTTATATTTTCTATGTCCCTCATCGATTTCCTCACACTACATAATGCAATGGCCAGGATCTGGGCAATCACCAATCCCATCTGAAATAATCTAACCCATGGGTGTAACTCCACACCATTCATGATTTCCTAGTTTCTTAATTGCCTGTTCTATTTACTTTATTATTTTGCAGCATATGCGAGGTTCTCATTCTGTAGATTATGGATTTCAAACTGAGGTGGTTTATAATGTCAATTGCGGGAGGTTGCTTTAATCGTCTCATTCTCCAAAAGCTCCTCACTTGTAGGTGGGTCACATTATGATGGTGTGCCGTCACCAATGTTTTATCACTGACTTGGGTTTTTCCCAGCTGGAAACACATAGAATCAGTGGGCCATCTTGTTAATCCAACAGTCATAAAAGCAGCTGTGGTGGTCACACAGTATCTTTCCTTACCTTTGTAGGCTATATTAGTCCGTCCCTTTTCCCAGAGTCTTTGACTCATCTTACAATTGGGTGATTCCTTATCAGTTATGAAGTCGCAGGCTGGAGTGGTATGTTTTCGTATCACATCACATCTACAAACTCGTTTAGGGTGCTGCACTCTGTCTGGTGCTATCCAAGTTCCGGCATTCTTTATCAGATGGCTTGGGTATTCTTCATATTGTTTATGTATCTGGCCTATTCCAGATTCTTCACTCACTTCGCTAGACTCTACTTGGTACATTTTCCACAGTTGATTCCCATTCTTTGCTAACAAGAGAAGTGCCAGTAGCAGCAGTATGATTTCCTCGTCCCCGCCCTCACTTCGAAGGGCCAAAAATGCCATTCCCATCTGGCGCATCATATTATAGTCTGTGTCATGGTTCCTTAACCACTTTCTCAGTTGTTCTTCATGAATAAACAAAGGGATTTGATTAACCTCTATTTTGATTAACCCTTCTGTACCACATTCATCACAAATGTCGCATAGAGGCTACACACGATACCTCTAGTTAGGTCTTGATTCTGGTTTGCCTCATTGTTTGTCATTAATCTTTTTAATTGCCTCTTCATTACCTCATCGTGTTCCCACATACTTTCTATATCTATTCTGTTTACTCCTGCTAACCTTGCCGTGGCTCCTATTCCTAGCCGTTCTGTCAACTCTTGCTTTCTTTGCTATTTAAACGGATTCTCCTTATGTTCCCTATCTTCCTCAGCCCTTGGTTCCTATTTTCTATTCTTTACTAACATGTCCTTTATTAATTGTGAATAACTCTCTTCGCATAACCTAGTTGACAGATTCAAGCTCATGTTTTTCAAAATGTACATTGTTACATAATACATTTCCTGATTCAATTACTTCTAGTCCATTAACATTGGGTTCCTTTGCTGGATTGGGCAGGTAGAGTTCCTTTTGTAAGGTGGGATGTCTTTTTTTTGGTCCCACATACGTTTTAGCGTTATGATGATCACCATCAGCGTTTCTTACCAACATAAGACATTTCTTACTTTAAAATAACCTGCTGTCATTACCTTTTTAAGTTTGTATTGAAATGTTTTACAATGTTCTTGAATTATTTTTTGCCCTAGTGTGATATTAACTCTTTTTAACTGAACCCTATTAATTTCGTGCAATTTAATGCTGTTATCCCATCCCACCTGGTTCATGGGAGTCTTCCTGATCTCCCATATACGGGACTCCCAATCTTCCCAAGGAGCCCGCTTTAGGATTCTTTCTCTATTGCCACTGAAATAATGCCTTTGAGAGGCTATACCTCAGTTTATCAGTGATTTCAAACCTAACCCTTTTGAGGTTCTCTGCTTCCTCAAGGAGGTCGCTTCTCACTTGGATCCATGTTTTGTTATGGAACCTGTAAGGTATGGCCTCCTTGTCTCCCACCTTCAGCTTGTAGCTGATTTGTATACAACCGTGGCCCCCTTGTCCAGACAGAGACAGGCCTCGGCCTCCCTGATTTTTTTGTTTTTAGCCTCCCTACAAGCTTTCTTTGTTCAGCAGTTAGTGGAGGTCTTGAAACTGGCGACCATTCTAGCTGTAAGGAAATCCTAATTTGATCAGCATTCGCTTTACTTTTAATTTGAATCCCTCTGACAGGTAGCAGTGTGTTTAACTCTATCCTGATTATTTCAAGTCGGTTTCTCGATGGAGAATGATTTCATGGCCTTGATTTAAAAAGTTGTCTCACTCTCCTGAGCCACATTAGCCATTTCATGTTGTGCTGTTGTCGATAACTGAGCATATCCGAGACCCGTTCTTCAGTGTAATTTCAACATGCATTCCCGCATGCTACTTATTTCACACGTAACACATTTACATTTTTATACACACACGCGCGCACACACACACAGGTATCCTAATATCATGCCACACGTGACATCTGATCCAAGCCATTCTCGGGCTTTCAGGTGATCTTATCAAAAGATCGTGGGGTGTCTGGAGATCTTTGTTCATCTCCCCCTGCATGGTCTCGGGTAATGGCTAGGTTACTAAATGCAGTTTTCTTATTGTTCAGTATAGGCAATGACACAAACATCTCCAAGAGAAAACGTATCAATTTACTACACTTCCCTGACTTTTGCAAGAATTTACATTAATACCAGATTGCACCCAGGTGATTTATGTCAGTTCACCTAAGAACAGTGATTTAAGAAAAATTCCCAATTGGTGATGTAATTTTCCTGTTTTCATCTTGTATCCTCACTCACTTCCTCGCATTCAATTTTATGCAATATTCACCATTTCATTCATGAGCCCCGGAGGAACTTTACTGTCTAATACAATATTATCATATCTTTAAAACAGTTTGATCTAAGTTTTAACACATTTTGTTTGTTTAATTTTATTTAACCAAACCTTCTCTTGGACCTTTTATTAACCAAAATATGCCAGAGAGCAATTCAGTTTGCAAGATGAGGGATGTTTGTTACCTTTAACACAACAGTCTCCCCCAAAAATCATCTTTCTGAATACATAGTTTGGACGGAACCACATAGACTGGACCTTTTCAAAAATAAAATTTGATCATCCCCTTAAATTTCAGATAAATTTCCCTTCCCAAGTGCTTGAACAGCAACTCTTACCAATTTATCTAATCAATTTTAATTTCACAAACATTGTGATTTTACAGAGGACAATAGTAACAATTGCATTTGGATGCAAGTTGTTTATCTTCCCCTTCGAGCAATGTGTCTTGGAAATAACAAACGATCCCAGTAGTTTAAAGTCTTAAGTCCAATTTTGTCACCACACTGCGACATTCGATGTCTGCAGATAAATTCTTAAAACTGTGGATCTCTTGCTATGCCATCAACCTCCATACGGTCCGGGAAACCATGATTCCCCTGTTTCTAAGAACAAAGAAACAGAGAATCCATTGTGGCTCTGCTTAAGAGGCCAATGGGTTAATTTGATCATTCATAATTTCCTTCCGTCAGCATGGAGAAATATCCACTTAAATTAAGAAACTTAAATTTAATAATGCCCCATATAAATTTACATCCAGCAATACAAAAGTGGTTCCTTGCTGAATTAAGAAAACAGCTGTCACCGGAAAGGGTTAATTTCTTTGTAGGTTTATAAGGCGGCGGAGCAAAACCTTGTCAGATGTCATTGCATCACTTCACATAAATTTAGTAAAACTTTCCCAAAGAACCAAACACATTTTACTTTTTTTTTCCAGCAAAAATTGTTATCAACATCACTATTAACTTTAAACATTCTGTGAACTAATTCTGCTCCAACTATAAGATGTCTTCCCCTTTTTCTCAATGTGAAAGCCTCCTGTCCGGAACTAGAAACCCTCGCACAATTTAAAATAGCCAGAATTTCACTGTGGCCACAATGAAAGTCCTGGTTTTCACCATTTAATAGATTAGTTAAACCTCAATAGTTCTAATTTAATTCAGACTAAACACAGATAAAATAAAACAAAGTAGCATGTACTAACAGTAAATTACATCTTTCTTCAGGTGTCTAAATATTGAATATAATGGAACAAAAAATTAGTTTCTTCAGTGAAACAAAACTTTTAACACTTACATAAAAGGGAAAAGAGGGCGGAGCCACAGTGGCACCAAAAACCTTCACACAAGCTTTTTAAAGAGGCTGTACACTAAAATCTTAATGGTAGAAAAGGGACAGAATCTTTCCTTTCTCCTTCTTTATTCCATCATAGACTACCTTATCCTTTTTTCCTCAAACCAATTTTCAATTTCTGATGTTTGTTACTTAACCTCATTTTGAAAAGCAGTCAATTATAACCAAGATGCAATTGCCACCCTTCTGATTCTTCCGACACTGGTCAATGTGATCAGTCTGCAAATTTCTCTCCATCCACCCCATCAGACCCCCTTAATATCTTGAATACCTCAATCAAATCACCCCTTTTTTAATTCCAGGGAATACAACCGTAGTTTGTGTAATCTCTCCTTGTAATTTAGCCCTTGAATTCTGGTAAATCTCTGCACTCTCTCTAAGGCCAACATATCCTTCCTAAGATGTGGTCTAACCAGGGCTTTGTTTAGCTGTAGCATAACTTCTACCCCCTTGTATTTTAGTCATCTTGATATAACGGCCAGCATTCCATTAATTAGCCTTCTCGATTATTTGTTTTTAATTTTTTTTTATTATTCCTGATTTTAATGATCTATATGCATGGATCTATGTGCATGGATCCCCAAGTCTCTTTGGACCTCCACTGTTTCTAGCTTTTCACCATTTAGAAAGTACTATTCTGTTCTATCCTTTTTACGTCCAAAGTGGTTGACCTTACATTTGTCACATTTTTTCCCATTCATTTAATCTATTAATATCTCTTTGCAATTTATGCTTCCATCTACACTGCTTACATTGCCACCTATCCTTTAGTCATCAGTTAACTTGCAATAACAGCACTTTGTAATTGTTCAAACTGATTTAAAACAATACCACGGGGTCTTTAAACAGGTTTTTTTTAACTCTAGTCAGCCTTTCCACACCA
This sequence comes from Somniosus microcephalus, assembly GCF_052327205.1. Taxonomy (NCBI): domain Eukaryota; kingdom Metazoa; phylum Chordata; class Chondrichthyes; order Squaliformes; family Somniosidae; genus Somniosus; species Somniosus microcephalus. The sequence goes on from NC_140991.1 coordinate 142,936,301, forward strand.
GTGTTTTTAACTTAAATTGTAGTTCAGAGGTTTTTTTTCCCCCAATTCTGGGTGCACAATCTTAAATTAAAATGAACATACCTAATTAACTCGTTTCACACTTTTATGCAACTTAGAAATATAATTTCTAACGATTTCTTATCTCCGCTCCTCTCAACATTGTTTGAGTCCGTCACCCTTCATTCTGTTGCCTTTTGATACAAGTCCACATCTGGACTGCTTGAAAGCAACACTGATTTCTTATCTCTTTTTTTCCTCTTTGGATTTGGCCCCTATTGGAGGTAACCAGTCTAGCCAATTTTTCCTTCCATTGATCCCTGCACTGGGTTATGAACTCAGTGTGCCAAAATTTATGTGATGTTCCCCAGTCACGAGCCAAGAAACATTCACACATACTCTCAGAAACTTTTTCCCCTTTTTTTAAATGAAAACAAAACATACTTGAAGACAGTTATCCTATTTTTTCCTCACAGCAATCCAATTTCTTTAACTTTGGCTGTGGGCTTTTTAACTTCTTTCTCCTTTTCCTAACCCCTTTAGGTTTTAAGGAGTGTCTTAACGGTGGAAAGAGAGGTAGAGAGGTTTAGGGAGGGAATTCCAGAGCTTAGGGCCTCAGCAGCTGAAGGTAACACCACAACTCCAACCTCAGAGCAGGGCAAGGACCGTCAAGGTAACCGTGGCTATGAACTTTCATGTGCTTGGCTCCTTCCAGGCTGTTGCTGGAGGTATTAGCAACATCACGTAGTTTGCAGTGCACGGCTGCATATGGGAGGTCACTGAGGCTATAAAATAAAAGCCAGCACAAAATACACATTGCAATCCCAATTTATAAATTAAATCGCATACAAAAATAAACTAATCACCCTTGTGCATTCACCTAGTGCCTCTTCTGTGTTCCTTTGCCTGTCCTAGTGCTCCTATGAGATGCTAACCCAGTGGCTGAAGCATTGCTGATGGAAAACTGCTGACTTTCAGTGGAGGAGACTGCAGATGTCCTTGCAGACGACCTCGAGCAGCTCGGAGCTGGCTGGCAATCAGTCTGCACCATTTCACATGGGCAGCAGCAGTCTCGGCTGGATGGCAGGCAACAGCAAAGGCAATGGTGGAGTGACAGGGATGGGAGTGGGCATGCTGTTATCCTGAGAGAGGACAGCAGGTTTCTGCTCCATGGAGCCAATGCCACTCACCTGGGGCGGCGCCTCAGCAATCCTAGTAATCTGTTGGGGAACAGATTGCTGGACTGCCGCAACGTCCTGGAAGCCCCTTTGAACACTGGTATCCATAGCCATGATGGCAACAGTCTGAACTTCCACTTCAGCACTCAGACATTGGGTGGCTACTGCTTGTGCTGCAATGGAAGCTGAGATATCGGCCATTAGACACTGCATCATGGTTGGTTCCGCAGGTGTGTTGCTGGAGGTGGCCATCTGATCCATGCTGGAAAAGGATGGGCTCCAGGCTCTGCACAAAGCCCTGTGCCAAATTGGTGCTGGCCTCTTCCATGCTCCTTGCCATTGAAGGCAGGCTTCCCAATGCACCAAACATTTTGTTGTGTACACCCATCAGCCTTTTTCTGTAGCATAGCCCATTGAAGTCCTCATCTGAGTCCTTTGCAGCAGGACTAGTGTGCAACCTCACCCTCCGGTGAACTGGCACTTGCACTATCGTTTTTCCCCTGCCCTGGCTGCGCTGCACTTGTGCCCGGTGTCTCACCATGTGCAGATCCCGCCTCTATGCTATCCTCTAAATTACGCGCGGTGTCAGCATCTGAGTTGGTGGCTGCGACTTGAAATCGAGTGATGGTGTGTCTTCATCTTCACTGTCTTCCTGCTCTTCCTCCGCTGCCTGGACACGTTGCGGTTCTTGGGTATCTGAAATGAAAAAGGAACAAGGGTTGAGTTGTGGTTAAGGGCAAGAAGAAAGTAAGAAGTGCATGCTTACACCGTCTGCAACTTGTAATTCAGAAGAGATTGGGCAATGAGGGAGAAGTGGGATGTGGGAAGGAGGTTACAGTCATCTTCAATGGCTTCAACCCCTCTGGTGGCCATGGCCTCAGCGATGGCCATCACCGTCTCCTCCATGGGGGTCAGAACAGGCAGGCATGCCTCTCCCCCTCAGGTGAGTCACTGCTGCCTCCGGTTGTGCGCTACCTTCTCCTGCAAGAGAGAGGGAAGTGTGTCAGTGAATGTTGTGCAATCTGTTTGGTTGCTGTGGCTGTTCTACTTGAATAGCTGCCATTGTGTGCAAGCTGGGAGTTGTGGGTGTGAGGCTTGCAACTGTGCAAAGTGTGAGGTAAAGCACATGAATGGTAGGGTTGAGTCCTGATTGTTAGAGATTGTTGGTAGATAATTTATGGTGGTGTGGTGAATTGAGCAATGGCTGAGGCTAGTGGTGCAGTTGGTAGGATATGGCATTTGAAGATGCATTCACTGACCTTCACCACTCGTGTGAAATCATAAACTTCTTCCACCACTGCATCCAGGTCCTTGGGGCTGTACCCCTGGCATTGACCTCCGTGGCTATCTGTTTCCACTGACTTCTCATCATGTGTTTGGAGGGCCACCTGCCCCCCTAAGGATACAGGACATCTCTCCTCTTTTCCACCTCCTCCCCGCCCCAAGACCTCCCGTGCAGTGTCCGAAAACCTGGGTGCCCGCTTTCTCCCGTGGTCAGCCATTCTTCACTCTTTCCCAGGTCAGATTCACTTGTAGAACAGCTCCCAGCACCTGTTCCATCCACAATGCACCTCCCCTTTAAGATGTGCAGGCTAGCTTTAACAATATTGGGCTCGACAGTAATGACATTGAGGCCCCTGCTGATGCATGCAGCCAACTGCACGCAGAAATCAGAAATCACTATAATGAGCAGGCAGCCTGAAGTTGCCATGCTGCCTGCATTCCACTCGACGGGCGCGGGTTAATTGTGCATTGCGATTTCCGTGACCATTTTCACTTGGAAGAAGCACTGAGGGTAGCAAGGGCACAGAATGTACTCCGGGTGGAGGACTTCAATGTCCATCACCAAGATTTAAGAAGAAATTGATGGCTTGGTAGCACCAATACTGGCTGTCTCAAATCACTATGTTCATCTGCTAACTTTGTGGTTGATACTAGTGAAGGTACATTTAACCATAACATTTTAAACATACACAACTCTGCCTCATATTTAAGTCATTTGTTCAGACTCTAGGGGGGAAATTTCCCAGCCCTGGGAAGGCGGGTATGGAGGCGGGACTGCCGGGAAAATGGCAGAAACTGGGAGCGGGTACCGACCCCGCTCCCAACCCGCCTCCGTGCCATCTTTCCGGGAGGTGAGTCCCCGACTCACGCAGGGACCTGTCTCCTCGAGGCGGGAAGGGGATTAGAGCCAATGAACTGCCTGTTAACAGGTAGTTAACAGGCAGTTTTGAGGCTTATCCCCATTTTACCCCTGCAAGTGCGGGCTTCCCGATGGCTGCGATCCTCGCCAGGGTCAGCGAGGTGAGCAGTGGGTCTGCGGGAGTGAGAGGGATCAAAAATTCCACTGTAGAGGTGAGTGATGGGTGCAAGTGTGGAGAGGTAAGTATGAGAGGCGAGTGTAAAGTGTTGGAAAAAGTTTACTTACCTTTGCTTCTTCCTGCAGGCTTCAACCCTTGGGGATCCGGAGGTGCCTCAAATCAACGGCAGAGATTACAGAATGGCTGCTGCATTCTCAGATGCAGCAGCCATCTGCTTTTTGCTGAGGAAAGAGGTTTTGGTGAGCCTTCAGTGCAAGGGCTCACCTTAGAACAGAGATTGTCAGTGTTTGACAGCTTCTCAAAGCTGTCAAACGCTGACAATTCATCTGTCAAAAAACTTTCGACAGATGAAATGCCATACACTGACGTCCTCTGTCACCAGCTTTCCCTTAATTGGCCGGCTAAGCCCGCAGGGCGGGCTTAACAAGGTCAATCAAGGGAAAATAGCGTGTGTTGGTCAGACGTCGTTGGGGGCGGGACTGAAACCCGAAAACCAGCAGTCCCGCCCCCAACGCGCCCCCATTGACAAAATCCAGCCCTAGGTTCTTTTTTGAATTTTTTAGATCTGGTGGGAGCTTTTCAATTATTTTGTAGTATTTATTTAAATGCACTACTATTTGACAATGTGAAGGTAAAATATTAAGGGAAATTACTCTTATCAACCACAAAGTTGGTAGATGAACATAGTGACAAGACTTGAGACAGCCAGTTATATGTTGTAATTTGACTTTTTGGACAAATGACAGTAACAGTATAATTACTGTTTGGGTTATAAAAGTGGTAAGAATTTAGCAGGGTTAGCAGGCACTCTTGCTGGTTTAATAGTTTATGATCAATGTTTTTATAATTTAATTTAAAGTATGGCCACATAATGCATTTTAAATTGAGTGTTCATACATAGGTATATGAGTTGGTTGACAGAGGAATGAATGGGCATGTTACATCTCAGAGGGTCGTAAATCTGTGGAATACTCTGCCCCAGAGAGCTGTGGAGGCTGGGTCATTGAATATATTTAAGGTGGAGATAGACAGATTTTTGAACAATAAGGGAGTGATGGATTATGGGGCGCAGGCAGGAAAATGGAGCTGAACCCAAGATCAGATCAGCCATGATCTCATTAAATGGCGGAGCAGGCTCGAGGGGCCAAATGCTCCTATTTCTTATGTTCTTATGTTACTGAATGAGGTGTGAAGGTGCATGTCTCAAAAAAGTACTAAAGAATTCCATTGAAATGAAAGGTTCACATACAATGACTGATCGTTGGAGTTATGATTCCGGGCAAAATACATGACGTGGAAATATTTGTTTGGCGAATGAGTGTTACTTTGCTGTGGGTAAGCAGTTTTCTCATTCAAAAAGGTGGGGAATGTCTACATTGAAAATAATCTTTTAAACATTGAAAGTTCAATTGCAAACACAGCCATTTATTACTATCAAGTAAAGCACCTTTAATATAATTTTATTAATTAAAATATAAAATTGTAGAAAAAGGACCCCAAAAAGAATTTGGATTACTCCATAATTCTTTTTTGGTAGTTTTTTCGCAGTGTTGATTTAAATAGATTCTACAAATTCATTTCAAGCTTAAATTGGGATGTTTCTCCACCCAATAAAATTAAGGTGGATTTTCATTGTACATTTTTATCAATACTGGGTCAATACACTGAATAGGCATTAATCAGTTTATATCTGTAGTTGTAGACAACTATATTGGGCTAGATTATGAAAGTTTTGTTTAGCTGAAATTCTTCTATTATCTGTTGTCAACCATTTTATAGAACACTGAGCGTGATTTTCGTGGAGCCAGAAGCAACCGCAACAATAACAACAATTGTTCCTTTAAGAAGGTTTGTTATTTTGCAGGAAATCTGATTTTGTATATTTGTGCTGTTTGCTGACACGGCTAATTACTATTCACCAGCATGTAGTTTGTGCAGTGCTATCTAACATTTCATTATTAGCTTGAAAATCTATATGTAGGAGCTACTTGTTAAGACTGCTATGAACTATGTTATTTCTTCATTTGTGCTCAATGTATAACTTGTCTTTTCTTGCAGAGTACATTCCTTAATGGTAGGTACTAGCTTCTTTTAGAGCAGTCAGCATTTCTGGCTATTCTTTTTCAATGTAGATGTTGAAAGTAGAAAACATGATCCTAATATACCAGCATTTATAAAGGCCAAACTATTGATAATTGCATTATATCTAATACTTTTGAGTGCTGAACATTTTTGAAGCAGTCAAAATATGAAATGTATTTTATTTTCAAATATTTGTTTAGTTTTTCTCTGCTTACCATGGATAAAGGCAACATGCGAAAGAGGGAAATAAAGGAGCGCTTATTCCTTGACTTTTTTTTCCCAGTTAAAACCTTGTGACTTCCCTACTACACTTCTATATTATATATATAGATATATAATATAGTGCCCTTATGTGACAACTTTCAATATTTTTGACCTGTTGTCTGCATCACTTTTATATTTGTACTGCTTAAACAAGATAGTGCTGTTTCTGTTTTTGCCTCTTGACCTTGAATTATTTGTATAAACAGCAACTTTTTTCTATTCAACTAAGTATTTAATCTGGTTGTATCTGAGTTATGGAAAGCCTAGTTTGTTACTGGTCAGGAGTAGTACCTTCCTTTCGAATACTGCTATTTTGTTCAAGTTTTGTCAGTGTTTCCATTATTGAAGAAAATGAGGATCAAATGGTTTGTGAACATCTAATCCAATATGGAATGGCTCTTATTCACTCTATGGTTAAGCGCAACATGCATGGAAAAACTTTCCACTCCCATGATGGAAAAACTAGACTAGACTAAGCCATTGGGTTTGATACATGAACTGAAATCACTCTCCAAGTCTACAAAAAGATTCATGAGATCAGGAACACCTTTGAAAAATTCCAAATAAAAATATCCTTGAGCTGGAGCATGACTTTGAGATCAAAGCCTCCAGTTGAGTACCTGGGGTATTTTCAGAGAAGCCATTGCTGCATGAAATGTAACATCTGTCTTAAAGATGCAAGTATACGAGCCAGACTTCTGAGACAGCTGTACTTTTTATTGAGTGTTGGGCAGGCTGTAGTTTCAAGTGGCCGATTAGATGGGTTTGAATTCAGCCACCAAAGCTTTGCTGTTTTGTATGCCTTCCTGATTTAGAGTCTAAATCTACTTGTATAGATCTGTCCTTTGACAGAAAAAAACTTTTTTGGGAACTTAAATGAAAAATTGAAGAATAATCAGAATCTACATAAATTAAGTGTTTATATTGGCTTCTTCCTTGGACAGCAGAAGTTTCTCTAAATGGTATCTAATAATGAATGAAAACTTTAATCATTTGGCCGTCTGAAAATTTGTAAATTACCACAGCATATAACATTTTGCCATGCACACTAGAGCTATACTAGATACTAAAAAAGAATAGCAGCTTCATTTAGTTATGTAAAATTCTCTTCACTCCTTTTGAGTATTAAATAGATGTTACAGATTTAAAACTCTTTTTTGTACAGAATTTCCCAAAAAAATGTAATTAGAAAAATAACCTGAATTGTAAAAGTTCACGGCATTCTTAAATTATAGTTTCATCACAAGACTTATTTTAAAGACATCTGCAGGCTTGTTTTAGTTTATTTCTTAGTATTGATTTTTTTTGTCATTTCACAGAGCAGCATGTCTACTGAGTCTTCTATTAGAAATATTGGTCTTATCGGTACAGCCTGAAGGATAATACTTGTAATCTTGTTACAATTTTCCCTCCATATTTGAAATTCTCTTTTAAAACCCTTGAGAATTGCAACAATGTTTTGCATCCAGCATCAGTATTGGACTTATGGGGGCCCCGGGCAGAGGCTTAAGTATGGGGTCCTCCACTCTCCTGCCTGCACTTTGGATGACTTCCACGACTAATTTGCTTGGAAAAGGACTGTCACGTAAGAAATAAACAAATCACTAACCAGTTTAGAATATTTTTTTTCGCAATTGCAACATGACATTCACCCTAGTCACTTAGAAATTTATATATTTTTCATGCTTTTGTAGAGGCAAAATGTCACTTATTTTAGATAAGTCTAACTTGCGATAAACATCATGCTCACTGGATATCTCAGCCAGATATTCAGACTTTCTTGTGAGATTGTTGAACGCAAATAGTTCTTGATTAACTTGAAACGTCTAAAGCTTCTCTCTCCTGATGCCACAGTTACAGGCACAGTGAAAAGGAGATAGAGATCCAACTAATTATCCTTGTAAATATAGTTGAGTATCTTCAGCAGCAAAATGTCACCCATTTTTAGAATCAAGTGTTTGCAACTTTCACTTAAAGTCTTCATATCTATGGCCTTCCCCATTTCTTGGATGTTAAAAACAAACTGTAGAAGAATTCCAGCTGAGAGAATCTTTTGTTCAGGCTGGTTGCGGCTGCATCAACTAATGGAAGGAAAGAATCTCGCTTAACTCTCTCCTCGGGACTTTCGGCGATATAATCTGGACATTCATACTTAAACATCACTTTCTTCCTTTAGCTTCTCTTTTCAGGAAATGTTATCTCAATGTCCATCTGGTCTATGATTTCCCATGTTGAAACATGAGCTAATACAAACCAATTTTATCTATAATCTTGCAGAAATTTAAGAACTGCATGAATTTCATTTTTAAGGGCATCCAGCTACGTTCGGGCTGTATAACAGTTTGCTCACGTGATTGGTTTGAAATAAAACATCATACCATACAACAAGACATTCAGGCAATCAATTCATTTTGAATATCTTTACTGAGGTAATGATGAGCAATTTTGCCTTGGGTGTTCACTTATTATGGGGTCACACTTTGCCAGCAGTTCAACTTGACCAAGGAAATTTCCATTTGGACAATTAAGTTTTTCTGTAGTTCTACAAAATGCCAGATTCTGTTTTGCCAAATGAAAACAATGCAACTGAGTCTCATTAGAACAGATCCCCAGTAATTCGTTTCCATTGCAAGTAACTTCATTTTGACATTGTGGATAGTTTTATTGCTACTGATCCCTCCTTTCAGATTCCGCCATACCTCCATGTTGCGCAATATGCCAGTGACTGTTCATGCTTTTTCAGAGTAAATGAAAGGTTTTTCCACACATTGAAGCCATCCTTCAAAATAACATTATCATGCTTTCCAAAAGGAAGAACACTATCTGGCTGAGAAAACACAAGCCATGGTCGGAGAGCATTGTCTCTATTTTTCAGGTGGATATAGTAGTTCTCCTTCATAAAGCATTGTGGAATTTTATTATTATTTGTTTGGAACCTCTTTTGACATGTTTGCTCTTTGTATGTCAATTAGTCTTCCTGGCCATAGTGCTAGGTCATCAGAGCTAAATGACCTCTGGCTCCCCACGTGATTCAAGGTCCTCTGATTCTGTTTGCACATTTTCCACTATTTTAGCCAGTGTTTCTTCAAGATTTAGTGCCTCAAGTCGAAGCCAATATCTGAGTCGAAGAAACACTTTGATCAGCAGAGGTGGAACTTTTGTCATTTTCTGCCTCTTGTGATGCAAACAAAGTGGTTAATTTAGAATATGTGTTTGGCTTTTTCCTTTGAAATCTGTTGTGGTTGAGCACTGCTGAGATACAAGTGTTTCACTACTACTGCAGTATGATTCACAGTCACTGAACCCACAGACAAATTAACATGCAATAACTAGGTAGCGATTTTATAGTTAAGCTCAACACGGTTGTGGAATTTTTGGACACAGGCTGATTGGGCGAAAACAGCACTTGTCACCTCGCAAATAAATACTGCGTGCTTGTCAAGCTTTGCAGAGACTGCATGGGAACAAAAATACCTTGCTACTAACCAAATATGGAGATACAAAACTAAATTACCAATGAAAAGGTTATTAGCCCTAACTATTGCCTACCTGTTAAAAGGAAATGCTGGCATTTTAGATTAAACCAGATCATGAACCGTACTATGCCACTTTAAGGTGACATAAGCAGTTAAATTTACATTTTACAATAATCTGTGGATATGGCCTAACTTGGCCTGAGACCCTGGACAATTGCCATGGTTGCTTGCCCCTAAAGCTGGCATGCTATATTTAAGTAGATGTTATTTCATGTTCTGTATGTCTCCTCCTTACTGGTGTTTATTCCAAAATTTTGTTTTAGAAAGCAAATGTGCCCAATGACCAGAATTTGAAGTAACCTTTAACCTTAAGATTAATTTGTTACAATATTCACCACAGTTTGGTAAATAATTTAGAGATTTTTTTTGCATTATAATTCACTTCTTTCATTGTAGGTTTGGATTTGCCTCCAGTCCAAATCTCGCATGCTCAGTCATGTTCTCTCGCTTGCATCTGCTCTCCTTCTTCACCCCCAACCCCCACTCCTTTCCATTGTCAGTGGACATGCACTCACAGTACAAAAGTATCTATATATATATAAAGCGGCTCTTCTGTCTGTCCCGATGTCTGTCTGTCCATGTTCTATACGTTTGAAAGTTATAGAGCGTACCGACGCGCGCGTCGCCTCAAAAGAAAGCTTGCGATTCCGGACCGGTCATAGGCGTATTTACGTTTCGGCCGGACAAAAATCCCGCCCGCGGTATCCAAAAAACGTTCAGCGTTCCGCTCATTAGCATCTCATTAGCGACCGTGTGACGTCGAGGTCGACCAATCGTACGGCGGGTTCCTGGTGCGTGCCATCCTACAGTTGAGTGTCGAGTGACTCGACGATTGACCAATCCTACGCTTCGGTGACCTGACCGGTCGACCAATCGGTGCGTGTGTGGGCGGGCCTTATCCTTCTGAACCGAGGTGAGTGGCCGCCATCTTGATTTTTCACGATTTTTTCCCCCACACTTTCTGTGTGTTAGGGAACTAAGGTAAATATTTTAATGATGTGTTAGGGAATTAAATAACAATTTATTTGTGTTTTAAATTGTGTTTAGCAAATGCGCACGCGGTGGGCGGGGCAGTTGGCTCCTCGTTCGAGACCAGGCCTGCGTCCGACCCGAGGGGCCACTTAGTTAACCGGCAGCCGAGCCCTGCCTCCTATTCACATCTACCGTCCTTCTTGCATGGGCCTACCGAGCGACTCCTACTCCCTCCTCCTCTTTTGCTGCTCTCTATTTATTTAATCTCCTCTTACTCGGCGAAAGATGAGTTTAAAAAAAGAAGAGGCCGCCAGTTGCGCGGCCGCCTTGACGACGGCACGCATTCGCACGGCCCCCGTTACCCCGGCAACGGGGCACGCCGGCGGTCTTGAAACCACGCATGCGCACGGCCCCCGTGACGCCAGCACACAGCCTCGGGAGATCGCGGGGGGGGGAGAGCCTCGGGAAATCGCGGGGGGTGGGGGGAGAGCTTCTCTGTTCCCCCCCACCCCCCCCAGTCGTTCTCTCTTTCTCTTCCAACAACAACATGCCCTCGAAAAAGCCTCGGCAACGCCGGGCTCACCCCAGCTAGTCTATATATACAATGCAGATTGACAAATCTTACTGGTGCCCATAAGGATGGGTAATGAAGCAAAATACTGTGGATGCTGGTACTCTGAAATAAAAACAGAAAATGCTGGAAATACTGAGCAGGTCAGGCAGCATCTCTGGAGGGAGAAACTGAGTTAACGTTTCAGGTCGATGACCTTTGATCAGAACTAGAAAAAAAAAGACTTTCATTTATATAGCGCCTTTCACAACCTCAGGATGTCCCAAAGCACTTTACAGCCAATGAAATGTAGTCACTGTTGTAAGTAGGAAATGCGGCAGCCAATTGTGCGCATCAAGCTCATACGAACAGCAATGTGATAATGACCAGGTAATCTGTTTTTGTTATGTTGATTGAAGGTTAAATATTGGCCAGGACAAGTGCGAGATGTAACGGTTTTTAAGCAAGTATAGACACGGGAAAAGGGGTTTGGGGAGTAGGGGAGGAAAGAAGAAAAGGGAAGGTCTGTGATAGGGTGGAAGGCAGGCGTGATTAAATGACAAAAGAGATCATGGTGCAAAGAAAGAGGGGGGTCCAAAGAAAAAGGGGATGGTAATAGGACAAGTAAAGGAACAAACGATGGGTCTAGAGGAGCTGTAAATGGCAACAGTAGAACCATTACCAGCACCTGCAGTCTGGAAAAAATGTGATTTGCTTGTGCTGACCCACATAAAAATCAGCAGAGGCAAAAAGGCTAGGCCATTTCACTAATGATCATCTTAGCAGTAAAGCTGGTACCTTTTTTGCTCCAGGGGAATCTTGATATAGTTTTCATTTATTTGGAAGATATAACTAGTGAATAGAAACAGCTTTCATTTTGAGTATGTAATGATTTGCAACTAACCGATCAGCAGTTTTAGTAATGCTAAAATACATTTAATCATGAACCTGATTAGATAATGGACAAACAACAGGTGTAGTAAAATGTCAAAATAAACCAAGTAACACTGGCAAGGGTTTCTGACTTTGCAAGGATTTATTTTACAAGTTCCTGATTTATTTTTAATTTTTATTTTTATTTGCTTATGGGATGTGGGCGTCTCTGGCAAGAACCGCTGCAGTCCGTGTGGTGAAGGTACTCCCACAGTGCTGTTAGGTAGGGAGCTCCAGGATTTTGAGAGCGAGACGATGAAGGATCGACGATATACTTCTAAGTCAGGATGGTGTGTGACTTGGAGGGGAACTTGGTGGTGTAGTCATCAGCGAACGCCCCCATTTATGACCTTATGTTGGAGGGAAGGTCATTCATGAAGCAGCTGAAGGTGGTTGGGCCTAGGACACTGCCCTGAGGAACTCTGCAGCGATGTCCTGGGGCTGTAATGATTGATCTTCAACCACCACAACCATCTTCCTTTGTGCTAGGTATGACTCCAACCAGTGGGGAGTTTTCTCCCCCCCCCCCCCCCGATTCCCATTGACTTCAGTTTTACTAGGGCTCCTTGATGCCACACTTGGTCAAATGCTGCCTTGTTGTCAAGGGCAGTCACTCTCACCTCACCTCTGGAATTCAGCTCCTTTGTCCATGTTTGGACCAAGGCTGTAATGAGGTCGGGAGCCGAGTGGTCTTGGCGGAACCCAAACTGGGCATCAGTGAACAGGTTATTGGTGAGTAAGTGCCGCTTGATAGCACTGTTATTGACAGCTTCCATCACTTTGAACATAGAACATAATAAGAACATAAGACATAGGAGCAGGAGTAGGTCATTTGCCCCCTCGAGCCATTCAATAAGATCATGGCTGATCTGATCTTGGCCTCAACTCCACTTCCCTGCCCGCTCCCCATAACCCTTGACACCCTTATTGTTCAAAAATCTGTCTATCTCCACCTTAAATATATTCAATGACCCAGCCTCCACAGCTCTCTGGGGAAGAGAATTCCAAAGATTCACCATCCTCTGAGAGAAGAAATTCCTCCATTTCCGATTTAAATAAAAGGGTTTCCCCTTATTCTGAAATTATGCCCCCTAGTTCTAGATTCCACCACGAGGGGAAACATCCTCTCTGCATCTACCCTGTCAAGCCTCTTCAGAATCTTATATGTTTCAATAAGATCCCCTCTCAGTCTCCTAAACTCCAATGAGTATAGGCTCAACCTTTCTTCATAAGACAACCCCTTCATCTCTGGAATCAACCTCGTGAACCTTCTCTGAACTGCCTCCAATGCAAGTATATCCTTCCTTAAATAAGGAGACCAAAACTGTACGCAGTACTCCAGATGTGGACTCGCACATAGTTGTAGCAGGACTTCCCTACTTTTATACTCCATTCCCTTTGCAATAAAGGCCAACATTCCATTTGCCTTCCTAATTGTTTGCTGTACCTGCATGCTAACCTTTTGTGATTCATGTACAAGGACCCCTCAGATTTCCCTGTACCTCAGCATTTTGTAATCTCTCCCCATTTAAATAATTTTGCTTTTTTAATTTTTCCTACCAAAGTGGATAACCTCGCATTTTCCCACATCCATCTACCAGATTTTTGCCCACTCACTAAGCCTATCTATATCCCTTTGGAGATTCTTTGCGTCCTGCACACAATTTGCTTTCCCACCTATCTTTGTATCATCAGCAAATTTGGCTACAGTACACTCAGTCCCTTCATCAACTCCATCCCACAGCATGATACCCGCCACCATCTCAGCACAACCCCAACCCGGCATGAGGTTGAAATGGCCATCCGACAACTGAAGAACAACAAGGCCTCAGGAGCAGATGGAATCCCCGCCGAGGCACTAAAGCATGGCGGGGAAGCACTACTGCCGTGAATTCATGAACTCATTTCTCTTATCTGGAAGGAGGAGAGCATGCCGGGATCTCAGAGACGCCGTAATTGTGACCATCTTCAAGAAAGGTGACCAGTCCGATTGCGGTAATTACAGAGGAGTTTCCCTGCTATCTGCCACAGGGAAAGTCATCGCAAGAATCCTCCTCAGTCGCCTTCTCCCAGTGGCCGGAGAGCTCCTCCCAGAGTCGCAATGCGGATTCCGCCCACTAAGGGGCACAATGGACATGATCTTCACCGCACGTCAATTACAAGAGAAATGCAGGGAACAGCACCAACCACTGTACATGGCCTTCTTTGATCTCACAAAGGCCTTCGACACTGTCAACCGTTAGGGATCATTGAGTGTCCTCCTCAAATTCGGCTGCCCTCAAAAGTTTGTCACTATCCTCCGCCTGCTTCACGACGACATGCAAGCCGTGATCCTGACCAACTGTTCCATCACAGACCCAATTCACATACGAACCGGGGTCAAGCAAGGCTGTGTCATCGCACCAACGCTCTTCTCAATCTTCCTTGCTGCATTAATATAGATTGTAAATAGTTGAGACCTCAGCACTGATCCCTGCGGCACCCAACTAGTTACAGTTTGCCAACCTGAAAATGACCCATTTACCCCGACTCTCTGTTTTCTGTTAGTTAGCCAATCCTCTATTCATGCTAATATATTGCCCCCAACCCCGTGAGCTCTTATCTTGTGCAGTAACCTTTTATGTGGCACCTTATCGAATGCCTCCTGGAAATCCAAATACACGACATCTACTGGTTCCCCTTTATCCACCCTGCTCGTTACATCCTCAAAGAACTCCAGCAAATTTGTGGTGGAATACAGTTCTGCTGCTGATGCCCAGTTTTGAGCGGCTAGATCTGTTCTGAATCTCTCCCATTTAGCATGGTGGTAGTGCCACACAACACGATGGAGGGTGTCCTCAGTGTGAAGACGGCAGATTTCCTTCCTTAAACCAGATGGGTTTTTACGACAATCTGATAGTTACCATTACTGATGCTAGCTTTTTATTCCAGATTTATTTAACTGAATTTAAATTCCGCAGCTGCCGTGGTGGGATTTGAACTCACATCTCTGGATCATTAGCCCAAGGCCTCTGGATTACGAGCCCAGTGACATTACCATTATGCTACCATTCCCAGTCTCAAATTGCAAACCACTAGTGAAAATACAATTTGGAATGCATGGAGAGGCTCATGATTCAAAGTAAGATTGTTTTAAAACTCTCTGGCGTAAATACTCCAGAGCCTTAGCTATACAGATAAATACACATGAAAGGCCAACTTCCATTTATTGTTTACAAAAATGATTTAGGAACTTGAGTAAAATGACCAGGTGCAACATACATGTCCAGTATGCCTGGAGAATGATTGACAGCTCCTATATATTGCAATGTAGCCTCACATTTTTGCCTATATTCCTGGCAATGGAAGCATTAGGTATTGTTATAAAAGTATAAACGTGTCCTTCGTCAGTAAATGAAAAAACCACCATACAAGTGCAATAGATTATTTATTGGTTTTGTTCATGCTATGGAGGATGAAAAGGCTACATCTCCTTTAGTATTGGTCCAGCTCTACCTGAAACAGTAGGTCTTGGAGCTTGGGCAGGAAGCTGAGGCAGTACTCAAAGTGGAGAAAAAGGATCATTTTTAAATGTAGTTTGAAGATATTCATTTTAAGTTAAAAATGTCCAATTAACATATTCTCTGGCAAGTTTCATTATGTCCTGGCCTGTATTTGTAGAAACATAGAAGATAGGAGCAGGAGTAGGCCATTCGGCCCCTCGAGCCTGTTCCGCCATTTAATGAGATCATGGCTGATCATCCAAATTCAGTACCCTGTCCCTGCTTTCTCCCCATATCCCTTGATCACTTTAGCCTTAAGAAATATATCTAACTCCTTCTTGAATATATATAATGAATTGGCCTCAACTGCCTTCTGTGGTAGAGAATTCCACAGGTTCACCACTCTCTGGGTGAAGAAATTCCTCCTCATCTCAGTCCTAAATGGCTTACCCCTTATCCTTAGACTGTGACCTCTGATTCTGGACTCCCCTGCCATCGGGAACATCCTTCCTGTGTCTAGTCCTGTTAGAATTTTATAAGTTTCAATGAGATCCCCTCTCATTCTTCTAAACTCTAGCGAATATAAGCCTAATCGACCCAATCTCTCTTCATACGTCATTCCTGCCATCCCAGGTATCAGTCTGGTGAATCTTCGCTGCGTTCCCTCCATGGCAAGAACATCCTTCCTCAGATAAGGTGACCAAAATGGCACACAATACTCAAGGTGTGGTCTCACCATGGCCCTGTACAACTGCAGCAAGACATCCTTGCTCCTGTACTCGAATCCTCTCGCTATGAAGGCCAACATACCATTTGCCTTCTTAACCACCTGCATGCTTACCTTCAGTGACTGGTACACAAAGACACCCAGGTCTCGTTGCACTTCCCCTTCTCCCAATCTATTACAGTTCAGATAATAATCTGTCTTCCTGCTTTTGCCACCAAAGTGGATAACCTCGCATTTATCCAAATTATACTGCATCTGCCGTGCATCTGCCCAGTCACCCAACCTGTCCAAATCATACTGGAGTTTCTCGGCATCCTCCTCACAGCACACACGCCCACCCAGCTGTGTCGTCTGCAAACTTGGAGATATTACATCTAGTTCCCTCGTCTAGATCATTAATATATTATGAATATATTGTGAAAGACCACCTGGTACTACAAGGAATTATTTTATTCATAAATGTAAACCATTCTTTCCCTGGATGGACATACTCCTTGTGAAGGAAAAGAAGGAATAATCCCCTTAAAGGAATAGTATTTTTCTGAAAGATCCTTAATAGGAACAAATAGTGCCATAGCAGGTGAACTGCTAGATTATTATTTTAAAATGATAATGCAACCTAATAGAGCTCCAGAGGTTGAACTACCTTTTGAGTTAGCGCATCACAGAAAAATACGAGAGCTCCAGGTAATGAGGTAGTCATCATACAGGTGAAGATTAAGCCGTTAAAATTGCAGTGTACAAAAAAGTAAATCTTCAAAAATGTCCCTGTGCAGGTTCTATTCATAAACCTAGTACTTTTAGAAGTCCAGCACATTAGACACACAAATATATACAGATTCATAGGCATGCCATAAATAGACATTTGAACTTACTCAAATATTCAGGTATGCTGTGCTCTTATCAGGCTTCGAATAGTAGTAATAATTGTGTAAATTTTCAAATTTGATGCTTTGCTTTTGGATATTAAATTGTTTAATATTTGAGGAAAATGCAGTTTGCAGTCTGTAGTTTAAGCTTTTGTTTTGTTTTGTCTTTTTTTACTTTAACTGTTGCAGTGTCTATTTTGTGTACATATCAGTGCAAATGCTTTTCAGCTGTTTATAGTGGTCACTTAATACAATAAGTAGTTTGACAACTGGAAGAAGGGTGCAACAGTTATTCAGTACTATCTTTGCTATGAAATCTGCCACAATAGTGTTCTAGTTGTAATTTTTGTAGTACTATTGGCCCATAATTTGCGGTCAGCAGCGAAGGAAAGGCGCTCACTGCTGGCCCCGAAGAAAGCTACTCACAGTGATCTTGCGATCTCTGTGGCAAGAAGTTTGCCTTTTATCGACATTCAATTGATTTCAGCGCTCTGTAATGGGAATCCCGAGCGTAGTACAGGAAACTCTTTCGTATCCGGCACCGACGGGACCGGGATGGTGCTGGTTGATTAAAAATTCTGGATAACGGAGAAGTATATCTACCGAGGCTATTTTTAACAAACAAAAATAAAAAAATCAAGAAATGTGCAGTATGATTGGGTACTCACCTACAGAATGTTGTGTTAAATGGATGGTGGAAGATGCTTGATTAAGTACAGTAATGGCAGTTGAGGGTAATCCATAACTCTTTAATTACTTAACAGTAAAACAAAACTTATAAACGACTGTATACAGGAAACTTTGTGCTATCCGGCACCAACGGGACCGAGCTGCTGCCGTTCCCTCAAAACTGCCGGACACTCCAGAGTTAATGTTGAAAGATACGGAGATTCTTATCTCCGTATCTGACAACAAACACTGTTGCTTAGCAACAGCTTCTAAACACTTGGGTGTGGCTGCAAGCGTCTGTAGCTAAAGCTGTTGCTATAGCTACAGACCTTGCACTGCTTGACTGGGGGGAAAAAAAGCTAAGAAAACAAACAAAAAGAATAAAAAACGGCTCCTGATTTTTGCCAGTGGCTCCAGTTTACACAGATCACAGAATCCCCACAGTGCAGATAGAGGCCATTTCGGCCCATCGAGCCTGCACCGACACATATCCCACCCGATCCCCGTAACCCCTACACCAACACATATCCCACCCTATCCCCGTAACCCCATGTATTTAATCCCCCTAACACTAAGGGTCAATTTTATCATAGCCAATCAACCTAACCTGCACATCTTTGGACTGTTTGCCGGATGGTTCACCTCCGGATAGCACAAAGTTTCCTGTACTGTAGTTTTCAGAATGAGAATTTTGCCGGTTATTAGCGAACTCCGGATATTTAGGTGCCGTTTAAATGAGAGTTTCCTGTACTGCAGTGAAATCAACAAGCTGTTTAAGCAACCAATCACATTGCAGAATTCTCATAGACAGGAAACGAGAAGCTGTTTTATCCAGACTGTTTAAAAATGTTACAGAGCGAAATAAAGATTGTGACTCTCAAATAGGGATATGGTAGAAGCTGAAATAGCACGAACAAACTTTTTAAAAGAAAATTAAAGTTTTTAAATAAAAAAATTAATTTTTATCATAATGGAAAAATTTGACACTCCACAAATATAAAAATTAGTTTTTCAGGGCCAGAACATTTGTTTACCAGTCAATACACTGTTAAAACCTCAGCTACACCTATTCCAGCAAGGCTTAACATTTAATGGGGTATTTAACAATGATATTACCACGGAAAAGCCCGAGTTTCCATCAGTTTCACTGATTGCCGGCTATTTGGTGGGGGGTGCGGTCCACAGTGAATGACTGACCGCAAATTCAGGATTTCCACGTTTAGATGTGCATGCGCTAATCCTGAAGTTGCCGTCAGTTTCAGAGGGGTAATGTCTGTTAGTTCGCCGCCATTACCCACCGCAAATTTCGGGCCTTTCATTCATTCATCCCTTGTTTGAAATATCACATAGAGACCTAAAAGTAAGGTACAAGATTTAAGATTGAGACTAATTACAGTACATTAATTAGAGTCTAATTATTGCACACCTACCTCCACAGCTAGACAAATGTGCACTTTGTTGCCATCCTTTTTATAAATTCAAAGTATTTTATGCATGTATAATTTAGTATTCATATTTGCAAAAATATAATTTGATGTTAAGACAGGAGAATATGCCACTGATGAGGAAGATGACGAAATGGGCTCAGTTCTCACTGGTGGCGAAATGGCGATTGAAGTGTTTGACCTGCCTGAAACCGATGATATGCTTTCTCCTACAGAGGTGGACGCCGGCAAGATTGCTCACAAATTCAAAGAGGTAACCAGGAATATGTTTATATAGTCAGCCGATCAAAAGGTAGTCAAACGTGAAGTAATTGAGTAAAATAGGATGAAAGTAAATGAAGTAATTAACTTAACAAGGACTTGCTGAAAAACATGAATGTTTTTCAAAAGTAATTTCAATAAAGACTTGTTATATGCAGCCCCCCTGGATGTGCAAAATAATTTGCAGAAAAGAAGCAACTTTATATAATGATTAAAATAATTGAATAATGAACATTTTGTATGAGTCAGTTGGAAACCAGTGCACTTAAATGTATATAAGCCCTTTCTTGTGTTGTCTTTCCTTTTTAAGTATTTATCACAAGGAATAATACTGTCTATGCTCAGCTTTATAGGGAATTATATGTACGTTTCTTGCGTTTGAAAACAGTTGCTTTGCATCTTAATAACTGCAGAACACTTCACTATATTTAAACTTTACGCATTGCTTTTTATGCTCCTGTTGAAAATGGTGTTGATATACATGCCTAGCTGATTGCTACAACCTTAAATGGTCATAAATGTTTGATTTATGATTTTTGGAATCAAGCATGTTGCTTATATTTTCATAACGTGTGACTACAGTTTGGAATAGGTCTAAAATACCTCTTGGTTTCCCCCCCCCCCCCCCCCCAAAGATTATGTTTAGCACGCATGTAACAAAGCAGTAATATGGATATTTTCACTATTGGATTCTTGGCCCTGATGCTTCCAGAACTAGTGCTAAACCTATCAAAGTGGTCTTGCTGCATTACTGTCTATATTGTAATTGTTTAGAAGTACCATGTGTTTCACATGAATTTAGACATTTCAAAAGTATAGAAGCGAAAAGTCAATCACACAAGGCTATAGAAACATAGAAGACAGGAGCAGGAGTAGGCCATCCGGCCCCTCGAGCCTGCTCCGCCATTCAATGCGATCATGGCTGATCAGCCAAATTCAGTACCCTGTCCCTGCTTTCTCCCCATATCCCTTGATCCCTTTAGCCTTAAGAAATATATCCAACTCCTTCTTGAATATATTTAATGAATTGGCCGTTACTGCCTTCTGTGGTAGAGAATTCCACAGGTTCACCACTCGCTGGGTGAAGCAATTCCTCCTCATTTCTGTCCTAAATGTGTGACCCCTGGTTCTGGACTCCTCGACCATCGGGAACATCCTTCCTGCATCTAGTCTGTCCAGTCCTGTCAGAATTTTATAAGTTTCAATGAGATGCCATCTCATTTAAACTCCAGCGAGTATAAGCCCAATCGACCCAATCTCTCCTCATGCGTCATTCCTGCCATCCCAGGTATCAGCCTGGTGAATCTTCGCTGAACTCCCTCCATGGCAAGAACATCCTTCCTCAGATAAGGTGACCAAAACTGCACACAATACTCAAGGTGTGGTCTCACCAAGGCCCTGTACAACTGCAGTAAGACATCCTTGTTCCTGTACACAAACCCTCTCGCTACGAGGGCCAACATACCATTTGCCTTCTTAACTGCCTGCTGCACCTGCATGTTTACCTTCAGCGACTGGTGCACAAGGACACCCAGGTCTCGTTGCACTTCCCCCTCTCCCAATCTATTGCCATTCAGATAATAATCTGCCTTCCTGTTTTTGACAGCAAAGTGGATAACCTCGCATTTATCCACGTTATATTGCATCTGCCATGCTTCTGCCAAATCACCCAACCTGTCCAAATCATCCTGGAGTTTCTCGGCATCCTCCTCGCAGCACACACGCCCACCCAGCTTTGTATCGTCTGCAAACTTGGCGATATTACATCTAGTTCCCTTGTCTAGATCATTAATATATATTGTGAATAGCTGGGGTCCAAGGACCGATCCCTGCGGTACCCCACTAGTCACTGCCTGCCACTCGGAAAAAGACCCGTTTATTCCAACTCTTTGCTTTCTGTCTGCCAACCAGTTCTCTATCCAAGTCAATACCTTGCCCCCAATCCCATGTGCCTTAACTTTACACGCTAATCTCTTATGCGGGATCTTATCGAAAGCCTTTTGAAAGTCCAAATACACCACATCCACTGGTTCTCCCTTATAAGAAGTTTATTGCCAAAGCATCATTATCTTGTACACAAATATCACAGGTATGGTAAGTTGTTCAACTAAAGAAATAGAAGGATACCTGTCCCTTCAAATTATTTCTCAGTTGAAATCTATTTCACCTACTTCGGCATGACAGCAGACCATTTCTTTCCCACATGCAAAGTTCTTGCCTGATTCCTTTTTCTGGCTCAGGGAGTTAGTTCTAAAATGATCAATTTCATAATGTTCAGTTGAGTTTTCTGTTACATGTGGACAATCACTCCAATCCTTTTTGTCCTTTGAGAGAAAACCTTTGCACACCCTGACGTCCAAACAACATTGTTTTGTTGTCGGCTAGCATGTCCGGAGATTTACTCAAGATCAAGACCTCCTGTGGTACTCCCAAGATATCTCCCAAAATAACTTGAAGTAACTCGCATACTGTTACCAAGCATGACTGCTTAGGTTAGACTGCAAGAAGGCATGCAGTTTGACAGAGCTAAACTTAACTTTGTCCTTTAAACCAAGGAAAATTGACCCTCATTCATTTGTAGGAAATGTGATTGTGTGAAAGCTAATATCTGGAGTACAATTAATTAAGAAGAAATGGAGATGATTCACCTTTAGGTATAGTAATAAACATTCTTCAAAAGTAAGGTATACTCAACATGCTATATTTGCTGTCTTCTGCAGTTTGCAAGAATATTAGCTGTGGATTTTATCAGCCATGCTCACCTATTTTGCTATCAGGTGTTCATATATGCACAGACTTCGACATGACTTCATGTATAAATGTTCTAAAGTTTTGGCATTTAGATTATTTCAACTATTTAGTTGTTATGAGTTTTTGCTTCGGAGATTTTGAATTTATTAAGTTTTTTTAAAAGATTATAAAATTCTATTGTAATTGTAGTCTCCATTTCAGTGTTGGGGAGCTCTTACGTTTAGCACTTGGCCAATAGTTCAAAGTGACTGTTTATTGACATATTCAACTGAAACTATTAGCAATAGGGATTTGTTTTAATTTGTTATAATGTTTTAATTATACTTCTAGAATTATACTTGCAATTTTTTCCCTTTCAAGTATTTATTCAATTTCCTTTTGAAAGTAATTATTGAATCTGCTTCCACCAATTCTATTGATTACTAATTAAGTGATTGCCAGCTTGTGCTAAGGAGCTGTTTGAATTTAAAATTAATAAAGTCCTAGGAGTAAAATAGTTTCCAACATAAGGTAAATGAGACTAAATGGTTTCATCTCTGAAGGTTATGCTGGTATTCCTATTTCAGTTATATTAACTGAACCTGAGGGCATATTTCTAAGGGATGTGGTAAAGGAAGGTCACACTGGTTTTGGATGAAAAAAATCCTCATTGTTAGGTACCATTCTAGTTTTTTTATTCTATTGCATGATTTTATCCATGGTATGTGGAGTATAGCCTTTATTTGAAGAATGATGACTTCTACATTTAAAGGTGAGCTTTATTTTTGTTTAATAGTTTTAAGTTTAAAAAATGTAATTTCATAAATTCTATGTATAATAATTGATTTCCTTCACTGCAGAATGACTCTAGGAAATTATGTGTGTAGCGTTTTGTATACGTTGGATACCTGCTTTTAGACCAGCGAGAGTAGACTCAGTGTTTGTAGTTGGGGCTGTTCAAGATTTGTTAGAGGAAAACATTACAACCTGAAAAATATCAGGGCCTAATAGTGCTACAGCACTAATTTTGACATAAACATAGCTATTCATACTCCTAATTTAACAGATTTTAAAGGAGAATGTCTAGGAGAGGGAAACATTAGGAATAGTATGGCTTTAATAAGACTGGCATTGTAAATCATCACAGAGGTGGCACTCTTGAATTTATAACATACTGCACTGTAGTAGTGTGAGAATGGCTTTAACTGTTGAATAAGGCATTTTTGTGAGAGGCTGTTTAAACTTTGCAGAATTGTCTGACCAATTTTTTTTGGTCCATCTAGCTACAGATTAAGCATTCTGTTACTGAAGCTGAAATTCAGAAACTGAAAACTAAGGTAAGGTGCTATGAAATAAATTATTCTGATATCTTGAATACATTTTTCTCCACTTTAGGGCACAGTGGGCATCAAACTGTATTTTTATCCTTATTTTTCTGAGTAGACACCTAATTAAATAACTTGGTCAATTCAGTATTTTAATTTTTAAAAAGTGAAGCAAACAAGACTGAAGAGCAGAATGCAAAGGATCCGTTTCTAATAGTTCAACAGATAAAAAATTTTTGTAAATAAATGGTGAATAATCTATAAATAGTCTCCATTTTTGAGAAACATAGTAAGAAACTTTTATGGTTCTCATTTAAATGTGTGTTTAAAAAAAAAAAAATTGATCTAAACATCCTTTTTCTTTGTAAGGGTGCATTCATGTGAAAGGGTGTTCCATTCAATCTGCCTGTTAATTACTTAAAATTAATTTACTTATTTGAAATTAAAATTGATTATTATTCAAAGTGCAGTCAGGGTTCTTTTTTGAACTCTATAGCTGACTATATTGTCCAAAGTGGTCTTTTCTCACCCTGTATCTTTCTATGCCCCTGTACTAATTGCAACATTGGGCTTCGAAGTCCAAATCGGCCCTTTTCCAGATGCATAATGGTCACAGAAGCCGGAGGCCCCAGGCTTGACCAAAATTGGGCCTCAAGCCTATTTAGCATATTTCTGGTGAGCTGTGAACACCAATCGGGCTTCCAGAAGCAGCTCAACGGTTTGAAGAGGACCAATTTTTGCCAGGTGCCTTGCCGGCAGCAGCCCTTTGGTATGTCCTGGTGTGGGGAGATGACAACGGCAGGAGACTAGGCAGCTGCCCGGAGTAATGCTGTGGAGGCTAGAGCAACATTTCTGCTTCTCCCGGCTCCACATGAAGGTAAGTTTAAAAGAAAATACTTGCCTTTTTGGTGGCGGCCTCCAGTGGTCCTTTCAAGATTCACTGGTTAAGCCGCTGAGGAACCTAAAAACCTGAGTGGAAAGTGCCCGAAACGTCTTCTGCTCAGTCCTAACAAACACACGTTCAGCTGTGCGTGCTTTGGAGAGGGCTTGCAGTCGAGCGGCAACATCCAAAATAGCAGGTCGTAGTTCAAATCAGTGTTGCACGCTGATTGATGTCACGATCTACCTCATTTGCATTCTTAAGGTGAATGCAGGCAATGGCCGCGTACCGACCTACCCAAAATGGCGACTGCTGAGGCCCATGCTGGAAGTGGCTGGAACCGAGGCAGTCGCCATTTTTTGCCGAAACCAGCCTTAAATGCCAGCGCTAAGAGGGGGAATTTCGCAGCCTTTATTCCTTTTTTATGCCTTGCTAGCCTAAACATATTTAGCAGGCCTAGGGACATCCTGACAGGGACTGGTACCAAAAGTGGGTAAAGGTTTATGGAATTTTTGTTTTTTCGTTCCTGGGATGGGGGCGTCACTGGCAAGGCCAGCATTTATTGCCCATCCCTAACTGCCCTTCAGAAGGTAGTGGTGAGCTGCCTTCTTGAACCGCTGCAGTCCGTGTGGTGAAGGTACTCCCATAGTGCTATTAGGGAGGGAGTTCCAGGATTTTGACCCAGCGACGATGAAGGAACGGTGATATATTTCTAAGTCAGGATGGTGTGTAACTTGGAGGGGAACTTGCAAGTCATGGTGTTCCCATACGCCTGCTGCTCTTGTCCTTCTGGGTGGTAGGGGTGCTGTCGAAGAAGCCTTGGTGAGTTGCTGCAGTGCATCTTGTAGACGGGACACACTGCAGCCACAGAGCGCCAGTGGTGGAGGGAGTGAATGTTTAAGGTGGTGGATTTTGTGCCAATCAAGAGGGCTGCTTTGTCCTGGATGGCGTCGAGCTTCTTGAGTGTTGTTGGAGCTGCACTCATCCAGGCAAGTGGAGAGTATTCCATCACACTCCTTACTTGTGCCTTGTAGATGGTGGAAAGGCTTTGGGGAGTCAGGAAGTGAGACACTTGCTGCAGAATACCCAGCCTCTGACCTGCTCTTGTTGCCACATTATTTATGTGGCTGGTCCAGTTAAGTTTCTGGTCAATGGTGACCCCCAGGATGTTGATGGTGGTGGATTCGGCGATGGTAATGCAGTTGAACGTCAAGGGACAGTGATTAGACTCTTGCTTGTTGGAGATAGTCATTGCCCGGCACTTGTGTGGCACGAATGTTACTTGCCATTTATCAGACCAGTGCAGATGCCTATGGAGTAGTGCAGCTATAAACAGTATAAATGTGGTAAATTCATAGCTATGTGAGAAAGAAGTGAGACATCTGGAGGGTTGAGCTGTGTAATGTGTATCTTCTGCGGTAAACCATCTTTTTGTGATCTCGGTGTTGGTCAAGAAAATATGTAACGGCAAATGTTTGACTCTGTCAACGAATTCATCCTTGGCATATAGGCACAGGACTGTCGCCTTCTGTCTATATTAGTCCCATTCCATAAGCAATGTCCCTCTCCCTTTCCAAACTGCCATCATCACATCTTCAAAAAAAAACCCATCTCGACCGCTATGTCCTTGTAAACTATTACTTCATCCCAAACTTCCCTTTTCTCTCCCAAGTCCTGAACATGTTGTCACCTCCCTGATCTGTGGCTATCTATCCCTCAACTCCCTGTTTGAATCGTACCTGTTGGGTACTCACCCCTCAATCATCACCGAAACAGCCCTAACCAAAGTCAAGAATAACACACGCCTCGTACTCCTCAACCTCTCCGCAGCCATTAACAGGGTTGACCACACCCATCCTCTTCCAATGCCTCTCCTCCATTATCCAGCCTGATGTAACAAGCAGGGTAGATAAAGGGGAACCAGTGGATGTAATATATTTGGATTTCCAAAAGGCATTTGATAAGGTGCCACATAAAAGGTTGTTACGCAAGATAAGGGCTCATGGGGCTGAGGGTAATATAATAGCATTGATAGAGGATTGAATAACAGACAGAAAAAAGAGTAGGGATAAACGGGTCATTTTCAAGTTGGCAGGCTGTAACTAGTGGGGTGCCGCAAGGATCAGTGCTTGGGCCTCTGCTATTTACAATCTATATTAATGACTTAGATGAAGGGACCGAGTGCAATGTATCCAAGTTTGCTGACGATACAAGGCTACGTGGAAAAGTAAGCTGTGAGGAGGGCGCAAAGAGCCTGCAATGGGATATAGACAGGGTTGAGTGAGTGTGCAATAAGGTGGCAGATAGAGTATAATGAGGGGAAATGTGAGGTTATTTACTTCGGTAGGAAGAATGGAAAAACAGAATATTTTTTAAATGGTGAGAAACTATTAAATGTTGGCGGTCAGAGAGATTTAGGTGTCCTCGTACAGGAAACAAAGTTAGCATGCAGGTACAGCAAGCAATCAGGAAGGCAAATGGCATGTTGGCCTTTATTGCAAGGGGGTTGGAGTACAAGAGTAAGGAAGTCTTGGTACAATTGTACAGGGCTTTGGTGAGACCACACCTGGAGTACTGTGCACAGCTTTGGTCTCCTCATCTGAGGAAGGATATCCATGCCTTGGAGGCAGTGCAATGAAGTTTCACTAGATTGATTCCTGGGATGAGGAGAGATTGAGTAGATTGGGCCTATACTCTCTAGATTTTAGAAGAATGAGAGGTGATCTCATTGAAACATATAAGATTCTGAGGGGGATTGACAGGGTAGATGCTGAGAGGTTGTTTCCCCTGGCTGGAGAGTCTAGAACTAGGGGGCATAGTCTCAGGATAAGGGGTGGATCATTTAAGACTGAGATGAGGAGGAATTTCTTCACTCAGAGGGTTGTGAATCTTTGGAATTCCCTACCCCAGAGGGCTGTGGATGCGGAATCGTTGAGTATATTCAAGGCTGAGATAGATAGATAGATTCATGGACTCTAGGGGAATCAAGGGATATGGAGATCGGCCTGGAAAGTGGAGTTGAGGTTGAAGATCAGCCATGATCTTATTCCAGGTGGAGCAGGCTCGAGGGGCCTTACGGCCTACTCCTGCTCCTAATTCTTATGTTCTTACATTCTTCAGAGTTGCAATTTCCCCCCTGCTGAACATTAGGAAGAGGAAAACCATTGGGGTCAATATTAACCCACCATGACGAACAACAGAAGGTTGGGGGGGGGGTAAAAACTAAAAATCAGGGAACCAGTCCCCATGCGCCTGCCGCCATTTTTACGGCAGCGGGTATTGTGGCATGCGTGTGGTCCATCTTGGAGAGGCGTGACATTTCATTATAACATTTAAATCAGTCTCTCACAATGCAGTTGGGAGCCTGCTTTAAATTTAACAGCTGCTGGCCAGGTTTCCCAAGGCTCGGGAAACTCGGCAGCGAAATGGTGACAGGAGCAGTTGGCCCCAGCAGCTAAGTGCTTTTTAGAGCACTCCTTGTGGGTTCCCTATCCCGCCCCCCCAGCACCTTTAAACCGACCACCCCTCCAAACCCCCATCTCCAGCTGGCCCCACCAACTACCGATCTCTGGCCTGCTGCGCGATTGGTTGATCACCCAATCCCTGGTCTTTCCCGGGCAGAAAATGGAGGAAGGAAATGGTGACGATGTCCTGCCATTAAATTCGATAGGACCTCCACGTCCCCGGGATTTCTGCATTTCTCTTTTCTCCCCGCGCCCCTCCCCCCCCCCCCCGGCTCCCTCCATGTAAATATCGGGGTCATTGTTTTCACTCTCAACCACAACCTCTGTCATCTCACTACTGACCCTACCACCTGCCTGACCACTGTCTCAGACTGATCCAGACCCCTGAGCTGAATTTTTGACTCCGCATCCTCTGTCAAAGACTGCCTATTACCATGCCTGTATCATCACTTGCCTTTGCCCCTACCTCAGCCCATCTGTTGCTGAAACCTTTTTTTGTTTTGAGACTCGATTACCCCAATACTCCCCTAATGGATCACCCATTCTCCCCCCTCCGAAAACTTCAGCTGATCCAAAACTCTGCAGCCTGTAACTAAGTCCTGCTCATTCATCACACCTGTCCTCCCTGACTCTTGGATCCCCAATGCCTGAAATTTAAATCTTTCATCCTTGTGTTCAAGTCCCTCCGTTTCCTTACTAAAGCCCTCCACATCTCCAGCTCCCTCTCTTCTTTTATGACTTTGCTTAAATCCCACGTCTTTGACTAAGATTCTGACCACTTCTCCTAATATCTGCTTCGTTAACATCCATTTTCTCATCCTTGGGCTGGATTTTGTCAATGGCGGGGTGTTGGGGGCGGGACTGCTGGTTTTCGGGTTTCGGTCCTGCCCCCATGCCGTCTGGCCAATCCACGCTATTTTCCCTTGATTGACCTTGTTAAGCCAGCCCTGCGGGCTTAGCCGGCCAATTAAGGGAAAGCCAGTGACAGAGGACGTCAGCGTATGACGTTTCATCTGTCAATTTTTTGACAAATGAATTGTCAGCGTTTGACAGCTTTGAGAAGCTGTCAAACACTGACCATTTCTGTCCTAAGGTGAGCCCTTGCACAGGAGGCTCACCAAAACCTCTTTCCTCAGCAGAAATCAGATGGCTGCTGCACCTGAGAATGCAGCAGCCATTCTGTCATCTCTGCCGTTGAGATGAGTTACCTCCGGATCCCCAAGGGTTGAAGCCTGCAGAAAGAAATAAAGGTAAGGAAACTTTTTCCAACACTTTACATTCACCTCTCATACTTACCTCTCCACACTTACACCATCACTTACCTCTACAGCGGACTTTTCGATCCCTCTCACCCCTTCAGACCCACTGCTCGTCTCGCTGACCCTGGCGAGGTTCGCAGCTGTCGGGAACCCCGCACTTTCAGGGCTAAAGTGGGGATATGCCTCTTAACTGCCTGTTAACAAACAGTTAATTGGTTCTAATCCCCTTCCCGCCTCAGAGACAGGTCCCTGCGCGAGTTGGGGACCCGCCTCCTGCGAAGATGGCATGGAGGAGGGTTGGGAGCGGGTTCGGTACCCGCTCCCAGTTTCTGCCATTTTCCCGGCAGTCCCGCCTCCCCAGGGCTGGGAAAATTCCCCCTCTTATGTTCAAGTCCCTCCGTCTCCTCACCTAAAGCCCTCCACATCTCCAGGTCCCTCTCTTCTTTTAAGATTCTGACCACTTCTCCTAATATCTGCTTCTTTAACATCCATTTTTTCTTTATGATGACTCTGTGAAGCATCCTGTGAATATTTTTCTACATTTAAATGCAAGATGTTATTGTTGTCTGTTTGTCTTTTCAGTATTGCAGCAATAAATGCAAAATTGTTCATTTGAGTTACCTAAGTAAATAAAATAGATTTTTTTGTGTGTAGTTGACTGTCAGGATTATATGGATTATTAATAATGAAATACATTTTACGTTGATGTAAATAGGAGTGCCCATGTGGATAGAGATAAAAGATAATTAAGGATCAATCACACTTGTAGGGGTAGTCTACAGACCACCTAATAGTGGAAGGGAGGTAGAGGAAGTAACATGCAAACAAATGAAGGAAATTAGTAAAAACATAGAATAATACTCATGAGAGATTTCAACTACCCCGATATTAATTGGCCAGAAGAGGTAGGTAAAGGGGATAAGGGTATGGAGTTCCTACAATGTGTACAGGACTTGTTTCTAACCCAATATGTAAGAAGCCCAACAAGGGAGGATTCGATATTGGACCTAGTAATGGGAATGCACCATAGCAGATAAAAGAAATAAAAGTACGGGAACATCCAGGCAATAGTGACCATAATATAATATGCTTTAAGATCATAATTGAGAAGGACATGAGCATGACTAAGACCAGGGTAATAGATTGGAGAAAAGCCGATTTTGCGGGGCTGAGAATAGAACTTGGGAAAATAAAATGGACAACAATATTGGCAAACAATGATGTAGAACAGCAGTGGGAAACATTTAAAACAGTGTTTAACAGAGTCCAGGCAAGATATATTCAACTAAAAAACAAGAACAAGCTAAACACTAATGCAACACCATGGATGAATAAAGACATAAGGGAAACATTGAGTATAAGGAAAGAGGCATACACTAAGTACATGGACAGCAGGGGAGAGCATGACAAGGGAGAATATGAAGAGATTAGGAGAGAAGTGAAAAAAAACAATTAGAAAGGCAAAGAGGAAGTATGAAATTAAATTATCAAACAACATTGAAAAAAAGGTAAAATATTTTACAGGCGCATAAATAAAAAAAAAAGTAAATTCGGGATGGGAATAGGGCCATGAAGGGATGGACAAGATAATATCACAGGCAGCGATAGAGAGATGGCAGAAATATTAAATAATTACATTGCTTCAGTATTTACTAAGGAAACAGAACAGGTGGACATTACATCGGATGATGAGATTAGAAATGAGATAACTGCATTTAAAATAAAAAGATGAGAAATATTAAACAAACTAATCCAACTCCAAGAAGATAAAACCCCTGGTCCGGAATTACATTGTGCATTTTATAAGAATTTAGGGAAGAAATAGCAGAGGCTTCACTACAGATATGTAATAATTTGTTAGAAAAAGGTGTAGTTTCAGCGAACTGGTGGATAGCTAACATAATGCCTGTATTTAAGAAGGGAGATAGAACATGTCCAGGGAACTATAGACCAGTCGGCTTAACATCGGTGGTAGGAAAAATAATGAAATCCCTACTGAAGGAGAAAATAGAAGAACATCTAGAAACCAAAAATGTAACACTGAATAGTCAACATGGATTTCAAAAAGGAAAGTCTTGCTTGACCAACCTAATTGAATTTTTTGAAGAGGTAACAGATAGAGAAGCCAACGGTAATGCAGTAGATGTAATTTATCTAGATTTTCCAAAGGCCTTCAATAAGGTACCACATAATAGACTAATAAATAAGGTTAGAGAATGCGGAGTCGGGACAAGTAGCAGAATGGATAGCTAGCTAGCTTCAAGACAGAAAGCAGAGAATAAGGGTAAAGGGTAGCTATTCACAGTGGCAGAAGATGGGACGCAGTCTTCCAGCTGGGACCACTGTTGTTCACAATTTACATTAACGATTTAGACTTTGGAATCAAAAACACAATTTCTAAGTTTGCGTACGACATCAAATTGGGAGCGATAATCAACACTAAGGAGGACTGCAACAAGAAGACATGAATACACTTGCAGCATGGGCATATAATTGGCAAATTAATTTCAACACAGATAAATATGAGGTATTACATTTTGGTAAGAAAAATAGGGGGGTCACATATTACTTGGAAAATACAAATCTAAATGGGGTAGAAGAGCAAAGGGATCTCAGAGTACAAATACACAAATCACTAAAAGTAGCGACACAGGTTAACAAGTCCATAAAAAAGAAAACCAAACACTAGGGTTTATTTCTAGAGGGATAGAATTAAAAAAGTTGGAGGAAGAAATATGCAGACAAATTAGGGAAATGAGTAAAGAACATAGAATAATAATCAGGGGGGATTTCAACTACCCCGATATTAATTGGACAGAAGAGGTAGGTAAAGGGGATAAGGGAATGGAGTTCCAACAATGTGTACAGGACTCTTTTCTAACCCAATATGTAAAAAGCCCAACAAGGGAGGATTCGCTATTGGATCTAGTAATGGGGAATGAACCAGAGCAGATAAGAGAAGTAAAAGTAGGGGAATATCTAGGCAATAGTGACCACATTATAATACGCTTTTAAGATGATAATTGAGAAGGACATAAGTATGACGAAAACCAGACTAATAGATTGGAGAAAAGCTGATTTTGAGGGGCTGAGAATAGAACTTGGGGAAAAAATGGGCAACAATATTTTCAAACAACGATGTGGAACAGCAATGGGAAACTTTTAAAACGGTGTTCAACGGAGTGCAGGAAAAATATATTCCGCTGAAAGGAAAGAACAAACTAAACAATAATGAGACTCCATTGATGAATAAAGCCATAAGGGAACAATTGAGGGTAAGGAAAGAGGCATGCATTAAATACATAGACAGCAGGGGAGTGCATGATAAGAGAATACGAAAAGATTAGGAGAAAAGGCAAAACAACAATTAGGGAGGCAAAGAGGAACTATGAAATTAAATTATCAAGGAGCATAAAACAAAATAATATATTTTACAGGCACATCAATTTTTTTTAAAAAAAGGAAGGTTAGGATGGGAATAGGGCCATTACGGGATAGACAGGATATTACCACAGGTAACAATAGAGAGATGGCAGAAATATTAAATAATTATTTTGCTTCAATATTTACCAGGGAGATAGAACAGGTGGACATGACATTGGATGATGAGATTAGTAATGAGATAAGTGCATTTAAAATAAAAAAGGGGATATATTAAATAAACTAATCAAACTCAAAGAGGATAAAACCCCTGGTCTGGATGGGTTGCATCCACTCATTTTAAAAGAATTTAGGGACGAGATAGCAGAGGCATTACTACGCATATTTAATAATCCGTTAGAAAAAGCTGTAGTGTCAGAGGACTGACGGATATCTAACTTAATACCAGTATTTAAGAAGGGGGATAGAACATGTCCAGGGAATTATAGACCAGTCAGCTTAACATCGGTGGTAGGAAAAATAATGGAATCCCTACTAAAGGAGAAAATAGAAGAATATCTAGAAACCATGAATAATTAGCATGGATTTCAAAAGGGAAAGTTTTGCTTGACCAACCTTACTGAATTTTTTGAAGAGGTAACGGAGAGAGTAGACAATGGTAATGCAGTAGATGTAATTTATCTGGATTTTCAAAAGGCCTTCGATAAGGTACCCCATAATAGACTGATGAATAAGGTCAGAGAATGCAGAGTCAGGAGACAAGTAGCAGAATGGATTGCTGGCTGGCTTCAGGACAGAAAGCAGAGAGTAGGAGTAAAGGGTAGCTATTCACAGCGCCAGAAGGTGGGTAGTGGTGTTCCACAAGGATCAGTGCTGGGACCACTGCTGTTCACAATTTACATTAACAATTTAGACTTTGGAATCAAAAACACAATTTCTAAATTTGCGGATGACACCAAATTTGGGGGGGGGTAATCAATACTGAGAAGGACTGCAACAAATTACAGGAGGACATGAATAAACTTGCAGAATGGGCATATAATTGGCAAAGAAGTTCAACACAGATAAATGTGAGGTATTACATTTTGGTAGGAAGAACAGGGAGGGCACTTATCACTTGGAGGGTGCAAGTCTAGGTGGGGGAGAGGAACAAGGGGATCTCAGAGTACAAATACACAAATCACTAAAAGTTGCGAATCAGGTTAGCAATACATTTTTTTTAAAAAGCAAACCAAGCACTAGGGTTTATTTCTAGAGGTATAGAATTGAAAAGTAGGGAAGTTATGCTAAACCTGTATCGAACCTTGGTTAGACCACACTTGGAGTACTGCGTATAGTTCTGGTCACCATATTATAAAAAGGATATAGAGGCACTGGGGAGGGTGCAGAGATTTACGAGGATGATAGCAGAAATGCGAGGGTATACATATCAGGAAAGGATGAACAGGCTGGGTCTCTTTTCTCTTGAAAAAAGAAGGCTGAGGGGTGACCTAATAGAGGTCTTTAAAAATTATGAAAGGTTTTGATAGAGTGGATAAAGAGAGAAAGTTTCCACTTGTGGGGAAGAGCATAACTAGAGGCCATCAATATAAGATGGTCACCAAGAAATCCAATAGGGAATTCAGAAGAAACTTCTTTACCCAAAGAGTGGTGAGAATGTGGAACTCGCCACCACAGGGAGTGGTTGAAGCGAATAGTATAGATGCATTTAAGGGGAGGCTAGATAAGCATATGAGGGAGAAGGGAATAGAGGGTTTTACTGATAGTTAGATGAGGAAAGACGGGAGGAGGATCGAGTGGTGCATAAATGTTAGCATGGACTGGTTGGGCCGAATGGTCTGTTTCTGTGCTGTATATCCTATATAATCCTATGTATACCTTTTAAAGGTACAGATCATTTGGTTTACCACATAGTTTGTACCTAGCTACTTATAGTTATACATTATGGAGGGACTGGGTGGCACAAGGGATTAGCAAACTGTTATTTCACTTCTGGGATCTGTATTGAAGTCTAACCCAGACTGATGTGAAGATCTTCTCTCTTTAACTCACTTCAAGGACCCTATATGAAATTAAGTTTGGCTGTTCTCAACCCAGTTCCTCGTGGGCATGGACTTGCAGAAAAAAACTGCCACTAATTTGCATAAATTCAAAATAGTCACCAAGAAAGTGAGGAAACGCGTGAGAAATTTGATTACACAGAAAGTTCTTGGAGCATGGAATACTTTACTAGTTGACACATAATCATTGCTTTTTTTTTAAAGAGAAAGTGGATAATTATTTGAAGCAGAGGTAGATACAAGGTTCTGGGGAGAAACCAGGACAGTGGGATTAGTTTTTAGCTAATTTTCTCTTGTTTGAGTACATATTTTGACCAGAGAAATATTTTAATAAAATGTTTCATATTGGTGAAAAATTTCACTATTTTAATTGTCATTAACTGTGTTAAGTGGTATGTTACCTTCTAATTTTTCCTTACATCTTGTGTCCCTTTAAAAACACCCCAACTAAACACCTACAACTGAGGGGGGGTGCGGTTGACCTACTCCCAGGTCTCTACCTATGCTGTTCCTGAGCTGCATGCTAGGAGATCTTCTGCCTTTATGTCAATCTCATCAAATTTGGACATTTAAAAAAAGATAAATTTTCTTATAATTCCAGATGGGAAATAACATTTATGAATGACTTTGATAAGTTAAGTTCTGTTCTTTTGTTGAAACTATTTGCCTATTCTTCCCAGCTCCAATTAGCAGAGAATGAGAAGGTTCAGTGGGAACTGGAAAAAACACAACTCCAGCAGAACATTGATGAGAACAAAGAAAGGATGTTGAAACTGGAAAGCTACTGGATTGAGGCACAGACCCTGTGTCATACTGTCAATGAACATTTGAAAGAGACCCAGAGCCAGTACCAGGCCTTAGAGAAAAAATACAACAAAGCGAAGAAACTCATTAAAGATTACCAACAGAAGTGAGAAATTAAATTTTAAAAATGCAGTCTTATGAACAGAAAGCTGAGAGAGCAACTTGCTGAACCTGAAAACTTTATGGAAACTTGTATTTTTCAGGGAAATAGAATTTGTTAAGCATCAAGATGCTGAAAAAAGGAAATTTGAAGAAGTTGAAAAAATACATGCAGCAGAAGTTCAGAAGCTTCAGAGCAGGGTAAGAAGTCCCACAGAGTTAATTTCTCAAACTAGCAATTTAAAAAAATTCTCCTAGAAACAATTCAACAAAATCAAAAATTTGCTGTTAGATTTTGGTATGTACCATGAATTTTTAATCATAGATTTTACAGCACTTCTAAGTATTCACTAAATGTACCCTGTATTGTGGACTCTAAACCCCCAAAATTCCTCTCCTATGTACCTTAGGAAAATTAGTTCCCAGCTCAAAAGAGAGGAAAAGAGCCTGAGCCCTTTAACCCTGGTGATCTACTTCCTTTATATTGCCCTGACATTTTTGGGGCTGCCCTAAGAGGAGCAAAGTGCCTGTGCATTCAATAGCTTCAGGACTCGTAAATGCATGGAAATGAGGGCGGGGGGCTAATCGTACCTCCTGCTTTATTTTTCTTTCGGAAGATCTAACGGGCACCCATTTCGAATGATTCCTCAAAAAAGCTGTTGATATCTCTTGCACCTGGGCCCCTCTGACCGGAGAGTCTTAATGGGGCAAGCAGCAAGGCCAAAGAGACCTAAAAAGGTAAGTGTAATTTTCCCCCCACAGGCACTCATTGGATTCTCTAGACTATAGGCCCTCTGTTCTTGCACAGCAGCCAGAAGATCCTACAGTCAGCAGCCATGATCACTGTTGCAAGCTTCTAAGGGATGCAGCAGCAGCTGGCTTTCCACCCCGATTCTGGGTGCAGGTCCCTGGCAGGATGGGCTGTGCTGGGGGACATACTAATGATCTGAACCCATAAATCCAGGCGAGTTCAGATCAGGCATTTTGGGTGTGCCCAGCACAAGAGTGAGTGGAATAGCAGGGAGATTTGCTGATAGTTAAGACTAATTTTTCTTTCATTTCCTGGCTTATACTTTTATCCTTTTGTTGAAGATTGCCACCCTCCAGTCCTTTGGCCCAATATCCATTTCCAAAGTTTTTTTTGGAAAATTTTGATTAGTGTCCCAGCCTCCTTCAGTATTTTGGAATTCATCCCATTTCAGCCTGGGGACTTTTCTATTTTTAATTGTATTAGCTTCTTACTATAATGTCCTTTTGATCGTTTATCTCCAGTTGTTACTATTTCACATCTCACAGGTAGTGCTACAGTCTGACATTCACCTTCCTTCGTAAAAACTGTGGAAAAACACTTAAGCATCTCTGCCATTCTCTCACGCTCAAGTACAAGATAACCACCTTCACCTCTACGCAAGCTCACCCTTTCTTTACTTATCCCTTTACATCTTGGGCAGGATTTTCATTGGGCCGTGGAGTTGGGATTGGAGGAGTGTGGGGGGTTAAAATCCCGAAATCAAACCGCACCCAAACCCGCCTCCATGCCAGTTTCAAAGGACGCGGGTACCCGCCCTGCACTGGGACCCGCCTACCCGAGGCGGGAAGGGATTAGTGCCAATTAACTGCCTGTTAACAGGTAGTTATTAGCCTAATCCCTATCTTTAAGGTTGAAGTGTGGGATTCCCGACGGCTCCAAACCACGCCAAGTTAGAGGACTTGGAGGGGTCGAGATGTCGGTGTTCAGGTGAGTGATATGTGCATGAGTGCAAAGGTAAGTGTGTTTGGTGTGTCTAAAGTGATTAAAGAAGTTTAAATGACCTTTTCAGCCTTCCTTCCTTTAGGTCCCAGGAGTCCCTCATCTCACCGGCACAGAAAGCAGAATGGCTGCGAACTGTCAAAAGTGACGGCTTTCGGCTTACTGTGCAGGAGAGATTTCTAACTGAGGCTGTGGAGAAGGATTCAGGTTAGAAGTAAGACTGTCAGTGTTTGACAGCTTCAAACAGCTTTCAAACACTGATATTTCATCCGTCAAAACCTCTCGACAGATAAAATTTCAGTCACCTGTTGCCGGGTGGCCCTTAATTGTCCTGCTGAGCCTGCTGGGCGGGCTCAACAAGGTCAATCAAGTCAAAATCGCGTGGCTTGGCCGCATCTCGATGGAGGCTGGACTACAACCCCGAAAGTTGTAGTCCTGACTCCTGATTGAAAATCCTGCCCCTTATGTCTGCATACAAACCCTTGTTATTTTCCTTTGTTGACTGGCAGTATTCTTTCATACCCCCCCTTCACCTTCCTAATTTTTTTCTCACTCTCGAAACCGTTTATATTTCTCTACTTTTTTTCTGTGTTATCTCCCGTATTGATCATGTGCCTTCTTCTTAAATCTTATTTCTGCAGTAACCTTTCTATTTATTCATGAAATCCCTGCTTTTAATGTGCCACCTTTCTCCTAGTGGGCATTTACCTATACCTTGTCCATCTCATATTTAAGTATTTCCCACTGCTGTTTAATCTTAACATTTTTTCCAACCAATTCATCTGTACTAGGGCCCCTTTCATAGCGTTGAAATCAGCTGATTACCAGTCCAACACTTTTATCTTGGACTCCTCTTTTTCTTTATTTGTTTTCAATGTGAACATAATTAGGATATGGCCAGCATTTCCCAAGTGCTCTCCTATCTTCAGGTCACTTAAATTGTCCTGTATCTAATTTTGGACATGCTAAAGATTTCATTTTTGTTGAGTGTGATGAATATGGTTTTGATTTATTTTAACTATGAAATTGTAGTCATTAAAAATAAGTTATGTGTGTGCTTTTAATTCCTTGACATCAAAGAGGCTGTTAGACTGCACTTAAAAAGTATTAAATGAGCAAATCAGCATTAGACAAACACTGATGTTTCCAACTTTTTTCCAAAGGTTAATGAAATTTTAAGTAGATGTAATAAGAACTGGGATAAGTAAGTTTAGAACATTATCATTCACCTCTAGGGCCAGAGATGAAAGTTTCCTCTCTAAAAGCTGGAGAGGTCCATGAGTTTGTGCATTTTTGTTCCAGTTCCAATTAGGCATAAATCCCCAGTTCAAAAGTAAACATGATTTAACACTAAATTAGCTGCCTCACTGAAAGAAGGAACAAAAGTTGCTGTAGTGGTAATAAACATCACACTGCTGTAGTGGGATACTTTCCTGAGGTACATTGTTGGGTCAGTTTAGAGCGAGCGCTGCCTTGTATCTAACCAATAGTGTACCTAATCTCAGAGTGCCTGAAGCTGATGCTTGGGTGCAAAAAAAAAAAAAAAAAATTTCAGTAGATTTTCTTCTCTGGATTGAAATAGATTTAATGTCAACATTAAAGAATGGAAACCTGGCTTTTACTGTTTAACATTTCCTAGTAATTAATAAATCATGTTTTACAGATTTCATTTGTTTTATTAGTTTTACTCTTCCGGTGTCAGCTGTGGCTCAATGGGTAGCACTCTTGCCTCTGAGTCGGAAGGTAGAGGGGTTCAAGTCCCACTCCAGGGACTTGAGCACAAAAATCTAGGCTGACACTCCAGTGCAGTGCTGAGGGAGCGCTGCTATGTCGGAGGTGCTGTCTTTTGGATGAGAAGTTAAACCAAGGCCCTCTGCTCTCTCAAGTTGATGTAAAAGATCCCATGGCACTATTTTGAAGAAGAGCAGGGGAGTTATCCCCGATGTCCTGGCCAATATTTATCCCTCAATCAACATAACAAAAACAGATTATTTGGTCATAATCACATTGCTGTTTGTGGGAGTTTGCTGTGCGCAAATTGGCTGCCGTGTTTCCTACATTACAACAGTGACTACACTCCATAAGTACTTCATTGGCTGTAAAGCGCTTTGAGATGTCCGGTGGTCGTGAAAGGCGTTATATAAATGCAAGTATTTCTTTTTCCCACACTATTACATCCTGTGTCATATAGATGTAGTTGAATAAAGATTGTAACAAATACTAACTTGATTGAGTTTTTTGATGAGGTAACCGAGAGGATTGACGAGGGCAATGCGGTTAATGTGGTGTACATAGATTTCCAAAGAGCATTTGATAAAGTGCCACATAATAGGCTTGCCAGCAAAGTTGAAGCCCATGAAATAAAAGGGACAGTGACAGCATGGATACGAAACTGGCTAAGTGACAGGAAACAGAGAGTAGTGGTGAAGGGTTGTTTTGCACACTGGAGGAAGGTGCACAGTCATGTTCCCCGGGGTCAGTAATAGGACCACTGCTTTTCTTGATATATATCAATGACTTGGACTTGGGTGTACAGGGCACAATTTCAAAATTTGCAGATGACACAAAACTTGGAAGTATACTGAACAGTGAGAAGGATAGTGATGGACTTCAAGAGGACATATTCAGGCTGGTGGAATGGGCAGACACGTGGCAGATGAAATTTAACGCAGAAAAGTGCGAAGTGATACATTTTGATAGGAAGAACGAGGAGTGGCATTATAAACTAAAGGGTACCATTCTAAAGGGGGTGCATGAGCAGAGAGAGTTGGGGATATATGTGCACAAATCGTTGAAGATGGCAGGGCAGCTTGAGAAAGCGGTTAAAAAAGCTTATGGGATCCTGGGCTTCATAAGTAGAGGCATAGGGCAGGATTTTCATTGTGCCGTGGAGTCGGGATTGGAGGTGTGTGGGGGAGTAAAATCCTGAAATCGGGGGTCCCGACACTGTCCCGCCTCCATGCCAGTTTCAAAGGAGGCGGGGACCCGCCTACCCGAGGTGGGAAGGGATTAGTGCCAATTAACTGCCAGTTAACAGGCAGTTTTTAGCCTAATCCCTATTTTTAAGGTTGAAGTGTGGGATTCCCGACGGCTCCAAACCACGCCAAGTTAGAGGAGTCGGGCCGTCGGGTTGAAGGACTTGGAGGGGTCGAGATGTCGGTGTTCAGGTGAGTGATGTGTGCATGAGTGCAAAGGTAAGTGTGTTTGGTGTGTCTAAAGTGAATAAAGAAGTGTAAATTACCTTTTCAGCCTTCCTTCCTTTAGGCCCCGGGAGTCCGTCATCTCACCGGCACAGAAAGCAGAATGGCTGTGA
Source organism: Somniosus microcephalus (assembly GCF_052327205.1). Taxonomy (NCBI): domain Eukaryota; kingdom Metazoa; phylum Chordata; class Chondrichthyes; order Squaliformes; family Somniosidae; genus Somniosus; species Somniosus microcephalus. The sequence goes on from NC_140991.1 coordinate 142,976,652, forward strand.
ACTGTCAAAAGTGACAGCCTGCAGCTTTCTGTGCCGGAGAGATTTCTAACTGAGTCTGTGGAGAAGGACTCAGGTTAGAAGTAAGACTGTCGGTGTTTGACAGCTTCAAACAGCTGTGAAACGCTGATATTTCATCTGTCAAAATCTCTTGACAGATGAAATTTCAGTCTGTGACGTCACCTGTTGTCGGGTGGCCCTTAATTGGCCCCCAGCGGGCTCAACAAGGTCAATCAAGTTAAAATCGCGTGGATTGGCCGCATCTCGATGGAGGCGGGACTACAATCCCGAAAGTTGTAGTCCCGCCTCCTACCCGACTCCGCAATGAAAATCCAGCCCCTAGAGTACAAAAGCAAGGAAGTTAGGATGAACCTTTATAAAACACTAGTCCGACCTCAACTGGAATATTGTGTCCAATTCTGGGCACCACACTTTAGGAAGGATGTGAAGGCCTTAGAGAGGGTGCAGAATGAGGGACTTCAGTTACGTGGATAGACTGGAGAAGCTGGGGTTGCTCTCCTTAGAGCAGAGAAGGTTGAGAGGAGATTTGATAGAGGTGTTCAAAATCATGAGGGGTCTAGACAGAGTATATAGAGAGAAATTGTTCCCATTGGCAGAAGGGTCGAAAACCAGAGGACACAGATTGAAGGTGATTAGCAGAAGAATCAAAGGCGACATGGAGAAAAACGTTTTTACGCAGCGAGTGGTTAGGGTCTGGAATTCACTGCCTGAGAGGGTGGTGGAAGCAGATTCAACTGTGGTTTTCAAAAGGGAATTGGATAAGTACCTGAAGGAGACTTGCAGAGAGCCGGCATGGGCTCAACAGGCCGAATGGCCTCCATCTGTGCTGTAACTATTCTATGTTAGATACTTTTTATCCTGGTCACCATGTACCTTCCTTAATTCCATGTTTTAGGAAGGATATTAAGGCGTTGAAGAGGGTGCAGAGGAGATTTACCAGAATTATACCAGGGGTGAGGGACTGAAGCTGGGATTATTCTCTTTAGAACAGAGAGGGTTCATGGGGAGATTTAATAGAGGTGTTCAAAATTCTGAGGGATTTTGATAGATTAAATAAGGAGAAATTGTTTCCACTGGCAGGTGGGTCGGTAGCCAGAGGATACAGATTTAAGATAATTGGCAAAAGAACCAGAGGGGAGATGAGAATTTTTTTTACACAGCGAGTTGTTGTGATCTGGAATGCACTGCCTGAAAGGTTGGTGGAAGCAGATTCAATAGTAACTTTCAAAAAGGAATTGGATATATTCTTAAAAAGGAAGAATTTGCAGGGCTATGGGGAAAGAGCGGGGGAGTATAACTAATTGGATAGCTCTTTCAAAAAGCCGGCACAAGCATGATGGACCAAATGATGACCTCCTGTGCTGTAAGATTCTACGGGGGAAATTCTTGCACTCCCCCCCCCAAACAGGATGGGGGGTAAAAAATTCAAAAATGGGACGCCTGCCTCTAATGCGCTGACTTCTAGCTTTAATGGCGGTGGGTTTGGTGGGTGGGCAACTAACTTGCTCTCCAGAGGCGGGTTCCTAATATAAATATTTTAATGAAGCTGCATGGCTCAAATTTTAGCTGTCTTTTAAATTTAATGGCTGTGGGCCGGGTTTCCCAGGGCTCGGGAAACCTGGCAACTGAAGGGAGGTGAAAAAAGCCACATCCAACAGATAAGTACCTTTTACAGCACTGCTTGAGGGCCAGGAGAAGCAACCCGTTTCCCACCCCACACGATAGGACCCTCCCTGCAACATATCTATGGCCCCTACCCCCTCATGTACCCCACGATCTCTCCATTTCTCCTCTCTGCTTCCTAGCTGCAGCCTGGTGCCGCAGGCCTTCCTGCCCAACAGCCAGCCAAGAAACGGAGTCCAAAAAGTTAAATGAGGTCATGACGCTAGATTCAGCAGGAGCTCCGGGAAACCCGTAGGCTATAACAGTTTATTATTTCCCTAAGCTATCTAATGTCTTGTAAAAGGATGTTAATGTTATAATAAGACTCTCACTTCCTTATTTAATAGGTTGGACGAATTAACCTAATTTGTTTATGCTAATTCTATCTGTTACACCCTAGATAAAAATTCTCTCTTTCTAGATTACAGAACTGAAGGTCGAGCTTCAAAAATTAACTAGGACCAATGGGACTCAAGTGAACAACAATAACAACATCTTTGGAGAGGAGCAGGAAAGGAAAACATCGCTTTTAGATACAAAGAGAGAGCCTCCACTTAAAGCTATTGATAGCTTGACAAAAATGCAGAAGTATCACCGTGACAGTTCAATTGAAGGTGGGAAGATCTGATAATTAAAGGATTCGTGCGTATTTTAATCCTGCTTAGTCTGACTTGACGGAAACTGGTTGGAATATTTATTATTGAGAATTCACTAATAGACGTGAAAGTGTATCTAAAATAGAGAATTTTCAGCTTCTCAGTGAAAGCCTGAAGATTAAGTAAAATATAGAAACATAAAATGTTCTTTTTTGAGAACTCAATGGGCAGGATTTTCATTGGGCCGTGGAAGCGGGATTGGAGGCGTGTGGGGGGTTAAAATCCCGAAATCGGGGGGCACGAACCCATCCCGCCCCAACCCGCCTCCTTGCCAGTTTCAAAGGTACCCGACCCGAGCTGGGACCCGCCTCCCCGAGGCGGGAAGGGGATTAGTGCCAATTAACTGCCTGTTAACAGGCAGTTTTTAGCCTAATCCCTGTTTTCATTGGTGAAATGTGGGATTCCCGATGGCTCCAAACCACGCCAAGTTAGCGAGGCGGGCCATCGGGCTGAAGGACTTGGAGGGGTCGAGATGTCCGGTGTTCAGGTGAGTGATGGGTGCATGAGTGCAGAGGTAAGTGTGTTTAAAGTGTTTAAATAAGTTTTACTTACCTTTACTTACTAATGCAGGCTTCCTTCCTTCAGGTCTCGGGAGTCCCTCATCTCACCAGCACAGAAAGCAGAATGGCTGCGATCTGTCAAAAATTGCAGCATTCAGCTTTCTGTTCCAGAGAGATCTCTAAATCAGCCTGAGAGGAAGGAATTAACTTTGTGTACAGAGTGTCAGTGTTTGACAGCTTCAAACAGCTGTGAAACGCTGATATTTCATCTGTCAAAAGGTCTTGACAGATGAAATATCAATCTGTGACGTAACCTGTTGCCGGGTGGCCCTTAATTGGCCTGCTGAGCCCGCCTACATTACAACAGTGACTTCACTTCAAAAGTACTACATTGGCTGGAAGGTGCTTTGGGACGTCCTGAGGCCATGAAAGGTGTTATATAAATTCACGTCTTTTTTTCTTTCATTATGTTTAATATGTAAAACTCGAGAATACAGGAAACTCCATAAACTCTGCTGGGTTGAAATGTCATTGGTACTGTAATGCAATATGTAAAAGAGTGGTAGGATGTGGATTTGTGCTGCACTTTCATATGTGATCTGGTTCTTGGCTAGTGCCATCAACTAAGACATAGTGCAAAGCCCAGGTGTTCCTGCAGAAAATCGAAAGAAAATCGGAGTGTGCGTGACCTTGGGTGACAGGGGCATTAACAATATTGACATGACCCGGGAGAAATATATATATTCTTTAAATAAACGAAAGCTTTTAATGTTATTTTTGATTGTGTTTCAGAAATGGTACTACAATCCTTATGGAATTAATTTGTGTATCAAATCCACATTTTCTATATTCCTCTCTACATTTTGGTTATTCCCACATACATGAAAAATGCAATAATAACTATATATTTTAAAAGCTCTGCACTGATGTAGTTCTGTAGGCCAAATTCCACATCAACAGCTATTCTGATAAAGATTTGAGTTCCAGACCTGCCTGAACTCCATCTGCCTTGGTTGAGATGAGTTTCATGGATTGAAACCAGTGTTTTTTCTGGGGTGGGCAACATTCTTATTCTGGTATGAACTAAACTTGTAAGTATCAAGTGAAAGAGCAGATGCAGGAATGATTGGATTCAGTGGAAGATAAAGGGTTCTGTATTGGTTAGGTTCTTAATTTATGGCACATGAAGTTTCCTGTATTATTAACAAACTATTAAATAGTCCTGAATAATATATTTACATTTATCTGTATAGTGCAAGTGTGATACTATGAAGCATATGATACTGTATCTGCTTAAACTAAAAGCTAAACATATAAAGTTGTTTATTATTTTTTAAATGTTGATTATATAGTGCTTATGGAATCTATTACTAGCATGTTGAACAATTTGCTATTTTTGTGACTGATGGTTTATAAAAATGGTAATTAATGTTTTGATCATGAAAGAGCTTCTCGCTTATATACTTGGGATATTTGGGTTCCCATTTGTCTAAACAGCCAAAATTGCAAAATGTTAAAAATGGTATTTTAATGTGTTGTATCTTTGTATTTTTTTTTAAATCTCAGGTGGTTAGGACCAACATTTAGCCAGTTGTGCTTTTTCCATAGGAATCCTGTACATACTTCCCCTGTTTTCATTTGGAAATGTACATTTTGGTTGTTTAGGATGTGAAATTGTTGAAGACCTAGATTTTTGTCAAGTTTTTAAAATGTTATTGTGGGAGACTCAAATTTTATTTTGAAGATAGCAGTTAGAAGTGCTAAAGGAAATAGTTTAAGTTGATACGGATGCAGGAAGGATGTTCCCGATGGCCGGGGAGTCCAGAACCAGGGGTCACAGTCTAAGGATAAGGGGTAAGCCATTTAGGACAGAGATGAGGAGGAATTTCTTCACCCAGAGAGTGGTGAACCTGTGAAATTCTCTACCACAGAAGGCAGTTGAGGCCAATTCATTAAATATATTCAAGAAGGAGTTAGATATATTTCTTAAGGCTAAAGGGATCAAGGGATATGGGGAGAAGGCAGGGACAGGGTACTGAATTTGGATGATCAGCCATGATCTCATTGAATGGCGGAGCAGACTCGAGGGGCCGAATGGCCTACTCCTGCTTCTATCTTCTATGTTTCTATGTGAGTCATTTCTAATACTTCAGATTTTGTTCTCCATCAGTAATTTGTAAATTAGTGTTCCACAAGCAGAGCAAGAGCATATATAAGTGCAATTCCAGGGGGTTAATGAATAAGTTATTATTTTTGGCTTAGATTTCCTTGAGTCAGATGATAGTGTGTAGATGTGTTTCAAAGTCCCCATATTACTAGGCCCTTAATTCTGGCTGTGAAAGTGTGGGTCATTTTCTATGTTGTTCTGGTTTAGTGCATTTCAAAGAAGCTTTCTTAAGACTACACTTGCAGAGATTTTTGAAGTATCCAGTAAGTGCAATGTACGCAGGCCCTGTTATTTAGGAGGAACAGTAAGTTGTATGCCTGGGAGCAGGAAGTTACAAAGTGACATAGACAGATTAATTGAGTTAGCAAAACTGACAGCTGGAGTTCAATATGGGGAAGTGTGAGTTCATCCACTTTGGATCCAACAAAGACGAATCGGAATATTTTCTTAATGGCGAGAGACTAGGAACTGTGGAGGAGCAAAGGGATTTGGGTGTCCAGGTACACACATCACTAAATGGTAGTGCACAGGTACACAAAGTAATCAAAAAGGGTAATGGAATATTAGCCTTTATCTCAAGAGGGTTGGAATAGAAAGGGGAGGAAGTGATGCTTCAGTTGTACGGAGCCATGGTCAAACCCCTTCTGGAGAATTGTGTTCAGTTCTGGATACAGCACCTCACGAAGGATATGTTGGCCTTGGAGAGGGTGTAGTGCAGCATCACCAGAATGATACTGGGGCTAAAATGATTTATTTATGAGGACAGGTTACATAAACTTGGCTAGTATTCCCTTGAATTTAGAAGGTTGAATGGTGATCTAATTGAGCTGTTTAAAATGATAAAGCGATTTGCTGAGGTAGATACAGAGAAACTATTTCTTCTGGTGGGGAAATCCAGAACAAGAGGGTATTGGAGCTAGGCCATTTAAGAGTGAAATCAGGAAGCACTGTTTCACGTAAAGGATAGTGGAAATCTGGAAAACTCACCCAAAAAGGTTTTTGACAGATTTTTGTTGTGTAAGGGTTTCCAGGGAAATGGAACAAAGGTGGGTAAATGGAGTTAAGGTACAGATCAGCCATGATCTTACTAAATGGAGGAAGAGGGAGGAAATAGCAGAGGCAATCCTCTCTGGCTACAGGTGTAGTGTTGGAGGACTGCTATTGTTGTACCATTGTTTTAAAAAGGGAGAAAGGGATAGACCGCATATTTATAGGCCAGTCAGTCTAAACTCGGTGGTGGGCAAATTATGGGGGAAAAAATTCTGAGGGACAGTATTAATCGTCATTTAGAAAGGCACAGATTAATCAAGGACAGTCAGCAGAGATTTGTTAAAGGAAGGTCGTGTCTGACTAACCTGATCGAATTTTTTGAGGCGCTAACAAGGAGGGTCGATGAGGGTAGTGTATTTGAGGTAGTCTGCATGGATTTTAGCAATGCTTTTGACAAGGTCCTACATGGCAAACTGGTCAGAAAAGTAAAAGCCCATGGGATCCAAGGGAAAGTGGCAAGTGGGATCCAAAATTGGCTCAGTGGCAGGAAGCCAAGGGTAATGGTCGACGGGTGTTTTTGTGACTGGAAGGCTGTTTCCAGTGGGGTTCCACAGGGTTCGGTACTGGGCCCCTTGCTTTTTGTGGTATAGATCAATAATTTAGACTTTAATGCAGGGGCATGATTAAGAAGTTTACAGATGATACAAAAATTGGCCGTGTGGTTGATAGTGAGGAAGAAAGCTGTAGACTGAAGGAAAATATCAATGGACTGGTCAGGTGGGCAGAAAAGTGGCAAATGGAATTCAATCCGGAGAAGTTTGAGGTAATGCATTTGGAGAGGGCTAACAAGGCAAGAGAATACACAGTAAGTGGTAGGATACTGAGACGTGTAGAGAAACAGAGGGACCTTGGAGTGCATGTCCACAGATCCCTGAAGGTAGCAGAACAGGTAGATAAGGTGGTTAAGAAGGCATACGGGATACTTTCATTTATTAGCCGAGGCATAGACTATAAGAGAAGGGAGGTTATGCTTGAACTATATAAAACAGAAGTTAAGCTACAGCTAGAGTACTGTGTACAGTTCTGGTCACTACATTACAAGAAATATGTGATTGCACTAGAGCGGGTACAGAGGAGATTTATGAGGATGTTGCCTGAATTGGAGAACTTTAGCTATGAGGAAAGATTGGATAGGGTGGGATTGTTTTCTTTGGAACAGATGAGGCTGAGGGGAGACTTAATTGAGGTGTATAAAATTATGAGGGGCCTAGATAGAGTGGACAGGAAGGACCTATTTCCCTTAGCAGAGAGGTTGATAACTAGAGGGCATAGATTTAAAGTAATTGGTAGAAGGACTAGAGGGGAGTTGAGAACTTTTTCACCCAGAGGGTGGTGGGGGTCTGGAGCTCACTGCCTGAAAGGGTGGAAGAGGCAGAAACCCTCATCACATTTAAAAAGTCCTTGGATATGCACTTGAAGTGCCGTAACCTACAAGGCCTTCAGACCAAGAACTGGAAAGTAGGATTAGGGTGGATAGCTGTTTTTCGGCTGGCACAGACACGATGGGCCGAATGGCCTCCTGTGCCATAAATTTCTATGATTCCATGATAACAGGCTCGAGGGACTGAATGGCCATCTCCTGTTCCTACGTTCTTGAGTTCCTAAAAGGCTTGTGTTCAGATGCCAAGGCTGCAAACTGTGGAAAAATATAACATTATGTGGGGTTGAAGTAGGAACCACACGCCTGAGGAGCTTTGCTGCTTTACTAGATTATGCCTTGTCTATGAGTCCTGACTCTCATGTTTGTATATTACACAAGAAACCAGAACACGTAGGCTGTTGATTATTATCTTGATGAAAAATAATAGCATAAACAAAATGGAAGAAGAGTAAGGCCTGTAAATCATATTGTTTGAATTTCACACTAAACATGATTTCACACACTCTCCCTCCCCCACTAAGAAGGCTTTCTTAAATCCTGCCCCTCCGCAACCTCCACTGAGCAGGATTATTACCTCAGGACAACTTTCAGCACCCAAGCAACCTGTTTCCCTTCCGCCACACCCCCCCCCCCCCCCCCCAACACTGACTGAGAGGGGTGGGAATCGTAATGAGCAAATTTCAGCTGCAACCTGTCCTAGACTGAGCAAAACTCTGATCTTCAACACCACCCCCTCCACCTGTCATGTGAAAAAAGCTACCACACCCCCCCTCCCTCAGTGAAGCAAACTCACTCACCAGCATTCCCCTCTTGACCCTTTTGCCTCCCCTCCCTATCCCCACCTCCTCTCCTTCCTCACCTAATCCTCAGTCCACCTCCCTATCCTCACTTTTTTACTCTCTTCCACCCTCGCCTGTCTCTTGTTCCCTTTCCCAATTATCCCCCCTCACTCTGACCCTGCGTGACCTGAAAAGTATCCTTGGTCCATGTGCAACACCACAGGGAATCAACTAATAAATGTTAAATTATTTTAAGTTATGTTTGTTGAATATCTGAGTATTCCTAAGCAGATCAAGAAAGAAAATAACAAGATTATAAATGACCTAAGCAAATTATGTACGAGACCTTTGCAGTGTTTTGGATTGACAAACATCTTTACTGGTTACATTATCAAACCCATCAGATCCTGTTTCAGACACATGCAGATCATTTCCCAATGACAGCTGCTCTATCGGCTTAGTGGATCTTTAAAATGCAGTTGTTTATCAACTACAATAGTTCTTTCAGCCTAATATCTCCTACCCTTATGCAATGTATGTATCCGATACTTGCCACTGAAAATCATAATTTCATAGAATTACATAAAAAATTTACAGCACAGAAACTGGTCATTTGGCCCAACGGGTCGCCACTTGAGCCTCCTCCCACCTTACTTCATCTCATCCTATCAACATATCCTTCAATTCCTTTCTCCCTCATATGTTATCTAGCTTCCCCTTAAATGCATCGATGCTATTAACCTCAACCACTCCGTGTGGCAGTGAGTTCCACATTCTAACCACTCTCTGGGTAAAGAAGTTTCTCCTTAATTCTTTATTGGATTTAGTAGTGCCTATCTTATATTTATGGCCCCTAGTTTTGGACTTCCCCACAAGTAGAAACATCGGCCTAGAAATTCGGTGGCGCCCCATTTGGGGCGCCAAGCTCGCCTGGGCGCCGGAAATAACGCTGGGAACGGAGCCGCTTGCGCCCGCCGGAAATTCAGTTGGAGCGCCCCAAGAGGGACGCGGGGCGCTGCTCGAGGCGCCCCGCGTCCCTCTTGGGGCGCTGAAACTGAATATTGCAGCGCAACGTGCCGCAGCGGTACTGCAGGCCTTCCTCCCCTTAAGGGGGAGGGGCCTGCACCAGCGCGATGACCGATCGCGAGTGCCGGCAAAAGAGCCCGGCACCGAGGAGAAGTGCCGGGCTCTCGGGACACAGCCGGCACTGCCCGGGGGGGATCAGGAGGCTGGGGACGGCGGCGCGAGGAGGTGCTGGCAGGCGGCCACCGAAAAAAATGGCCGCCCCACACCTCCACCTTAATTTGCGCCACTACTGCTACAGGTAGGCCCCGTGAACCGGTCACGATTTGCGACCGGCGCTACGGGGGGGGGGGGGCGCGACCAAATATCGCGATCGGGGCGGGGGCGGGGCGCTGCGCACACCGATGACGTCATCGGTGGCGACGCAGCGCTACAGGCTAACGCCGCCATTAGCGCCCTGCTAAATATCACGGGAGACGTGGCCAGTGGTGCTAAAGCCACTGAGTGCCCTCTTTAGGCGCTAACTGGTGGTGCAGCCCACCAAATTTCTGGGCCATCATCTCTATATCTACCCTATCGAACCCCCTTCAAAGTTTTAAAGACCTCCATCAGGTTACCTCTCGGTCTTTTTTTCTAAAAAGTCCCAGTCTGTTCAGCTTTTCCTGATAGTTGTATCCTCTCATTTCTGGTATCTGTACCAGAAAGGAAAAAATAACTAACAACTGTAGAGATACAGAACATTGGATAATTTGAACTGTATGATGTAAATACCGTTTATGATAGATTATCTTGGAATACATTTTACTTTGATTCCCACAGATAAATATGTTTATCTGTTGCTTATTGGTAATGGATATCCTTTAATCATTCACAGAAGATGTTGAAACTTCAACCATGAAGTCAGGTGACCCAGATGAGGTTTTTGGTAAGTTTCTTATCATTACAGTGCAGCTGTATATCAGCAGTGTTTCACTGTACTTTATGTTCAAAGGTGTACAATGTCTTGATGATGTGTAAAATTTTAAAGCTTACACTCCTGTAAGTAACTGAGCATCAAAAAGGAATTTAATCACTTGATGTTTATGTGAAGATAATGCTATAGCCCTTAAAATTATAAATATTTTGATAACTCTAAAGATGCTTCACAGATGGAAATTACAAGACGAGCTGTAGGGGAAAAGTTAGAATTGTTAACTGAAAGGATGGTTTTGAGGAGGCTTTTAAAGATTGGAAAAGGGGTAATGAGGTGATGGGTTTAGGGGAGGATTTCCAGAGAGTATGTCTAAGACATCTGAAGATCATGGCCCCTGATAATTGAACAAAGGGAGGCTAGATTCAAGAGACTAATTGGTTGGAAGAGGCTGTAAAAGTAGGGTGGAAGTGAGGCAATGGAGGGATTTAAGGATGTGAATGATAATTTTGAATTTGATGCATAGGAGTCAGCAAGGACAAAGTAATAAGCGAGTGGGGCCTAGAACAGAATAGGTGCAGGAGTTTATGGAATCCGAGAATGTCACAGCAGAGAAACAAGCCACTCAGTCTAATGAAACTGGTTTTGGTGTTTTTCTACAATTGAGCTACCTAATAATACCATTCTCCTGCTCACACCCCATACACTTTAATAACTCTCTCTTTTCAAAGGGAATTGGATAGTTGCTTGTAAAGAATTTTGGATCAGCTGGTATTTGTGAGAAATGCAGCTCAGGAGGCTGGTCAAGGAGAGCATTGGATTAGAGCACAGAGGTACCTAAAGCATAGAAAAGGTTTTGGTGGCAGACGGAGTGAGCTAAGGGTGGTGGTGGGCAACATTGCAGAGATGAAAGTTAGCCATCCTGGTGATGAGTAGAAGGTTGAAATTTGGTTCTGGTTCAAACCGGATATCAAGTTTTCATACGGATCTGTTTCAGCCTGAGGAATGGGGATGGAGTCTGTGCCAAGGGTACAAAATTTCTGGTTGGAGTAGAATAAGGTCACTTTGATCTTCCCAATGTTTAATTGGAGAATGTTCTGACACAGCTGCAAATTGCTATCAGACAGGCAATCTGACAAACACAGATAGCTATGAAATTGAGGGAGATGGTGAAGAGCTAGAGTTGGGTGTTGTCAGCTTACATATGGAAACTGACAATAAACCTATGGATAATATCACCAAGGAAAGAACCTAGAAGTGCTCCAGAGATGTCCTTGCAGGAACAGAAGCATTTGCTGGCAATTCACTGGCTGCATTGTGACAGGTAGGAACAGAACTACGCAAGGGCAGTCCTACAGAAATGGACTATGGAGGAGAAGCAAGTGGTTGACCATGGAGAAGACAAGGAGGGATAATGAGCCACGATCAGACACAAAAGATGTCAGTGACTTAACCGTCGCATTGATAACTGTAGACTCATGCCAAAGTCAATTATTCAGATTTCAAATATGTTTTTAAAATTATTTTCTGGAGTCTTTGCACAAAATGCACAGAAGGGCTTAGAAATTGGATTAGGCCCGAAAATGGGCGGTGTGACGGGCCTGCGCTATTTGCCTGCACGCGTTCAAAGAAGTCCAGGCAGCACGCAAAATTCATGCTGCCTGTTCATTATAATGATTGGAGCGCTGACCTCCGCGCTAAAAGCACTGCTGAATAACTGCGCTTAATGCGGGATGGGGGGGCAATATCGGGTGTCGTCTAATGGCCAATAATGTTTGGCCTAGGCTCTCTGCACTACTTAAAGGGGAGGCGCTTTGTTGCAGTAGCACCTTATTGTCAGTCTGGATGAAGCCATGCCTCAGCAACCAAGGGAGTGAGCACGAAGGTTCTCGGATGCTGCACTGAAGGCCTTGGTCGTGGCCATTCAGCGAAGGTGGGCTGTCCTGTTCTAACAGGGTGGCGGGAGGCCAGCCAAGGCCACTTGCAGAAGGCTATGGGAGGTGATAGCTAACTCTGGCACGGCCACCAGTGTGGTCCCAAGGATGTGGATCCAGTTCCGGAAAAAGTTTAATGACCTCACACAGCAGGTCAAGGTCAGTGAAGGTTTCAGCAAATTCCATATCCCACCATCTGCCCCACAAGCCTCGCACACTGCTCAATGCACCACACCCCCATCACTCACCCACCAACAATCTCTAGCTATCAACACTCATACCTCGCAATCATGGCTTCACTTCACCCTCACAACCTTATCACTGCTGCAACACTCACACCCACATCTCACACATTGCACACACTGATATCTATTCAACTATGACAGGCACATCACCCAAACACATTGCACAACACTCACTGACACACACTTCCCTTTCTCTTGCAGGCAAAGGTGGCACAAAACAGGAGAAAGCAACGGTAGATGGGAGATAGCCAAGCTGCTATACAGAACCTCACCGACCTGGAGGAATCCATCCTTGACATAATTGGAGGGGCAGTCAGACTCCTTAGCCACCGGAGAAGTTGAAGCCGTTGCTAATAATGACAGTATGGTCATACCTAATCCTCCTTCTCACATCCCACTTCCCCCCTCATTCCACAATCTCTTCTCACTTACAAGCTGCTGATAGTATATGCATGGATATCTTGCTCCCGCCCCCTCCCCACAACATGAGCCTTGTGCCTTCAGATAACCAAGAACTGCCAGCAGGCCAGTCTGTCACAAGTTGTGGAGGAGAGTGATGGAAGAGAAGGAGAAGACACACTGTCACTGCATCTGACACTCGCAGACACCAGCTCAGAAAATGGCACTGCGTGCAACGTAGAGGGTAGTATAGAGGCGGGATCTGCACATGGTGAGGCACAGTCCATGAGTAGGCTGCAGTAAGGCCAGGGGGAAAAGGTAGCTTGGGTGCCAGCTCCCCAGATGGTGTGTTCCGCACTGGTTCTGCTGCACAGGACTCAGATGATGACCTCGATGGGGCGGCCTTCAGAAGAAGGGTGATAGGCATGCACATGGAAATGCTTGGTGCAATGGCAAGCCTGCCAGAGAGTCTCTTGTCAGTGTGAAGAAGCATTGGACGGTGCTTTGCGCAGAGCTTGAAGCCCATGATTTCCAGGATGGAAATGATGGACAACTCCAGGAGAGACCTTGTGGACCTGGCCATGATGCTGTCCTCCCACAGATTGCTAGGAATGCTGAGGCGCTGTCCTGGGAGAGTGGCAGTGGGTCTGTGGAGCAAGAACCTGCTGTCCCTTCTCAGGATAACCGCATTCCTACTCTCACCACTGACACTCGGCCAGCCCAGACTGCTGCTGCCCATGCCGAGGTGGTGCAGTCTACAACCGGGCCCTCTGATCCACAGCTGGTCAAGGTCGTCCTGCAAGGCCATTTGTAGTCTCCCCCACTGAAAGTCAGCAGCCTTCCACCAGCCATGCTGTAGCCACTGGGGGAGCACTGCATAGGAACATGAGTGTAGATAAAGGCACACGAACAACCAACACTAAGGGAAAGTACGAGGGTGTTTAGTTGATTTTGTAATGTTGATTGGAAGCGGATAAATTTGTGATTTTTGTTTGGAATATGTGGCTTGTGGTGGCTCTCATTTCAGCTTTGCACCCAGGAGGACGCTATGATGTTTGGTCACAGAGCGATGATATGAAGGGGAAATGGTGAGCAATAGGGATAATGTGTTTTATTCACTGGAATTGGAGTCTGATGAGGCGTTCGTGGACAGCCCACCTGGACCGGGGATTTGCTGCCTGCCACCTGCCTCCTCCCTCCCTCCTCTTCCTCGTCCTGGTCCTCTTCCTTCTCCTCCTCTTCCTGAGGTGGTCCCACAATCCCTGGTGGCAAAGGCTGCACCCTCATGATGGCCAAGTTGTGAAGCATGCAGCAGACCACCATGAAATGGGACACCCGCCCTGGCGAGTACTGGAGGGCTCCTCCCAAGCAGTCAAGGCAGCGGAACCATTGCTTTAGCACTCCGATGGTCTGCTTGATGATGTTCCTGAGTGCTGGGCACGATTGGTGGGGTTGCAGAGCCAAGTGTACAGCGGATAGCCCTTGTCTCCGAGCAGCCATCCTCCGGTTTGATGTGTGGGTGGAAGATTGCTGGCACACCGGTCTGGCGCAGGATGAAGGCATCATGACTGCTGCCAGGGGTGCAGGCATTCACCATCATAATGTGCTGGGTGTGGCCGCACAATAACTGTACATTAAGTGAGTGGTAGCCTTTGCGATTACAGAACATCTCAGGATTGCTGTGCAGCGCCCACAAAGCCACATATGTGCAGTCGATGGCGCTGTGCACCATGGGGAAGCCCGATATCCTGGCAAAGCCACATGCACGCTCGTCCTGCTTCTCTCTGTCCAGAGAGAAGACAATGTAGCCCCTTCTCCTGCAGTAGAGAGCCTCTGTGACCTCATGGATGCAGCGATGGACAGCGAACTGAGAGCTGTTAGCTATGTCTCCTGCTGCTGCAGACTGGAGGACCCGCTGGCAAAGAAATTGAGGGCCACGGTGAACCTTGAGGACCACTGGGAGAGCCGTTGTCGCCGTGCTCTGAAGCTGCAGGTCTGGTTGCAGGAGGTGGCAGAGTTCTTTGACCACCTCCTTGGTGAAGCGGAGCCTCCTAATGCGCTAGTCTTCGCTTAAGTGAAGGTAAGCGAAGTGCTCTCGGAAGATCTTAGGTTGGTACGGCCTCCTGTTGAGAACCCTCCTGGCCCTTCTCCTCCTCCCTCTATGAGCATAATCTCCTCTTCATCGCTGCCTCTGCACCCTCTCCCATAGATACTCAAGCACGAGGGGGGCTGCAAGTAGCGCCCCCATGACTGTGAGCAAGTGGTGCAAGCAGAAGCCTTTAAATGAGAATGAAGGCATTCACCACTTGCACCCACACTCACCACTTGACCTCAAAAACTTGAAGCAAGTTTAGACAGCTGCAAGAGTTGCAGAAAGTTACACACAGCCAGTCAAACTGAGAAACCATGTCAGCTGCAAATGGTTGATGATGATACCTTTAAATATCGCTGCTGTAGGCTCCTTTCTGCTGCTGAACGCTTGGGCAACTGGTCGTGATTAAGAGAGGGTGGTAAGTGGAGCGGCAACAGCAGAAGTTTTTTGAAGTTGTAACTTGCAGAATAGATGAGGGGGAACCAGTGGATGTGGTGTATTTGGATTTTCAGAAGGCATTCGATAAGGTGCCACACAAGAGGTTATTAAACAAAATTAGGGCTCATGGGATTGGGGGTAATCTACTAGCATGGATTGAGGATTGGTTAATGGACAGAAGACAGAGAGTAGGAATAAACGGGTCATTTTCGGGTTGGCAGGCTGTAACTAGTGGGGTACTGCAAGGATCAGTGCTTGGGCCTCAGCTATTCACAATCTACATCAATGATTTGGATGAGGGGACCAAATGTAATATATCCAAGTTTGCTGATGATACAAAGCTAGGTGGGAATGTAAGCTGTGAGGAGAATGCAAGGAGGCTTCAAGGGGATATAGACAGGCTAAGTGAGTAGGCAAGAACATGGCAAATGGAATATAATGTGGAGAATACAAAGGGCTCGATTTTAACTCCGGTGCGGGCTGTTATCGTGTTATCCGAATTTCGTGTTCCCCACACGAATCTAAATGGATGTGGGAGATTGATGCAATTTGAACTCAATTGGCCAATTGATTTCCAACATGTGGGAAGCCTTTGCAAAGGGGTTTTTCATGACTGAAAGTCCCCTCCGATGACGTCACTCCGATGACGCCATCATTGCTGCTGCATTTAAGGTCCACAGCAAGCCTTCTTCTGCAGGCTTCCAAGCTTTCTCCATTTGGTGTCAGAGGGACCTGCAGGAAAGATGACGAGTTGGAGGGCAAGAGCAGCTCCTCGCTTTGACGAGGCAGCACTGCAGGCATTGGTGGATGGGGCTAGGGCCAACAGGGAGGTCCTGTTCCGTTCATCAGGGAGGAAGAGGCCTCCCACTCAGACCAAGGCTGTGTGGATGCAGGTGGCTGAGGAGGTCAACTCCTTGGGAGTCACCCGCAGAACCTGGATACAGTGCAGGAAAAGATTTCAAGACCTTCAGCGCACTGGAAAAGTGAGTATGAATTTCCCATCATCCTCAATCTGATCCCCATTTCCTTTCCTCACCAGCACTCAGCTTTAGCAATCTCTTCGTCCACATCCTACTTGACACTGACATCCATGCACCCTTACCCATTCCCTCTCTCTCTATGCTCACATTCACATAACTATTCCACCATGCAGCCCTCACACTCCCTATCCTCTGATGCTTTGAACACAACTGACAACACACAGGGAGGGCCCTTGGTCTTGCAACTTCACTCCATCTTTGTCTCCTTCTAAGTATCTATGCTGTGCAATCTCTACACTCCTTCATTCTCACTCAACCTCCACCTGTCTCCCTCATTGCAGGAAAAGAGAGCTCACAACAAGAGAGAGTGAGCCAGGACAGGAGGAGGGCCACCCTCAATAGCCCACCTGACCCCCTGGGAGGAGGCCGCCCTGGAAATCATCGGCTTTGAGGATGATTCGCGCGTGGGGGACGGACAGACGGGTGCAACACAGCAAGCTGGTGACAGAAAAGTTTCCCATCTCTTTGACATTGCATGAGTTGCTGATAATGATTGTGAAGCTGTAACAGATGCACTTAGGAGCATCTGCAAAAAGCTATGTGCATGTAGCCTTTGCATCACATCTCTGACTCTTTCCTTTACTCCCCCACAGGACCATCACAAGCATCCGTCCCCCCTAGCCAGGAAGAAGAGGCTGAGCAGCCAGACTCCTCAGAGGAAGCTGCAACCTCTGAGGGCGCAGCGTCAGCAGAATTCAGTGCACCCAGCACCAGCGCAGACACTCACACCTTGGTGGGACCTTCGGGACATAGAGTAGTGTTGTCACCTGGTGTATCACAGCTCACAAGTGAGCATCAGCAGATTGTGGAGACAGGGACAGCAGTGGAGAGTCCTAGTTGGAGGGCGCAGGACTCTGCCAGCTCGGCTCAGCAGCATGTCAACCTTCTGCCTCTGGGTCCATCCATAAGATCAGAGGTGATGGAACTCCAGGCACAGATACAGGAGTCTCTGGCAGGTTTTGTCTCCAGGGTCGCTGCGAGTGTGAAGCAAATGGAGCAAACATGAGCAGAGCCTTTGTGGAGTCATTGGCGCATGAACGCATCAACACGGAAAGGATGGCTACCTCCGTGGAAAGGATTGCTACCTCCGTGGTAAAGCTAGCTACCGTACAGGAGAGGATGGCTACGGTCGAGGAGAGGAGGGCTATGGCCATGGACGAGCTTCGTCGCCAGGGTATCGAAAACATGGTCATTGTTCAGAATAGAATGACATCTTTTGAGGAGCGATGGGCATCTATTGAACATAGAAACCAGACCTTCATGGAAATCCTTCTGAGTAGGACTGCCATTGCAGATATGGGTCCCCATGGCCCCCCTGATGTGCAGCAAGGTGCTCTCCAGCCACTTGCAGGCGCGGAGGGGGAGCTGACCCATGGGAGGGAGGTTGGTGGCAGACCTCAAGGAAGTGGGGGTTCCTCTCCAAGCGCTGACACTTCCATGCCACTGCAGAGCCCTCGGTCAGAGCCCCACCGGAGTCCACACCCAAGTGATACAGAAGTCTCAACCCCTGCACAGCCACAGGAGCAGCAGACTGTTGACGAGCCCTCACGGGCTCGCCACCCCAGAGGACGCCCGCCAAAGGTGTCGAGACAGGAACAGCATGAAAGTGAGCAAGGGGCGTCCACATCTGCTGAAGCCACAGGGGAACCACTACGTAGGAGCACACGTAAGGAAAATAAAGCACAAGTAGTCAAAGGGTAGTCACTTGGGTGAAATTTGATGTATTGTTAGAAAAAGCCATCAGATTAATAATGTTAATAAAAAATCTGATGGCTACTGCTGTAGTTGTGGCGTGTGTCATTTCGCGAATGGGACTTTCACGTTGAGGGCTTAGGATTACTTGCAATTGTCAGTATGCTGGTCAAATAGCTAGGAATCCGCAGGGTCTTGGCCATTGTCGATGCTCAGGTAAGAAGCTGCGAGGCAAAAGTGTTTCATTGACTAGGCTAAGCAAATCTGGCCAGGATGATACATAGAAACATAGAAGATAGGAGCAGGAGTAGGCCATTCGGCCCCTCGAGACTGCTCCGCCATTCAATGAGATCATGGCTGATCATCCAAATTCAGTACCCTGTCCCTGCTTTCTCCCCATATCCCTGGATCCCTTTAGCTTTAAGAAGTATATCTAACTCCTTCTTGAATATATTTAATGAATTGGCCTCTACTGCCTTCTGTGGTAGAGAATTCTACAGGTTCACCACTCTCTGGGTGAAGAAATTCCTCCTGATCTCTGTCCTAAATGGCTTACCCCTTATCCTTAGACTGTGACCCCTGGTTCTGGACTCCCCGGCCATCGGGAACATCCTTCCTGCATCTAGTCTGTCTAGTCCGGTTAGAATTTTATAAGTTTCAATGAGATCCCCTCTCATTCTTCTAAACTCCAGCGAGTATAAGCCCAATCGACCCAATCTCTCCTCATACGTCATTCCTGCCATCCCAGGTATCAGCTTGGTGAATCTTCGCTGCACTCCCTCCATGGCAAGAACATCCTTCCTCAGATAAGGCGACAAAAACTGCACACAATACTCAAGGTGTGGTCTCACCAAGGCCCTGTACAACTGCAGCAAGACATCCTTGTTCCTGTACTTAAACCCTCTCGCTACGAAGGCCAGCATACCATTTGCCTTCTTAACCGCCTGCTGCACCTGCATGCTTACCTTCAGCGACTGGTGCACAAGGACACCCAGGTCTCGTTGCACTTCCCCTTCTCCCAATCTATTGCCATTCAGATAATAATCTGCCTTCCTGTTTTTGACAGCAAAGTGGATAACCTCGCATTTATCCACGTTATATTGCATCTGCCATGCTTCTGCCCAATCACCCAACCTGTCCAAATCATACTGGAGTTTCTCAGCATCCTCCTCACAGCAGACATGCCCACCCAGCTTTGTGTCATCTGCAAACTAGGAGATATTACTTCTAGTTCCCTCGTCTAGATCATTAATATATATTGTGAATAGCTGGGATCCTAGGACCGATCCCTGCGGTACCCCACTAGTCACTGCCTGCCACTCGGAAAAAGACCCATTTATTCCAACTCTTTGCTTTCTGTCTGCCAACCAGTTCTCTATCCAAGTCAATGCCTTGCCCCCAATCCCATGTGCCTTAACTTTACACGCTAATCTCTTATGCGGGACCTTATCGAAAGCCTTCTGAAAGTCCAATTACACCTCCTATTTTACCAGTTACATCCTCAAAAAATTCCAGTAGATTAGTCAAGCACGATTTACCTTTTGTAAATCCATGTTGACTTTGTCCGATACTGTCACTGTTTTCCAAGTGCTCTGTTATTACATCTTTTATAATGGACTCTAGCATTTTCCCCACTACTGATGTCAGGCTTACCGGTCTATAATTCCCCGTTTTCTCTCTACCACCTTTTTTGAATAGTGGGGTAACATTAGCCACCCTCCAATCCATGGGTACTGTTCCAGAGTGTATAGAATTTTGGAAGATGACCAGCAATGCATCTACTATTTCTAGGGCCACTTCCTTAAGTACCCTAGGATGTAGATTATCAGGCCCTGGGGATTTATCGGCCTTCAATCCCGTCAATTTCCCCAACACCATTTCCACACAAACACTGATTTCTTTCAGTTCCTCCCTCTCATTAGACCCTCCCTCATCAGACCCTATGTTCCCCGACATCTCTGGGAGGTTATTTGTGTCCTCCTTTGTGAAGACAGAACCAAAGTATGTATTTAATTGGTCAACCATTTCTTTGTTCCCCATTATAAATTCCCCTGATTCTGATTGCAAGGGACCTACGCTTGACTTCACAAATATTTTTCTCTTCACATATCTATGAAAGCTTTTACAGTCAGTTTTTATGTTCCCTGAAAACTTACTCTCCTACTTTATTTTCCCCTTCTTAATTAATCCCTTTGTCCTCCTTTATTGAATCCTAAACAGCTCCCAATCCTCAGGTGTACTGCTTTTTCTGGCCAATTTATATGTCCTCTCCTTGGACCTTATGCTATCCCTAATTTCCCTTGTTAGTCACGGTTGAGTCACCTTTTTTGTTTTATTTTTATGCCAAACTGGGATGAGCAAATTCCGTAGTTCATCTATGCGATCTTTGAATGTTTGCCATTGCCTATCCACCGTCAACCCTTTGAGTGACATTCCCCAATCAATCCTACCCAACTCGCCCCTCATACCATCGTAGTTTCCTTTATTTAAATTCAGGACTCTAGTCTCTGAGTCAACTACTTCACTCTCCATCTTAATGAAGAATTCGATCATATTATGATCGCTCCGACCCAAGGGGCCTCGCACAACAAGATTGCTAATGAATCCTTTTCTCATTACATAATACCCCGTCTAAGATGCCCTGATCCCTACATCCCGGGCAGCAATGTTCTTGCGTAATGCTGCCGCTGGTTGATGTGCCTCTGTAGGATGTTCGTTTTCACCCTCCTCCTCCTCCGCCTCCTCCTCCTCCTCCTCATCTGAGGAGGATATGTGAGGAGCCACTTGGTTCTCGGGAACCTGCAAGCCATGACGCTGTGCCATGTTGTGACGTGCACAGCATACCACAACGATTCTGGAGACCTTGGCTGCTGAGTACTGCAGGGCTCCACCTGATCTATCCAGGCATCTGAAGCGCATCTTCAGCAAACCAATGGTTTTTTCAATAATGGTGGAAATGTGGCTGGAGTTGTAGCGCTCCTTAGCTTCTTTGGTTGGCCTCCCCAACGGCGTCGTCAGCCACGTCCTCACGCCCTTGTCTCCAAGTAGCCATCCGTTAAGTTGGTCTGGCGGACTTAATAGCGGAGGGACACTAGACTGGCGCATTATGAAGGAGTCATGGCAACTGCCAGGGTACATGGCACAAACATGCAAAATCTCCTCCTTGTGGTCACACACCAGCTGAACGTTGAGGGAGTGGAAGCCCTTGCAGTTGACAAAAATACCTGGATTGCGATGGGGTGCCCTAAGGGCGACGTGTGCAGTCAACGACGCCCTGCACCCTTGGAAAGCCTGTCAGATGAGCTAATCCAATCGCTCGCGCCATGACACTTGCTCGATCCTTGGATGTGATTGTGCGCGAGGGCAAAGACGGCATCGGTTACCTGCGTGATGCAAGTGTGTGCGGCCACCTGGGAGATGCCGCTGATGTCTGCTGCTGATCCCTGGAATGAGCCTGAGGCAAAAAAGTTGAGTGCGGTGGTGACTTTGACGGCCACTGGTAATGCTTGTCCACCTGGTCCTCTGGGCAGCAGGTCTTGCTGTAGCATTGCACAGATGTCAGTCACTACCTCTCGCGAAAGTCGGAGCCGCCTTTGGCACTGCTGCTCGGACATGTTGAGATAGGTGATCCTGTTTGGGGGGTATCACCTGCGCCGACGGGCTTCCAGGCACTGGCCCCTTCTGGCCTGTGCAGCCTCAGGTGGGTGAGCAGCAGCCTGGCGCTCCTGCTGCTGCTGCTGTTCCTGGTTCTGCTGCTGCCGCGGCTGGTGCTCGAGCTCCTTTAATGCCTAGATGGCAAGGAAATAAATGGCTCCCATGCTTCTGGTATATGCCTCCGTTGAGGAAGCACTGAGTGAAGGTGGCGAGAGGGGTTTCTCAGGAGGCCACACTGGAGATGGGTGTGAGGCTCCAACCTTCTACAGGTGTGGTTAAGTCTTGTAAAAGTTGCCCCAGGCCTGAGACCACTAAGTCCTGCCACCTGCAAATGATGGGTGATCAAATCTCCTCTTTAATGGTTGACCTGCAGTTGATAGTCAGCAATCCAATAGTGCTCCCGCCAAGTTTCCCATTCGTGATTCCCACCAGGCGTGTTTTACGTGGGAAAAGGGTTAAAGTTGTAAGGGCCTGTTAAAATAGGATTATAGAGGCCATTTAGTAGTAATTAAGGGCCTTAAAGACCAGTCCCACCTGTTGGATGCGGGACGGAGTCGGGACCATCAGACACGCCCGAGTTAAAATTGCTCGGATTCGGGAACCAGGCAGCGGGGGTCCTGCCCGCCAGTTTTTGCGATTTTAACCCCTGGCACGCCTCCAAGCCCGACTCCGTGGCTCAATGAAAATCGAGCCCAAAGAGTCTGCAAAGGGATATAGATAGACTAAGTAAGTGGGCAGTAAGGTAGCAGATGGAGTATAATGTAGGGAAATGTGAGGTTATTCACTTTGGTTGGAAGAATAGAAAAACTAAATATTTTTTAAATGGTGAGAAACTTTTAAAGGTTGGTGTTCAGAGAGATTTAGGTCTCCTTGCGCAAGAAACGCAGAAAGCTAGCATGCAAGCAATAAGGAAGGCAAATGGCATGTTGGCCTTTATTGCAAAGGGGTTGGAGTATAAGAGTAAGGAAGTCTTGCTATAATTGTACAGGGCTTTGGTGAGACCACACCCCTGGAGTACTGTGCATAGTTTTGGTCTCCTTATCTAAGGAAGGATATACTTGCATTGGAGGCAGTGCAACGAATGTTCACTAGATTGATTCCTGGCATGAGAGGGCTGTCCTATGATGAGAAATTGTGTAGAATGGGCCTAAACTCTCTGGAGTTTAGAAGAATGAGAGGTGATCTCATTGAAACATACAAGATTCTGAGAGATTGTTTCCCCTGGCTGGAGTGTCTAGAACTCGGGGGCATAGTCTCAGGATAAGGGGTCGGCCATTTAAGACTGAGATGAGGAGGAGTTTCTTCACTCAGAGGGTTGTGAATCTTTGGAATTCTGTGCTCCAGAGGGCTGTGAATGCTGAGTCTTTGAGTATATTCAAGGCGGAGATCAATAGATTTTTGGACTCTAGCGGAATCGAGGGATATGGAGATCAGGCAGGAAAGTGGACTTGAGGTCGAAGATCAGCCATGATCTTATTGAATGGCGGAGCAGGCACGAGGGGCCATATGGCCTACTCCTGCTCTTATTTCTTATGTTCTTACAAGTTTGTTTTAAAAAAAATTGTGGAACTGGGAGTAGCAGGAGAACTCTCCGCTCCAGTGTAGTGCCGAACATTGTTGCCGGCCCCCCTCCCTCTGGATCACTTCCCTCCCCTCCAAATTGCCTCGCCCCCCCTCCCCTCGATCGCTGTCGCCCTCCACCTCCCCCACCCCTTTCCAGGACCTACCTGAAGGCTGCTGCCGGTGATGCAGTTGCCTGAAATCAGATATCGATTTGCCAGCAAACTGCCTGGCCCCAGAATGCGTCCGCAACTTGCTATGCTAATTTAGATGAAGTGCGAGGCCCAATATCGTGTGTGCCTTGGGGCTACCTGTTCTGGCGCAAACCAATTTTTACGCCTACTTGTCTGCCTCAAAATGGAGAAAGAAGCTACGAAAGGATGGAGGTACACTCTTGGATGTTACTTGCAAGCTGGCAAAATGCTTTGTGTTTCATCCTACCTTGGCAGCTGGTGATTGGCATTTTCCAGTCTTCTCTGATAACCATTTGAAAAGGCTAGTTCCAGGACAAACTTCCTTTTGGGAGTTTATTATTACCAAGACTTAATCCTGTTCTCGCTCACTGTCCACACATCCACTTTCCAGCAGGTGTCATTGTGTAACCTTCTGAATCAGGAACACTGCCTAGTCTCTTTTTCTCCAAAGAGGGGCAGGTATGGCAGTTCAACATTCCTGGTTACAGGATTTTCAGACGGGGTAGAGAGGGAGGTAGAAAGGGAGGGGGGGTCGCGGTACTGATTAAAGAAACTATTACAGCTGTGAGGAGGGATGATATTTTGGAGGGATCATCAAACAAGGCCATCTGGGTAGAATTGAAAAACAAAAAAGGGGCGATCACACTGCTGGGAGTGTACTACAGACCCCCAAACAGTGAGAGGGAGATGGAAGAACAAATATGTAGACAAATTTCTGAGAAGTGCAAAAACTGTAGGGCAGTAATAGTAGGGGAATTCAACTACCCCAATATTACCTGGGATAAAATTAGTGTGAAGGGTATAGAGGGTGTGGAATTCCTAAAATGCATCCAGGAGAACTTTTTTAGCCAGTATGTAGCAAGCCCAACAAGGGAGGGGGGCGGTTCTGGACTTAGTTTTAGGGAATGAAGCTGGGCAAGTAGAAGGTGTATCAGTGGGGGAGCATTTTGGTGCTAGTGACCATAATTCTGTTAGATTTAAGGTAGTTATGGAAAAGGACAAGGATAGACCAGGAATAAAAATTCTAAATTGGGGAAAAGCAAAATTTGCTAAGCTCAGAGGGGATTTAGCCATAGTGGACTGGAAACAGCTACTTGAAGGTAAATCAGCGTCAGATCAGTGGGAGGCATTCAACGAGGAGATCCGGAGGGTTCAGACCAAATATGTGCCCTTAAAGAAAAAAGGTGGGACGAACAAATCTAGAGCCCCCTGGATGTCTAGGGACATACAGGGTAGGATAAAGAAAAAAAGGGAGGCGTATGACGGATACAGAAGGCTAAAATCGGATTGTAAAAGCTTCTAGTATGTGAAAAGACTGGCAAAGGTAAATGTAGGTCCTTTACAGTCAGAGAGGGGAGAATTCATAATGGGGAATGAGGAAATGGCAGAGAAATTAAATAAATACTTTGTTTCTGTCTTCACGGAGGAAGACTCAAAAACCTCCCAGAAATACGAGAAAACCAAGGGTGTGACGAGAGTGAGGAACTTAAAGAAATTATTATTAGTAAAAAAAAGTACTAGCAAAATTAATGGGACTAAAAGTTGAGAAATCCCAAAGACCGAATGACCTACATCCTAGGGTTTTGAAAAAGATGGCCATTGGAATAGTGCACGCATTGGTTGTCATCTTCCAAAATTCTATAGATTCTGGAACGGTTCCTGCAGATTGGAGGATAACAAATGTAACCCCGCTATTTAAGAAAGGAGGGAGAGAGAAAACAGGGAACTATAGACCTGTTAGCCTCACATCAGTAGTTGGGAAAATGCTGGAATCTATTATAAAGGATGCAATAACTGGGCACTTAGAAACTAATAGTAAGATTGGGCAGAGTCAACATGGATTTATGAAAGGGAAATCTTGTTTGACAAACCTATTGGAGTTCTTTGAGGATGTAACTAGTGGAGTAGACAAAGGGGAACCGGTAGATGTGGTGTATCTGGATTTTCAGAAGGCCTTCAATAAGGTCCCACACAAGAGGTTGGTGAACAAAATTAGGGTACATGGAATTGGGGGTAATATACTAGCATGGATTGAGAATTGGTTAACAGACAGAAAACAAAGAGTAGGGATAAACGGGTCTTTTTCAGGATGGCAGGCTGTGACTAGTGGGGCCCCAGCTATTCACAATCTATATCAATAATTTGGGTGAGGGGACTAAATGTAACATTTCCAAATTTGCTGATGATATAAAGCTAGGTGTCTGTGTCAGTTGTGAAGAGGATGTGAAGAGGCTTCAAGGGGATCTCGACAGGCTCAGTGAGTGGGCGAGAACATGACAGATGGAATATAATGTGGATAAATGTGAAGTTATCCACTTTGGTAGAAAAAACAGAAAGGCAGAGTATTTCCTAAATGGTGAAAGATTGGGGAATGCAGATGCTCAAAGGGACCTGGGTGTCCTTGTACATGAGTCACTGAAAGTGAATGTGCAGGTGCAGCAAGCCATTAGGAAGGCAAATGGTATGCTGGCCTTACTCAAGAGGATTTGAGTACAAGAGTAAAGAAGTCTTACTCCAATTATATGGGGGCTTGGTGAGACCACACCTGGAGTACTGTGTACAATTTTGGTCTCCTTACCTAAGGAAGGATATACTTACCATAGAGGGAGTGCAACAAAGGTTCACGAGATTGATTCCTGAGATGGCGGGACTGTCGTATGAGAAGAAATTGAGTAAACTAGGCCTGTATTCTCTTGAATTCAGAAGAATGAGAGGGGATCTCATTGAAGCATACAAAATTATTACAGGTCTTGATAGGGTGGATGTTGGGAGAATGTTTCCCTTGGCTGGGGAGTCTAGAACCAGGGGCCACAGCCTCGGGATAAAGGGTAGGCCATTCAGAACTGAGATGAGAAGAAATTTCTTTTCACAGAGGGTGGTGAATCTTTGGAATTCTCTACCCCAGAGAGCTGTGGAGGCTCAGTCATTGGGTATATTCAAAACAGAAGTCGATAGATTTCTGACTAGTAAGGGCATCAAGGGATATGGCGATAGGGCCGGTGAATGGAGTTGAGGCAGAAGATCAGCCATGATCTCATTGAATGGCGGAGCAGCCTCGAAGGGCTGAATGGCCTACTCCTGCTCCTATTTCTTATGTTCTTAAATACTCCAGAATCTTTAAAGGAGTACAGAAAGTGCAGGGGTGCAATTAAAAAAGATATTAGGAAAGCAAAGAGAGCATGGAAAATTCTTGGCAAGTAAAATCAAGGAAAACTCAAGGTTGTTTTATAAATATATTAAGAGTAAGAGGATAACTAAAGAAAGGGTAGGGCCTATTAGAGATCATGAGGGTAATCTGTGTGTGGAGGCGGGAGATGTTAGTAGGGTTCTTAATGAATATTTTGCACCTGTTTTCACAAAAGAGAGGGGCGAAGCAGACATTGCTATCGGGGTGAGGAGTGTGAAATTAATATTAGATGAAATAAATATAGTGAGAGAAGAAGTATTAAGGGGTTTAGCAGCTTTAAAAGTGGATAAATCCCCAGGTCTGGATGAAATGTATCCCAGGCTGTTAAGCGAAGCAAAAGAGGAAATAGCAGAGGCCCTGACCATCATTTTTCAATCCTCTCTCGCTTCAGGTGTGGTACTGGAGGACTGGAGGATTGCTAATGTGGTACCTGTGATAAAAATGCTAACTTCCGGGAAGTTATGTCATCACTTCCTGTGAACTATGAACTGTGAACTATGAACTGTGTACATACCTCACTTCCTGTTGGACTGGTATAAATACTGGACTGTTCAGTATTGTAAGAGGCTTCTACCAGAGGCATGGTAAAGACCTCTCTTGTATATAGTGTGTTTATAAGTTACTTAAAGCTTACTTTAAAGTTACTTGATGGTAAGTCTCCTTTTTCTTACATCAATTTAAGTAACTTAGTATTTACACTGACAAATACTAGACCTTCAGACAAACTCGGAAGTTAAGGATCCAGGGAACCACCCATCATGGAGAAAATCCTTAGACCTATTCGTCTGGACTTGGACCCGAATACACCAGCAGCTGGCAGGGTATGGAAGCATTGGTATCGTACTTTTGAGAATTTTCTGGATGAATGTAAAGTGGATGCTCCTGCTAAATTGAAGATACTTGTCAATTATGTGACCCCAAAAGTGTTCGAATATGTTGATGACTGGGATAATTACGAAGAGGTGATTCGGGCACTTAAGAAACTGTATGCGAAGACCCCAAATGAGGTCTATGCTAGACATCTACTGGCCACAGCCCGACAAGGGCCAGGGGAATCAATTGACGAATTCCTGCAAGAACTTCGCAGGCTCAGCGTAGATTGTAACTTTCAGGCAGCCTCAGCTGAGCTGTACCGCCAAGAAATGATTCGTGATGCTTTCATCTGCGGGATTGCCTCTCCATTTATACGCCAGCGTCTACTAGAAAGTAAAACACTTGAGCTACAAAAAGCTTTTGACCTAGCTTGTTCACTGGATTTGGCAAAGAGAAATGCAGACCTCTATCAGCTGCCCAGATCTCGATCTGCTGCTGTAGCTGCAACCAGACAATTCAAGCGGTCTCAGGTGAACCCTATCATGGGGGAATCTAATTCTGATAATTCTGATGAAGAAGAGGAGGACGACCCCACTTTAGCAGCCTCTTGGCAATCTAGGAAGGAATGCTTCTTTTGTGGAGATGCTTTTCACCCTAGGAAAACCTGCCCTGCTCGCAATGCAATCTGCAGTTATTGCGGGAAAAAAGGACACTTTGCTAAAGTTTGCCTATCAAGGGCCTCTACGAGGGCCAATCCAGCTAAGGCCTACCGAACTGCCCCAATTAGGGCCTATCAAGATGCTCCAGCTAGGACCTATCAAGCTTCCTCTCGAGCTCTCTCCCGAAGAAGCACACCGAGAGTTTTAGCCACTCTCTGTGCAACGACACCAATTACAGCTGCTTGCCCACAGAACCTGTCTCAGGCAGCCACAAAAATTTCAATTAAAGGGCATACCTTAGATGCCTTAATTGACTCAGGAAGTACTGATAGTTTCATTAAGGAACAGATTGTTGCGAAATTGAAACTACATGTCTTCCCATCGGACCAGGCAATTGCGATGGCCCAGTCATCACTTAATACCAGAATCTCCGGCTTTTGTGTTGTTGATATGACACTTCATGGTCGTATGTATCCCTCCACCCGACTTTCGGTGCTCAAAGACTTATGTAGTGATCTCCTCTTAGGGCTGGACTTCCAAAAACAGCATAAGAAACTCACCATTGAGTTTGGTGGATCCAAACCCGGACTTACTATTTCTAATATACCATCTAAATTACCTTTTTGTGCATTATCAGCAGCTTCACTTGATGAACCCTCATTATTTGCCAGTATTCCGCCTCAATGCCAACCGATAATAACGAAATCGCGGCGCTTTAATCAGGAAGACCAATCTTTTATTGCGGCTGAAATCTCTCGACTTCTAGCAGAGGATATCATTGAACCATGTTCGTCGCCCTGGCGGGCTCAAGTCGTCATTGTCAAGAACCCTCTAAAACCTCACAAACAGCGACTATGCATCGATTATTCGCAAACCATCAATCAATATACCGACTTGGACGCCTACCCATTGCCACGCATTGATGATATGGTTAATAAACTGGCCGAATACAAAGTGTTCTCAACTTACGATTTAAAAAGTGCCTATCATCAGTTACCCTTGAAGGTCTCAGATAAGCAGTACACAGCCTTTGAGGCTAATGGACGGCTGTACCAATTTCGTCGCCTCCCATTCGGGGTTACTAATGGAGTGGCTGTCTTTCAACGGGCAATGGATGGCCTGGTTAAGCAGGAAAACCTAAGGGACACTTTTCCCTATCTTGATAACATTACCATTGCAGGTCACGATCAACAGGAACACGACTCCAACCTCCAAAAATTTCGGGATGCCCTCCATCGCCGTAATTTGACCCTGAATGAATCCAAATCTGTTGAGTCGCAACCGACCATCAACATCCTTGGCTACTGCGTAGGCAATGGTATCATTAAGCCAGACCCAGAAAGACTTCGCCCGCTCCAAGAGCTCCCGTCACCTAAGAATCCGGCTTCTTTACGTCGGGCTCTCGGTCTGTTTGCATACTACGCTAAATGGATTCCTCATTTTTCGGACAAAATCCAACCCTTGCTGCATGCTAGATCATTTCCACTGGGAACAGCGGCTGTTGCAGCCTTTAACCTTCTCAAAAAACAGTTGGAGAAAGCGGCTCTTCACTCCATCGATGAGAATCTCCCTTTCGTGGTTGAATGTGATGCCTCGGAGGTGGCGATCTCGGCTACTCTGAATCAGGAAGGTCGTCCTGTAGCATTTATGTCCAGGACCTTACAAGGTGCCGAGCTACATTATCCTCCGGTTGAGAAAGAAGCCACAGCCATCATAGAGGCAGTACGGAAGTGGAACCATTTTCTAGCTCGCCAGCACTTTACATTGATCACGGACCAACGATCAGTCGCCTTCATGCTCGATAATCGAAAACGAACCAAAATTAAGAATAATAAAATACAACTTTGGAGGATGGAACTGGCCTCTTTTGGTTATACCATTCTCTATCGGCCTGGCAAGGAGAATGTGGCCCCGGACACCCTCACACGGGCATTCTGCTCCACTATGTCATCCTCCACTCTCATGGATGTCCACAATGGTTTGTGTCATCCTGGCGTTACGCGCATGCTACATTTCGTACGATCACGGAATCTCCCTTTTTCCACTGGAGATGTAAAGAAAATATGCTCAGAATGCCGGCTTTGTGCGGAATTAAAACCTCAGTTCTTCCGCCCCTCAGCTGGTATACTCATACATGCAACCCAACCGATGCAACGACTTAGCATCGATTTTAAGGGCCCAGTGCCCTCTTCAACTCGGAACACATATTTGCTCACCATGATCGACGAATATTCACGTTTTCCGTTTGCCTTCCCCTGCTCCAATATGCTGGCGTCCACAGTAATCTGCTGCCTTGAGCAGGTATTTTCTCTCTGTGGCATGCCGGCTTATATTCACTCAGATCGGGGTCCATCCTTTATGTCAAGGGAACTCAAGGACTACCTCTCAGAACGGGGAATTGCTACAAGCAAAACAACACCATACCATCCCATCGGAAATGGGCAGGTAGAGAGGTATAACGGTATCATCTGGAATTCCGTACGTCTCGCTTTAAGATCTCGGGGCCTACCAGACCAGCAATGGGAAACAGTGCTTCCGGATGCATTGCACTCTATACGGTCCCTGCTTTCTACAGCCACAAATACTACACCTCATGAGCGGTTCTTTGGATTCCAGCGTCGCTCATCTCATGGGACATCACTCCCGTCATGGCTAACTACTCCTGGACCTGTATTACTCCGAAGATACGTTCGGACGTCTAAAAATGACCCTCTCGTAGACGAGGTCGAACTAACCGATGCCAACCCCACCTATGCAAACATACGATATTCCGACGGCCGAGAATCTACCGTATCATTACGGGATCTGGCTCCCTGCCCACCAGGACCTAGTGGGACATCGGGTGATGGCATTTCACCAGGAAACTCTTGGGACCTATCGGGTACCCCTCTCCAGGATCCTGATCGGACACCAACTAGCTTGGTGCCGGTAGAACCCCGTGCTCAAGGTTGCGACCCTCCCAGTACCGCGCATGAAAGTACTGATCCGCCACAGACCAGCTCTGCACCTCCCTCTGAACAGAGGCAGTCTGACTTTGAACCTATTGGGGCTCGTACTCGAAGCCATGATCTCCCCGACCCTTCACAGGGCAATCCAGGCCACACAGACTCTGACCAATGGCCAACCGCATGTAAGCGGACCAGCGACCCTCTACGACGGGAATCCAAACGGGTGCGACTCTTCCTTGTTCGGCGGCTGCGGACCAAAAGGTAGACCACAGCCTCCTAATCCTGCAGGAGGGAAGAATGTGATAAAAATGCTAACTTCCGGGAAGTTATGTCATCACTTCCTGTGAACTATGAACTGTGAACTATGAACTGTGTACATACCTCACTTCCTGTTGGACTGGTATAAATACTGGACTGTTCAGTATTGTAAGAGGCTTCTACCAGAGGCATGGTAAAGACCTCTCTTGTATATAGTGTGTTTATAAGTTACTTAAAGCTTACTTTAAAGTTACTTGATGGTAAGTCTCCTTTTTCTTACATCAGTACCCTTGTTTACAAAGGGAGAAAAGGATAGGCAAAGTAATTACAGGCCAGTCAGCCTAACCTCGGTGGTGGGAAAATTATTGGAAAGAATTCTGAAGGACAGGATAAATCTTCATTTCAAAAGACACGGATTAATCGAGTACTGCGTGCAGTTCTGGTCACCACATTACAGGAAAGATGTGATTGCACTAGAGAGGGTACAGAGGAGATTTACAAGGATGTTACCGGGAGTAGAGAATTTTAGCCATGAGGAAAGACTGGATAGGCTGGGTCTGTTTTCCTTGGAACAGAGGAGGCTGAGGGAGACCTTACTGAGGTGTATAAAATGATGAGGGGCATATATAAAGTGGATAGAAAGGACCTATTTCCCTCAGCAGAGGAGTCAAAACCCAGGGGGCGCAGATTTAAAATAATTGGTGGAAGGTTTAGAGGAGATTTGAGGGGAAATTTCTTCACCCAGAGGGTTGTGGGGGTCTGGAACTCACTGCCTGAAAGGGTGATAGATGCAGGAACCCTAACCACATTTAAAAAGTACTTGGATGTGCACTAGGGATGCTGTAACCTTCAGGGCTACGGACCAAGAGCTGGGAAGTGGTATTGGGCTCGTTGCTCTTGGTTGGCCGGCGCATATACGATGGATCGAAATGGCCTCCTTCCGTGCTGTAACTTTCTATGATTCTGTAAACGTTTTGGGATGTACTGTGGTCGTCAAAGGCGCTATATAAATGCAGGTCTTGCTTTTCTTTTTATTAACATCAGGCCGGCGAGCTGCAGGGTGCCAAATAGGCATCCTAATGCTGCTTGCCGGATTGAGGGCTCCCAATATCCGCCTCCCCAGTCACCAGCAAGGTAAGTGCGGGGGAGGGGAGGAAGTCTCAATCAAGGAGTGTGGGGATCCCGCGATGGCAGTGGCCAAAGTTATTTTTCTGGGGACCGGAGGAGCACTCCTGCTCTTCCGGGCCCCACAGAAATAATTCCAAACTTCTTACGGCTGGTCCTCCAGCTTCATCGCCCTGGAACTGGTCAGAGTATGCACAGCGCATGCTCTGACTAGTTCCAATCTAAAATGACAATCGGGGGTCCGAGGACCCGATCTGCACATTAAAAAGAGCCTACCGCCTGAGACTGGCAGGTGCTTTGAGCACTCAGCAGTAGACAACTTTCAAAATGTTGCCTGCCTGTTGGTAGGTGTTAACAGGGTCGTGAGGCTACCAACCCTATTTTGAAGCCTTTACTGCCTCGTTAACAGCTGGAGATAGAAGTAAAAGTTTACCCCATAATGTGAGAAATGTGAACCAAAAAAGCTATTCAACCCATCAAGTCCAGTGTTTGCACTCTACCCCACTTTTATTCTCCACAGCAATTTTTAGTTTCCTGAAGGAAAGATCTGCATAATTTCCCCCTGACTGCCCCCCCCCCCTCCCCCCAAAAGCATTCAGGTGAAATTTCTGCCCTTCCCATGTTTATACTATTTAATATTGTCAGTTGCTTTCCACCAATAACATTTCCAAGGTTTGTTGTGTTCCATGGAATATTTGATTATCTTGGTCTACCCTCACCCCAGTTACTTTCAAAATGTTCCTCAGTAATTATTAAGCTAGTTCTTTTGGAAAGATTTAGTCAACATGAGATTCAATTGCTTTTGCTGGGAGTCTGTTCCATATATTTACTACTCTTAGTGGGAAAGGAGGAACAAAGAGAAATTTCTTCTAATCTACATTTATCTGCTGTTCTTCAGATAAGGCTATATTGTCCAGGCCCTTTTTTTGTTTTCTGCCCTTTTATTGTAGGGATGTTGCACGCTCGACTGACGTCACGATGTGCGGGCGCAGGAGATCGTGGCGGTAGTGTTTAGCGCCGCCGCAAAATATCTGATCAATTTCGCGAGCGGCACAAATATCACCGCGCCCGGGCGCTAGTTGCTTTGCCCCAAACGGGAGGCGCAAAGCAACTGAATTTTTCTCCCAAGGATTTTTATATTCCTATATATAAGAAAAAGAAAGACTTTAATTTACATAGCAGCTTTTACGACCTCAGTTCATCAAAAGCGCTTTACAGCCAGACAAGTACTTTACAATATGATAGTGACAAGATAATCTCTTTAATTGATGTTGGTTGAGGGATAAATATTGGCCAGAATCCGGGGAAAACTCCCCTGCCTTTCTTCGAAATAGTGCGATCGAAAATTTTATGTCCACCTGAGAGAGCAGATAGGGCCTCAGTTTAACGTCTCATCCAAAAGTTGGCACCTCTGACAGTGTAGCCTTACTCAGTACTGCACTGGAGTGTCAGCCTATATTTTGTGCTCCAGTCTCTGGAGTGGGATTGAAATCGCAACCTTCTGACTCAGAAGCGAGAGTGCTATCACTGAGCCACAGTTGACACCATATTCAAATGGCTTTCATTTGTCAATAGATATTGATTAGCAACTGAATACTGATTTCAAATTATTTGCAGTAAAACTGGCACCATTTGTAATTTTATTAGGTTTATCTTTGCTTTCAGATTTTAATGAAGCAGTACCTGAAACAGAGAGACTGGACAGCAAAGTGCTAAAGGCTCGAGCACATCTTTCAGGCAAAGCAAAGCGACAGCGACCCTCTAGGTCTAGGGTACATGATAGTGTCAGTTCAACTGATGGTGATGACAGTCTTGAACGGAAGGTAAATGCAGCACCTCTTTTAAGAATCATGTACATTCTTGAATGAGGCTTCAAATTAATTAATTTGCCAAAGAACTGTTTAACTTGTTAAAGCTTATTCTTTAGTGGGATTGTAAAATAATTCTCAGACTTCATTTCTCGAAGTGGAGCACTGTATATATAAAAAAAAAAAAATGCATGCTCGTTAACATTTTGGGGATAATTTTTTTTAAATTACAGTTGGCATCATTAATACTGATCTTACAGTGGTTACATTTAACAAGGGATATGCTTTGCAGATGAGCTGATCAGTTCAACTTTCATATGACAGTTAAGATAATAGGAGCCTGACGGTTCTTTTGTTTTAGGTTCCCTCATTCCTGACTCTAATGCCCAAATATTACTTATGGTACAGCAACCTGAAGCTGCATTGCAAAATGTTAGGGAAGGAAATCATGTTCAGAATTCAAATTAAAATACAAGGGAAGGGTAGCATAGTGGTAATGTTACTGGACTGGTAATCCAGAAGCCTGGACTAATAATCCGGTGTTTCACATCCCACCATGGCAGCTGGGAAATTTAACCCATCTGGTTCACTAATGTCCTTTAGGGAAGGAAATCTGTCGTCCTTACCTGGCCTAGTCCAGACCCACAGCAATGTGGTTGACTCTTAACTACCCTCTGGCCTAGCAAGGGCAATTTGGGATGGGCAATAAATGCTAGCCTTACCAGCAACGCCCACATCCCATGAACGAATAAAAAAATTTCCTGATGCTTCCTCTGTTTGTTCATCAGTTTTTTTAATATATATATATTCCTCACATTTTCAGATCATATTAAATGTCCATCTTTTTATTTTCAGTTTTTAAGGGCATGCATTCAAATCATTGACTGTACTCTCCACATATAATGATTGTTCTGCTGTGTGCTTCTACCTTTTTCTGTTTTCGTTTGATTTCCAGCACCTGCAGTATTTTGCTTTTTCTCCTCTTTAACCCTCTTTGTTCTACTGAAATGAGTCCCAGTTTCTCTAGTCACTCCTCATAACTAAAGCATTTCCTCCCTGGAATCTCTTCTGCACCCCCTCCATGACATTGACATTTTTTCCAAAAGTAATGACACAATATTCTAACTACGGCCTAACCAATTGTTGGTGTAGGTTTAGCAATTATCTCTTTGTTTTTGTACTCTGTATTCCTACTTATAAAACCTGGAACCCTGTATGCTTTTTTTTAAACTGCTTTAGCAACTTGTTCTCCTGCTTTTAAATATTTGTGTATCTGAACCCCTAAGTTTGTCTACTCCTTTTAAAGTTTTACTGTTTAATATATATGTCCTCTTCTTATTCTTTGTCCCAAAATGCATCACCTTGCATTTCTCCGCATTAAATTTCATCTGGTATGTATCTACCCAAGCTACTAACTTGTCTGTGTCTTCCTGAAATTGTTTACAGCCTTTTCATGTTAACCACAATCTTAATTTTTGTGGTGTTTGCAAATTTTGATATTGTGAGCAATGGTCCCAATACTGAGCCCTGGGGAGCACTACTGTTTACATCCCTCTAGTCTGAAAAAACAATTGGTCATTACTGTCTGTCTTTCCTTTAGCCAGAGTTCTGTCCATACTGCCACACTACCATTAATATCATGCGCCTAAACTTTTATTAACAAGCCTCTTGTGTGATGCGTTATCAAATATGTTTTGAAAATCCATATATACAACATCCATTGCATTTCCTTTGATACTCAGTTATTTCCTCAAAAAAAATTATTAAGTTTGCCAGACATGATTTGCCTTCAGTATGCTGGTAGAGCTGTAACATCATTGGCAGAGCACAGTCACTTTTGAGGTGGCATAAATCCACTTGCTACGTTGCTGTTAAAGTAATTTTGGTAGCTTGTTACAATTGTGACCATTTTGCTGATCCTTTTATGTGTAACTATATAAAAAAAAGGACACTAGGAACCTACATGTGCCTGACTTCAGCAAAATGAGAATTAGGAATAGAATATACCAAGAGAAGTTGGAGAATGAATTTCTCTTCAAGTTCCAAATGTGGAAGTTTCTGAAGCATAGACCAGAATCCTATCTCCAGATTTGGGATTCATCTGGTATGGATAAATCTGGACATTGGTTAAAGCTTTTGTTCTGGAATTATATTCAGTGTAAAAAGATATTGACTGAAGTGTTAAACATGACCCATATTGCAGTGTTTAGACTCAAGTGTTGTGACCAGTTCAAACTGGTCCAAAAATCTAAATACATCCCAACTCATAGGCCCTGAATTTCCTGCATTGCACTTATGCAGAAATTATGCTAAATTTACGCTGGTTTCTACGTTGATCTTGCCTAAAATTTCTTTGGAGCTCATTTGGCTACGCTGGAATGTAAAAACAGGTATAAAACAAATGCAAATGCAGCTCCGCCAATAGGGGTAATAGCGAATTGTCTGCTGCCTGCTGCCATGGCTACTCTCCAAGCCTCTTTCCTTTGCTGCTCTTCCTTTTGTATTATTGTGTAGAACAGAGGTATGACCATTGGGAAGGCCATTCCAACTACTTAGTGCTTCTGAACACATGGGAACAGGGTGGGTGTCCAAAAGATTTCAGGTGCACTGAGATTGACAGCATTTTGGTTATGTATAGAGCATGTCTCAGTAAGTTTTTTTTTTAATATCTTGAAAGCGATGCAAGCGATCGAAGAAATGTCTCTGTTCCAATGATGCAAAGGGGCACGGGGCAGCGCAATGTCGTTCTTATTTATACCAAAATGTCCCAGGAAATTCCGGCCATAAGCTCTAAATTTCAACAGTATTTTATAAACTTTCATAGTATTTCATTAATATTTAAGGAAACTGAAATATTGTGATGTTTATTTTCTTGAATTTGTGAAATCTGCCTTTTTATTGAACTCCAATCCAAGCAGGCCCGATATCCATGACCCAAAAAGGCCTGCTCTGTGGGCAACCTGAGGTCTGTCTTTACCAATGCTACTCTTTGACAGCTGCTGAGAAGCATGTGGTAATTCTCCCTCCTTTTTCCCCCTTTCTCCCTATGGTGATGCTGCATTGAACTCAGTGGAATGAAGGGGTCCTATCTGTATCTCTGCACTCCATGGAACCCAATTGCATCATTCCAAGGAACTGCGCCACCAACTTGGATTGCCATTGTGTATGCTATTCAGAAACTCATTTGCCTTCTGTATTTCTCCCTTATTGAAATAAAAGCCTTTAGATAGCTATGGAAGTCCCATGCACATTTCCAGATCCCCCCTGCCAGCATCCTTGAGGACGTGCTCACCAGCATCTGATTCTGGAGCCTCTTCGTTATCTCCAATAGCCAGCAATACAGTCTTCACATTTGATACAACAGTGGGAAATCAAGTTCTGGGAGAACATAACCAGCGTGTTTTGACACCATCAGTGCGGCCTTCCCAGGATGCTGTGGGAGGGACCCCAACCTCATCGCCTTCAAAGTCCTGCCACAATGCTGCGTTGCCTCCATTGCATCAAGGGGACAAGCAATGCAAAATGAGAAAAGCTGAAGGTATAAGATATTGTTCACAATTTCTCTGGCTATCTGGCCTCTGCTTTGTAGTCTAGTTATTGTAATAGTAAAAGTTGTTACAGCTGTATTAAGAGACCAGTAACTGCCTAAATGTCTACATTGAATCAATTATTTTATATCTATTTCATAGAGATGGCAACTGTAATTTAAAAAAATGTTTTATAAGTTTTTATTTTAAAGTTTACCAAATACCATCTGCAGTCTTATTTCATTAATGCTGTGCTAAAAATCCTTCAAAACTGCCACATGTGAGAGGGGTAACTTAAAGTCCAACA
Organism: Somniosus microcephalus; assembly: GCF_052327205.1. Lineage (NCBI taxonomy): Eukaryota > Metazoa > Chordata > Chondrichthyes > Squaliformes > Somniosidae > Somniosus > Somniosus microcephalus. Next base: position 143,014,678 of record NC_140991.1, read on the forward strand.
CAAATGTTACAGGTACGAAAATGGTAATTGGACCTTTTATATTGCCATGACTGGCTTTCTTTGGGCTTTAAAAAATTGTATACCATAGGAGTATGTCATGACAGACCTAAATCTTGCAAGCTCAAAACATATTGTAGTATGAAAGTCATATTTGAGCTAGAAATCTAGCGTTTAATTATTATACCTATTTTTAAGGGAATACTTTGCTTTCAGACTTTAGTTATGCCATTTTTCTTTCTCCTGATATGTTCCCAGCTTCATAGGTTGGGTGTCTTCATGATCTTAAGTATACAGATGATCTCAATGAAGATGTATCCATACATTGGCTAGGCTGCATAAGGTGTTCTTGAACAATATCTGAAGGGATTTCTCCTCAGTCATTATCAGTCTTAGTTGAGCGCCAGACTGCTCTGGCATTGTAACTGCAAAAAGATTCACAAGAGTAGCCAATTCTACAGCTCATAGTAAAGTGGTTTATTTCCAATAAATATGAGGACACAGATTGTAATGCAGCAATCAGCAAGTTCCTCAGTAAATCAAGACACACAATACAGGAAACTTTCTGGTATCCGGCACTGACGGGACCGAGCTGGTGCCGTACCATCAAAACTGCCGTAGAAACCAGCGCTAATGTTAAAACATACGGAGCTTTTGAGCTCCGTGTGAATCAACAAACCCTGTTGCTTAGCAACAGCTTCAAAACAGTCGGCTGCAGCTTAAAAGCGTCTCTGTAGCTAAGCAACAGCTTCAGCTAGACCTTGTAGAGCCTGACTGGAAAAAAAAAAGCAACGAGAAGTAAAAAAAACTTATAGGAAACGGCTCCTGAATTTTGCTGGTAGATAGAGCTTTCCGGACATTTAACCTCCGGTTAAACGAAAGTTTCCTGTATTCCTTATCTAATGTGGATGTGATGATTTGTGATTTTCTTTTAACTATTTAATGGCAGCAATTCCATGTAGTCCATTTTTTACAAGCTCATATGCATTTTCTTTATGTGTATTATTGACCCAATTCTGAAAAGAATAAATGGGAGCTAAAGATGGTGGTTTCTGATGCTGCTTTGGGTCAGGTAACAATCCTATAATTGAAATTACCAAGATTGAGTGATTGTAATTAGCTCTGTTTTGTTGGTAAGGTAACAAAGCAGTCTCTTTCTAAGAGTGAAAAACACATTCTGTGTTGTGTCTAAAATAACACTGTTGTTTCCAGATGACAGCAAAGGAGCTTCTTCACCAAAGACAGTAAGTCCTCCTGTGAGTCAGAAAGAGAACACAAAGCAAAAGTTTGTTGACTTTGGGTAGGTTCTTATTTATGATCCCTTAATTGATGATATAGTATGCTCTTCTTAATTCAAAATTACTTAATGTAAATCACCTGCTGTTTGAATTGACATAGTGCAAAAAAAAACTTCTATGCTGGTTTATTCAAATTGTTTAATTTGAACTACTGGATAATTAAAACATTTTGAGCAAATGACAAATTTTGCATAATAGAGTAGAATGTTTATTTTAGTGAATGAAATCTACTAATAAAGTACATCATGGTACAAATTATGTAATGTTATTAAATAATTAGCACTATCTTCGATATTATTTTATATATATAGATATAAAAGGATATGTCTGTCTCTCTGTCCGGCTATACAATCAAAAGTTATAGAGCGTACCTACACATATGTTATATCAAAAGAAAGCTCATCATTAGAGGACTCTTGTAGGCGTATTTACTTTTTGGTCGGACAAAAATTGTTCCGACGGTATCCAAAAAACGTTCAAAATTCCGCTCATTATCCGCTCATTAGCATCGAGTGACATGAAGGTTGACCAATCGTACAGTCGAGCGACCCGACGGTCGACCAATCGCTGTGTCACGGGGGCGGGTTCATTGCGTGTGCGGGTGGGCCATCCTACAGTCGAGTGACAGGACGATTGACCAATGCTACAGTTCAGTGACCTGACGGTTGGGCGGGCCTTATCACTCTGAACCGAGGTGAATGGCCGCCATCTTGATTCCAAACTGTTCATTTCTTTTTCCCACTTTCTGCGTGTTTCTTTTCAAACCTACATTTCCAGCAAAAAAAAAAGTTGCTTTTGAAACACATTGTTTTTTAAAAAAGTTAATTAATTTGTAAATCTTTTCTCCAACATCTAGAATTTTCCTACCTTTCACCGTTTTTCCAGGCCTTTAAGCCTGGGCCTCTGTTGCCCAGCCACGCCCGAGCTAGGCACCTCCCGTCGCACTCAACAAGAGGCTCGCGATCGCCGCCATCTTTGTGAAGGTTGGAGGGGGCGGGCCTGAGTCGAGCGTCGCCACCGCCGCCATCTTAGTAAAGGCGGGTGGGGCAGGAGTCAGCGCGTGCGACTTGAGGCCGGCCCGGCCTCACGCGCGAGGTTGCGCGGCGGCGTCTCTCTCTCTCTGCTCTTGAAGCCGGCTGGGGCAGGGAGCGGGGCTCGGGAGATCGGGGAGGGGGCGGGCCTCGGGAGATGTGGGGGGGGCGGGCCTCGGGAGATCGGGGGGCTCGGGGGGGCGGGGCTAGGGGGATTGGGGGGCGGGGCTCGGGATATCGGGAGGCGGGGTTCGGGAGATCGGGGGCGGAGCTCGGGGAGGCGGGGCTCAGGGAGGCGGGGGGCAGGGCTCGGGCTGACGGGACGCTCCCCTCCCCCCCTCCTTCCCCCCCTTCTTCCCCCTCCCCCTTCTTCCCCCTCCCCCTTCTTCCCCCTCCCCCTTCTTCCCCTTCCCCCTTCTTCCCCCTTCCCCCTTCCTCCTTCCCCCCCTCCTTCCCCCCTTTCCCCCTCCCCCTCCTTCCCCCTTCCCCTTCCCCCTCCCCTTCCTTCCCCCCTCCCCCTCCTTCCCCCTCCCTCCCCCTTCTTCCCCTTCTTCCCCCCCTCCCCCCCTTCTTCCCCCCCTCCCCCCCTTCTTCCCCCCCTCCCCCCCTTCTTCCCCCCCTCCCCCCCTTCTTCCCCCCCTCCCCCCCTTCTTCCCCCCCTCCCCCCCTTCTTCCCCCCCTCCCCCCCTTCTTCCCCCCCTCCCCCCCTTCTTCCCCCCCCTCCCCCCTCTTCCCCCCCCCCTCCTTCCCCCCACTCCTTCTTCCCCCCCCTCCTTCTTCCCCCCCTCCCCCCTCCTCCTTCTTCCCCCCCCTCCCCCCTCCTCCTTCTTCCCCCCTCCCCCTCCTTCTTCCCCCCCTCCCCCCTCCTTCTTCCCCCCCTCCCCCCTCCTTCTTCCCCCCCTCCCCCCTCCTTCTTCCCCCCCTCCCCCCTCCTTCTTCCCCCCCTCCCCCCTCCTTCTTCCCCCCCTCCCCCCTCCTTCTTCCCCCCCTCCCCCCTCCTTCTTCCCCCCCTCCCCCCTCCTTCTTCCCCCCCTCCCCCCTCCTTCTTCCCCCCCTCCCCCCTCCTTCTTCCCCCCCTCCCCCCTCCTTCTTCCCCCCCTCCCCCCTCCTTCTTCCCCCCCTCCCCCCTCCTTCTTCCCCCCCTCCCCCCTCCTTCTTCCCCCCCTCCCCCCTCCTTCTTCCCCCCCTCCCCCCTCCTTCTTCCCCCCCTCCCCCCTCCCCCCTCCTTCTTCCCCCCCTCCCCCCTCCTTCTTCCCCCCCCTCCCCCCTCCTTCTTCCCCCCCTCCCCCCTCCTTCTTCCCCCCCTCCCCCCTCCTTCTTCCCCCCCCTCCCCCCTCCTTCTTCCCCCCCCTCCCCCCTCCTTCTTCCCCCCCTCCCCCCTCCTTCTTCCCCCCCTCCCCCTCCTTCTTCCCCCCTCCCCCTCCTTCTTCCCCCCCTCCCCCCTCCTTCTTCCCCCCCCTCCCCCCTCCTTCTTCCCCCCCTCCCCCCTCCTTCTTCCCCCCCTCCCCCTCCTTCTTCCCCCCCCTCCCCCTCCTTCTTCCCCCCTCCCCCTTCCCCCTTCTCCCCCTCCCCTTCTCACCCCTCCCCCTTCTACCCCCTCCCCCTTCTTACCCCCTCCCCCTTCTTACCCCCTCCCCCTTCTTACCCCCTCCCCCTTCTTACCCCCTCCCCCTTCTTACCCCCTCCCCCTTCTTACCCCCTCCCCCTTCTTACCCCCTCCCCCTTCTTACCCCCTCCCCCTTCTTACCCCCTCCCCCTTCTTCCCCCCTTCTTCCCCCCTTCTTCCCCCTTCCTCCCCCTCTCCATTCCCCCTTCTTGCCCCCCTCCCCCTTCTTGCCCCCCTCCCCCTTCTTGCCCCCCTCCCCCTTCTTGCCCCCCTCCCCCTTCTTGCCCCCCTCCCCCTTCTTGCCCCCCTCCCCCTTCTTGCCCCCCTCCCCCTTCTTGCCCCCCTCCCCCTTCTTGCCCCCTCCTTCCCCCTTCTTGCCCCCTCCTTCCCCCTTCTTCCCCCCTTCTTCCCCCCTCCCTCCCCTTCTTCCCCCCTCCCTCCCCTTCCTCCCCCTTCCCCCTTCCTCCCCCTTCCCCCTTCTTCCCCCTCTCCCTTCTCGCCCCCCTCTCCCTTCTCGCCACCCCTCCCCCTTCTCGCCACCCCTCCCCCTTCTCGCCCCCCCTCCCCCTTCTCGCCCCCCTCCCCCTTCTCGCCCCCCCTCCCCCTTCTCGCCCCCCTCCCCCTTCTCGTCACCCCTCCCCCTTCTTCGCCACCCCTCCCCCTTCTTCGCCACCCCTTCTGCCCCTTCCCCCCCCTCCCCGCTCCCTCCTTCCCCGCTCCCTTCTACCCCCTCCCCCCTCCCCCCTTTTCCCCCCTCCCCTCCCCCTTTTTCCCCCTCCCCCTTTTTCCCCCTCCCCCTTTTCCCCCCTCCTCCTTTTCCCCCCTCCCCCTTTTCCCCCCTCCCCCTTCACCCCCTCCCCCTTCTTCCCCCCCTCCCCCTTCTTCCCCCCTCCCTGCTCCCTCCTTCCCCGCTCCCTTCTACCCCCTCCCCCTCCCCCTTTTTCCCCCTCCCCCTTTTTCCCCCTCCCCCTGCTGACCCCCCTCCCCCTGCTGACCCCCCCCTTCTCCCCCCTCCGCCCCAGTCGCTCTCTCTCTTCCCCCCCCAGTCGCTCTCTCTCTTTCCCCCCCCAGTCGCTCTCTCTCTTTCCCCCCCCAGTCGCTCTCTCTCTTCCCCCCCAGTCGCTCTCTCTCTTCCCCCCCAGTCGCTCTCTCTCTTCCCCCCCAGTCGCTCTCTCTCTTCCCCCCCAGTCGCTCTCTCTCTTCCCCCCCAGTCGCTCTCTCTCTTCCCCCCCAGTCGCTCTCTCTCTTCCCCCCCAGTCGCTCTCTCTCTTCCCCCCCAGTCGCTCTCTCTCTTCCCCCCCAGTCGCTCTCTCTCTTCCCCCCCAGTCGCTCTCTCTCTTCCCCCCCAGTCGCTCTCTCTCTTCCCCCCCCCAGTCGCTCTCTCTCTTCCCCCCCCCCCAGTCGCTCTCTCTCTTCCCCCCCCCCCAGTCGCTCTCTCTCTTCCCCCCCCAGTCGCTCTCTCTCTTCCCCCCCCCCCCCCAGTCGCTCTCTCTCTTCCCCCCCCCCAGTCGCTCTCTCTCTTCCCCCCCCCAGTCGCTCTCTCTCTTCCCCCCCCAGTCGCTCTCTCTCTTTCCCCCCCCAGTCGCTCTCTCTCTTTCCCCCCCCAGTCGCTCTCTCTCTTCCCCCCCCCCAGTCGCTCTCTCTCTTCCCCCCCCCCAGTCGCTCGCTCTCTTCCCCCCCCCCAGTCGCTCGCTCTCTTCCCCCCCCCAGTCGCTCGCTCTCTTTTCCCCCCCCCCCCCCCCAGTCACTCGCTCTCTTCCAACAACAACATGCCCTCAAAAGACCCTCGGCACCGCCGGGCACTTCAGCTAGTTTCATTATAAAGCTCTGATAACCAAATTGCTTCACTAGAATACTCTCTTCAGTTAGTAGCTAAATTTTAATTAATTGCTACCGCAGAGTTAGGCTATTTGCCCACCAACTGTCAGCAGTTACGTACAGAAATTTTACGGCTGGTGGAAACAGGCGCAGGGCCTGTTTCCGCAGCATATGGGGATACCCGAAATTTTAAAAATGCTTTTTATTTTAATTAAATGATATCCAGGAACGTTAAAGGCTTTAATGAGAAGCAATCCTAGTGCATGTTAAAGCTGCAGGTTTTTAAAAAATATTTCATAACTTTCTGCACAGTATTTGTTTAGAAGTGGGAATTATGAGTAATGCATTGGATTCCCACGATAAAAGCTAAATCTGATAGTATTTTGAAGGCTGTAGTAATTAAGTAATGTCATAATTTAAATGAATGAAAGACCATCTGTTTTCTGATTGGAGGACCAACCCACGTGATCCCAGGTATGTTTCCGCATAGGCTGCGCCCCTGGGATCCGCTACCCTCCTACTTGCAGCGTTAGAGCGAAAGTTTAGGCAGGTTGGGCTGCCATCAGGTAGGCTTGTATTCTTTTCGCAGGTCGTCGGCGTACTCCGGAGGTATGCCGCCGACCACAATCTTGTGATCATTTTTAATATGTAGTCGTTCATGGGGGAAAAATTCGGTTGGTTAATGCCTCCCGGGGGGGCGGGGTTTGCTGGGTGCTAACGGGGCGCTAGGAATAGCGTCCGAGCGCGGTGATTTTAGCGCCGCTCGTGAAATTGAACGGGCATTTTGCACTGTCGCTAAACACTACCGCCACAATCTCCTGCACCTGCAGATTGTGACATCACGCCCCGGGACCGGAAATTGAGTCGCACCCTTAACGCCTGCCACTAGGAACGACAGGTAGAGGGGAACGTTTTCAAGTCAGGTAGGGGGCTGGGGGAGCGCAATCTAAAGACAGGCGCTTCCTGCCTTTTCTTATCGGGAAAATTTTTGGTACATGCAGGTTGAGAGGGAGACGTACGTCTGGAGAGATTTGACGTTGTCCTAAGGGTTTTGGGTCATGAGCACCACTTTCGAGGTTCATATTTATTTGACCTTCATATTTACCATATTTAGAAGCTTGTATGGGGGCTGCACTAACTCGGGCGTCGTCTTCCAGTTTCACCTTTGGAGGCAGCAGAGGCGCAGAGGGAGATTGACAAACGTGACCAGAGGGAGGAGGGCCAACAGGGCTCTGCACAGGAGACCTTCCCCTCCCAGGTATCCGTATGTCTGAGGAGCAGTGTTTCCAAAGGCTGCGCTTCAGCAAGGAGGTGGTCACTGAGCTCTGCCACCTCCTGCAACCAGAACTCCAGCCTCAGCTCAGGACCAGGACGTCTCTGTCGGTGGCAGTGAAGGTGACGGTGGCTCTGAATTTCTATGCCAGCGGCTCCTTTCAGGCTTCAACTGGGGACAAAGTGAATATCTCTCAGTTCGCTGTTCATTGTTGCATCCGGGAGGTGACAAATACTTTGTATAAAAGGAGACACCAGTACATCTCTTTCCCCATGAACCGGGACAAACAGAACGAACGAGCATGTGGCTTTGCTACGATAGTGGGCTTCCCCATGGTTCAGGGCGCCATTGACTGCACGCATGTGGCATTGTGGGCACCTCATGAGAATGCAGAGGTGTTCCGAAACCACAAGGGCTTCCACTCTTTGAATGTACAGTTGGTCTGTGACCACAGACAGCTCATCCATGCCGTCAAAGCCTGCTATCCTGGCAGCAGCCACGATGCTTTTATCCTGCGCCAGATTGGTGTCGCAGACCTCTTGCAACCACCGCGTCAACCTAGTGGATGGCTACTCGGGGACAAGGGTTATCCACTCTGCACCTGGCTGATGACACCACTCTGTAACCCTGATACACTATCAATTCCTCATAAAAGACAGAGAGTTAATTAATAGGCTTTTATTAGCAAAGAACAGAGCATGCCTCTCGTGGTAGCCTGGTATCCAAAAGGGCAGGGGACTGCAGAGCAGTCACCTTTATACCCGGGCATGTGGGCGGAGTCAGCTGAGGCATGCAAAGACACAACAGTGTGCAACAAGAGCAACTACAACAACAACAATAACAACAGTGGTTTACCACATTCACCCCTTGTTTAAAATTGAGTCCGGCGGGGTGAAGTGTACTAAAAGTTGTGTAAACTAAAAGTTCGTGTAATTAAGTCTATCAGGTGGCCTTGTATGCCGTCCTGATCGTCGTAGCAGCGGCGGTAATGGTGCAGCATCCAACGCCGAACCTGGCGTCTCGTTGAGAGGTTGTGTAGTCAATGGCGGGTCCTGGGGCTGCGGCATGCCGTCTACAGGGGTCGGGGTGTGGGTAGTGTTGGGTGGCGATGGTGGTGTCTCGGGGGCACCCGAAGGTGCGAGGTCTCGTGTGGAGACTGTGTCCTCCCGCCCGTCCGGGTACGCTACGTAAGCAACCTGGGGGTAGGCGTGGGTAGTGGTGGGTGGCGAAGGAAGTGTTTCGGGAGCACCCGAAGGTGCGAGGTCTCTTATGGAGACTGTGTCCTCCCGCCCGTCCGGGTACACCACGTAAGCGTACTGAGGGTTGGCGTGGAGGAGGCTCACCCTCTCGACCAGGGGGTCCGTCTTATAGGACCTCACGTGCTTCCGCAGTAGGACGGGTCCTGGAGAAGTCAGCCATGTCGGTAACGAGATCCCCGATGTGGACTTCCTGGGGAAGGAGAACATTCTCTCGTGAGGGGTGTCATTGGTGGCTGTACAAAGCAGTGACCGAATGGAATGGAGCGCCGCAGGGAGGACCTTCTGCCAGCGAGAGGTCGGAAGGCCCTTAGATTTCAAGTTTAGAAGGACTGCCTTCCAGACCGTCGCATTCTCTCGTTCCACCTGGCCATTCCCCCGGGGGTTGTAGCTGGTGGTCCTGCTTGTAGCAATACCTCTCGCGAGCAGGTACTGACTAAGTTCGTCGCTCATAAAGGATGAGCCCCTGTCACTATGAATATAGCTAGGGAAACCGAACAAGGCGAAGAGGTCATTCAGACATTTAATGACCGTGGTACTGGTCATGTCTGAGCAAGGGATGGGAAACGGGAGTACTCGTCAATTATATTGAGGAAGTACACATTGCGGTCGGAGGAGGGGAGGGGCCCTTTAAAATCGCCGCTCAGCCGCTCAAAGGGGCGCGTGGCTTTGATCAGGCTTGCCCTGTCTGGCCTATAAAAATGCGGTTTGCACTCGGCACAGGTTTGGCAGTTCCTGGTCAAGGTCCTGACCACCTCGATGGAGTAGGGCAGGTTACGGGATTTGATGAAGTGAAAAAACCTGGTGACCCCCGGGTGGCAGAGGTCATTGTGGAGGGTCTTCAGTCTATCAACCTGCGCGTTGGCGCATGTACCACGTGATAGGGCATCTGGGGGCTCATTGAGTTTCCCGGGCCGGTACAAGATATCGTAATTGTAGGTGGAGAGTTCGATTCTCCACCTCAAGATCTTGTCATTCTTGATTTTGCCCCTCTGCTTATTATTAAACATAAAAGCTACTGAACGCTGGTCAGTGAGCAGGGTAAATCGTTTTCCGGCCAGGTAATGCCTCCAATGTCGCACCGCTTCCACAATGGCCTGGGCCTCCTTTTCGACAGAGGAGTGTCAAATCTCGGGGCCCTGGAGGGTCCTTGAGAAAAAGGCCACGGGTCTCCCCGCTTGGTTAAGGGTTGCAGCTAGGGCGAAGTCGGATGCGTCGCTCTCCACTTGGAAAGGGATGGACTCATCCACTGCGTGCATTGTGGCCTTCGCAATATCTCTTTTTATGAGAGTGAAGGCTGCACATGCCTCTGCTGTCAGAGGGAAGGAGGCGGACTTGATGAGGGGTCTGGCTTTGTCCGCATAGTTGGGCACCCACTGAGCATAGTACGAGAAAAACCCTAGGCATCTCTTCAGTGCTTTTTGGCAGTGGGGGAGGGGGAGCTCCATAAGGGGGCGCATCCTGTCGGGGTCGGGGCCGATGACTCCGTTCTCCACTACACAGCCAAGAATGGCAAGGCGCGTGGTACGAAACATACATTTGTCCTTGTTGTATGTTAGATTCAGCCGCTGGGCCGTACGGAGGAATTTCTCTAGATTAACATCATGGTCCTGCTGGTCGTGGCCGCAGATGGTGACGTTGTCTAGATAGGGGAAAGTGGCCTGGAGCGCGTTCTGGTCAACCATCCGGTCCATCTCCCGTTGGAAGACTGAAACCCCGTTGGTGACGCCGAAGGGAACTCTGAGGAAGTGGTAGGGACGACCGTCAGCTTCAAAAGCCATGTACTGGCGGTCCTCAGCCCTGATGGGGAGCTGGTGGTATGCCGACTTCAGATCAATCGTCGAGAACACCCGATATTGCGCTATCTGATTGATCATGTCAGATATGCGGGGGAGTGGGTATGCATCCAACTGGGTGTAGCGATTGATCGTCTGGCTGTAGTCAATAACTAGGCGCTGTTTTCCGCCAGTCTTCACTACCACCACTTGTGCTCGCCATGGGCTGGTGCTACTCTCAATAATCCCTTCCTTCAGGAGTCTCGCTACCTCGGATTTAATGAAGCTCCTATCCCCGGCACTGTAACGCCTGCTTTTGGTAGCGATGGGCTTACAGTCGCGGGTGAGGTTAGCGAACAAGGAGGGGGGGGGGGACTTTAAGGGTGGAGAGGCTGCAAATGGTGCGCAGCGGGCGATTTAAAAACTGCTGGCTGCAGACTGAGTGGGGGGAGGGGTCCGTCGTACACTAATGTGACACTCTTAAGGTGGCACTGGAAATCCAACCCCAGTAGAACGGCAGCGCAGAGATGGGGCAGGACCAGAAGTTTAAAATTTTTGTATTCTGTGCCCCGTACCGAAAGGGTCACTACACAGTAGCCACCGACGTCCGCTGACTGGGCTTTGGAAGCCATAGAGATCCGATGGCGCGTCGGCAGGACCGGGAGAGAGTAACTGCGCACCGTGTCGGGGTGGATAAAGCTCTCCCGCTGTCAAAAAGGCAGGTAGTGGCGCGGCCGTTTACCGTAATGTCCATCATGGACCTGGACAGTTGATGAGGGAGAGATTGGTCCAGCGTCACGGAGGCCAACGTATGGTCAAGCGAGTCGACGTGATCGTCAGATGAGGTGGTGGTTGAGTCCGGGTCCCCCGTGATTGAGGTTGGCGACGTCCAAGATGGCGGACAAAATGGCGGCGCCCATGATCCCGATCCCCACGCGGCTGGGGGAGCCCAAGATGGCGGACAAGATGGCTGCCCCCACGGTTCGCACGCGGCGCTGCTGGCGTTAGCGGTTTTACCTTTGCAGGCGCTGACATAGTGTCCTTTCTTCCCGCAGCCGGAGCAGGCAGCGTGCTCTGAGGTGTTTTGCCTGGCCACAAAAATAACATTTCTGTGCCTTGGACATCGCAGCAGCAGTTGGAGGTGGCGGTCCCATGACCCAAGGTTGCGGCGTCCACGGTGCGGAGCGGTTAGGGGAGAAAGCGTCCATATTCCTGTGGGCCGCGTCGAGCGAGAGCGCGAGGGACACTGCCTTTCTCAGGTCCATTTCTCCCTTTTCCAACAGTCTCTGCCGGGAGTAGTCGGACCTTAGACCCGCAACGAAAGCATCTCGGATCAGTCCCTCCGTGTGTGCTGCGGCTGGTACTTCTTTGCAATCGCAGCCTCGGCCGAGTATCCGTAGTGCCCGTAGGAAGGCCTCCACCAATTCCCCGGGCTGCTGTCTGCGGGATCTTAAGAGGTGCCTGGCATAGACCGTATTTACCGGGCGTGCGTATTGCCCTTTAAGCAGATCGATAGCCGCCGCGTAGGTCGTCGCGTCCTGGATTATTGTATAAAATTGGTGGCTCACCTTTGAGGCCAGGATTTCCAGCTTGTTTTCGTCCAGGGTCACAGTTGAGGTTTGCAGGTAAGCCTCGAAGCAACGCAGCCAATGTGCGAATTTGGTAGCCGAACCCGCTTCTTGGGGGTCTAGGTCCAGGCATGTTGGTCTGAGGGCTCGCAGCAGCTCCTGCTGCTCAGCGTTTGGCGCCGTGTGATGCAGCTCCTGCTGTTCAGTATTCGGACCGAGATTCGACATTTTGTTTTGCTAATAAAATTGATACACTATCAATTCCTCATAAAAGACAGAGAGTTAATTAATAGGCTTTTATTAGCAAAGAACAGAGCATGCCTCTCGTGGTAGCCTGGTATCCAAAAGGGCAGGGGACTGCAGAGCAGTCACCTTTATACCCGGGCATGTGGGCGGAGTCAGCTGAGGCATGCAAAGACACAACAGTGTGCAACAAGAGCAACTACAACAACAACAATAACAACAGTGGTTTACCACAAACCCCAACACCCCTGCCGAGCTGCAATACAATGAGAGCCATAGTGCCACCAGGAACCTCATAGACGATCGGTGTCTTGAAACAACGGTTCTGGTGTCTGGACCATTCAGGAGGAGTCCTGCAGTACTCACCCGAGCGAGTCTTGCTTTTGATTGTTGTGTGTTGCATGCTTCATAACATTGCAATCACGAGGACCCAGCCATTGCCACCAGGGTTTGGTGCACCACCTGAGGAGGGAGAGGAGGAGGAGGAGGATGAAGAGGAGGATCAGCAGCACCAACGTGGGAGGGAGGCGCACAATGTTGCCACTGCAAGGGCCACCCGTGAACGGCTCATAAGACACCGCTTCTAACCCTTTACAGAGAAGATGGCTTCTAGGATGAAGAAGCACATCATCGCAAGCATCCCGCACCCGCTGTTGCCGGGCAAAGCTACAATGAGTCAAATCAGCAAAGATGTAAAGTAACAAAAAATGTTATTTATATTACAAATTCTGTGTCATTTATTGAGGACAAACAATTAGAAACAAACCCAACAATTCATGAACTAACAAAACTCGTTCTCAACATGGAGATAAACGGCAAAACAGTAAACAAATAGAAACATCGAAACATAGAAGATGGGAGCAGGAGTAGGCCATTCGGCCCCTCGAGCCTGCTCCGCCATTCAATGAGATCATGGCTGATAATCCAAATTCAGTACCCTGTCCCTGCCTTCTCCCCATATCCCTTGATCCCTTTAGCCTTAAGAAATATATCCAACTCTTTCTTGAATATATTTAATGAACTGGCCTCCATCGCCCTCTGTGGCAGAGAATTCCACAGGTTCACCACTCTCTGGGTGAAGAAATTCCTCCTCATTTCAGTCCTAAATGGCTTATCCCTTATACTTAGACTATGACCCCTGGTTCTGGACTCACCGGCCATCAGAAACATCCTTCCTGCATCTAGTCTGTCCAGGCCTGACAGAATTTTATAGGTTTCGATGAGATCCCCTCTCAATCTTCTAAACTCCAGTGAGTATAAGCCCAATCGACACAATCTCTCCTCATACGTCATTCCTGCCATCCCAGGTATCAGCCTGGTGAATCTTCGCTGCACTCCTTCCATGGCAAGAACGTCCTTCCTCAGGTAAGGCGACCAAAACTGCACACAATACTCAAGGTGCGGTCTCACCAAGGCCCTGTTCAACTGTAGCAAGACATCCTTGTTCCTGTACTCAAACCCTCTTGCTACGAAGGCCAACATACCATTTGCCTTCTTAACCGCCTGCTGCATCTGCATGCTTACCTTCAGCGACTGGTGCACAAGAACACCCAGGTCTCTTGGCACTTCCCCTTCTCCCAATCTATTGCCATTCAAATAATAATCTGCCTTCCTGTTTTTGCCACCAAAGTGGATAACCTCACATTTATCCACATTATAGTGCATTTGCCATGCTTCTGCCCAATCACCCAACCTGTCCAAATCGTACTGGAGTTTCACGACATCCTCCTCACAGCTTACCCTCCCACCCAGCTTTGTGTCGTCTGCAAATTTGGAGATATTACATCCAATTCCCTCGTCCAGATCATTAATATATATTGTGAACAGCTGGGGTCCTAGGACCGATCCTTGCGGTACCCCACTAGTCACTGCCTGCCACTGGGAAAACGACCCGTTTATTCCAACTCTTTGCTTTCTGTCCACCAACTAGTTCTCTATCCAAGTCAATACCTTGCCCCCAATCCCATGTGCCTTAATTTTGCACGCTAATCTCTTAAGCGGGACCTTATCGAAAGCCTTCTGAAAGTCCAAATACACCACATCCACTGGTTCTCCCTTATCTATTTTACCAGTTACATCCTCAAAAAATTCCAGTAGATTAGTCAAGCATGATTTACCTTTTGTAAATCCATGTTGACTTTGTCCGATCCTGTCATTGCTTTCCAAGTGCTCTGCTATTACATCTTTTATAATAGGCTCTAGCATTTTCCCCACTACTGATGTCAGGCCTACCGGTCTATAATTCCCCGCTTTTTCTCATCATAATAACAACATCGAACTTTCCCACAAACATTCCCCCCATTTATTTACAGATTCTACTGTTGGGCCTTCAAGGGTAACCTCCATCCCCTGCGCACTTCCCCCCTTCCTACCCTACTGCTCCTCCGTAATGTGGCTGCAGCAAGGCTGGCGGAAGGCTGCTGAATGCTGGATCCAGAGACTGGAGATGGCCTTGAAGGACACCCTCGAACAGCTCTGGGCCTGGAGAGCCCGGCTACAGACTGCAGCAACTCTGCCTGGGCAACAGCAGTCTGAGCTGGCTGTGTTGTAGGCCGTGCCAAGTGCAATGGGGAAGTAACAGTGGTGGGAGCAGGAATGCTGTCATCCTGAGAGGATAGCACCTTCCTGCTCAACCGACACACTGCCACTCCTACGGAGCTGTATCTCAGCAGCTGGAGCAAACTGCTCGAGCACAGATTGCTGGCCTGCTGCGGTACCGTGAGATCCCCGGGGGACTGTGGGCAACCCAGCGAGGATGGCAGCAGTCGGCGCTTGCGTGACATCAATCTGAGACTGCCTCAGAGCAGTCTGAGACTGGATGGCACCAACCAATGACTCAATTGCAGCACTAAGCCATTGCGTTGCGTCGGCCTGTGCTGCAGTGGATCCTGCCACCTCACCCATTACATGCGGCATGGGCTCTGGTTCACCATGGTCTCCCTGCAATTCAACCATCCTCTGCAACGAGGCAAGGATATGTTCAAGGGTTTGTGCACAGATGACAGCTGTGCTAGCGGTGGACTCCTTCACACTCCTAGCCAGTGCATCCATGCTGTCGGGCACCCTTGCCATTGCACCCATGAGCTCAATGTGCATGCTCAAGGCCTGGGTATTCATGGCTGCGATGTCGAGGTCCTCATCTGAGTCCTGTGCAGCAGAACTCGCGTGCCTACTCGCCCTCCGGGGAGATGGCCCCTGAGCTTCCCTTCCCCCGTGGTGTTGCTGCAGCCCGCTGGGTCCAGGAGCTTCACCCTCATCAGACCCTAACCCCCTGCTCCCCTCCAGGAAAGACGTGGCCCCAGTGTCGGACGTGTCACCCTCGGGACACGTAGGCGGTGAGGCTCCGGCTTCCTCTTCCTCCTCGTCTGGTGCGTCGCTGCCACTGGCAGGCTGAGGGACAGGCTGGTCAGCTGGTGGTTCACCATTTGTAAACCGGAAGGTACAAGAGTGGCTTTAGTGTGAGGGCAGGGGGTCAGGAAGGGAGCAATGACTGGAGACAGTTAGTTGGATTGAAAGTGTAAAAGGTTGGTGTTGTGAGGGGGAAGTGGTGCGAGAGGAGAGAAAGCTGATGAACATACCATTGTTGTCCCCAAGGGGGTCGACCTTTACAGCGGCCACGGCACCTATGACCCTGGCTGGCAATGATCCAATGCACCCTGTCCTCCAACTCAGGCGGTGGGTGCAGGTCTGCCGGTCCTCCTCCCGTGCATTGCTGCTCCCATCTGTTATGAGGGAGCTTAGCCTGCAAGAAAAAGGACAGCATGTGAATGAGTGTGCAGCCATGTGTTTGGCAGATGTGTCTACCATAGTTGAATAGCTGTTAATGTGTGCAAGGTGTGGGATCTGCATGAGAGTTTTATGAGATGGCCATAGGTCTTGGATGAGTGTTGGGCATTTGGGATTTTTAAACCGTCTGGGCACAGAGTGAAGCTGAGATGGAGGGATGTAGAGGTATTGAAAAGTAGGTACTCATCCTGACCACCCGAGTGAGGTCGTGAACAACTTCCGACATTGGGTGTGGGTCCTTCGCACCAGGCTCCTCGTGGAGACGTGCTGAGGCACCTCCCTCCACACCCTTCTAAACTCCCGGGTAATGACCTCCTGCCACTCGCGGAACCAGAGCCACCACTGCGCCAACCAGATCCACCAATGCCACTTCGCTGAAGCGCCTAGCTCTTTCTTTGGGCCTCTCCATTACTGCTTCTAAGAGACAATTTAAACACAGGTCTGTCCAGGTCCAGATTCAAGGCTGCAATGAGCAAGGCGTGGCTGGCCAGCAAGATGGCCCCTCCCCTTTAAGAACTGGACGGTGCCAGCCTGTCTGGCTTCCATGGTAACGGACATCGCCTGAGCTTCGGTAGCGTTCTGAGGTAGCGCCTCGCTCCCCAACGTTTGCGCCTTAAGAGGCGTGTAGCGCCTGATTTAGCGCTGAAATCACCTCCAGGGGCGATAGAGGTGAATTTTGCAGTCGGAGGCTAAACTTTGCGCCCGGCCGATATTAGCGCCCCAAAATGGGCGATACCCTCTAAATGTCTAAATGGTCCAGTTTTAAAGGGGGTGCAGGAACAGAGAAACCTGGCAATTCACATACACAAATCTTTGAAGGTAGCAGACCAAGTTCATAAGGCTGTTAAAGCATTTGGGATTCTTTATAAAGAGGCATAGAGTAGAAAAGCAACAAAGTTATGCTGAACCTTTATAACTCACTAGTTAGACTGCAGCTGAAGTATTAGTCCAATTCTGGGCATCTTACTTCAGGAAGGATGTCGAGGTTTTGAAGAGGGTGCAGAGGAGATTTACTAGAACCTGTTTTTAGTCATGTTGATTGAGGGATACATGTTGACTAGGACACAAGGAGAACCACCCTGCTCTTCTTCGAATAATGCCGTAGGATATTTTGCGTTCACCTGAGATGGTAAATAGGGCCTTGATCTAATGTCTCTGTAATGATCTACAGAGCAGCCTGTCACATAATGCTCGATCAGCCCCACTTTACAGAACCTGTCACATAACATGAACTTCGCAGCATCGCATAGGGAGTGTTAAGATCACTCACCATTTGTAATTATATACTAGTCGATTTCCTGTGGTGTTGCACACAGGGAAGCTAATTTTAACTTGGGTAGATAGTGTAAAATGGGTGATATCGAATTGACCGCCCATTATACAACCTGCCCAATTTTCTCTTCCATTCACTGCATAGTGGTTAGCACTGTTGCCTCACAGCGCCAGGGACCCGGGTTCAAATCCGGCCTCGGGCGACTGTCTGTGTGGAGTTTGCACATTCTCCCTGTGTCTGCGTGGGTTTCCTCCGGGTGCTCCGGTTTCCTCCCACAGTCCAAAGATGTGCGGGTTAGGTTGATTTGGCTATGATAAATTGACCCTTAGTGTTAGGGGATTAAATATGTGGGGTTACGGGGATATGTGTCGGTGCAGGCTCGATGGGCCGAAATGGCCTCTGTCTGCACTGTGGGGATTCTGTGATTCAGTGGAAAGGAAAATTGGGTGTGGTACACAATAGGCGGCCAGTTCGATATTGCCCGTTTTACACCATCGCCCAAAGTTAAAATTACCCCCTGGGAGTTAAGGCCAAGTCAGTTAGATTCAGGTCAAAGAGGGTTGAAGAGCAGGGGAATAACTAGATCCAGAGAGGGGAGGATGTAGCTGGGAGGGGTTGAGGGAGAGGCAGAGAAGACGAGGAGGGGAGAAGGTTGGTGGATGGAAGGAGCTAGATGGGGAGAGGGGAGGGAAAGAGAAAGGGTTGGAGGAGAGGGTATATTGGCATATGAGGAGCGAGGAGGGTGATGAGGGGAAAAGGGAAAGTGAGGTTGCAGGAAGTTGGAAGATAGAGGGCAGAGTGGGAAAAGGAGGAGGAGGATGTTTCAATCAGTAGTGGCGGTGACTTTCCCTGGTCGTTGTTTGCGGGGGGGGTGGAGGAGGAGGGGAGAGGGTGGAATGGAGTGAGTTAGAGACGATTTCCCTGCTAGTCAGAGTCGGGGAGGCCAGGGCAGAATGGGGTGCAATACTAATGAGATGGGGTTCCAACAGGGACTGTAAAGCAGCTCATTGAGGGTGAGAATGCAGAGGCCAAAATGATGATCAGTTACGGGGGTAATAAATTTCTTGAATGGAGAGGAGTGCCTATGGGGTGGAGGTGATGTCAGTGGGACTGGTAAACAAGTCCCAGAATTCTCGCGGGGGATAGGTTGTGCATCGCCATGTTGCTCATTATCTGATGGGAAGGAAGGCAATGCTTGTGAGTCGGGATATGAACGAGCCCTTCAAGGTGTTCATTGATTTGGGGGGAGAGGGGGAAAGAATATCAAGGGTTGAAATGGATTGCTGCTCCCTGCCGGACGTGAAAGACACAAATACAGTAGCAGGGGGAGGGAGGAAAAACCTATACTGAGCGATGAAGGGAATGGGAAACTGCAAAGCTGCTCAACAGGGAGGTGGTTGTATGTTGTTCAAGGGCACTGAAATGAAAAAGAGGCTCATGGATCCACAAAGTTTGCAATCGGGCTCCTTGTCTTATCAAAGTCCAAGGGAGTTGGGAGTCGGGCAGACCAGCGCACTGACCTCATGGATACAGAAGAATGTATTGGGCAGAGAGGGTATGGGAGGAAGGCGTGAAGGCCAGACGTCAAGCAGGTGGTAAAGCAAATTTCCCAGTGGCGTGGAGGGTCTGGGAAGTTCAGGAGGGTGAAGGGGCCGGATGGTTAGGTGTGTGAAAAAGTGAAATGAGGATTTTTTTCTTTGTTTGTTGGAACAGAGAATAGTCAGCCAGCTGAGGGTGGTGCGTGTGGATGGATTCTGGGTGTGGTGCGGGGAGGGTGGGGGGGGATTGGGGGTCAAGAAAATTGAGATTTACTTTTAAACCTAATTACTTATCTCCTTTCATTATCTGTACAACATGGCTGCTGGCTGAGAGAACAGTAGTTTAGAGAAATAAACTGGCCCATAGTGACACTCGGTGGCCATAGCCTACAACTGCATGCAGACATTTTCATCAAAACTATATACAGTACTAGCTATTTTCACAGTTAATGCTACGTGACATTTAACATTGAAAACCCCTGTAGCAATGCCACCCATTCCACGAGTGACCCAAGTCCCAAGTGAGTTCATTTAAATATATGATAATGAGAGCCAGTGGCGCTGCATCTGAGATTCCTGCTTTTACAACAACAACAACTTGTATTTACATTTGCAAAGCCCTCAAGATAACTTAGATTGAGAACTATGAGATGCACCTGTTGCTAGGATCAGTTGAGACGGGGGACGTGAGGAGTTTTTGAGCCTGAAGAGTGTGGAGATTCTTTGCGTAAACTCCTCCACCGCTCTAACCCCTCTCCTCGTTTACAACCCTCCTTAAAATCCATCTCACTGACCAAACTTTGGTCACCCCTCCTAATCTCATTTAGCTTGGAGCCCATTTTCCTCAGGTCACTGTGATAACCTTGGGACTTTTTTTCTTTGTTATATCCAATTTGTTGTTTAAAAGCCCTCCCTAAGTTCGTGTGGCCCTTTTATAATACCAACTGGAACTCGATTACACTTTTAATTGCCCTTTTGATTAATTGCCCTTTTGATTAATCAGAGCCTATCTTGGGTGGGAGAGGGTTCAGTTATCAGAGATAACTGCAACTTGACACCTCCATTAACTGCAGCAGCACTGAACATAAAGGTGACACAGCAGCCAGAAATCATGAGATATCGCCAGCTTGAGTGACACTTTCTTTCTGCTCTCCTACTCCATATAGGTAGTTTTCTTTTTTAAATAACTGCTAAAAAAACTGCTGATGCATTTACACCCATGCAGGGTATGTTTTTCCAATCGTTTGTCCATATCTTCACCAACATCAGAATTCCAAAATACTCCCATATCCTCTACCGGCCATTATTTGCACAAATCTTTAGTCATTTGGTGATAAAATATACAGAATTGAAATTGATTGTACAGTCATTTGATCAGAAGTATCTCCTTTTCTACCCAATTCTGACAGCACAGCTTACACACACATGAAATTGATGTGCAGGAAAAGACCAGCTGATCCATCAAGCCTGCCCTACACCATGATGGTTGGAGCATCATGATTAAACACTTCCTCCCTCCCCTCCCACAGCCATGTAATCTCCTGAGAGCAGGAAAAAAAACAGGGCCAATAAGGGGTAAAATACTCTGGAGAATTCCTCTTTGACCCCCTTAGGCAATCAAAGCCAGTCCATGGACCAAGTGTTACCTTCTATATGATGCAGTCTCTGCCCTAGTCAAGAACCGATCCAGCTCCCGCTTGCAGCTTTTTTCTCATTATATTTCAATTTTGGGAGTCTACCGCACATACAGCATATCTCAAGTTTTATTTCTTGCATCTATAATTTTGTAAAGTTAGTGAATTATTAACAGGAGAATCTGAATTTTCATGATGTACAAACATCTTTAAAATTAATATTAACATAGCTAATTTATTTTGTAATTTGTTGTAGGGTTCCATCACAAAAAACATCTAGTAAAGGGAAAAAACAAAAGGACAAAGAAAAAGAAGCCAACAGACTCTCGTCAGGAAGCAGGTATACTGCAGTACAATCTACTGAAGATTTTTTTAGCATTTTCACCTTCCAAGTTTTATCAAATTTGATAATACAATTTATATTTTAAATGAGATATTTTGGTCAAACCAGGAATAGCACTGCCCGGTTCCAGGTAGATGAGTTATTGGGGCTGGATTTTGAAGTTTCCGACTCGCCCGAAGCAACGGGGCCAGTATGCCAGAAGCCCAGGTTTCCCTGCATGCTGTGGAGTTTTAACTCCACAGCGTGGATGTGACATCATGGGCAGGTTTCCCATCCAGAAGCCAGCCTGATTGTCAGGCTGGCTTCCAGTCAGGCAGGGGAACGCTGGCTGGACAGGATGCCGCAACAGCAGATAGGTGGGGGGGGTTCCGATCCACGACCCTGGGGAGGAGTGGGCTACTGGTGGATGAGCTTGGGGTCCGGAAGGAAGCACTCCTGCTCCTCCCAGTCCACAAGGATTGCTTCCCAAGGCTGTGCTCTCCTCGCTGCAGCTACCGGGAATCCCGAAGCCTGGGATTCCTGGCCGGCTGCAGTAAAACCTGCACAGCAGGTTAAAGCAGGGGCTTCGAGGCCTCATTATCATATTTAACATGCCAACCCACCTCCTGGCAGCTGGTTGGCTGCCTGCCCTCCATCCCGCCTGAGTAAAAGTTGAAAGTAGATGGGTTGGGGGTCAGGATTTAGATTTTTAAAACTTTAACTACCCCCACACTCCTAACCCAGCTGTTTTTTCATGTTAAAATTTCCCCCATTCTGTTCAGGAGGATTGTTCAATTCAGGAGGTGTTTATTATGGTGATCGTGAGATAAAGGGGAGAAATTGGAGAAGTACAGTTTTGAAAATTAATCCATTATACATTCCTGACTAATTTCTTCGAACTATAACGTTTTGGGTATCACTAAAAGAGAAAA
Organism: Somniosus microcephalus; assembly: GCF_052327205.1. Lineage (NCBI taxonomy): Eukaryota > Metazoa > Chordata > Chondrichthyes > Squaliformes > Somniosidae > Somniosus > Somniosus microcephalus. The sequence continues at coordinate 143,036,028 of NC_140991.1, forward strand.
TACATACTTGTTTGTGTCAAATATATTTCTTTAGTATTCAAAATACAGCACTATATTTAGTGTTATTACCCTGTACTAAACATTCCAAAAGTGGCTAATATCACTGCAGCAAGAGCCTTGACTGCATTTTGTCTTGTAATTTAAGATATCGGGAATTTAATTCTCATCTTCAAGCCTCTTGATTGTTCGCATCTATTAAATAATGAACAATAATTCTTGCTTTATCAGATTATCTAAACATACCTACAGCTGTCTATTGCACTAAGAGGTGAATTTAGAGAAGCCTCAATCCAGGAATATGGATCAGATAACTTCAGTGTACCCAATTCATGGCACTTCCTGTTTTCCAGTCAGTATTTTTAATGAACAAAAATCGCAAGTGCCATGAATCTGGTGGGCAGACATCCACACCCAATTCTTTGATCTATGCAATCAGCAAGCAAGGCTCTTCTTCAGTAGCCATGCCTTGCAAAATGTATCTTTATTTCTTTGCCAAGTTGAGTCTTATTCTTGATGTTTACTACTCAGTTGATGCATTATTTTAGTTTCTCAATGATTTTTTTTTAATATTTTCAGAATTAATATTTCTTCAAAAAAGTTCTGGTAATCAGCAAAAAATTTATTTCTCAATATAAGCACTTTTTAGTAACTGCCTTTGCCATTAATCGATAAAGGAAAAGGTGAAACACTTTCTGATCAAAGTATTCCTTTAATTTGTAAAATAAAACTATGTACTCACCAAAAGTATTTGAGTTCTTTCTTAACAGAAATGTTGACATTCTCAACTGCTGAGAAGCACACAAGATTGGGCCTTCCCTCCTTTTTATGATACTTCATGATGTCACTGGTGGGAAGATTCCAGAGTTCCTTGATTGCAATTAACATGGCAACTACTTTAAACCAACATGAGCACGAGTCCAGAGTCACAGGACCAGTTAAATCATTACTGGCTGAGTGCTCTCCAACCCCAAATCGCAGTACCACTTCCCAGAATCCTGCACCAATCCAGGGTTCCTGCTCCCATTGTTTGCAATGGAGCCATTCCATGATGCCTCCCATCATTGATGTCATGGAACTGCCAAGCTGAGAAAGTGAGCTGATCCCAGCAACTGAGAAAAACTTTTAAAAATATATAATTGAACAAATTTTGCTGAGCACCAATGTTCCTGTAAATTTTTTTGGTTGCGGGGCCCATTTGAAATACCAGGCATGCGCGGTTTCCCCATTGTACAGCTGGCGAACCGGCTGCGTGGGAGATCCAGAGAGCTATGCAGCTTAAAGGGAACATTGGTGAGCACCTTATTTTTCTCTATAAAATGGGAAAGAGTACTTTGAATAAAAGTTCTCCCCTGTAAATGTGAATATTGTTGCACATCAGCAACATGGACAACATTAACAAGCCCAGATTTTCTGCCATTGGCATTGTTTAGACTAGCAGTGAGTTCAGGGAGATCAAATGGAAGTAGGCTGCTTGCATCCAATATTCTGAAGTCAGTTCCTTTTCATAGCTTCGGGTGCTAAGTGCGCAATAATTGTGAGAGCAGAAACTGCGTCTGTGGAATTTAAAGGGAAAAACAAAATTAAGAGGAGCATTAGAATGAAGGACAAACATTCTGATAGTCTTTGGAAAGGCTCATAAGCATCTCAAACCATTAGCAGCTTTTACCAAGGCTGAAGGGGGAGTGGCCTTGGAAATGCAAAAATTAAGGGAAAGGAAATCTAAAGTGCAGGCATGAATCTGCAGCCAAGTGACGAAGCAATCCAGCACTTCACCTCCTGTTTGATGGCTACTGAAATGGTACTAATGCTACGAGGGAAGTGGCTCTTTGCATTACTCCATGACAACATCCCTATAGCTCAACATTGCAGCATGCCTGCAAGAAAGTGAAGCCATGTTTAAAGCCACACCTAACCATTGCTGTCATTCAATGCCACCCGTATGCTGCGTAGTGACATAGAATTGTAGCTCTATGCTGACCCAGACCCTATGAAGATGATTCACACAGTCATTGGCAGGTAGTCGTACTATGGCTTACAAAATATAATTGGGCATTTTGGTGAGTATGGCCAGTCAAGGTACACTGCCTGCTGATCAACCTAACTTGCCTTCTTTCATGCAGTGCCACTGTAACTGGAGCACTTCTGATTAAAAATTCAACATTAGTTAGTTCGGCATTCACATATGGTGTCATCGGGTCTGATGTCGCAGTTTCCTTTGGGATGAGGAGCCTCTGCACCCACTAATTGCCAAAGTGAGATCTTGCCATCTCTGTCTTCAGATGCAAGGATCCCAGCAGGTGGGCACAGAGCATTTCTCGTGCAATCTGACCTGCCTGGCCGAGGTCACCCTTCTCTTCAGACATGTCAGTTCGAGAAATTACTATTGGGAAACCAATTGGTACCAGTAATAGTGCTGAGGGATGGGGAAAATTTTAAACAGTTGGTTTACTTAGGTGCCAGTAGAAAAAATATTGACAAACAGTTAAAAATTGATTGAAATATCAAGGATTCAATTTACTTACCTAGATACTTTATATCAGCTGCTACCACAGCTTATTCCCTTGCAATGCTGAAGACTTGGTGTCCTACACATCTAAATATTGGGAAATGGCCTGCAGAATGGACACCTCTTGACTGAAACGGTAGAGTACTGTATTCATTAGAGAGGGGCTACCTTTTGCTGATGCTTTGTAAAATATCAATAGTCATGGATGCCTGCTTTCATAACATTTTGCACCTGTACTGGCAGGATTTCCAATGATACACTGGAAAGCTCAGCAAGCAACATTTCAGCGGGTGAACCATCCTCCTCCATCCCACCGTGTGTACTTTTATCCTGGTTTGGAGAAAGCGCTAGAGGATACAACTCTTCCAGTAACCTGCCATCCCCTAGCAGCTCAACAGAACCATCTTCTGAGAGCCTGAGCCCAGAAAAACAAAGATTTAAGGTAATTTGCTATTTGTTTTATGTGTTTGTAATGGGACATGAGAATATATTACTGAGTCTTATTGAGCAGAGATTGCATAGTATTAGATACATGCATTTATATTGAACAGGAATGTACAACTAAAAATTTAATCGCTTGATCGATGAAAATTAAAGTGTATGTATGAGTGTGTAATTATTTATTTGATCTGGTGGATCAGGTTTATTTTTGGAACGAGGCAAATTATATTGATTACCCATTTCACGAACATCCAAACCTGAAGAAAACCACTCCTCCCCTTCCCTCTAATCCAAAAGTATAATTAAAGATATATTGGGCCAGAATTTCCTCAATCCAACTTGTGCTGAAATTTACGCCAATTTCTACACCGATCTTGCCAACGACAACTTCCACTGAAATTTCCTGGGAATCTTATTAAAATGTCAGAATGTAAAAACCAGTGTAAAAAAAGAAACAGAAATCAGTATAAAACACTCGAGGCCCAAGGGAAGCACGGAACGTACACCATCTTCCTTCTTTAAGTTCCTCTTTATCTTATTAATGGTATGAAAGTTAAAGGTTGAAGCCATAAAACTGTCAATTATGCACATTAAGCAAAGCATGTTTAAGAAAATGCAATTATGGAGGCTTTTCTCTTTTTAATGTAAAATTCTGATGCTATAAAAAAAATTCAAAGATATAGAAAGTACTGTGCAGATCTCAGAAAGGAAAAGGAAAAATCACTATAAAATACCAGAAATAGTGTCTTTGGGACCTGCGGCACCTACAATTTTGGGTGTAATGTTATGCCTGTTCTGAACTGGCATGAATGCAGGAAATTCACCTCTCTGGTCTTTTGCATGGGGGCAGAGCTATTCGAATACGTTAATGGAGTTTCAGTGGACATAACTTGAGTGCAGTGCAAAAGATTGAGTAAATTTGTGCATAGTGAGGTTTTGGGTTAGAACCAGTGTAAGTCACTTGCGTGCGAATTTCCTCGGAAAAGCCTGGCATAACCCAGCTCTTACGCAGTTGCTGTACTGAAAAGTATGTGGAAACACCAGGCCATTATTTTTTTTAAATTTTGTTTATCTGTCTCTTTGACTTGGAAAATCTCTGGGGCTGACGAGCTGCTAATAGATTCCTGAATAACTGTGGTCCTGAAATTGATTTCTGCCGAAAAAGCTTGTATAATTTCAAAGTGGGTGGTACTAATTTGTACATTGTAATCTGTACATTGAAAATAATGTATGGATCTATTTAGTAATCTCATGATCCCAGTAGAAAGCCATGCTAGAAGGGAGGTCAAAGTTAGAGCTGCAATAGTGTAGTCCTGATCCTCCAACCCACACTCCTTTTGAGCGTGATTCCCTGCTGGGAGTGCTGCATTTACCTTGTACTTTCAGCACTGTTGTAAGGCACTGCAGCTTTACTTGCATGATCAAAGAGCAACCAATCAAATTCAAAAATGTGATACAGCAAGGCAATTTCAACATATGGAAACTCATGGACAGAAAGAGACCATCTGGTCCTCCAAGTCTGTCCATAGAGTCATATTGCAACTAAGCATCATGACCCCCAATGCTCTCCGTCCAACAGCAACCTTGCAATCTTCTGGGAGAGGTATAAAATAAAACGCTTGGCCAGTTCAGGGAATATCCTCTCCAATCCTCGAAGGCAATCAAAACGGGTTCCAGGAGACCACTGTGACTATGAGGCACGTTACGCAATACCTCAGCTTACTTTTGTACACTGTAATATCTGCCTTGGCAAGGAACTCATCCAGCTTCCTTCTGAATGCTGGCAGCAAATCGGCATTCAACTTGTTCCAAAGGTCAATGAACCTATGAGAAGAAAAACTTCCTGATATCTGTTTAAAATTCCAAACAGATTGGGAAGTGGCTTAAGGAACTTTGGACTATTTGGGACAGTGCTTAAAACAGTGACCTTTATTGTTGGGATCAAGGTTAAAATCTACATTTCTCTCCACGGATGTTGCCTGACCTGCTGAGTTTTTCCAGCATTTTCTGTTGTTAAAATCTACATTAAATGAGTTTGTATTTTTCTCACCAGCTGGGTATCTGACATCCATGGAAACCCATCACTGTGATTGAGTTTCCAATCCAAGCTACTGAGAAAATAACACCTATAGAATTTCTGTTTGCCCAATAGAAACATAGAAGATAGGAGCAGGAGTAGGCCATTCGGCCCCTCAAGCCTGTTCCGCCATTCAATGAGATCATGGCTGATCATCCAAATTCAGTACCCTGTCCCTGCTTTCTCCCCATATCCCTTGATCCCTTTAGCCTTAAGAAATATATCCAACTCCTTCTTGAATATATTTAATGAATTGGCCTCTACTGCCTTCTGTGGTAGAGAATTCCACAGGTTCACCACTCTCTGGGTGAAGAAATTCCTCCTCATCTCTGTCCTAAATGGCTTACCCCTTATCCTTAGACTGTGACCCCTGGTTCTGGACTCCCCGACCATCGGGAACATCCTTCCTGCATCTAGTCTGTCCAGTCCTGTCAGAATTTTATAAGTTTCAATGAGATCCCCTCTCATTCTTCTAAACTCCCAACGAGTATAAGCCCAATCGACCCAATCTCTCCTCATACGTCATTCCTGCCATCCCAGGTATCAGCCTGGTGAATCTTCGCTGCACTCCCTCCATAGCAAGAACATCCTTCCTCAGATAAGGCGACCAAAACTGCACACAATACTCAAGATGTGGTCTCACCAAGGCCCTGCACAACTGCAGAAAAACATCCTTGTTCCTGTACTCAAACCCTCTCGCTACGAAGGCCAACATACCATTTCCTCCTTAACCGCCTGCTGCACCTGCATGCTAACCTTCAGCGACTGGTGCACAAGGACACCCAGGTCTTGTTGCACTTCCCCTTCTCCCAATCTATTGCCATTCAGATAATAATCTGCCTTCCTGTTTTTGACACCAAAGTGGATAACCTCGCATTTATCCCCGTTATATTGCACCTGCCATGCATCTGCCCAATCACCCAACCTGTCCAAATCATACTGGAGTTTCTCGGCATCCTCCTCACAGCACACACACCCACCCAGCTTTGTGTCATCTGCAACCTTGGAGATATTACATCTAGTTCCCTCGTCTAGATCATTAATATATATTGTGAATAGCTGGGGTCCAAGGACCGATCCCTGCGGTACCCCACTAGTCATTGCCTGCCACTCGGAAAAAGACCCGTTTATTTCAACTCTTTGCTTTCTGTCTGCCAACCAATTCTCTATCCAAGTCAATACCTTGCCCCCAATCCCATGTGCCTTAACTTTACACGCTAATCTCTTATGCGGGACCTTATCGAAAGCCTTTTGAAAGTCCAAATACACCATCAACTGGTTCTCCCTTATCTATTTTACCAGTTACATCCTCAAAAAATTCCAGTAGATTAGTCAAGCACGATTTACCTTTTATAAATCCATGTTGTCTTTGTCCGATCCTGTCACTGTTTTCCAAGTGCTCTGCTATTACATCTTTTATAATGGACTCTAGCATTTTCCCCACTACCCATGTCAGGCTTACCGGTCTGTAATTCCCTGTTTTCTCTCTACCACCTTTTTTGAATAGTGGGGTAACATTAGCTACCCTCCAATCCATGGGTACTGTTCCAGATTCTATCATAACATAAGAAATAGGAGCAGGAGTAGGCCAATCGGCCCCTCAAGCCTGCTCCGCCATTCAATAAGATCATGGCTGATCTGATCCTAACCGCCAATCCACTATCACAGAACCATCTCCTGAATCTAACAGAATTAGACACACGAAATAGGAGCAGGATCAGGCTACACGGCCCCTGGGCCTGCTCCGCTACCCACAGGGCCATGACCGATCCGAACCTAGACTCATGTCCAAATTCCTGCCCGCTCCCCGTAACCCTTAATTCCCTTTACTTCTAGGAAACTGTCTATTTCTGTTTTAAATTTATGTAATGATGTAGCTTCTACAGCTTTTTGGGGCAGCATATTCCATGGACCTACCACCCTCTGAGTGAAGTAGTTCCTCCTCATCTCAGTTTTGAAAGAGCAGCCCCTTATTCTAAGACTATGCCCCCTAGTTCTAGTTTCACCCATCATCGGGAACATCTTCCCCGCATCCACCCGATCCAACCCCTTCACAATCTTATATGTTTCAATAAGATCGCCTCTCATTCTTCTGAACTCCAATGAGTAGAGTCCCAATCTACTCAACCTCTCCTCATATGTCCATCCCCTCATCCCCGGGATTAACCGAATGAACCTTCTTTGTACTGACTCGAGAGCAAGTATGTCCTTTCTTAAGTATGGACACCAAAACTGTACGCAGTATTCCAGGTGCGGTCTCACCAATACCTTGTACAACTGAAGCAATACCTCCCTATTTTTATATTCTATCCCCCTAGCAATGAAAGCCAACATTCCATTGGCCTTCTTAATCACTTGCTGCACTTGCATGCTAACCTTTTGAGTTTCGTGCACCAGGACCCCCAGATCCCTTTGTACTTCAGTACTTTCCAGTTTCTTGCCATTAAGATAATAACTTGCTCTATGATTTTTCCTGCCAAAGTGCATTACCTCACACTTTCCAGTATTGTATTCCATCTGCCAAATCTCTGCCCACTTACTTAGCCTGTCGATGTCCCCTTGCAGGTTTTTTATGTCCTCCTCACTCACTACTTTCCCTCCCATCTTAGTATCATCTGCAAACTTTGATATGTTACACTCGGTCCCCTCCTCCAAATCGTTAATATAGATTGTAAAGAGTTGGGGACCCAGCACTGACCCCTGCGGAACACCACTAGTTACTGATTGCCAGTCTGAGAATGAACCATTTATCCCAACTCTCTGCCTTCTGTTAGATAGCCAATCATCTATCCATGCCAGAATATTACCCCCAATCCCGTGATTTTTTTATCTTAAGCAATAATCTTTTGTGTGGCACCTTGTCAAATGCCTTTTGGAAGTCTAAATACACTACGTTCACTGGTTCCCCTTTATCCACCCTATACGTTACTTCCTCAAAGAACTCCAGCAAATTTGTCAAACATGACTTCCCCTTCATAAAACCATGCTGACTTTGTCCTATTAAATTATGATTATCCAAATGTCCTGTTACTGTCTCCTTAATAATGGACTCCAAAATTTTACCTACCACAGATGTTAGGCTAACCGGTCTATAGTTTCCAGCCTTCTGTCTACTGCCCTTTTTAAATAAGGGTGTTACATTAGCAGTTTTCCAGTCTGCCGGGACCTTTGCCGAGTCCAGGGAGTTTTGGAAAATTATTACCAATGCATCCACAATCCCTACCGCCACTTCCCTCAAGACCCTAGGATGTAAGCCATCAGGTCCAGGGGATTTATCTGCCTTGAGTCCCATTATTTTACCGAGTACCATTTCCTTAGTGATTTTGATCGTGTTTAGCTCCTCCCCCCCCTTTAGCCCCCTGTTTGTCCAGTGTTGGGATATTCTTAGTGTCTTCTACTGTAAAGACTGATGTAAAATATTCATTCAGTGTTTTTGCCATCTCCATATTTCCCACCATTAATTTCCCGGTCTCATCCTCTAAGGGACCAACATTTACTTTAGCCACCCTTTTTCTTTTTATCTAACTATAAAAACTCTTACTATCTGTTTTTATATTTTTTGCTAATTTACTTTCATAATCTATCTTCCCTTTCTTAATCAACTTTTTGTTATTTTTTGCTGTCTTTTAAAGTTTTCCCAATCCTCTATCCTCCCACTAGATTTGGCTACCTTATATGCCCTTGTTTTTAGTTGAATACTATCCTTAATTTCATTACTTAGCCACGGATGGCTGTCTTTTCTTTTACACCCTTTTCTTCTCAGTGGAATATTTTTTTTTGGAAGTTGTAAAATAACTCCTTAAATGTACACCACTGATCATGTATCGTCTTACCCTTTAATCTATTTTCCCAATCCACTCTACTCAATTCCGCTCTCATACCTTCATAGTCTCCTTTATTCAAGCTTAGCACGCTTGTTTGAGATCCAACCTTCTCACCCGCTAATTGAATATGGAATTCAACCATGTTATGGTCACTCATTCCAAGGGGATCCTTTACTCGGACATTTTTAATTAATCCTGTCTCGTTACACAGGACCAGATCTAAGGTTGCTTGCCCCCTGGTCGGTTCAGTTACATACTGCTCAAGAAACCCATCCCTAATACACTCAATGAACTCATCCTCAGGGCTGCCCTGCCCAATTTGATTTGTCCAATTAATATGATAGTTAAAATCCCCCATAATTATAGATGTTCCCTTATTACAAGCCTCAACTATTTCCTGATTGATACTCCGTCCAACAGAGTTGCCACTGTTCGGAGGCCTATAGACTATGCCCACTAGTGTTTTTTTCCCCTTATTATTCCTTACCTCCACCCAAACTGTTTCATTATCCTGATCTTTTGACCCAATATCATTTCTCTGTTGGAAGATGATCAGCAATGCATCTACTATTTCTAGGGCCACTTCCTTAAGTACCCTCGGATGTAGATTATCAGGCCCTGGGGATTTATCGGCCTTCAATCCCGTCAATTTCCCTAACATCATTTCCCTACAAATACTGATTTCTTTCAGTTCCTCCCTTTCATCAGACCCTATGTTCCCCGACATCTCTGGGAGGTTATTTGTGTCCTCCTTTGTGAAGACAGAACCAAAAAATGTATTTAATTGGTCTGCCATTTCTTTGTTCCCCATTATAAATTCCCCTGATTCTGACTGTAAGGGACCAACGCTTGACTTCACCAATCTTTTTCTCTTCACATGTCTGTAAAAGCTTTTACAGTCAGTTTTTATGTTCCCTGCAAGCTTACTCTCATACTCTATTTTCCCCTTCTTAATTAATCCCTTTGTCCTCCTTTCTTGAGCCCTAAACTGCTCCCACTCCTCAGGTTTACTGCTTTTTCTGGAAAATGTATATGCCCTCTCCTTGGATCTTATGCTATCCCTAATTTCCGTTGTTAGCCATGGTTGAGTCACCTTTTTTGTTTTATTTTTATGCCAAACTGGGATGAACAAATTCTGTAGTTCATCCATGCGGTCTTTGAATGTCTGCCATTGCCTATCCACCGTCAACCCTTTGAGTGACATTCCCCAATCAATCCTACCCAACTCGCGCCTCATACCATCGTCGTTTCCTTTATTTAAATTCAGGACCCTAGTCTCTGAGTCAACTACTTCACTCTCCATCTTAATGAAGAATTCGATCATATTATGATCGATCCGACCCAAGGGGCCTCGCACAACAAGATTGCTAATTAACCCTTTCTCATTACATAATACCCAGTCTAAGATGGCCTGATCTCTAGTTGGTTCCTCGGCATATTGGCCCAGGAAACCATCCCGTATACACTCCAGGAATTCTTCCTCCACAGTATTGTTACTAATTTGGTTAGCCCAATCTATATGTAGATTAAAGTCACCCATGATAACTGCTGTGCCCTTACTGCATGCTTCTCTAATTTCCCTTTTAATGCCATCCCCAACCTCCGCATTACTGTTTGGAGGTCTATATACCACTCCCACAAACATTTTCTGCCTCTTGGTATTTCTCAGTTCTACCCATACAGATTCCACATCATCAGAGCTAATATCCTTCCTTACAAGTGTGTTAATCCCCTCTTTAACCAACAATGCTACCCCACCTCCTTTTCCTTTTTGTCTATCTTTCCTGAATATTGAATATCCCTGGATGTTGAGTTCCCAGCCTTGGCCACCCTGGAGCCATGTTTCCGTAATTCCAATCAAATCATATTCGTTTACCTCTATTTGCGCAGCTAATTCATCCACCTTATTACGAATGCTCCTCGCATTAAGACACAAAGCCTTCAGGCTTGTTTTTTTAACGCTCTTAGACCTTTTAGAATTATTATTTACTGTGGCCATAATAGAGTGCATAATCTCTCCCCATTGGGACATACCCAACTTACCCAAGTCTGGAGAGTTTAAGAACAGGTTGGCCACGGTTTAGGGACCCTAAGCTTGCACAGGTAACCAGTAAAATTGCACATCTTACCAGTATAGAACACTTGATGAGCTTCCCATTGTTCACCCAGCTAGGACCATTCTAGCAACTGGTGCATTATCTGGACCTGAATGGGATGACAAATGAGATGATGGATTCCTCTCTTTATTTGGGGCCATAGTTTGGGTAGTTTCATTCTGGTTCTCTCTGGAAGTCAGTCTGTGATATAAAATTTCTGTCATCATTGCATAATTGACACTGACACTGAAGTAGTGAGACAATGCTGCACTGTCGGATGTATCAAACCTTGGATGAGATGTCAAACTGAGGCTCATTTGTCTGCTCATACTGGCTTTAAAGATCCCATGAGACTATTCAAAGCAGAACAGTGAGTTCTCCCAATGCCCTGGTTAACATTCCTCCTTCAACCAACACCCACGGTCAGTGTAGCTGGTCATTCATCTCAGTGGTATTTGTGGGATCTTGTTATGCACAAAATGTCTCTTTTATCTGGATTTAAACCTTGGTCTCGGTAATAAAAGTCACTGGCAGAACACAACAACAGTGCCAGCATCTTCAAAAAGCAATTCCGTGTATGAGATGCACTTTGGGATGTTTCTGAGCAATGACGTAAAGAACTGTATACATGCAAGCCCAGCTATACAAAATTCAAGATCGATATTTAAAATCACTAAAGCATGTGCTTTAAAGAGAAAATTGTCTTTGGTCTGATCGGTTATTTTATATGAAAGGAAAATGCAATAGAATAGCATTGAGAATAAAAAAGTATTAAGATAAAAATATATTTTGTTACGAAATGTTATTTTAAATAATTTCTTGAAATGAAAATTCATACAGTGGAACCTCACCTATTCACCATAATGGAGGATACTCCTTCCTTCCCCAATGGATTATAGAATCAGCAGATAATCGTGAGGCCCCCAATGCTTAATTTGATGCTGGGTTTTTAAGCTTCTTGCTGGTCTATTTAGATTACGGCATCAAGTTCCCAGCCTGTGCAAATAAGATCCATGTTTTTAAGAATTGGGTATTCTTGAAAATAAATGCTAGCAGCCTGACTCCTGCTGGCCTCCTGGAGATAAAGCCTTGACTACCATTGGTCTCTTGACCTGAGCTAATATCAGAGCTGCAAGGACGCACATTCTATTTTTCCTACAGGATCAATGATCCTAAGACTTGGCGAAATCAATTTAAAACACTTTGGCCTAGAAATTCAGTATCGCCACGTTTGGGGCGGTACAGTCGAGCGTGCGCTAAATTTAGCGCCCGGCGCAACTTAGCGCCACCTTCACCGAAATTGAGTTGCATCGCCCCAAGAGGTTGTTGCTGCGCCAAAGCAGGCGGTGCACGACTATCCTAAGGCGCTAAGCCGGTGAGCCGAGGCGCTACCACTGAGGGCGGGCACAGTGCAGGTGCGGCCAGTTAGCAATTGCAGGCAGACACGCTGGCGCCGGTCACCTCTTAAAGGGGGAGGGTCGATTTGGCTTGCAGCTACGCCCTGCACATTGGAGCCCTGATTTTAGGCCTGGACAGACCTGTTGCAACATCGTTACGCCTACGACCATGGAGAGGGCCAGGGAGCGAGCGCAGCTCTTCAGTGAGGGGGCCCTGAAGGTTCTGGTTGGCGCAGTGGAGCGCAGGCGACCTATCCTCTTTCCTGACAGTGGCAGGAGGTCGCTGCCCAGCGAATATAGAAAAGCTTGGAGGGAGGTGGCACACAGAGTGACCTCCAGCAGCATGGTCCCTAGGACCCCAACGCAATGCAGGAAGAAGTTCAACGACCTCACTCAGGTTGTCAGGGTGAGTACCCTTTCCAGTATCCTCTTCATCCCTGTATGTGCACCTCACTTTATGGCCAAAGGGTCCTGAAAGCCCCAATGCCCAGCCCTCATCCAACACCTATGGGACTCTCATGAAAATCACATGCACATTCACCACTTTACACACTGTCAGGGCTATTTGACCATGGGAGGCAGTGCAGCCAAGATCAGGGCTTGACACTCAGGGCTATTCCACCATGGGAGGCAGTGCAGCCAAGATCAGGGCTTGACACTGTACTCAGAGCCCGTCCTTTCTCTTGCAGGGCAAGCTGGCCCACAATAGGAGGCAGCAGCAACGGACCGGGGGAGGCCGTCCTGCACTTAAAGACCTCAGCGATCTGGAGCAGTGAGTGGAACGGATTATGGCAGGCCGGCTGATTGGCCCCATCGCCACTGGAGATGCCGACCCCGTTCTGGACAGCAATGGTAAGGCCATCACCTTTTTGACCTCTCTCTTTCCACTTGTGCCTCACACCAGCATCCTTTGCCACTATCGAACCAATGCAGTGCATTGCAGCACTCATGCCTCCCTCGCTGCCGCCCTGTCCTCACACTAAAGCAACTCTTCTCCCTCCCTGCTTTCAGATGCTGATTCGCCAGGTGAGGAGGCGGGCCTTCAAGCTGGCACTGTGAGTGAATCGGAAGGCGAGGAAGAGGAAGCCGGAACATCAGTGCCACCCTCAGCCAAGGCAGCCCATGGCCATGATGGGGACACGTCTTCCCTGGAGGGGAGCAGGGGGGAAGTGTCTGAGGAGGGTGAAGCTCCAGGGCCCAGCGGGCTGCAGCAACGCGGGGGGGGTGGGGAAGCTCGGCGGCCTTCTCCCCGGAGGGAGAGTGTGGCCTCCAGTCCTGCTACAATGAGCGCAGAGGAGGTGCGGCTCCTTGGTGAAATGGGCGCCCAGGCGGAGCGCAGGCACACTGAGCTCATGGCTGCAGTGGCAAGGATGCCTGACTCCATAGAGTCACTGGCGAGGAGTGTACAGGAATTCGGGGCAGCACAGGCAAGGAGTCAGCAGGACGTCGGTGCAGCACAGGCAAGGAGTCTGCAGGACTTCGGTGCAGCACACGCGGCTTCCAGCCAAGTGCTTAGTCGTGCCATGCAGTCACTGGCTGGTCTGATGCAGACACAGATCAGGGCCACACGAGCACTAACTGCTGCCACCCTCGCTGGATCGGCCAGGATTCGCCGGGGCCCTCGACGCGGCACAGCAGGCCAGTAGTCTGTGCTTCAGCAGATTGCTGCACATGCTTCAGTGCTGCCCCGAGCGAGTGCCAGTGTCTCATCCGACCAGGGAGTGCCTGTGCTCTGTCAGGTTGGCAGCATTCCTGCTGCCAACACTGTCACTCCTCCACTGCAGCTGCCACCACCCGTAGGACAGACTGCTGCCGCCCAAGCAGAGTTGGAGCAGTCAGCAGCCGGGCCCTCCAGGCCCAGAGCTGGTCCAGGCCGTCCCCCAAGGGCATCTGCCGACTCACTATCTGACCCTCAGCAGCCTTCCCCCAGCCTTGCTGCAGCCACTGGGGTCCCATTGCGGAGGAGCTGCAGGGCGGGAAGGGGCCAATCTCACAAGCGAGGCAGATCACCCCCGCAGGCCAAAAAGTAGGAGGTCTGGCAAAATGTGTTTTTTTTTGTGAAGGCTGAGGATCATGGTCATTTTTGTTTAACTCTTTTGTTCATTGTCTCCAGGTTATGAGAGCCAGTTATGTGTCTGACTTTTTTTGGGGGTTTCCTCTGTATTTGTTTGTCATGCGGGAAGGGCACAGAGTTTGTTAAATAAATAATTGTCTTTATTCGGATTGTGCATGTTTGCACTTTGAACTATTTGTTGCCTTGACCGGCTCGGGGTTTGCGGAGCAGGGCCATTCATGTTCTTTCAATGGCACAAGCCATTCCCTGAGAGGGGGCCTAGAACCGACTTGCAATAAGCCGCTGACGGACGGCCCTTGCACTTTGTGCCTCCCTCCCGTCTTGGTGCTCCTCCTCCTCCTCTGGTGGTCCTCCTCTGGTGGTCCTCCAATGTCTGCTGGCAGTGGCTGAGTCCTGAGGATAGCCAGGTTGTGCAGCATGCAGCACACTACAACGAAATGGGAGACTCACTCAGGCAAGTACTGTAGGGCTCCCCCGGAACCGTTGCTTGAGCACGCCGATTGTGTGCTCAATTATGTTCCTGGTCGCTTGATGGCTGTCATTGTTTCGCTCTTCAGCAGGGGTGGTGGGCGCACGGAGCGGGGTCATTAGCCAGGTGCACAAAGGATAGCCCTTGTCCCCGAGAAGCCAGCCTCCTGGGTGAGCCGGGGCTTCGAAAAGGTCTGGCGCAGGATGAAGGCGTCGTGGCTGCTGCCTGGAAAGCGGGCATTTACAGCTGGTATCAGCTGCCTGTGGTCACACACCAACTGCACGTTCAATGAATGGAACCCCTTCCGGTTGCAGTAATCCTCGGCATTCTTTAGAGGTGCCCGCAAAGCCACATCCGTGCAGTCAATGGCGCCCTGGACCATGGGGAAGCCCACTATTCTTGCAAATCCCATTGCACGCTCTTGCTGCTTGTCCAGGGTCATGGGGAAGGAAATGTACTGACGTCTCCTTTTGAAGAGGGCATTCGTGACCTGGCGGATGCAGCAATGCACCACGAACTGGAAGACATTGGCAATGTCCCCAGCAGCGGATTGGAAGGAGCCAGTGGCATAGAAGTTGAGAGCCACTGCCACCGACAGAGACGTCCTGCTCCTCAGCTGAGGCTGCAGATCTCTCTGAAGCAGGTGGCAGATCTCAGTGACCACCTCCCTTCTGAATCGAAGCCTCCGAATGCACTGCTCCTCAGACATGTTGAGGTAGGAGAAGTGCTGGCTGTATACCCTGGGAGGGTAAGGCCTCCTGTGCCGACGCCTGTTGGCCCTCCTCTGTCTGGCCATGATTGGCACTCTCTCGACGTCTCTGAGCCCTCTCAATGCAATGAAGAAACCCAACGTTTCCACCCATTGCAGCCCCCGTTATATGTGGCCACTCAAGGCTATGGCACTGAAAAATAAATCCAACTGCAAAGCTCTGGGCTGAAGCCAGAAGTACCTGTGCGAGCGCTGAGTCAAAGCAGAAAGCTCTCTCCCTTTGTCTCTCTGAAATATCTCTCTCACACAGAAGGAGTGGTCTAAAATGGCTACCACAAAGAATGCAGGAAGAGCCCCCTTTAAATAGCGACCCCCCAGCCCCACAGTGACTGGGAACCGTTCCACTCAACCAGTCGCTGGGAGCGCCAGGCGGAAAGAAGGGGGGCGCCAATGAAGTTCCGGTTCGGGGCGCACCAAGGGCGTTGCACCATGAAATGACTTCAGGATCTGCGCACGCAGCTGAGCGGGTGTTGCGGTTTTGCGCCGCCGCTAAATTTTCACTCAAGTTCGCGAGAGGCGCAGATCACGCCGCGCCCGGGCGCTAGCCGCTTTGCGCCCCACTTATCGCCCTCTTAAGGCACTAGCGGCTGGCGCTACCAACTGAATTTCTAGGCCCTTATCTGGTTTATACAAAATTTAAGCCATGGGTCCCATGAATTTTAGATAAATAATCGAGAGTGCAGATAATGTGAATGTGGATAATCGAGGTTCCACTATATTTATTTTGTATTATGTAATCAGCATACAAATGAAATATGGCTGCACAATTTGCATAGTATTTCAATCAGCAGTATGTCAGCCGTGGCTCAATTGGTAGCACCCTCGCCTCTGAGTCAGAAGGTTGTGGGTTCAAGTCCCACTCCAGAGACTTGAGCACAAAATCAAGGCTGACACCCCAGTACAGTACTGAGGGAGTGCTGCACTATCAGAGGTGCCGTCTTTCAGATGAGATGCTAAACCGAGGCCCCGTCTGCCCTCTCAGGTGGATGTAAAAGATCTCATGGCACTATTTCGAAGAAGAGCAGGGGAGTTCTCACCGTTGTCCTGGCCAATATTTATCCCTCAACCAACACCACTAAAACAAATTATTTAGTCATTATCACATTGCTGTTTGTGGGACCTCTCTTTGTGCCAATTGGCTGCCGCATTTCCTATATTACAACAGTGACTACACTTCAAAAGTACTTCATTGGCTGTAAAGCGCTTTGGGACATCCCGAGGTCGCTATATAAATGCAAGTCCTTTTTTTGGAAAAAAAAGTAACTTCTGCTACACTTACACCCCCCTCATAGCAAAATATTAGAGAGTTGCTCCAAGGGCTGGTAGAAGTGGGTTTGCCAATCTGCAAAGCAGTACTTCTCCAGAAAAAGTAACTGTTGTCCTATTTTTCGTCTGTTATTTGGCTGTTGATTTTGGGTAAAGATAAAATCAACCTATGAACTCACTGTGTGGGGAATCATGATCTCGTGCCCCATCAAACCACTGCAGTGCATTGATAATCAAACTTGCTTTGCTACTGTGCTGTCTTGAGAGGTATTTCATTAAAAATATACTAAATTATGTTCTGTTGCTAATAAGAAAAGAAAATAGCTGATTTTACATGTCTAGTCAAGATGAAAATCACACCCAGTATCAGATTATGCAGTATGAGTTATGTTCTCAAGCAACCATGTTCTCCTCCCTACATCAACCTATGTGCTTTAAATTGGTTGTGTGTGGCCTTGTTTCCTTGCTTTTGGTTTTAGTAAACTTTGTTGTGCAAGTACACATGGTATTGTTTACGACTGAACTCATTTTCATCCCTTTCCTGTTCCTTTCTAACAGACCCACTGGTCATGGCCATCATTCTACCATTATTCCTATAATGTGGTATGACATTTAGTTTGTGTTGAATCATTTGTTTATTCTGATCATTGCTAATAATTAAACTTGTTGTGGGATATCCTTTGATCTGTTTTAATCAGTTGCATTGAATTTAATCTGCATAAACTGTTTTGAAAATATGATAACTACATTTTGGCTTTATAACCTTTTCCATCAGTAATAATTATAACTGCTTCCAGTTTTAAAATCATGTTAGAATATTTTTTGTGATCTTGCTGTTCAGTATTTTGTTTGTGTTGTGGGAAGAACTAGTCTGTTTTTCATGGAGTGTGTGATTCAACTTTTAGACTGTATGCTTAATCATACTCATTGAAACAAACTAGCATATGAATGCAGAAGCATTTTTACATTCAAATTGTGAAAGCCTACAAAATAAAATGATGCAAAGCTGGCAGTATACCACTGATGTTTAATCTAAAACAAGAAACAAAAGTTCTCTGAAGGATCAAAATCCCTTTTCTACTTTTCACTTACATTTTGGTGTGGAATGTAGATGAATTGTATAGTCATGCTGTTTATATATTGGGTTGGAGAACAAACAGTTGATTAAAACATTTAAATTACCAGAAACAGTATGATGTAGTCTGTAACCATTATGGATAGTTTAAATCTTGTATTGCACTATCTTGAAGCTGAAAGTGCATTTTAGGAAAGTGCACTTAACTAGTTATAACCCCCATAGCCGACAATCAGAGAAACTGACAAAAACTTGGGCTTTATCGCTGTTAAATACCCCATTAAATGTTGAGCCTTGTTGGAATAGGTGTAACTGGGTTTTAACAGCGTATTGACTGCTAAACAAACGCTCCAGCCCTGAAAAACTAATTTTTATATTTGTGGAGCATCAAATTTTTTTAAATTATTAATTTATGGGATGTGGGCATCACTGGCAAAGCCAGCTTTTATTGCCCATCCCTAATTGCCCTTGAGAAGGTGGTGGTGAGCCGCCTTCTTGAACCACTGCAGTCCATGTGGTGTAGGTACTCCCACAGTGCTGTTAGGGGGGAAGTTCCAGGGGTTCTCCATTATGATAAAAATTTTAAATAATTTAAAGTTTAAAAATATTTTAGTTTGTTCATGATATTTCAGCTTCTACCTTATCCCCATGTGTAAGTCCCAATCTTTATTTCCCTCTCTAACATTTTTTAAAAGTCCGGATAAAAGCAGCTCCACTCGAGCCTCCTCCCGTCTTTCCTCATCTAACTATCAGCATAACCCTCTATTCCCTTCTCCCTCATATGCTTATCTCGCCTCCCCTGAAATGCATCTATACTATTCGCTTCAACCACTCCCTGTGGTAGCGAGTTCCACATTCTCACCACTTTCTGGGTAAAGAAGTTTCTTCTGAATTCCCTATTTGATTTCTTGGTGACTATCTTATATTGATGGCCTCTAGTTTTGCTCTTCCCCACAAGTGGAAACACCCTCTATCAAAACCTTTCATAATTTTAAAGACCTCTATTAGGTCACCCCTCAGCCTTCTCTTTTCAAGAGAAAAGAGACCCAGCCTGTTCATCCTTTCCTTATAGGTATACCCTCGCATTTCTGGTATCATCTTTGTAAATCTTCCAGTGCCTCTATATCCTTTTTATAATATGGCAACCAGAACTGTACGCAGTACTCCAAGTGTGGTCTAACCAAGGTTCGATACAGGTTTAGCATAACTTCCCTACTTTTCAATTCTATCCCTCCAGAAATAAACCCTAGTGCCTGGTTTTCTTTTTTTATGGCCTTGTTAACCTGTGTCGCTACTTTTAGTGATTTGTGTACTTGTACTCTGAGATCCCTTTTCTCTTCTACCCCATTTAGATTTGTATTTTCCAAGTAATATGTGACCCCCTATTTTCTTATCAAAATATAATACCTCATATTTATCTGTGTTGAAATTCATTTGCCAATTATATGCCCATTCTGCAAGTGTATTTATGTCGTCTTGTAATTTGTTGCAGTCCTCCTTAGTGTTGACTATCCTTCCCAATTTGATGTCATCCGCAAATTTAGAAATTGTGTTTTTGATTCCAAAGTCTAAATCGTTAATATAAATTGTGAACAAAAGTGTTTCCAGCACTGATCCTTGTGGAACACCACTTGCCACCATCAGCCATTCTGAATAGCTACCCTTCACCCTTACGCTCTGCTTTCTGTCTTGAAGTCAGCTAGTTATCCATTTCTGCTACATGTCCCCTGACTCTGCATTCTCTGACCTTATTCATTAGTCTATGATTGGCTGCTTAGACAGCGTTTTGACGTCACTGTAGCTCTTCGCTGGGAATCCCCATGACTGAGCACTGCAATCAATTACACGTCGAAAAAAGCAAACTTCTCACCACAGAGATCATAAGATCTCTGAGAAGTGTTCTTCGGGGCCAGCGGCGAGTGCCTTTGCTTCGCCGCTGACCACAAATTATGGGCCTATGTATCTATCTATATATATAAACGGATCGATCTGTCTCTGTCTGTCGTCCGGTGTGCATCTGTCCGGCTATGCGCTCGAAAGTTATAGGGCGTACCGACGCGTGCGTTACGTCGAAAGAAAGCTTACCATTCCAAAACGGTCGTAAGCGTATTTACGTTTCGGCCGGACGAAAATTGCGCCCGCGGTATCCGAAAAACGTTCAAAATTCCGTTCATTAGCATCTCATTATCCGCTCATTAGCGATAGTGACCTGGTCGACCAATCGTACGCCGGGGTTCCTGGCGCGTGCGGGGCGGGGCCCTCCAACAGTCGAGTGACGGGACGATTGACCAATCCTATGCTTCGGTCACCTGACGGTCAACCAATCGGTGCGTGTGTGGGTGGGCCTTATCGTTCTGAACCGAGGTGAGTCGCCACCATCTTGATTCCAAACTCTTCCTTTTTCCCGCTTTCTGCGTCTTTAAAAAGAAAAGTTGCTTTAAAACACACATTGTTTTTTAAAAAAGTTAATTACTTTCTAAATCTTTTATCTAATCTCATTAATTTTCCTACCTTTCCCCGTTTTTCCAGGTAGGCCTCGAAGCCTGGGCATCTGTTGCCAGCCATGCTGGACCCTAGGCAATTGTTTTGCGCAAGCTCCTCCCACCCCTCACACCCGCCCCCCCCTGCTGGGCCCGATTCCGAACCAGCGGCCAGCCATCTTGGTAAAGGCTGGCTGGGCTCACTGCAAGCTCCTGGCGGTTCATTCGGGGGGGGGAGCGGGGCTCGGGAGGGGAGGGGAGGGGGAGCGGAGAGGGTTACCCCGGCAACCGGCCTCGCCAGCCGCAATCGGCCGCTCAGCCCAGGCCCGGAGATCGGGAGGCGGAGAGGGGAGGAGGGTTACCAAGGCAACCGGGCTCGGTGAGGGGAGGGGAAACAGAGAGGGTTACCCCGGCAACCGGGCTCGTCAGCCGCAATCGGCTGCTCAGGCCCAGGCCCGGAGATCAGGAGGCGGAGAGGGGAGGAGGGTTACCAAGGCAACCGGGGCTCGGGAGGGGGAGCGGAGAGGGTTTACCCCGGCAACCGGGCTCGCCAGCCGCAATCGGCTGCCCAGGCCCGGAGATCGGGAGGCGGAGAAGGGGAGGAGGGTTACCAAGGCAACCGGGGCTCGGGAGGGGGAGCGGAGAGGGTTACCCCGGCAACCGGGCTCGCCAGCCGCAATCGACCGCTCAGGCCCAGGCCCGGAGATCGGGATGCGGAGAGGGGAGGAGGGTTACCAAGGCAACCGGGCCCGGCCAGCCGCAATCGGCCGTCTCAGCCCCCCCCTCCTCCCTCCCCCTCTCCCACCCCCCCCCTCCTCCCACCCCCCCCCCCTCCTCCCACCCCCCCCTCCTCCCACCCCCCCCCCCACTCCCTCCCCCCCTCTCCCTCCCCCTCCCGCTCTCCCTCCTCCCCCTCCCCTCCTTCCCCTCCCCCTCCCTCCTCCTTCCCCCCCCTCCCTCCCCCCCTCCCCCTCCTCCCTCTCCCTCCCCCCCTCCCTCCCCTCCCCCCCCCTTCCTCCCTCCCCCTCCCCTCCCCCTCCCGCCCTCCCTCCCCCCTCCTCCCCTCCCCTCCCTCCCCTCCTCCCCTCTTTCTCGCTCTCTCTGTTCTCCCCCCCCCCCCCCCCAAGTCGGTCTCTCTCTTCCCCGCCCCCACCCCCCCCTTTCCTCCTCCCCCTCCTCCCCCTCCCGCCCTCCCTCCCCCTCCTCCCCTCCCCTCCCTCCCCCTCCTCCCCTCTTTCTCGCTCTCTCTGTTCTCCCCCCCCCCCCCCCCAAGTCGGTCTCTCTCTTCCCCGCCCCCCCCCTTCCTCCCTCCCCCTCCTCCCCCTCCCGCCCTCCCTCCCCCCTCCTCCCCTCCCCTCCCTCCCCCTCCTCCCCTCTTTTCTCGCTCTCTCTGTTCTCCCCCCCCCCCCCAAGTCGCTCTCTCTCTTTCCCCCCCCCAGTCGCTCTCTCTCTTTCTCCTCCC